>NC_138774.1:165365578-165965578 GCF_965119305.1 Pelophylax lessonae | reverse complement strand
ATTGGTTTGGTTGTTCGTGGAATAAAGTTGTGAATATTGTGACATAATATGTGTGCAGCTGCTCATTTTGGAAAGCTGCACAACTGCAACAGGTTTTGTAACAACTGTGTACTTCATTTGGGATTATGGAAAGATCCCACTGTAATGTAATGTATAAAGAAACAATCATGTGAGCCTTTCCACTGTAACATGGCTTCAATATTATATTGCACAATTGCACTTGAAAATTCTACATAAATAAATAAGAAAAAAATCCATAAGTGAAGGTAAAACATGTCAGACATTGATAGGATATTTTTCTCAGATATAATTTCTTCAGACAAATGCTTATGGAAAATGAATAGCCCAGAGCAAAATGTTCTAACAGCTTTACTGAAACATGTACACTTATGGTTAAATTGGCTTGCATTATTCATAGCATCCCTCTGAAACAGTCCCAGTAGCCAATTAGTTGACAGTAAAATGCATAGGCACAAGCTGCCAATTCATGTGTTGCGAGCTGGGTTAAATGGTGGGAGTGGTTAATGGCTGTGATCTAGCGATCTTGAGCAATATAGCATAGGTTACAGTGTAAAAAGGTGGGATAAGAAATGCCCCTGCAATTCTCACAGTGCTCTCAGTCTCATTTAAATTTGTATACCTGATATTTTGCTTCAGCTTTAGCATTTCCAACTACTGTATAGCTACTATGCATTTTCCAAAGAAGGTTAGCAAACTATGTCTGGCCCTTTTTAACTTGCTGGCAAAGTTGATGTTCTTTATAAACTTTAAATCTGAGAAAAAAAAAACAAAAACAAATATATGTATATATATATATATATATACACTGAACAAAATTATAAACGCAGCACTTGTTTTTGCCTCCATTTTTCATTAACTAAACTCAAAGATCTAAGAAAACCAGGATTCATCCGTGAAGAGAACACCTCTCCAAAGTGCCAGATGCCATAGAACAATGATGGCGAACCTTGGCACCCCAGATGTTTTGGAACTCCATTTCCCATGATGCTCATGCACTCTGCAGTGTAGTTGAGCATCATGGGAAATGTAGTTCCAAAACATCTGGGGTGCCAAGGTTCGCCATCACTGCCATAGAATGTGAGCATTTGCCCACTCAAGTCGGTTACGACAATGAACTGCAGCCAGGCCGAGACCAGCATGCAGATGAGCTTCCCTGAGATGGTTTCTGACAGTTTGTGCAGAGATTCTTTGGTAATGCAAACCAATTGTTGCAGCAGCTGTCCGGGTGGCTGGTCTCAGACGATCTTGGAGGTTAAGATGCTGGATGTGAAGGACCTGGGCTGGTGTGGTTACAAGTGGTCTGTGGTTTTGAGGCCTGTTGGATGTACTGCCAAATTCTCTGAAACGCCTTTGGAGACAGCTTATGGTAGAGAAATGAACATTCAATTCATGGGCCACAGCTCTGAGGGAGCCAATTGCGCGCTCCCTCAAAACTTGCAACATCTGTGGCTTTGTGCTGTGTGATAAAACTGCACATTTTAGAGTGGCCTTTTATTGTCACACCTGTGCAATAATCATGCTGTCTAATCAGCATCTTGATATGCCACATCTGTGAGGTGGATGGATGGATGGATTATCTCGACAAAGGAGAAGTACTCACTAACACAGATTTGTGAACAATATTTGAGAGAAATAAGCCTTTAGTGTACATAGAAAAAAGTCTTAGAGCCGGTTCACACTGCCGCGACCATAAGTCGCCCCACGTCGGAGCGACTTTTTACCGCGACTTTACCGCGACTTTACCGCGACTTCAGCGGGACTTGTGAATTATTTTGTGCGACTTATATGACAGACGACTTTGTATTTGGCCAATCAGAATATGATGTGTTGTGACCTAATTCCCCTTTTCTGTTTTTTTTTACTCATTGCCCACCCCATGCCATGTATCAGTGTCCACCAGTGCCACTGCCCACCAGTGCCACGTATGTGTCCACCAGTGCCACTGCCCACCAGTGCCACGTAGCAGTGTCCACCAGTGCCACTGCCCACCAGTGGCACGTATGTGTCCACCAGTGCCACTGCCCACCAGTGCCACGAATCAGTGTCCACCAGTGCCACATATCAGTGCCACGAATCAGTGTCCACCAGTGCCACGTATCAGTGCCACGAATCAGTGTCCACCAGTGCCACGTATAAGTGCCACGTATCAGTGTCCACCAGTGCCACGTATCAGTGCCATGTATGAGTGCCACGAATCAGTGTCCACCAGTGCCACATACCAGTGCCACGAATCAGTGTCCACCAGTGCCATGTATCAGTGCCATGAATCAGTGTCCACCAGTGCCACGTATCAGTGCCACGTATCAGTGCCACGTATCAGTGTCCACAAGTGCCATGTATCAGTGCCACATATCAGTGCCATGAATCAGTGCCACGTATCAGTGCCATGAATCAGTGCCACGTATCAGTGCCACGAATCAGTGCCACGTATCAGGGCCACGAATCAGTGTCCACCAGTGCCACGTATCAGTGCCACGAATCAGTGCCACAAATCAGTGTCCACCAGTACCACGTATCAGTGCCACGTATCAGTGCCACTAATTAGTGTCCACCAATGCCACATATCAGTGCCACGTATCAGTGCCACGAATCAGTGCCACGTGTCAGTGCCACATATCAGTGCCATGAATCAGTGTCCACCAATGCCACATATCAGTGCCATGTATCAGTGCCACGCATCAGTGCCACGAATCAGTGTCCACCAGTGCCATGTATCAGTGCCACGAATCAGTGTCCACCAGTGGCACATATCAGTGCCACATATCAGTGCCATGAATCAGTGTCCACCAGTGCCACGTATCAGTGCCATGTATCAGTGCCACGTATCAGTGCCACAAATCAGTGTCCACCAGTGCCACATATCAGTGCCACAAATGAGTGTCCACCAGTGCCACTTATCTGTGTCCACCAGTGACACTCACACAGACCAAGCAGAGATAATGGAAAATATATATACCATTACATACTGTATATATATATATATATATATATATATATATATATATATATATATATATATGTGTATATATATATATATGTGTATATATATATATATATATATATATGTATACCATATAGGCATGGCTGCAATGTGGGGAATGCCTGGCTAGTCTCTTTCTTCTTCCTGGAAAGTCTGATAACAAGTCGCTTCAATGAAGATAAGGATCCGACTTGGAGGCGACTCCCATTGAAGTCTATTGACACAAGTCGGATACAAGTCGTCTCAAGGTAGTACAGGACCCTTTTCTGAAGTCGGAGCGACTTCAGTAGTGCCAATTAAGACGGCACTGATTGATTTACATTGCATTTGTTATCACAAGTGACTTGGGGTGACTTGAGGGCACACAAGTCGCCTGACAAGTCGTGCTAGTGTGAATGGAGTCTTAGATCTTTGAGTTCAGATCATGAAAAATGAGGGCAAAAACAAAAGTGTTGCGTTTCTAATTTTGTTCAGTGTATATATATATATATATATATATATATATATATATATATATAAATATATATAATGGTGTCTAGTACTTACAGCATTTACCAGGGTGCCTGTGCATAGCTATTACATGAGATTTAAAGACTGTGTCTGAATTGCTTGTAACTTGTCATTAAAGTTAACACTCTTTAGTTTACATCCATCTACGTACTATCGACATTGATCTTAAATGTGTGGATGGGGAAACGGTTCTTTTTTTTTTTTTTTTTCACAAACCGGTGGGCTAACCACAAAAACACAATCCATCTATGGCCAGCTTAAGTCATGTGAACTTTACAATGCCTCCAATTACTCAAAACTGACTCTGCTGGGTGAATAGTTCTGCCACAGAAATTGGCAAATCAGCAAAAGGTTTTACATGCCTTCTGTGGGCCAGGGCATGTTGATAAGGGCTGGAAAATAGACAGCAGAGCTTCTGTTTGGAAACAAAATCGAATGCAGGTCAAGGGTCCACTCTAAAGACCCAATATTCCATGGAGTCCCTGGCTAGGCATGGAGCATATAACAGAAAATCTATTACCACAATTTCCAGCAACTGTAAAGAACTAACACTTTTCTAGAGAAATCAACAATGTGAGCTATACCATGACAGAACAGCAAACCAGGGCTGCAGTGCACATATAAATGCTTTCACATCAGTTCACCAACTTGGTTTATACCAAAGAAGAGCAGAAATCGAGAGCCACATGAGAGTTGATGTGTTTTCAAAAGGCAATTACATTTTTATTGAAACTATATTATGTTATTACACAGTGGTGTGTAATAGACCTAATAACATAACAGGCTCAGCAAAAAAAGAAAAGACTGATTTATCTCTGCAGATACAAGGAAAGGCATACGTTTTTTTTCTTTATGTGGTAAAATTATGTCCGGCTGCTCTCACTTGGCATGACCCACTCTTTATAAATCTGCTATAAAGTTGTTTATTCTCTGTATTAGCCTGAACAGAATGGTCATGGCATATCTCAACTGCTTCATATAGACCTTATCAGTGGTTCAAACTGGAATAGTTTAGCACTGGTCACATTTCAGTTTTAACTAGTTACCCCTACCCTCTCAGTGAGCTACAAAGAAAACCCCTGAAGTGGAGGTCAGTTGAAAAGGTTTTTACTGTGAGACATTGTAATTCTCTCCTTTTCCTGAGCTGGAGCGTCCGCGTGTCATTTTGGAGGTTTTTTCTGGTATCTGTCCATTGATGTTTACTAATTACTGTACTTTTATCATTGATCTCCTTCCTGTTCTCATGTGAATGTATATGATGCTTGTAACTTCGATTTTCTCTTTGTCTAGTGTGACATTATGAAATGCGAGATGATTACCCGTGTAACCTCACATGCTTTCATTTGTGGGAAACAGGTCTAGGTTTTCCGGGCCACCTTGGCAGTGTGGGTTTCGATTTTTCTTTCCACCTGTGACGAGCAGCAGGTGGTATAAATAAGGAAGGACTGGAGCAAGAGGTTCTTGGCCTGGGATTCAGGAAGCCAAACCTTGAGAGAGCTGTGGATGTGGCGATTGCTCTGTAAGAGTAAGGTAAGGGCTCTTTCACACGGAGAGGACCATATTGCGATCCGTTCCGGCACTTTTTTTTTTTAACACGGACACGGATGACACTTGTGTCATCCGCTACGTATGTCCGCATATCATCCCATCCATTTGCGGATGATATACAGACATAATGTATGTCTATGGGGATTGCGGATGTCAGCGGATGACACCGCTAACATCCGATTTTGCATTCGTTCTGTTTTTTAAACGGAACAAAAATAGGGTTCTGTTCCATTCCAAAAAACCGAACAGAACTGAAAGGACAAAAATCGGATGTCAGCGGATAGTCATCCGCTGACATCCGCAATCCCATAGACATTCATTATGTCCGTATATCACCCGCAAACGGATGGGGTGATTTACGGACATACGGAACGTCCATGTGAAAGAGCCCTAAATGTTTACATAGCATTTGTTTTTTTGGTGATTGGGAGAAGACCTTCACCTGTGAGATAGGAATCTCTTCTGTTTAGTTAGTGCCTGGATAACATGGTTTTATTTTCTGTTTTGTTTGTTTTCCATGCAACCTTTTAATAAAACTGACTACAAGTCAGAGTTTTAAGAAAAGACCTGCCATTGGACTGCCTTTTTCGCAGGGAAGGTGATCCCCTTTTGACCTAACCCCCACACTAGATAAGGGAACTATGGAAATTATTGTGCATGTGCTCTGTTGTATTGTTATTACTCTATATGATGCTTTGTTTCGTAAATACATATCAATATATATATATATACAGTATATATATACACAGTATATATATATATATATATATATATATATATATATATATATATACACATTTCCTGACAGACTCCATGGCAGCACACGTATGGGTAGGCTCCGCCTCCTCTCCTACCCTATAGGACCCCACTCCCATAAATCTTTGCTCCATACCAGGAGCCGTGTTCCTTTTGCGAGAAGGAAGTCTTACCTTATAGGACGTCTATCGGTTTCAGGCGAGCTGGTGGCGTGTGGACCTTACTGATGTCGGATGCCTCCTGTTTTATGTCCAGCAATCTCGATATTTATCGGGTGGACACGGGCAATATTATTTTAAATGCTGAAGATGCCGTAAATCCTGAATGAGAGGTGGGCTGCATTGATGGCCAATACGTCCTTGTAACACTCCGGCGTTTGTTTAGTGAACTGGATTTGCAGCTGCAGAATTTCCACTCAGTCATGTAGAAATGTGTTGAATTACCATATCCAACTCTCCAGACTCATCATTGTGGCCCAGCCTGCCTCACCATGCAAATATACAGACACTCAGATAAGATGTTCCTGGAGTGATAGGTTGTATACGATAGTATAGAGGTGATGTGCTGAAAGGACAGGCGTGAGTAGTGATAGCAATGATAGGCACTCAATAGTGATGTTCTGGAGTGTTAGCAGATGGTGATAGATAGTATGCAGATCGGTTAGCAATCATGTACAATAACAGGTGGTAGGGGACAGCAGATGAAGTGTACAGGAATTGTTAACTCAGTGCAAGGATATAGATGGTAGTAGACTCAAGAGCTAGCAATCTATGTAACAGTGCAGATGATAGAAATAGTAATGCATAGATACCAACAGTCTTTAGTATGCAAGAGTAGATAGTGTAAGTTGATAGGAAGGAATCCCCTGTGGGGTACTTATCACTAGTTGGTTTAGAGAGATGAGGGGTCCGGTAATGAGATAAGGATCAGGTAGCGAGATACAGGGTCAGTAGCGAGATACAGGAAATAGCTGGAGGCTTTGGCAGCGTCAGACAAGGCTGTGTAACAAGCGGTTTGCACGAACACCTTGTGAGTGAAAGCCGGCGATTGAAATAGCCGCTCAGAGCGGCGCCTAGTGATGACGTCATGAGATTTAAAGGGACAGGTAGCTATATGCGTTCCACCTAGCTGAAAAGGTGGGACGCAATGCAGAAGAAATGGGCTGGAAGGGTACCGAAGGTACCAGAATCTTACAGTACCCCCCCCCTTAAGGCCGGCTCCGGAAGGCCTATAGCACTGGTCTCTCCGGGTATTTGGAGTGGAACTTTCGTATAAGCCTGGGAGCGTGAACGTCAGAAGTATCCAACCAGGTGTCGTCTTGGGGTCCATAGTTTTTCCATCTTATGAGATATTGGAGTTTCCCTCTGTGGATACGAGAATCTAAAATCTCCTTAATCTCAAATTCTTCTCCGCCCTCAACTTGTACTGGAGGTGGAGGCGAGATGGTAGGTCTTATTCCTTGGTTGGGAACATGTGGTTTCAGTAGCGACACGTGAAAGATGGGGTGTATTTTAAGATCTGCCGGTAAGGTGAGTTGAACTGCAGCTCTCCCAATGAGCTTCTCAATTGGGAAAGGTCCTAGAAACAAAGGCCCAAGCTTTTTGCTGGGGATCTTTAACCTTAAGTTTTTCGTAGATAGCCAAACGAGATCCCCAATAGCATATTGAGGAGAAGGTCTTCTACGGAGGTCGTTGTACTTTTTTTGTTGGCTATGAGCATGTGGGGCTACTGGGTTACTTGATGGCAGGATGCGTGGTGGAAGAAGTGTGGGATGAAACCCATAGTTTAGGTAGAATGGACTTTGCTTAGTAGTACTGTGGGTTGCGTTATTGTAAGCAAATTCTGCCAGAGGGAGGAGGTCCACCCAATCATCCTGTAGGTATGAGGTGTAGCAACGCAAATATTGTTCAATGCACTGGTTGACTCTTTCAGTTTGTCCATTGGTCTGAGGGTGGTAGGGAGAAGTAAGTTTTCGCTCAATTCGTAGTATATGACATAGAGCTTGCCAAAACTTGGAGATGAACTGTGAACCTCGGTCAGATAAAAGAGTCTTTGGAATTCCATGTAGCTTGAACACATGTTTCACTAGTAATTCCACTGTTTGCTTAGATGAAGGTAGTCGGCGAATAGAAATGAAATGTGCCATCTTTGTCAGATGGTCCACTGACACTAGAATGGTAGTAAATCCTTTGGAAGGTGGTAATTCTACTATAAAGTCTAAGGACACAACTTCCCATGGAACTTTGGGTATTGGTAGACTGCAAAGTAGACCAGATGGTTTTGTAGTGTCAATTTTGGACCTTGCACAGATGTCACATGAGGAAACAAATTTTTGTACAGACGTCTTCATATCAGGCCACCAAAATTGCCTGGTGAGCAAATTGAATGTTTTAGTCATACCCATATGTCCTGCCATAGGGACGTCATGTGATAATTCCAAGATCTTGGTACGCATACCAGGAGGTATGTAGAGTTTGTCGTTAAAGTAGAGGAAGCCTTCTGCATCAGCACTTAGTTGTGGTGGTGGTGAATCCAGTCCTATACTGTGCAGAATCTCTTCCTTCAAGGAACGAACAACACCAATAATATGGTCATGGGGTATTATAGGAAGTGAAGGGATTTCGGTGCAGTTATCTTCGGTTAGCCGTGATAGCGCATCCGCTTTTTTGTTTTTGTCTGCAGGCGTGTAGGTCACTAGGAAGTTGAATCTTTGGAAGAATAATGACCAAAGTACCTGCCGGTGGGAAAGAGTCTTGTTGGTCTGAAGGTATTGGAGATTCTTATGATCTGTATATATGAGTAATGGAGGAAAGCTGCGCACAAAGAACAATGAGCTAAAAAGGCTGCTAGTACAAAGTATATCAAACCAAAAAGACAATGTGAGGATGGTACAGCGCCACTAAATAAATTAACTAACTAAAGGAAAAGAGGTGAACCAATGTCCATAAGTCCATATAGAGGAAAAAGAATCAAATGCTGAAAATGTAGCCACAGATCCAACAAAATTCTTGCAAAGGAAGTTTCTTGGCTGAGATCACACAAAAAGAGGATGTACCCTTACCAGATAGTTGGACCCCCTATTAAGGAAGGTCAAACAGGCGTGCAAAATCAGTCACCAGAATTCCTCTCCGAACAACCACAGAACCTCCGGAAAAGGACCATGGAACCGGTAGACCTCAATAGACTCCAGGTGTACAAAGGGGATGACCTCCAATAATACAAATGGGGGCGCACATGGTGAAGTATGTACGGATTTTATTAATAAAAAAAGGTTAAAAAACTCACATGTGACTGCTTGATACAGGCATGTTATTCAATTGATTGGCCGCGGCTGGAACAGCGTGACTGCATGGGGGCTAGCGTACCTGACGCGTTTCATCCTGCAAAGGCGTTTTCAAAGGCAAAAGCCCCCCACATGCAGCACGCTTTTATAGGGTGCCCCTGATCGTTTGGAATGCGGCCATGTTGTCACTTCCGGTGCGCGATGACGCACTTCCGCTTCCGGTGCGCGATGACGCACTTCCGCTTCCGGTGCGTGATGACGCACTTCCGGTCGTGGCGTGCGTGATGACGCACTTCCGGTTTATCAATCAGCATCGCTGTGAGGCGGTGCTGAACTACCAGAAGCCTGACATAGGAAGCTCAAAAAGGAGGCAGAGAAGACAGTCAGCAATGGAGGATGGAAGTCACCCGACCGCCCAAGGCCAGCCGGAAAAGACCCATCAAATCGCAAACCGTCCCCCCAAAACCATAAGCTATCAGCAAATTGAAAAATATGGTCCAGCCACATTACAAACGATCTAATATGCAATGTATAATTACATAGTGGAAACAAATAAATTTGCAACCAGGTTGAATACAAAAAACACACATACAAACAAGTGCATTATATATAAAACCAAATTAGATGAGTTACAAACTAATACCGATAATAAAATTAATGATAAAATTTAAACCCATCTGCATGCAATGACTTAAAGTTGAATACATTGAAGGTCACATAGTATATATGAGATACTATAGTACTCATTCTTGCCCGGTGGTATCTACATATCCACTGGGACAGCAAAACCTCCAAAACTGTTCAAAGTAAGAGAAGGAAAAATGGGATAAGCAAATTTGCAGTGGAAGGATGGTGCTTCCTTAGCAATCTTAGTCTTAGGGGTACAGAAAAAAGTTCCCAAGCAGTGCACTCAAGTTGTTATACTTAGATGCGGGTGCAGTGCCGGGGGTACTGGGACACTAAAGGAAAAAAGACAATAGACAGCAAGTGAAAGAGGGTCTAGGAAGTCAATCTGCCAATCAACTGTTGTTGATAAAACAGTTGACGTCCCAATCCACGTTGAGACCAAAGGGGGTGTAACACTTCAGGTCAAAAATCCACCTGGTCTCAAGTCTTGAGATCTCCCTCCTCACATTGCTCCCCCTCCAGTGTGGGGTAAATTTGTCAATGCCTATAATCCTGGTCCCAGCAGCTTTTTTATGGTGACATTCCAGGTAATGTCTCGAAACAGAATGTTTCGGAAAACCTCGACGGATATTACCAAGATGTTCATTCACTCTGGTTTTCATGGCTCGGGTGGTCCTACCCACGTACTGGTACCCGCACGGGCATTCCAGCATATAGACTACGTTCTCTGTTGTACATGTGATGAACGTGTCAATAGGGTAGCTTTTCTGTGTTGCTTTGGAACGAAATGATAGAACCTTTCGTTCCTTTATGGCATTAGCTTTGCAAACCACACATCGCCTGCAGGGGAAGAACCCTTTTATTTCAGGAAAGAGGTGAGCGGTCCTAGCAGGAGGGTCCACGATGTTTGGTGCCACCCTAAGTCTCAAAGGCGGGGCGCCCTTAAACACCACTGTGGGCCTTTCTCCAACAACAGGAGCCAACACTCTATCATTTTTCAATACATTCCAATGACGGTTAAAGATTTTCCTGATATCCCGAAATTGGTGAGTGTATGGAGTCACAAAAGCGGTGGTGAATGCTGCATTAGGCTCCCTGTTAGCCCTAGAACCTGCTAGCATGCTTGTTCTATCCAGGCCAGCCACTTCCTGAATCGCTAAATCCAGTTCAGAGTTGGAGTACCCTTTATCTAGGAACCTCCCTTTAAGGACTCGTGCTTGCTGGAAGTAGTCCTCAATTAGGGTACAATTCCTACGGATCCTTGTAAACTGGCTTTTGGGCACCGACTTAAGCCACGAGGGGTGATGGTAACTATCGGTCCCAATATAGCCATTACGGTCCGTGGCTTTAAAAAAAGTAGTAGTCACCAATTCGCTTCCTATGTCAGGCTTCTGGTAGTTCAGCACCGCCTCACAGCGATGCTGATTGATAAACCGGAAGTGCGTCATCACGCACGCCGCGACCGGAAGTGCGTCATCACGCACCGGAAGCGGAAGTGCGTCATCGCGCACCGGAAGCGGAAGTGCGTCATCGAGCACCGGAAGTGACAACATGGCCGCATTCCAAATGATCAGGGGCACCCTATAAAAGCGTGCTGCATGTGGGGGGCTTTTGCCTTTGAAAACGCCTTTGCAGGACGAAACGCGTCAGGTACGCTAGCCCCCATGCAGTCACGCTGTTCCAGCCGCGGCCAATCAATTGAATAACATGCCTGTATCAAGCAGTCACATGTGAGTTTTTTAACCTTTTTTTATTAATAAAATCCGTACATACTTCACCATGTGCGCCCCCATTTGTATTATTGGAGGTCATCCCCTTTGTACACCTGGAGTCCATTGAGGTCTACCGGTTCCATGGTCCTTATCCGGAGGTTCTGTGGTTGTTCGGAGAGGAATTCTGGTGACTGATTTCGCACGCCTGTTTGACCTTCCTTAATAGGGGGTCCAACTATCTGGTAAGGGTACATCCTCTTTTTGTGTGATCTCAGCCAAGAAACTTCCTTTGCAAGAATTTTGTTGGATCTGTGGCTACATTTTCAGCATTTGATTCTTTTTCCTCTATATGGACTTATGGACATTGGTTCACCTCTTTTCCTTTAGTTAATTTATTTAGTGGCGCTGTACCATCCTCACATTGTCTTTTTGGTTTGATATACTTTGTACTAGCAGCCTTTTTAGCTCATTGTTCTTTGTGCGCAGCTTTCCTCCATTACTGTATCACTTGACTTATCATCTGTGAGCTGTAGCCAACTAGTGTTTAATTTACACTTTAACATGGATATTTTCCCGTTTAGGAAAAATTCAGCCTCCAATTTTAAGGATGCTTTTGAAGGCTCTCCGGACCCTAATAGGTCAGATATTGGTGGTTTATTCATGAGGGTGCGTAATGTCATGATTACTGAGACCCATACAAATTGGGACATAGCTCTCCTCGAGAAATACCTGGAGGAGGGCTTTGTACCACGGAGTCTTAGGTGGGAGGTCAATCCCCAAGATGATGAAAAAGACCTAACCCTCTGGTTTAAGTTTTTCAACGATGCGGGCCTCAATATGTTGAGGTTCCTCATCACTCGTAAAAAGTTGAAACTTACCAGATTGGATGAGGAGCTTACCGTTCTAAAGACGTCACTAATCCCACATAAGGACACTCCTGAATTCAAAAATAGGTCTGAAGAACTTCAGAGGCTGTTGGAGAAGGAGGAGTCTGAACAGAAGTATAAGAAAAGGAAAAAATACTTCAGGGATGCTAGTGACTACGGAAGCGACCTTGTATTCAAATGGCAAAAAAGGAGGGCAGAGGCAGCCAACGGGGATGTGCCATCTTTGGATCTGGTGGATTCCGGAATGGAGACCAACCAAGGTGCTAGTACTTCAGCTGGTGGGAGTGCCGACAGTAGACCATTACGTATGATCTCGGGTGGCACTCCTTACCGATTTGCACCTGGCACGCCCACGTTAGGCAGACCCTCTGGCCCTCCAGCGGGCCCTAGAGGTAATCACACACCCTCTGGACCCAATGCTTTGAGGCCGCTTAGGGCCAATACTCCAACAAGGCCTCTAAAGAGTAAGAATAAGAATAAAAAGAAAAAGAAAAAACAGAAAAAGCTCCAAAACAACCAATATTATGCCCCTACTTCTAACTCCTATGCGCCTCTGGAGAATCACCAGGAATACTATGATCAGTATGATGATAGATTCATTACGAGACATCCCTTACCGGTCCCTCAGAGGAATAATTACCCTAGTCAACGTGGGTATGATTCACCTAGGGGACCTCAGTACCCTCAAAGGTACCCGGATTTTTTCCTGAGGGACAGGTACGATTACGACCGCCCAACAGGACGAGCCGAGGAACCAGGGGAGGCAGAAGGAGCAGGAAAGAAAAGAAAAAGACTAAACTAGGTGCTGGCATCTTTAATTTAAGTTCTGCCTCACTCACAGAGGACGAACTATTTGTTCTTGACCGGGGTTTGAAACATGTCCCTTTCAAACCCTTAGACAAATTCACTGTATTCATGGATGTCCAAAAATATACGCGTAAACTTAATGTTAAACGCTATATTCTCTCCAACCCTGTCAGAAATCCTGTTCAGACTAGAGAAGGCATCAGGCACTCCAATCTTTCCAATGCCTCTTTGTTTAATCCCCCTGGTCCCTTGGCTCCTTCACTGGGCGTGTTCAAGGACCTGGTGATTAAGGATTTGGAGAAACTGGAGGTCAAACGCATGTATGCCGATAGGAGGTTTGATGCTGGGTTAAAATCTCTGCAGTCCAGAGATGATCTGGTGGTTAGACCAGCAGATAAGGGAGGGGGGATTGTGGTCTTGGATAAGACAGCTTATCTGACAGAGATGTCCAATATCCTGTCGGATCGGGACACTTATTCACTTCTAAGATCCAATCCCACCCGTAAATATAAGAAAGAGCTTACCACACTAGTAGAGAAGGCTTTTGAGGACAATATCCTCAATAAAAAGGAGAAACTGTTTTTGATCCCTATGGCTCCAAGGGTACCCGTCATGTACTACCTCCCTAAGGTCCACAAGAATCCGGTTAACCCGCCGGGCCGCCCCATCATCAGCGGGATAGATTCTGTGACTTCAAGGGTTGGTAAGTACATTGACGGGTACCTACAGCCATTGGTGGTTTCCACCCCCACCTTTCTGAGGGATTCGACACAGGTGATCCGGCTCTTGGATGGGATACAGTGGAGGGAGGGCTATCTGCTGGCTACCGCAGATGTTGCCTCCCTCTACACTATCATTTCCCACAAGCACGGACACCAGGCAGTTTCTTCCTTCCTACAGAGGGACTCACTGCTCATCCCAGCACAAAGGGAATTGGTCCTAAATCTCCTCTCCTTTGCCATGACCCACAACTACTTCTGGTTTGGGGGTACTTATTACCTCCAGACCAGGGGAGTTGCCATGGGTGCCAAGTTCGCCCCTAGCATGGCGAACTTGTTCATGGCAAAGTGGGAGGAGGATTTTATCTTTAAGGACCAACGTAACGAGCTAGTGATGTGGAAAAGGTACATCGACGATGTGCTTCTCATTTGGGATGGCACCGTCGAGTCCCTTTCCCAGTTCTTTGAGGATTTGAACACTAATGTCTTTGGGATACGCCTACAACATGAGGCGAGTTCATCCAATATTCACTTCCTCGACCTCAACATTACAGTTAAAGGTAGCGAATTGGTGACTACTACTTTTTTTAAAGCCACGGACCGTAATGGCTATATTGGGACCGACAGTTACCATCACCCCTCGTGGCTTAAGTCGGTGCCCAAAAGCCAGTTTACAAGGATCCGTAGGAATTGTACCCTAATTGAGGACTACTTCCAGCAAGCACGAGTCCTTAAAGGGAAGTTCCTAGATAAAGCGTACTCCAACTCTGAACTGGATTTAGCGATTCAGGAAGTGGCTGGCCTGGATAGAACAAGCATGCTAGCAGGTTCTAGGGCTAACAGGGAGCCTAATGCAGCATTCACCACCGCTTTTGTGACTCCATACACTCACCAATTTCGGGATATCAGGAAAATCTTTAACCGTCATTGGAATGTATTGAAAAATGATAGAGTGTTGGCTCCTGTTGTTGGAGAAAGGCCCACAGTGGTGTTTAAGGGCGCCCCGCCTTTGAGACTTAGGGTGGCACCAAACATCGTGGACCCTCCTGCTAGGACCGCTCACCTCTTTCCTGAAATAAAAGGGTTCTTCCCCTGCAGGCGATGTGTGGTTTGCAAAGCTAATGCCATAAAGGAACGAAAGGTTCTATCATTTCGTTCCAAAGCAACACAGAAAAGCTACCCTATTGACACGTTCATCACATGTACAACAGAGAACGTAGTCTATATGCTGGAATGCCCGTGCGGGTACCAGTACGTGGGTAGGACCACCCGAGCCATGAAAACCAGAGTGAATGAACATCTTGGTAATATCCGTCGAGGTTTTCCGAAACATTCTGTTTCGAGACATTACCTGGAATGTCACCATAAAAAAGCTGCTGGGACCAGGATTATAGGCATTGACAAATTTACCCCACACTGGAGGGGGAGCAATGTGAGGAGGGAGATCTCAAGACTTGAGACCAGGTGGATTTTTGACCTGAAGTGTTACACCCCCTTTGGTCTCAACGTTGATTGGGACGTCAACTGTTTTATCAACAACAGTTGATTGGCAGATTGACTCCCTAGACCCTCTTTCACTTGCTGTCTATTGTCTTTTTTCCTTTAGTGTCCCAGTACCCCCGGCACTGCACCCGCATCTAAGTATAACAACTTGAGTGCACTGCTTGGGAACTTTTTTCTGTACCCCTAAGACTAAGATTGCTAAGGAAGCACCATCCTTCCACTGCAAATTTGCTTATCCCATTTTTCCTTCTCTTACTTTGAACAGTTTTGGAGGTTTTGCTGTCCCAGTGGATATGTAGATACCACCGGGCAAGATTGAGTACTATAGTATCTCATATATACTATGTGACCTTCAATGTATTCAACTTTAAGTCATTGCATGCAGATGGGTTTAAATTTTATCATTAATTTTATTATCGGTATTAGTTTGTAACTCATCTAATTTCGTTTTATATATAATGCACTTGTTTGTATGTGTGTTTTTTGTATTCAACCTGGTTGCAAATTTGTTTCCACTATGTAATTATACATTGCATATTAGATTGTTTGTAATGTGGCTGGACCATATTTTTCAATTTGCTGATAGCTTATGGTTTTGGGGGGACGGTTTGCGATTTGATGGGTCTTTTCCGGCTGGCCTTGGGCGGTCGGGTGACTTCCATCCTCCATTGCTGACTGTCTTCTCTGCCTCCTTTTTGCGCTTCCTATGTCAGGCTTCTGGTAGTTCAGCACCGCCTCACAGCGATGCTGATTGATAAACCGGAAGTGCGTCATCACGCACGCCGCGACCGGACGTGCGTCATCACGCACCGGAAGCGGAAGTGCGTCATCGCGCACCGGAAGCGGAAGTGCGTCATCGCGCACCGGAAGTGACAACATGGCCGCATTCCAAACGATCAGGGGCACCCTATAAAAGCGTGCTGCATGTGGGGGGCTTTTGCCTTTGAAAACGCCTTTGCAGGACGAAACGCGTCAGGTACGCTAGCCCCCATGCAGTCACGCTGTTCCAGCCGCGGCCAATCAATTGAATAACATGCCTGTATCAAGCAGTCACATGTGAGTTTTTTAACCTTTTTTTTATTAATAAAATCCGTACATACTTCACCATGTGCGCCCCCATTTGTATTATTGGAGGTCATCCCCTTTGTACACCTGGAGTCTATTGAGGTCTACCGGTTCCATGGTCCTTATCCGGAGGTTCTGTGGTTGTTCGGAGAGGAATTCTGGTGACTGATTTCGCACGCCTGTTTGACCTTCCTTAATAGGGGGTCCAACTATCTGGTAAGGGTACATCCTCTTTTTGTGTGATCTCAGCCAAGAAACTTCCTTTGCAAGAATTTTGTTGGATCTGTGGCTACATTTTCAGCATTTGATTCTTTTTCCTCTATATGGACTTATGGACATTGGTTCACCTCTTTTCCTTTAGTTAGTTAATTTATTTAGTGGCGCTGTACCATCCTCACACTGTATATATGAGTATTGGTAAAGAAATCAGGTGCGCTGCCCTAGTGCATATGTGCAACATACAAAATGATGTAAACAAATAAACCAAAAATGCAATAATAATGCAAAAAAATGAAAACGTATGCAAATCGTGTAAAACAAAAAATGTCCAGAAGGTGACTAGTGATACACCAATGTGCAATAAACGTCCATATTATAAGTCCATAAATAAAGTGCAAAAAATGGTGACAAAAACTTCCAGCTTGGGGAAAGGTGAACTGTGATTGAAAGGTGCAAAGTCCCACCACCAGCTTGGCCTCTTACCAGAAGTTAAACGTTAAGGGCATATATGAATATGACCGCTCCAAAGGTCATGCAGCCAGGTAGAAAAGTTCCCAGAAATACAGAAGGCACTCTGACACACTCGTGCTCCCTAGACTCTTACCGGACAAAAGCCAAACAAGAAGCCTGGTTCTATGGTGATGAGTGGTCCTGCCGGGGGTTACTGGACTCTAGGATGGCTGATGTAGTTGCTTGTGTCCAAGAGGAACAGACCCAGTCAGAAAGCCTGACGAAAGAAGATCCTGCCAAAGGTGGCTAGACTCTGATTGGCTGCTGTAACTCCTTAGTCTGGTCGACCTCAATAATAGGGGACACAACAGAGGGGACCGCAATGGTGCATTACCAACATTAGATTTTTATTAAAACGAATGGTTGCACTTACAGTTGTGAAGACAATAATAGCGAGTTCCCTCACGGAGGAGCTGTATGGCGGGGTCCGCCTGCAGTGCGGACCGCTGCCTGGTCTAGATGTGATGACGCGGCGCCTCCTCTCTGAGGGCATCCACTTAGATAGGAGGTAGAGCCAGCGCCATCACTACCGCCATTATATATGCCCTGTAGCAAGTACTTCCGGGGTTCGGGACCCTCCCCTTCTTACCTGTAGACTGGCCACTTATCATACTCTTTAATAGAAAAGTCCAAATCAACCAAAAGGGGATAAGGGGACTCTTGGGCATCACCAAATATTGTTATGATGTGTGGTTACAGTCTGGAAGGTCGGGATGTCCACCGGAAGTACTTGCTTTGTTTACTTCCTGTCGTCTCATATCTATGATGCTGCTTCCTGTGCTGATGACAAGGGCATTTCCTGTGTAAGCAGGAAATGATGCTGCTTCCTGTGCTGATGACAAGGGCATTTCCTGTGTAAGCAGAGTATGTATTCCTCTCCCCCACAGGCATAACAGCCAATAGGAAGAGGAAGCGGACGATCTCCACCTACTACTTAATATACAGAATATTGTTATGCCGCATATCTTCTACAAACTTTCATATCATTGCAGCGAAATAGATAGGAGCCTTGAGGAACATTGAAAAAACATTAAAACATACAAACTTTTAATTCCATTGAATTGACCGGGCTACTTAACCCTTTCTAGTGTATGATGGTGTACCCTATATTGAATCAGCGCACTTTCCTACCCACCACATTCTTTTTTAATTTTTTCAAAGTGCAGCAGATTCCACTACCATGGACATCTTTGAATATCATAGCACCAGAAAATTAACGGTGGAGGATGTGTTTGTGAAAACCATCACTGACCCCACTGATCTCAGAGGCATTTTTATGCGCCTCAAAAACATCATGGTATCTGAACTTCATGCATCCTGGGACATCGTCTTCCTGGAGAAATATGTCCAGGAGAAGATGGTCCCAAGGAGCTTGAGGTGGAACATCAATCCTGACCAGGGAGAACCTGAGATCCAAGAATGGTTCCAATTTTTCAACGGAGCTGGGATGAGTCTTTTAAATTTTTTAATTGACAAGAGGAGGAAAAAAGTTATTAGGCTAAATAAAGAGATTCTAGAGATCAAAGAGAAACTAACTCCCTTTATGCAAGAGGAAGCATATAAGGTTTACAATCAAGAGTTAAGAGAAATTCTCGCTATGGAAGAAGAAGAACAGAAAATTAAAAAGAGGAAAAAATATTTCCGGGACCTGGAAGACTATAATACGTCTAAAGTCTTCAAATGGGAACTTAATTTAGTATCCGAAACTCCAACTGAAGGAGCTGTTACCAACCCTTCAGAAATGGAAGTGGCGGAAGAAAGGTCAAGACAAATCAGCATTGCTGAACCAGTCGCAAGCACCAGTGGGAATGTTACTTCAGGGACTTCCCTAAAGAGGGATACAGAGCGGAAAGGTCCCAGTAACAATATCAAGAAATTTAAACCCCTGAGAGAACAGCCATCTGGACATCAGCCCAAAAGGAAGTCCAGAAAAGATGAAAGTAGGAATAGGTATGAGAATGCCGCATACGAACACCCTAGGGGAGAAAGAAGGAGAAGGGAGTCAGACTATGAAGGATACTATAGAAGATCCAGGTCCAGATCTCCAAGAAGAGGTCCCAGGGAGCATTCTGATTATTACCCAGCAACCCCTCAAACCCCAAGGAATTTTTACCCTCCTGTGGAAAATAGGTATGAGTCTCTTAGGGACAACCAAGATGAGGAGGAGGAATGGATAAATGAGTACCCAGAGCAATCGCAAACCCCCATCAGCACCAAACCGCGGGGTTTTTTAGGCCGGGGCTCTGCCAAAGCCAAAAGAAAAAAACGACCAGGGGCTGTAGGGGAGGAACGTCCAAGAAAAAAGAACAAATAGAGGCAGGAGGCATCTTCAATCTGAGTGGGATTGACCTTACCAGCTCAGAAAAACAGACTCTGGGGAAAGGATTGAAATTTGCCCCCAAAAAATCCTTAAACAAGTTCAAGACGTTTTTGGACGTACACAAATATATTAGAAAACTCAACATCAAACGTCCTTTCCTCGACAAGGCCCACGAGAGAAACTATGTTTCTTACAAACAGCCTACATGTATACCTACTAATCTGAGGAATGCTTCCCTCTTTAACCCCCCTGGGAAATCCAGCCACCATATCAAGATCTTCAGAGATGTTATTCTCAAGGAGTTGGAACAAAAAGATGCTTCCATTAAACCACAAAAAGATCTATGGAATGGTATTAAAGCTCTATGTGATAAAAAGGATTTGGTGATCCGCCCAGCGGACAAAGGCGGGGGTACAGTCCTATTAAAGAAAGAGGACTACATGGAGGAAATGGACAATTTGTTGTCTGATAGAAGGACGTATGAAATCCTAAAGAAGGACCCTACCTGGAGCTATAAAAAGCAGTTAGAACGCATTGTGTCCAAAGGTCATAAGGATGGCATTTTAAGTAAAAAGGAGAAAGAACACCTAATACCTCTTGCACCTCGAATTCCTACCATATACTACCTACCAAAGGTCCACAAGAGCCTCATAAAGCCACCGGGGAGACCGATAGTTAGTGGCATTGACTCGGTTACATCCCGGATAGGGAAGTATGTGGACCATTTCCTCCAGCAGTTAGTTCAGGAGACACCGGCGTTCCTGAAGGATACCACCCAGTGTATCCAAGAGATCACTGAACTCCAAGTTCCAGGGAATGTGATAATGGTCACAGCCGACGTGGCCTCATTATATACCGTTATTCCCCACGAGTTAGGCTACGAGGCTGTCAGCACCTTTTTAGACCAAGATTATCACATCCCGTTAAATCAGAAGAAATTCATTTTAGAACTTCTCCAATTTGGTATGGAACACAACTATTTTTACCATAATCAACAATTTTACCTACAGCGGACTGGCGTGGCTATGGGGGCCAAATTTGCCCCCAGCCTCGCCAACCTGTTCATGGCTCTATGGGAAAATAGGAACATCTTCGCGGAGAAAACTAACGAGCTAGTGATGTGGCGGCGTTACATTGACGACGCCCTAATCATATGGAAAGCAGAGGAAGCAAGCTTACACCAGTTCATGGGGAAGCTAAATTGCAACAACTGGGGTATACGTTTCTCCTACCAATGGAGTACCACCTCTATAAGCTACCTTGACCTTGTGATATGGAGGAAAGGAGAAAGATTCATTACCAGCTCATACCAAAAACCGACAGACCGAAATGGCTTCATCTCCATCGACAGTTGCCATCACCCCATGTGGTTAAAATCTGTGCCCAAAGGGCAATTCAGGAGAATTAGACGCAACTGTACGGAAGATGAAGACTTCAAAACACAAGTTCAGCTTTTGAAGAATCGGTTTATTGAGAAGGGATATGACCGGAATTAATTAGAAGGAGAGATACGTGAAATTGCAACTCTCAAACAATCCGAATTATCTGTCCCTAGGGAGAAAGATAAATCAAAAGATGCTATGGGAAAATTTGAGTTTGCCTTCACAACTCAATTCTCCAGCCACTATCGATGGCTGAATCACATATTTCGGAAGCACTGGGGAATCTTACAACAAGATCCGTTATTGGGTCCTTCGCTTCCATCCAAACCAACAATGATCTACCGAAAGGCTAAGAACCTAAAACAAATTATAGCTAGGAATCCCGTTGAAAAACCCGCAACTCCTAAATTTTTCCCTAACCTTCAAGGATACTTCCCGTGCCGGAGGTGTAATATCTGTCTAAATGCTACTACCATTAAGACCAAGCAATTTACCTCTACCACCACAGGAAAGAGCTACCCCATTAGGGATTTTATCACCTGTCACACCAAAGGGGTAGTGTATCTGGTCACCTGTGAATGTGGGAAGCAATATGTGGGGAGGACGATTAGGACTGCCAACATCCGAATAGGCGA
The DNA here is from genome assembly GCF_965119305.1 of Pelophylax lessonae. Lineage (NCBI taxonomy): Eukaryota > Metazoa > Chordata > Amphibia > Anura > Ranidae > Pelophylax > Pelophylax lessonae. Next base: position 165,944,094 of record NC_138774.1, on the reverse strand, counting down.
ACATCTGGCCAATATTCGGAAAGGTTTCCCTGGTCACAGTCTTTCGAAACATTTTGCCACCCACCACCATAAAAATCCGGGCAAACTGAAGATTATTGTAATCGAGAAGTATCAACCCCACTGGCGGGGGAGTAATATGAAAAGAGCAATTTCCAGAAGGGAAACCTTCTGGATCTATGAGCTCAGAAGTTACAAGCCCCTAGGACACAACATTGAATGGGACATAAATGCGTTTATTAATAACAGCTGACATTTATGTCCCATGCTCCCTTTACTGGAAATTTGACCCATTTCCTTCATGTTTCCTCTATTAGTTAGAAGTGTGTGGGTCTCTGCATGGAGCTACAACATTTGTGACTAGGATCTTCTTCCACATTCTAATAGCTAGTTTTGAAGAAATTCAAATCAAAAAACTTTTTCCTCCTTTTTAATTTTAATTTAATTTTATTTTTTGAGTATACTATTTTAATTCCAATTCCACTTTTGGTAGGAATTTTTATTCATTTTTCTTTCAGAATTTCGTGTTTTAATACACCCAAGCTGGCGGGAAGCTTAGTAGTTACCCCACAGCTTTTTTATGATTTTTTATAAAAGCATTATACACCATCATACACTAGAAAGGGTTAAGTAGCCCGGTCAATTCAATGGAATTAAAAGTTTGTATGTTTTAATGTTTTTTCAATGTTCCTCAAGGCTCCTATCTATTTCGCTGCAATGATATGAAAGTTTGTAGAAGATATGCGGCATAACAATATTCTTTATATTAAGTAGTAGGTGGAGATCGTCCGCTTCCTCTTCCTATTGGCTGTTATGCCTGTGGGGGAGAGGAATACATACTCTGCTTACACAGGAAATGCCCTTGTCATCAGCACAGGAAGCAGCATCATTTCCTGCTTACACAGGAAATGCCCTTGTCATCAGCACAGGAAGCAGCATCATAGATATGAGACGACAGGAAGTAAACAAAGCAAGTACTTCCGGTGGACATCCCGACCTTCCAGACTGTAACCACACATCATAACAATATTTGGTGATGCCCAAGAGTCCCCTTATCCCCTTTTGGTTGATTTGGACTTTGCTATTAAAGAGTATGATAAGTGGCCAGTCTACAGGTAAGAAGGGGAGGGTCCCGAACCCCGGAAGTACTTGCTACAGGGCATATATAATGGCGGTAGTGATGGCGCTGGCTCTACCTCCTATCTAAGTGGATGCCCTATCGGGAGAAACGCGTCAGAGAGGAGGCGCCGCGTCATCACATCTAGACCAGGCAGCGGTCCGCACTGCAGGCGGACCCCGCCATACAGCTCCTCCGTGAGGGAACTCGCTATTATTGTCTTCACAACTGTAAGTGCAACCATTCGTTTTAATAAAAATCTACTGTTGGTAATGCACCATTGCGGTCCCCTCTGTTGTGTCCCCTATTATTGAGGTCGACCAGACTAAGGAGTTACAGCAGCCAATCAGAGTCTAGCCACCTTTGGCAGGATCTTCTTTCGTCCGGCTTTCTAACTGGGTCTGTTCCTCTTGGACACAAGCAACTACATCAGCCATCCTAGAGTCCAGTAACCCCCGGCAGGACCACTCATCACCATAGAACCAGGCTTCTTGTTTGGCTTTTGTCCGGTAAGAGTCTAGGGAGCACGAGTGTGTCAGAGTGCCTTCTGTATTTCTGGGAACTTTTCTACCTGGCTGCATGACCTTTGGAGCGGTCATATTCATATATGCCCTTAACGTTTAACTTCTGGTAAGAGGCCAAGCTGGTGGTGGGACGTTGCACCTTCCAATCACAGTTCACCTTTCCCCAAGCTGGAAGTTTTTGTCACCATTTTTTGCACTTTATTTATGGACTTATAATATGGACGTTTATTGCACATTGGTGTATCACTAGTCACCTTCTGGACATTTTTTGTTTTACACGATTTGCATACGTTTTCATTTTTTTGCATTATTATTGCATTTTTGGTTTATTTGTTTACATCATTTTGTATGTTGCACATATGCACTAGGGCAGCGCACCTGATTTCTTTACCTATTCTACAACATACACTCTAAGGTAGCAGCACACCCTATATTGAATCAGCGCACTTTCCTACCCACCATATATATGAGTATTGGCAATCGAGTACCTTCAAGTAAATGTCGCCAATTTTCTAATACCAGTTTTATGGCAAGCAACTCTTTTTCACCCACTGGGTAATTCACCTCTGGGCTACTTAGTGATTTAGAGAAAAAAGCAACTGGGTGGAGTGGTGAAGTATTCGTTGGTCGTTGGGAAAGAACTGCTCCTACAGCCATATTTGACGCATCTACCTCCAGGATGTATTGGAGGGATGGGTCTGGATGGCGTAGTATGGGAGCAGAAGTGAAGCTTGATTTTAACAAGCGGAAAGCTTTATTTGCTTTTTCAGACCATTTGAATGGTTTCTTTACACTTGTAAGTTGTGTGAGCGGTCTCACAATAGAAGAGAAGTTCTTGATGAACTTCCTATAGAAGTTTGAAAATCCAAGGAATCGTTGTAATGCCTTACGAGTTGTTGGTACAGGCCAATCCAGTATACACGATATTTTGCTCATATCCATCTTGATACCGTTCTTAGATATGATGTATCCTAGGAATAGTACTTCTTCCTTATGAAATAGGCATTTTTTCAATTTTACGTATAAATTGTGTGCGAGTAATCTGGATAGCACAAGTCTTACATGTCTTACATGTTCGGACAAGGACTGAGAATAAATGAGTATATCATCCAGATATACCGCAACACAAACATCAAGTAAGTCTCTGAAAATGTCATTTATGAATCGCTGAAATGCTGCGGGAGCATTACACAACCCAAAAGGCATCACTAGATATTCGAATAATCCATATCTGGTTCTGAATGCCGTCTTCCACTCATCCCCATTACGGATTCGGATGAGGTTGTATGCCCCTTTTAGGTCCAATTTTGAAAAGTAGGTAGCTCCGCGCACTTGTTCAATGAGTTCGGGAATGAGAGGTAAAGGATGGCGATCCTTTATCGTAATGGTATTTAATTGCCTATAGTCAATAATAGGCCTGAGACTTAAATCCTTATTGCGGACAAAGAAAAGTCCTGCAGCTGTGGAAGAAGTAGAGGGTCTAATAAACCCTTTCGCTAAATTCTCATCCAAGTATTCCTTGAGATAAGAAAGTTCATCCTGAGAAAGAGGATAAACATGACCGAAAGGTAGTTTACTATTAGGGAGTAGATCAATAGAACAATCGTAGTCCCTATGGGGAGGCAATGCTTGAGCATTTTTCTCAAGGAAGACTTCAGATAGATCCTGATAGCATGATGGTGGTGTAATTTCATCCGACACCATGGACAGGATTTTTTTATGAGATTGGAGGTTACACGTGGTCTCGCAGTAGTGAGAGGGGAAGGTTAGAGTCCGTGTTTTCCAATCAATGATTGGTTGATGTATGTGTAACCAAGGAAGTCCCAAAATAATGGGAAAATGTGGTGGTCTCAGCATGAGACTCGTTAGCAGTAGCAAGGAGTGCTTGTGTCTGATTGGTAATTGGACCAGAAGATAACGGAATACCATTAATAAAACTAACAGAGACAGGTTTAGATTTTGAAATAATAGGTATTTTATTTAAAGTAACAAAACTAGTGTCAATGTAGTTCCCACAAGATCCTGTGTCGATCATAGCCTTGGTGGTGATCCTATTGTGGCCCCACTGTAAGGTCAAATGAATAAAAAGATAGGGATTAGAAAAAGAAGTCATTAATCCCCCCAGCAAGACATGTGAACACTCACCCTCTTTTTTGCGGACAAGGGGACAGACGCTTATCAAATGATCTGGGGAGGCGCAGTACATGCAGAGATTTTCAGATCTTCTCCTGGCTCGTTCAGTAGACGATAATGGTGGGCGTATGGTTCCTACCTCCATAGGAGTAGGGTCAACGGGCGAAACCCGAGAAGGATTGGATAATGGTACTCCCATTTTCTCAGCCTTTCTTTCTCGCAGTCGCCTGTCAATATTGATGCTGAATTGTATTAAGGCATCCAAAGTGCCAGGTAAATCCGCTCGGGCGAGCTCGTCTTTAACGGCTTCTGATAACCCGAGTCTGAACTGGGTTCGCAAAGATGCATCATTCCACCCTGAATCAAGGGTCCATCTTTTGAACTCTGCTACGAAGTCTTCAACAGGTCTCCTTCCTTGTTTTAAAGCCCTCAATTGGCTATCAGCAGTACTCTGCCTATTTGGGTCTTCATATAAGCTAGCGAGTTCTGCTAAGAATAAAGGATAGGAGTTAAGAAGAGGGTCATTTTTCTCAAAGAGAGAGTCTGCCCAAGCCCGTGGATCACCCGACAAGTATGAGATAGTGGTGCAGACTTTAATTTGGTCTGTAGTGTAAGTACGAGGTTTTAAATTAAAAAGCAATTGACATGCGTTTTTAAATTCACAAAATTTTTTCCGATCACCTGTAAACACTAGAGGAGGGTTTATTTTGGACTCACGAGGTTGAGCAGCAGTGAGCTGTGAAACACGGGCTATCTGCTGTCTCAAAGTCTGATTTTCATTTTTCACTTCAGCAAGGGAAAGGATTAATGCATCTACTTTTTGTGTTAGTTTTAACACATGAGTGGCTAATTCTGCTGAATCCATTTTTTTTTTCCTGGTTCGTGCAATCTGTAACGCTCCGGCGTTTGTTTCGTGAACTGGATTTGCAGCTGCAGAATTTCCACTCAGTAGTCGTGTAGAGATGTGTTGAATTACCATATCCAACTCTCCAGACTCATCATTGTGGCCCAGCCTGCCTCACCATGCAAATATACAGACACTCAGATAAGATGTTCCTGGAGTGATAGGTTGTATACGATAGTATAGAGGTGATGTGCTGAAAGCACAGGCGTGAGTAGTGATAGCAATGATAGGCACTCAATAGTGATGTTCTGGAGTGTTAGCAGATGGTGATAGATAGTATGCAGATAGGTTAGCAATCATGTACAATAACAGGTGGTAGGGGACAGCAGATGAAGTGTACAGGAATTGTTAACTCAGTGCAAGGATATAGATGGTAGTAGACTCAAGAGCTAGCAATCTATGTAACAGTGCAGATGATAGAAATAGTAATGCATAGATACCAACAGTCTTTAGTATGCAAGAGTAGATAGTGTAAGTTTGGCGATTGAAATAGCCGCTCAGAGCGGCGCCTAGTGATGACGTTATGAGATTTAAAGGGACAGGTAGCTATATGCGTTCCACCTAGCTGAAAAGGTGGGACGCAATGCAGAAGAAATGGGCTGGAAGGGTACCGAAGGTACCAGAATCTTACAGTCCTTGCTATTGAGCGGATAGGCCCTGATGCCCTGTCACACACGCATGAATTCATCCAGGCCTGAGACTGTTCGGTTATCGTCATGGTGGTAAAGTATAAAACTTTCTTTGGTTTCATTGCATTTCCTGTTTGTGCGGTGGAGCGCTCCTGCATTCCAGATCGTCGCTTAGGCTCCTCCCCCTGCCTCGCTGGACCTTCAATTGGTTGTCCAGGATGAGGCTTGGCCCTGGTGTTGTCCGCGCATGCGCGCGCATTGCTCCCGATCTCCTATGACGCTATTGCGTCGTTTGGGGCGTGGCTTTGCGGCGCCCGGGAGATTTAAGCAGCTGTCATTCCTGTTTACAATGGGATGTCTGTGGGCGTTGCGGTGGCTTCCCCGTGCTGTTTCTCTGCTCTTCAGCGGTGAGTCATGCTTTGAACCAGGTGCCATTTAGGGTAAAAGGGATGGTGTGGTAACGAAAGTCAGTACATGTATGCTTACTTTCTTCCTGTGCAGGCTTTTGCTTCTATCTGCAAATGGATGCTTCACCACCCCCCGGTGGCCAGTCCCTGCGCAACAGGTGAGCTAGTTTTCTTAACCCTTACCCTTACCTGCTTGCGTTGGCTGGTGGAATGGAGCCTAAGTGTGTTTTTCTTTCCCTATTCAGCCCTTTTAGGTCTGACCAACGCCCTATTTCTGGATCAAAGGATCGTTCTCCTTCAGCCCATCGGCATTCTTCATCAAAGTCTGGTCATAGGTCTAGCTCCAGGTCTAAACGACATGAGCACACTTCCAGTTCAGTCGCACCGCGACAATCCCGCCATTCTGACCGCAGTTCAGGGAAATCATGCTGGGGCTGTCGAGCCCGTATCCCTGAGGATAGATCCCTATGTGATAACTGTTATTCCAGGGTTTTGATGGAAAAGCAAGACACTGCACAACCAGTGGAGGCTATGGTCAGGCGGATTGTACAAGAATCCCTTAGAGATTGGGATCCCAGCAGGCTTTCGGGTCACTCTTCAGAGGCTCCTGGTTTCCTCCCAAGGGATGAAGTGGAGCCAGGTACTTCACAACCAAGTCGTCTGTCAGGAGATTCTACAGACGGTGAAGATGATTTGGCAGACCAGAATGTAGGTTTTGAACTTGCTATGGTCCAACCGCTAGTTAAGGCGGTTAAGGAGGCATTAAAATGGGAAGATCCAGAGTCCCCAGCCAAACAGAAGAAATACTTCAAACATCTCAAAAAAGAGCGTTCCCATTTTCCCCTCCTAGGGGAATTGGGAGAAATTATTACAGACGAGTGGCAGGGAGTTGAAAAGAGAAACTCTTTGTCATCTAAGGTCTCCAGAATGTATCCCTTTAAGGATGATAAGGTGAAAAATCTAGATTCCGCTCCCACGGTGGATGCGGCCTTGATGAGGTTGGTGAAACACGTGACCTTGCCATTGGAAGACTCAGTCTCATTCAAAGACGCTCTTGACAGGCGGATTGACACAGATCTTAAGAAGATTTATCTCTCCGCAGGTATGACGTGTAAGCCGGCTCTGGCTTTGGCAGCCACATCCAAGGCAATGGAAGCCTGGGTAGACAGCGTGGAGGCTACACTTCAGAGTGTCTCCGAAGAGTTCAGCCATTCAGGAGTTGAGACTGGCAACGGCTTTCTTGGGTGAGGCATCCATTGATATCATCCGCTTGGCGGCGCGGGTCATGCTGTCCTCTGTCACGGCCAAACGCGCCTTGTGGTTGCGCCCCTGGTTGGCCGACCCTGCCTCTAAGCAGGCCTGGTGCTAAATTCCCTTTGAGGGTTCCTCCCTCTTTGGTAATAAACTGGACAGTGCTATTACCCGTGCCACTGGTGGTAAATCGGGTTTCCTTCCCCAGGATCGCCGGTTGATAGATCAGAGAAGACCTCAAAACAGACAAAATCCTGATCGTGCCAGAGAGGCCCGTTTTTACAGGCCCGGTCGTGAGTTCAGGAAGAACTGGAAGTGCCCTCAGTCTACAGGGCAGAAGTTCTCCAAAGGAAAATCTTCAGCAAGCCGAGAGGCGACAAAGTCTTTTTGATATCGAGCCTGTCCAGACGGTGTGGGTAGGCGCACGCTTGCTTCAATTTGCGCACGTTTGGGCAGCCTCGATCGAAGATCAATGGGCCGTCAGAACCGTATCACACGGACATGTGTGGATTTTCGACAGAAGCCCCATTCTTCGCTTCATTCCTACGGCCTTACCCCGTTCAGAAGAAAAGAAGTCAACTCTTCTTACATATGTAGAATCCCTGGTTGCCCAGGGTGCGGCAGTGCCTGTCCCAACCGAGGAAAGGTTCCAAGGCATCTACTCTCCGCTCTTCGTGGTCTTGAAGAAAAGCGGCTCTTGGAGGCCGGTTATAGACCTAACACATCTAAACACCTTCATCAAGAAAGAGAGGTTCAGGATGGAAACACTTTTTACAATTCGGCAAGTGGTACAGCCAGAGGATTGGATGATATCCATAGACTTGAAAGATGCCTACTTTCACGTCCCAGTCGCAGCAGAAATGCAAAAATTTCTCCAGTTCGCAGTGGGTCAGGTGCATCTTCAATTTACCTGTCTCCCTTTTCGGGGCTTACCACATCACCTCAAATCTTTTCCAATATCTTACTGGCTGTAGTAGCCCTGATCAGGGCAAAAGGGATTCGTCTTTACCATTACTTGGACGACTTGCTCCTTCTGTCAAAACATCAGGATCAAATTCTGCTTCACAGATCTCAAGTAATTTCCACCCTTCAAGAGTTTGGGTGGCTCCTGAATTTGGAAAAAAGCCATCTGGAACCCACAAAGTCGTTGGTCTTCCTAGGGGCTCTCTTCAACACTTTCAGAGGCACTATCTCCCTTCCATTAGAGAAGATTCCGACAATTCGCAACAGGATTCGTCCGGCATTATCAGCCTCTCATCTCCGGGCGTCCCAGTGCATGAAGATAATTGGGACCATGGTTTCCACGGCTCCCATGGTGAAGTGGGCACAGTGGAAGATGAGGTCCTTTCAGATGGGATTCCTCCAACAGTGGAGTTTCGAGAATCCAGAAGTCCTCATTCGGATAACAACGTCCATGAGGGAAAGCTTAACCTGGTGGCTTCAGCGAAAAAATCTGCCATTCAATCGTTCCAGCGTCCTGGTTGGTCGTGACCTTGGACGCCAGCAGGATGGGATGGGGAGCGCACTGCCTGTTGGAGGTGGCCCAGGGCATTTGGGACTTCCCTACATGCGAGGTGGTCTCGAATGTGCTGGAGCTTCGGGGAGCGTTCTGTGCTCTCCAGGCCTTTCAGCATCTGGCGACCGATGCCTCGGTCCTCCTAAGACTGGACAATACGACAGCCGTCGCCTACATCAAGAGACAAGGGGGCACCCGCAGTTCTTCTCTTCTGAAAGAAGTGAAACCAATTATGAATTGGGCTCAAAGACATCTGTCCAACATGTCGGCCGCCTATCTTCCAGGTGCCCAGAACGTCCAGGCAGACTTCCTTTCGAGGTCTGCTCTGGACAACAACGAGTGGTCACTCCATCCAGAGACCTTCAAATGGGTCATGTCTCTAGGTTACCGTCCAGAGGTAGATCTGTTCGCATCTCCAAGCAATGCCAAACTGGAGAGATTCTACACGAGGTGGCGTTATCCCCAGGCCTACGGGGTAGATGCCCTGATGGATCATTGGAATTTTCAAACAGCTTATGCGTTTCCTCCAGTGCCAGTCATATTCAAGTTTCTTCACAGACTCAGGACAGAGAGAGTGCAGATCATAGCGATTCTTCCCTTCTGGCCAAAGAGACCGTGGTTTCCTCTGTTGCTCCAACTGAGCTGTCGGGACCCGATACCTCTGCCAGTCAGGCCGGACCTTCTGTCCCAAGGGCCTATTCTTCACCCCTGCCCAGCACAGCTTCATCTCATGGCATGGCTGTTGAGAGGGAAAGATTGAAAGCGCTCGGTTGTCCAAACGAGGCAATCGCTACAATGATGAGTGCCAGAAGACCCGGCACGAACAAGGTCTACGAGAAAATCTGGTCCAAGTTTAAGGATTATGTGGATAGCAGATCTGGCTCCGTCTCTGACCCAGGAATCCAGGATATTTTGGGCTTCCTCCAGTCCGGACTGGACCTGTCATTGGCAGTAAGCTCCCTCCGAGTCCAAATCTCAGCCATTTAGGCCTTCACTGGGACTGCATGGGGGAAACACTCCTTGGTTCGCCAGTTCTTCAGAGGCGCTACTAGGTTAAGACCTCCTAGAAAGCCCAGATTCCCTAAGTGGAATCTTCCTACGGTCTTGGAGTTTCTTTTCTCAGTCACCTTGAATCAGAAGGATCCATTCTTCCTTAAAAATATCTCCATGAAAACAGCCTTTCTGGTGGCTATTACTTCGGCCAAACGGGTTTCTGAACTCGGTGCCTTGGGTTACAAGGAACCATTCCTTACGTTTTTCCCTGATCGGTAATATTGGTTCCGATGCTTGGCTCCAATCCGAAAGTAATGTCAGTATTCCATGTCAACCAGGAAATTGTCCTACCCACGTTCAAATCTCAAGATGAAAATTCTATCCATCCTTTGGACGTGGGGGAAACTCTTCGGCTATATCTGGAGACTACAGCTCCTTTCCGCCAGTCAGACCATCTTTTTGTCCTCATCTTTGGAAAAAACAAGGGCAAACAAGCTTCCTCAAGATCTATAGCGAGTTGGATAGTTCAGACCATCCAGTGGGCATATAAAGCCAAGGGACTGGCTCTTCCAGAGGTGGTGACAGCTCATTCCACTAGAGGGATCTCTACGTCGTGGGCAGCTTCTCTTCATGTAGCTCCTGACGTGATTTGCAGAGCGGCTTCTTGGTCATCAATTCATACCTTTATGTCGCATTACTGTGTTGAACCGGCTTCTTTATCTTCGGTCAACCTTGGTTTAAAAGTCTTGTCTGTTGACGGTGCAAATTAAACCTTTTTATGTTAAACCAGCAGTTACCCGCCCGGGTGTGTATGGCTAGTTATTTCCCGTACGTGTGCTGCCATGGAGTCTGTCAGGAAAACGGAAAATTTATATCAATACTTACCGTAATTTTCCTTTCCTGATGGACTCCATGGCAGCAGGAGTCCCCTCCCATCTGCTGGAGTAGTTCTAATTATGGAACACGGCTCCTGGTATGGAGCAAAGATTTATGGGAGTGGGGTCCTATAGGGTAGGAGAGGAGGCGGAGCCTACCCATACGTGTGCTGCCATGGAGTCCATCAGGAAAGGAAAATTACGGTAAGTATTGATATAAATTTTCCATTATATATGACTGCCTTGATCGGGGGAAAGTACTGACCAACCCGAGACAAAGTGTGTAATAAAATTTAATATGCACATGTACTGGAGGAAGGAAGTATGTCACTTAAGCACAATCTTTCTCATCTGCAGCAGTGGGGAGACTTAAAATAAAGACAGGTGACAAAATCTGCACTTCCTTAAGGTTCTTGAGGACATAGAAGATGCAAATCTTAAAGCTTATCTTATGGGTCTTTTTACTTATCTATTCCCCTACCATTCCAGACATAGACTGATGTTTAGATCAGGTCCTTGATTTTTAGGTTTCAAACCACTGGCTGGGGCCTCTTCAATGGACATTTTAGCCTGATTTCATTTTTGTGGAAGCAATGAAGCTATTCATTCTAAATACCCACAACAAACCTATCATTCAATGTATAGGTGACAAGCTCCACACTTTCAGTGACTTATTTCCAACTACTCTGAAGAATCACAGGTAATTGAAGCCAATTACTACTCATGTTAAGAAACATTTGATCACCTATGAGTGGGGATTTCCATTTCTTAATCCCAGAACAGGACTTTTTCCAGCTCTCTTTGGAACGCCCTGCTAATATAAATATATATATATATATATATATATATATATATATATATATACAGCTGCAAGAAAAAGTATGTGAACCCTTTGGAATGATATGGATTTCTGCACAAATTGGTCATAAAATGTGAAGTCACAACAATAGACAATCACAGTCTGCTTAAACTAATAACACACAAAGAATGAAATGTTGCCATGTTTTTATTGAACACACCATGTAAACATTCACAGTGCAGGTGGAAAAAGTATGTGAACCCTTGGATTTAATAACTGGTTGAATCTCCTTTGGCAGCAATTACTTCAACCAAACGTTTCCTTTAGTTGCAGATCAGACGTGCACAACGGTCAGGAATAATTCTTGACCATTCTTCTTTACAGAACTGTTTCAGTTCATCAATATTGTTGGGATGTCTGGTGTGAATCGCTTTCTTGAGGTCATGCCACAGCATCTCAATCGGGTCAGGACTCTGGCTGGGCCACTTCAGAAGGTGTATTTTCTTCTGGGCCATTCTGTTGTTGATTTACTTCCATGCTTTGGGTCATTGTCCTGTTGCAACACCCATCTTCTGTTGAGCTTCAGCTGGTAGACAGATGGCCTTAAGTTCTCCTGCAAAATGTCTTGATAAACTCAGGAATTCATTTTTCTTTAGATGATAGCAATCCGTCCAGGCCCTGACACAGCAAAGCAGCCCCAAACCATGATGCCCCCACCACCATACTTCACAGTTGGGATGAGGTTTAGATGTTGGTGTGCTGTGCCTCTTTTTCGCCACACATAGTGTTGTGTGTTTCTTCCAAACAACTCAACTTTGGCTTTATCTGTCCACAGAATATTTTGCTAGTACTGCTGTGGAACATCCAGGTGCTCTTGTGCAAACTGTAAACGTGCAGCAATGTTTTGTTTGGACAGCAGTGGCTTCCTCTGTGGTATCATCACCTGAAATCCATTCTTGTTTAGTGTTTTATGTATTGTAGATTCGCTAACAGGGATGTTAGCATTGCCAGTGACTTTTGTAAGTCTTTAGCTGACACTCTAGGATTCTTCTTCACCTCATTGAGCAGTCTGCGCTGTGCTCTTGCGGTCATCTTTACAGGACGGCCACTCCTAGGGAGAGTAGCAGCAGTGCTGAACTTTTTCTATTTATAGACAATTTGTCTTACCATGGACTGATGAACAGCAAGGCTTTTGGAGATACTTTTATAACCCTTTCCAGCTTTATGCAAGTCAACAATTCTTAATCGTAGGTCTTCTGAGAGCTCTTTTGTGCGAGGCATCATTCACATAAGGCAATGCTTCTTGTGAAAAGCAAACCCAGAACTGGTGTGTGTTTTTTATAGGGCAGGGCAGCTGTAACCAACACCTCCAATCTCATCTCATTGATTGGACTCCAGTTGGCTGACTTCTCACTCCAATTAGCTCTTGGAGATGTCATTAGTATAGGGGCTCACATACTTTTTCCACCTGCACTATGAATGTTTACATGGTGTGTTCAATAAAAACATGGCAACATTTCATTCTTTGTGTGTTATTAGTTTAAGCAGACTGTGATTGTCTATTGTTGTTACCTAGATGATGATCAGATCACATTTTATGGCCAATTTGTGCAGAAATCCATATCATTCCAATGGGTTCACATACCTTTTCTTGCAGCTGTGTATATACATACATATATATATATATACAGCTGCAAGAAAAGGTATGTGAACCCTTTGATATATATATATATATATATATATATATATATATATATATATATATATATACAGTATATATATATATATATATATATATATATATATATATATACAGTAGTGATGAGCCAAACACCCCCCTGTTCGGTTCGCACCAGAACATCTTGAACAGGGGAAATTTTCTAGTGAACATACAAACTCCATTAACGTCTATAAGACACGAACATGAAAAATCAAAAGACCTAATTTTAAAGGCTTAAATGCAAGTTATTGGCCCAAAAAGGTGTATGGAAACCAGGGTACTGCCCTCGGGGACATGAATCAATGCAAACATTTTTTTTTTAAAACAATCGTTTTTACAGGAGCAGTGATTTTAATAATGCTTAAAGTGAAAATATAAAAATGAAAAAAATCCTTTAAATATCATGCCTGGGGGGGGGGGGCCCTTAATGTGCCTGTAAAGTGGCACATTTGTGCGATGTTTGTAGCCTGCTGCAGCAATGCTGACATTTCTAAAGAAAAAAATGTCATTTAAACTTGCTCGTGGCTGTAATGTATTGTCAGCTCCTGGCAATACAGATTAAAAAATTAAAGAAATGGCGTGGGGTCCCCCCCAAAATCCATACCAGACCCCTTGGGTCTGGTATGGGTTTTAAAGGGAACCCCGTGCCAAAAAAACAGCCCCTTACGAACCCCCTAAAATCCATAACAGACCCCTTACCAAGGGGGCCCCAGATCCTGCCCCCCATGTGAATGGATATCGAGTAAATTGTACCCCTACCCTTTCACCAAAAAAGTGTCCAAAAAAAAAAAGACAAAAGCCAGTTTTGGACAAGTCCTTTGTTAAAAAAATAAAAAAATAGTGTCCCCTGTGTGTGGAATTATAGAATTCCACTTATAAATCACCTGCTGGCCAGGAGATTTGAACCCACAACCTCACAATTGCAAGCCTGGTATTCTATCAGCTAAGCCACCTTCAAGTTCGCTTAGGTTGAACACACTTTCCCTGCCTAAGTAACTAACTCCTACCTCACCCTACACACAGTGGATGAGATAAAAGTTAGGGAGAGTGTGTTCAGCTTAAGCAGGCTTAACGGTGATGTAGGTGGTAGAATACCAGGCTTAACATGAGAGGGCTGTAGGTTTGAATCCCCAGCCAGCAAGTGATTTATTGGAATTCAGGAGTCCATGATCATGCGGGAACTCAAAGTTCCCGCGAAGAAGCCCATTTGTTTGTCATTCAACGAACGAGCGAACAAATAATGTTCGAGTCAAACTTACATTTAACTCAAACTCGAAGCTCATCCCTAATATACAGTATCTCACAAAAGTGAATACACCCCTCACATTTTTGTAAATATTTTATTATATCTTTTCATGAGACAATGCTGAAGAAATGAAACTTTGCTACAATGTAAAGTAGTGAGTGTACCGCTTATAAAACAGTGTAACTTTGCTGTCCCCTCAAAATAACTCAACACACAGCCATTAATGTCTAAATCCCTGGCAACAAAAGTGAGTACACCCCTAAGGTAAAATGTACAAATTGGGCCCAATTAGCCATTTTCCCTCCCCGGTGTCACGTGTCTTGTTAGTGTTACAAGTTCTCAGGTGTGAGTGGGGAGCAGGTGTGTTAAATTTGGTGCAAACACTCCACTTCTCATAATTATTGCAGCAATTGAATTTATTGTAGGGAGGTTGCTCACGGGATCTTTTTGTTATCTGTGTTAAATTTGGTGTTATCTCTCTCAGTCTCTCATACTGGTCACTGGAAGTTCACCATGGCACCTCATGGCAAAGAACTCTTTGAAGATCTGAAAAAATAATTTTTGCTCTACATAAAGATGGCCTAGGCTATAAGAAGATTGCCAAGACCCTGAAATTGAGCTGCAGCACTGTGGCCAAGACCATACAGTGGTTTAACAGGCAGGTTCCACTCAGATCAGGCCTCGCCATAGTCGACCAAAGAATTTGAGTGCAAAATTTGAGGGAAAAATACATATGAGTGCTGCCAGCATTGCTACAGAGGTTAAATGGATAGGGGGACAGCCTGTCAGTGCTCAGACCATACGCCACACACTGCATCAACTTGGTCTGCATGGCTGTCGTCCCAGAAGGAAGCCTCTTCTAAAGATAACGCACAGGAAAGCCCGCAAGCCCGTTTGCTGAAGACAAGCAGACTAAGGACATGAATAACTGGAACCTTGTTCTGTGGTCTGATGAGACCAAAATAAACTTTTTTTGGTTCAGATGGTGTCAAGCGTGTGGCGCCAACCAGGTGAGGAGTACAAAGACAAGTGTCTTGCCTACAGTCAAGCATGGTGGTGGGAGTGTAATGGTCTGGGGCTGCATGAGTGCTGTCGGCACTGGGGAGCTACAATTCACTGAAGAAACCATGAATGCCAACATGTACTGTGACATACTGAAGCAGAGCATGATCCCTTCCCTTCAGAAACTGGGCCACAGGGCAGTATTCCAACATAATAACGACCCCAAACACACCTCCAAGATGACCACTGTCTCGCTAAAGAAGCTGAGGGTAAAGGCGATGGACTGGTCAAGCATGTCTCCAGACCTAAACCCTATTGAGTATCTGTGGGGCATCCTTTAAATGGAAGTTGGAGCAGCGCAAGGTCTCTAACATCCACCAGCTCCATGATGTCATCATAAAGGTGTGGAAGTGGACTCCAGTGGCAACCTGTGAAGCTCTGGTGAACTCCATTCCCAAGAGGGTTAATTCAGTGATGGAAAATAATGATGGCCACACAAAATATTGACACGTTGGGCCATATTTGGACATTTTAACTTAGGGGTGTACTCACTTTTGTTGCCAGCGGTTTAGACATTAATGGCTGTGTGTTGAGTTATTTTGAGGGGACAGCAAATTTACACTGCCATACAAGCTGTACACTCACTACTTTACACTGAACACTTTTCTTTTGAATAAGGATGAATCTTATTTAAAAGGGATGAATGAATGGATCACATGAGGTTTGGCAAGCCTTTTGGGAAGTCTGTGAACCCTGAACATAGTTCTGAATCCCATTGAAGTCTATTGGAGCCAAATTGTGCTTGTTTTTCTAGCATTTTTCAAGGCTTATTTGCAAGCTTTTGTCAATAGGGCCATGGATAGCTGGCCATTGCCATGGGAGTCATGCACTTCTGGGAAAAAAAATACCCTTCAGTGGGGAGGGAGTCTTTTTATCTCATTTTAAGAGCAACAATATACACAAATCCTTTAAAGAACATGTTTGGGAAAATACTTAAAACTGCATATGAAATTACAGATGATTAAAATGTAGTCCTTTAAAAGTGAAAGTTTAATAACAGACTATTAAAGGCTTTTAAATTCAAAACAAACCCTTATCCAGGCATACAGCTTGGGTGGACCAGAAGGAAGGGCATCGAGCATGTAGCCCTCTTCCTGCACCAATCCATGCTCTATCAGAAGGAGGAATCTCGCGCTATTATGGGAAAGTGGTGTGTGGTGAAAAAGTAGAAGATCGAAGGTTGCAGCTAGCACTGATAGTTAATCCTAAAACTATGGTAGAAATTGGAGAGGTGGGGTAGTGCTGCGCTACCTCTAAAAGAATAAATAGTAAGTCACAAAAAAAAGGATCAACAAATAGATATCTCAATTGGTCAAGCAGGAAATATGCAGAAATATTAAGTGTGAACAAGGAATTGCATAAAAAATTATATAAAACCAAGTGAGACAGACTGTTATACCAGTAAGTAATAAATAAGGCATGCAATAAATAGTGCAAGTGGCTTCTTACGGGATGTCATGTGACGCAGTCACGTGACGCAATGCGTAGGACACGGAGACCCAGAAGTGACGCATGCTACTAACACTATACTGCGCCGCTGACTGCAAATTTTAAATGTGAGTTTCTACTACTTTAGACTAACAAATGTTTTGAATACTACACTATGAGAGGATTCACATTTGTACCCCATTACTGAGATAACTACTAGTAGTAGTGGAGCACCCCACTAGAACCCCACCTATAGGATCCCAGGAGAGCCCCACTTACAGGAATCCTGGAGGGATCCCTCCCCCACATCCATAGGTCCAGAGGACATACTATTGCCAGGAGCTAGGAAGGAGACCCATCCCTGCAACCCTGCAGCCAGTACCTACTCCCAGGATTTTTACAAGAAAGTGACAGGTGAGAGGCCATCCATATATTGTATTTAGGGGGCCACCCACTACCCATCACCTGCACTTTCTTCTGAGATATTTGGTAATAATATCTACCTACTTTGTCCCAATATTGAGGAACAAGGGCCTTTTCCACACATCCAGGCATCAAGAGGGTGTTGACGTTTGTGTGTGTGTGTGTGTGTGTGTGTGTGTGTGTGTGTGGGGGGGGGCTTTGGGGAACATAGAAACTTCCTTTAGAATAAAGGTGCCCCCAGATATCCTGACACCCATGAGAAATGAATACATACTGGATACATTGGTAACCCTTATAACTCTCCCTAGAGATTCTATTAAAAAAATTTAAAAGATGACCTCCTGAATCCATTGTCAATATCATCAACCAGTAATGTACAGTAGATCCAGCAAAAATTAGGACGACCCACTGCCCAACAATATTTTACCACTGCTCTCTTTGCATTGGCTCCTCATTGCTAGGATGACCCTCCCCCCAAAGATGTTGTTCTACCACGCTACTGCCACTAAATATTTGTCAAATTCCTAGTATTTACTTGTAAATGTATTTGCCAGGTATTTTGGGTGACATATTTACCTAATATCATCATAACCATATCTGGTCAATGACATCGTTCTGCCATTCGAGTTAAACCTGAAGCTCATCCCTACTCCTGAACTGTTACTCTGCTTAGCTGTTATTGACCTCAGCTTGTATCCTGTCTACTTTCCTGACACCTGCACTGGTACCCCAGTATCACTGCACCAGGTTCCTGTCCAGGGGTCTACCGTCACTTGGTACATGCACTTGCCAGCCTCAACAGATCTGTTTAAACTCTTTTAATGTTCTATTTAGGTACTGTATCTGTAAGAGAAGATAAATTACATTTGTTTTCATTCTTATTTGTGTTGCCTTTGGCTCAATGAGAACAAAACAGTCTGCTGTTTGAACTTTTTCCCTCATGCAGGGCCTAAAGGGATCATATTTCTCCTGTTCATTCCCATTGGGAATACTAATTTTTGATGTCATGTTTTATTTCATATCTGCTTCCTTTTTGTTTGTTTCTTTCTTGAATAATTATCTAATTTTGATTTACTTTGCATAATAAAGGACACAGCAGATTTACCTCAGTGACCTTGCATTTTGCCTTCCTTTGTAGATATTTTCAGTATAGATTTGGGAGCATTTGTCTCATTTGCAAAGTAAAATACTAGCTATAAATGAATGCATAAAGTATTAATCTAGTTTCATAGTACTACAATGTCACTTGAAAGTATGATTGCTCTAGGTAACAGAGCATTAATATAAATCCCAACAGAACGGCATTTAGTTTGCTAAATCACTGTGAATAATTAACATCTTTTGTCTAAATAAATGTGTTTTCTCTCTTTTTTTTTTACCTATTGTTGTTGTTGATCTCTTGCAGCCTCTTTGCAACCATATACTGTCTATACGAATACGCTTCAGCAGTGGCTCCATGACATTTCTTAGGGTGTGCTTTCTGATGGTAACAGTAGTGGAACATGCCTGCATAATGTGTGCTGCCGTCCATTAAAAGCATATGAGAAAATGCAGGAGCACAAACAACAGACAGGGACAAAATGTTGAGCCCTCATAACAAGAAGTACCTCCATGTTAGGATCGTCAATCAAATGTGGATAAAACCTGCATATTGAAATATATTGAAAGTGAGTCTTGTCGTTCAATTAATATTTCAAAGTTTATATGATATTTTAGTGATTGGGTTTGCATATATTTCAATGGCACAGTTGTTTTTTAGGGCTGGGTGGGGCATTTGTTGCTAAAGTATGGCTGAATAATTTCCAGTCATTGTGAATTGATTTTTGGAAGGAAGCATACAAGCTCATATCTTTGAGGTAATGTGACATATGGCACTTTTCCACTGCAAGTACCGGCTCATACTGGCTCGGCTCTACTCGGCCCTGCTTGGCCCGGTTTGCTTTTCCACTGCTGGTACCGCATGGTACGGTGTTGGAACGGTTCGGTACGGTACGTTATAGGTTTGCTTTTCCACTAAAGTAGTACTAAAGTTAAGTGGGTGGGATAACAACGGGGTGGGTGGGATTCTCTGACCAATCAGTGGCTAGTAGTGACTGCATGCAAAGGATTGTGGGATATGGTACCAGTTTGGTACCTGTTGGAACCACAATCGAGTAGGTACTGTTTTTTGAGAGCCGTACCGTACCGTACCGTTCGGTTCCATGCAGTGGAAAAGCAAACCTATACCGTACCGTTCGAACCGTTCCGACACTATACCATGCGGTACCAGCAGTGGAAAAGCACAAAAGCGCGCCGAACCATTACGGTTCCATGCAGTGGAAAAGCGCCAATAGTTACATGACTGCACTTTTATGTGGTACTAGAGCAGAGCTTTCATTATATATGAGAAAATGAGCAGCTATGTATGGCACTCAACTGAGTATTGGAACTTTCACATGTGTGAACTATTTGGGAAAGTTTGAAAAATAAAATAGCAAGTCAAGTTTTGATAATTTATTCATGGTACTGATAAAGGTCAGTATATGGTGAATATAATATCCCCAGCTAAAAAATGAAGTCTGAGAAGTTTTATGTCTTCTTTTTTATTTGGCCTCATGCAGATGGGCACTGGCACCCATACTGCATGCAGGAGGCATCTGTTTTGGTTTCTGCATGTACCCCCAGCTGTGTGCAGGCAGCCTTTGATATTTGATGCAGATGCAGGGTCTGCACAGACACAGATGCATGTCAAAAATTGACAGACACGCAGGAGTCGGTCTATATATTTACTGTTTAACAGGCAAAGCATTTATAATTCTGTGTGACCTGTTTTGTAATTCCCACACAGGGCAAAGAGTACACAAAAGAAGAGCCACGTTCTGGGACTCTGTGGCCAATTTATGGATGAAAAATGCCCCCAAACGTCCGACCGCTACAGGGTCCAACTGGAGAATTATGGAGCACAAGAATCAACAAACAGATACCCCTGCAAGGACTCAAAGGATGTTAACAATAATCTTACTGGGCAATGAAGTTCTTGATTGAATTCATGGTGCATGCAAGATTAACAACATATTGTCCAATCCATCCAGAATGATCTTTGGGCCTCCCTGGATGTGTGGTCTCTTTATATGTCCATTCTTCACAGGGTGGGGTTGTCTGCACTGCAATATTTTTTTGTGCAAATACCCCAACATGATTTTCTGCCAGGCCAGATTCATCGTAGAAGGCACAAAATTCAGCTTGGACCACAATTATTTTGTGTCAAATGCATGTCTGCAAATGCATGGCACAGCCATGGGGCCAACTATTCTCCATGCTATGCAAACATTTATATGGGCTACTAGGAGGAGCACACCATATGGGACAATAATCCTTTTGCACAGTATATTGTCTTTTATGGTTGATATTTTGACAACATTGTACTCATTTGGAATGGCAGTATGGATCTGTTCTCCTCCTTTGTGGCCCACTGTAATAATAATACTTGGGCCTCCAATTTACACACATCATTGATTGTGACAGGTTGGTCTTCTTAGACCTGGAATTATTTCATGATGGCGAAATTATGCTTTAAAATTACATTAAACTGACTAGTGTCAACTCCTACTTTGGGAGTTGCCACCATCCCTCGTGGCAGAATAATATACCTGTTGGACAGTTTCATTGTTTGAAGAGGAACTGATTTGAGGATTGTAAGACAAAAAGATATCTCTTATTGATAAATTCAAACAGAAAGGCTATCCTGAGAGCAGTGGCGTAGCTAGCACATCTGGCACCCGGGGCTAGTAATTTTTTTGCACCCCCCCCCAAAGAAAAAGGGTATGTGGCAATATAGCAGCGCTGCGCCAAAACTGTGGGTGTAGTCCAGATTGCATTAACAGTGGGAGGGGCTTAAAGAGCCATATGCTTTAATGATTGTTCCACAAGCGAGAATGCAATAGACAGTACACTCATTTTAATAAAATAAAAACTGTTCGCTTCCATATCCTTTACTACACACAGCAAACCTTAAAGTGATATATTAAAGTATTGTTTTTTTTTTTTTAAATAGCAAACATGTTATACTCACCTCTTCTGTGTAATGGTTTCGCACAGAGCTGCCTAAATCCTCCTTTTTCTCGGGTCCCTCACCAGTGCCACTGACCCTTCCCTCCTGCAGGGTGCCCCCACAGCCAGCAGCTTGCTATGGGGACACCCAAGTTGACTTGCTCCCGAGTTGTGGCTGTGTGTGTTCATTCACACACCGAGCTGCGACTCAGCCCCACCCACCCTGTTTCCTGATTGGCTTACTACCTGTGATTGACGGAGTGGCGAGTTTCCGGAGAGCCAAGGCTCTTGTGGACATTGCTGGATAGAGATAGGCTGGTGCAGTCAGAATCTGGAACAGCTGCGCATGGCAACCAATCAGCTTGTATCTTCAGCTTATTCAGCTTAGAAAATGAAAGCTATGAGCTGATTGGTTGCCATGCACAGCTGCTTTAGATTCTGTCTGATCTAGTTTTAGGAAATTCCCCAAGGGCTCATCCAGACAGGTGCTGAGACAGGTCCTGTATGCTGAGACACTTTTTTTCTGCATCTGCATCCACCAGAGAGCTTCACCTATAGAAGCGGACTGTACAGGGATGCACAGAGCACCATGCATTCCCACATGGTACACGGCCATCACACTGGGCATAGATGCATATGCTCAATGTGAATGAGGCACAATTGTAATGTGGGCCAGATAGCAGAAAAGAGGAGATGTCCGGTAAGTATGGGAATTTTATTTTTAAATCATACTTACCTAGGTGGATGCTGCATCTGTCCCCCGCCAGCTCTAAGGCTGAGAACCTGAGTAATCAAACACGGCTTTTTATTCAGTTCTCACAGCTCCCTGAGCTGAGAGCTGGTGGCTTTCAGCCTCTGGCTCTCTGCTCTGCTTTGCCCCCCACCTTGTTCTCACTGAAACACTGGGCAGTGGTGGGGAGGAGCAGCTGCCTTAGGCTCTCAGCAGCTCACTGAGAGGCTGAGTCAGGTGTCGATCCAGGCATGTGGACCATATGGTCAGGATCTTTCCCCAGCCTGGACTGGCTATGTGACGTCAGCTGACTTCAGCCCGCTGTCAGCTGAAAATGGGTCACAGAGTGAAAATTAATCTGCACTGCTGCGATCCACTGGAGAAGTACAACCAAAAAAGCTTTGGTTGTACATCTCCTTTATTAAATCTATCACATGACCTGTCTCTATGCTCCTGTTTGACATTACTTGCAATAATTGTTAAATGTCCAAGCCCATTTATGTTGTGAGTTCCCCCTCCAGGTATCAGGTAGGCTTTTTCTCAGCCCAGGCTTTAGATCCAGGCTCTTTCTCCCTGAAGCTTGCAGGTCCTTCAGGCATCCTCTTTCCTTGTACAGAGGTTCTCCACAATCTACCTCTCATAGTCCAGGCAGGACCTTCAGACACTTGCTGCCCTTGCCTAGGGCCTCCAGACACCCCTTCTCCTAGTCTGGGACCTCCTAATCTGAATGGGGGGGGATACAAGGGAGATACTCTGGACCACTTTAGTATCTCCCTTGTAACACCCATCTAGGGGCCTTTCCACACCAACCACCATTTTCTAGTCAGGGGTCTCCTCTATACCCCTCTCCCTAGTGCAGGGAGAGGGGTATAGAGGAGACCCCTGACCTCCTCTACACTCCTCTCCTAGTCAAATACCTCCTCTACAGCCCCCCCCCCCAGTACAGCACCCTGCCCTCTTAATCCAGGTCATTTGCCACACCAAACTCACTTTTCAAGTCCAGGGCCTCCTCTACACCCCCCAGTCCAAGGACTCCAGTGTCTCCCCTCCTGGTCCAGGGCCTCGCCTGTATCCTCCAGTTTAGGGCCTCCTCTGCATCCCCCCCCCCAGTCCAGAGCTTCCTGTGTTTTCCTCTCCTAGTGCAGGACCTCCTCTGCATCCCCTAGTCCAAGGCCTTCTCTGCACTCCTCTCCTAGTCCAGGACCTCCTCTGCACTCCCCCTCTCCTAATCCAGGGTCTTTGCCACACCAACCCTTTTCTAGCCCAGGCACTCCTCCAAACCCATCCAGTTCAGGGCCTCATCTGAACTCCCCCAGTCCAGGTCCTCTTCTGCACCACCCCCCAGCTCAGGGCCTGCTCTGCACCCCCCAAATCCATGGTCCCCTCTGCGCTTCCCCAGGTCAGAGCTCCCTCTGCACCCCCTCAATCCAGGGCCTCCTCTGCACCACCTCAGGCAAGAGCCTCCTCCGCACCCCCCATTAGCCCAGGGCCTCCACTGCACCCCCCCAGGGGCCTCCCTGCACCCCCCAGTCCAGGGCCCCCTCCTCACCACCCTCCCCCAAGCCCAGGGCCTTCTCCATACCCCCCCACTCTAGTCCAGGGTTTCCTCTGCACTCTCCCCCCTGTACAGGGCCTCCTCTGCAACCCCCCAGTCCCCCCAATCTTTTGCCATTACAACACCAACTTCCTAGTCCAGGGCCTGCTGCATACAAACCCCTCTCCTTGTCCTAATAAATGCCTTCCAGTTCCAGGCAGGCTCTCCTATATAATTGCACTAGAGACTGCGACTATATTTCCCAAAGCAACCATGTTAAAATAAAATTCTCAGAAAAGGGTTACCCGAACACACTAATTGAACAGGCCTTTAATACCTACCTTCCTGGCAAACCACCTAAAAAAGAACAAGCCCCCAATTCCACCATCCAATTCCACCATCCGATTCATCACCAGATTTCATGGCCGATATAAAAGAATAGAAAATATAATCTCCAAACATTGGGATATTCTCAAACAGGACCCACTCCTCTCTTCCAGTATTTGTGAAAAACCTTGTGTCACCTACCGTAGAGCACGGTCACTCAAAAACAAAATCGCCCCCAGCCAAAAATCTCAAACACCTAACATGCTATGTCTCAAACCCCTCAAAGGCATGTACCAATTTAAAAAAACACTCTGGAGGACATGCAAATTTGTCCAACATGGCCAAAAATCCTTTTCCCACAAAGGAAAGACCTACTAGTTTGATAATTTTCACAACTGTTCAACGGATCATGTGGTCTACTGCCTGCCCATGACAGCTCCTGTATGTCGGGTGTACCATCTGCTCCCTTAGACAACAGTTCTGCCGACACCGACGCTTCATTGAGACTGGCTGTGACAAGCACAGCGTACCTCGTCATTTTTTAGAATCTCATCACCAATCCACTGCAGGCCTACGGGTCTGGATCATAGAAGCCATCCCCAAACATCTGCCTGAAGCTGAGCGTTTCTCATTACTATGTGAACGAGAGACCTTTTGGATATACACCTTGGATTCCCTTAGTCCCAATGGGTTAAATGAGGAACTAGACATAAACACAATTTTATAGTTTTTACTTAATTCTGCAATTATTCCACCACTAACCTTTTATCATTACCATTTCAGGTGTTTCCTTTGTCATCATGTTACATAAATCTTATTAAATTATCCCATCAAGACTACACTTAGTAAGTATGGTTCCCCAACCCTCTCCTTTCCTTCATTCCTTCCCCTACCCCTCCCCCCCCCCCACACCCACCCTTCCCTTTCCTTCCCCCTCCCTTTCCCACCCCTCCCCCTCTCCTTCCCATACACTTCAGTTACTATGCCACATACATACACATAATAATTATATATACGTATTTTCACATGTTATATAATTTTTCATATATCTCAGATACAGGTTTAACCTATATGCCCGATATTACATGCATGCGTATGTATGCAGATGTTTACATGCGTGTTTGGTTATGTGTATGCGCATGTGTGCAGATGTATATTTATATATTTATTTATATATTTATATGCTTTATTCCCCATGAAAATGTCTCCTTTGCACATCAACTTATGCCTTGTCCGGATCCTTACAGGTTTCTTATATTTGTCTAAATCACTTACATATGTAATTAGCCTTTACTGTTTATACAGTGATGATCAAAATTTTGGGCACCCCAGGTAAAAACTTGTATTAATGTGCATAAAGAAGCCAAGGAAAGATGGAAAAATCTCCAAAAGGCATCAAATTACAGATTAGACATTCTTATAATATGTCAACAAAAGTTAGATTTTATTTCCATCATTTACACTTTTAAAATAACAGAAAAAAAAAATGGCGTCAGCAAAAGTTTGGGCACCCTGCAGAGTTAATATCTTGTACTGCCCCCTTTGGCAAGTATCACAGCTTGTAAACACATTTGGTAGCCAGCCAAGAGTCTTTCAAATCTTGTTTGAGGTATCTTTGTCCATTCTTCCTTACAAAAGTCTTCCAGTTCTTTGAGATTTCTGGGCTGTCTGTCACGCACTGCTCTTTTAACCACTTTACCACCGGGGGATTTTGCTGTCTTACGTCTGGGCCACTTTTTTGCGATTCGGCACTGTGCGACTTTAACTGACAATTGCGCGGTCGTGCGACGCCGTACCCAAATGAAATTGACGTCCTTTTTCCCCACAAATAGAGCTTTCTTTTGGTGGTATTTGATCACCTGTGCGATTTTTACTTTTTGCGCTATAAACAAAAAAAGAGCGCAAATTTTGACAAAATAACAATATTTTTCACATTTTTTTATATGAAATTCCCCCCCAAAAAATGTAAAAATCAAAATTTTTTTTAAATTTTTGGCCAATTTGTTTTCTGCTACCTATGTTTGGTAAAAAAAATCGCAATAAGCGTATTTTGATTGGTTTGCGCAAAGTTATTGCGTTTATTAACTAAGGGAAAGATTTATGTCATTTTTGGTGTTTTTTTGTTTTTTAACGAGTAATGGCGGCGATCTGCGATTTATTTTTTGCGGGACTGCGACGGACAGGTCGGACCCCTGACTGACATTTTTGACACTTTTGGGGGTACCAGTGACTACAGTAATCAGTGCTGTAAATATGCACTGTTATTGTAAAAATGACACTGGCAGGGAAGGGGTTAATTTTTATTGGTGATCAAGGGGTTAATGTATGCCTGGTGCTTACTGACGTGTGTGGGGGGAAGGGACTATGTGACACAAGGACAGATCGAGGGTTCAGCTATGCTGAACCCTGCAATCTGACCCTGCCTGTCACTTAGGAGATCCACCCGCTTGTGTTTACACAAGCAGGCGGATCTCCACACTCGATTCCCCGATGATCGGGGAAGAGCAGCGGCGAACGCCGCTCAAGGTATCTTGAGAACGTCAGTTTTTGACGAAACGTACGTCGGTCGCGGCGTGCTGACGTCACCTCTACGAGACGCTCAGGCGGGTGTTTGAAGCTGACCGGCCGGCAGCTTCGATTCAGCGCTAGTTCACTTATTTCTTGTAAGTGTATTTCTTTTATTTGTGATTTTTAATAAATGGTTTCACGCTATGGGAATTTCCTTTATCATTCCTTCCATTTGATTATCGGAGTTCTCATGCGGGTCAGCCCTACTGATGAGGGAGAGCGTTTTCCTATTGGACTGCTATATCTCAGTGTCATCCTGATTTGATACACGCTGCCATATTATTCATATCCGGTAAGCGGGGAATTTTGGTGACGGCTCTTTGAGATCACTATCTAGTTCCAGTGAAAATATATATACGGTTTATCTGCACCTATCCGGTAATTTCAATGTGATTATGGTGGTGGCCTCTCTTATTTCTTCCATATATCTGTGATCTGTCTGATTGATATGCTCACATACTCTTACTTCTGGTAAGCAGCCTGTATGGGTGGTGGTGTTTATCAGCACTTCATTTCCTTGGTATCACACGGGAGATAGTTAATTTTGTATACAGTATCACGCTATGTTTTTCTTTATATTTTTATTTTAAAAATCCATCAATTTGCACTTCTGAGTTGGACACCGTCGGGGAGGAATCCTCTGCAGACTTCCATCTAGCTCGGTTCCATACATTATACGCTCATCTTACTGCTACTTCTGGTAAGCAGTATCTACACGCATTGATTGCATCTGTGGAGTGTGAATTAATTTTGGACTGCATTGGTTCATTTGTTCATTTTTCACTTAAATTTTGGGACTGTATTTGGGACTTTTTCTTTTGACCTGTATCACATATGGTCACTGTCACTTAGCGCAGCTTTTTTCTATTTATTTTCTTTGATGTTTGTCGCATACAAGTTGCTGCTACTTTTTCTCTAGATATTTAGCGCTGTTTTTCCTTTTTGATTGGTCTACAGAACTTGTTTCCAAAATGCATCAGGCTTGTCTATATGTTCATTTGCAAAGTTCAAACGCTGATTTTTGTGGTGGGGACGTAGAAGAGGTTTTCTTCTGATGACTCTTCCATGAAGACCATATTTGTACAAGTATCTCTTTATAGTGGAACCACAACTCCAGTGTACCACAACTCCAGTGTCTGCCAGATCTTTCTGGAGGAATCGTGCAGTCAAACGTGGGTTTTGTATTGTTTTTCTCACAATCCTGCTAGCTGTTCTGTCTGATATTTTTCTTGGTCTTCCAGATCTTGCGTTAACTTCCACCGTTCCCGATGATTGCCATTTCTTAATGACATTCCGAACAGAGGATATTGACATCTGAAAATGCTTTGCTATCTTCGTATAGCTTTCTCCAGCCTTGTGAGCGTCAACTATTTTCAGTTTCAGTTTTCTAGACAACTGCTTAGAAGATCCCATGGTTCTGATTGTTGGGGGAAGGTCAGATGAGTCTGGGCATTTAAAACCTTTGAGATTGACATCACCTAATCTTCCCAGATGATAAATAAGAACAATCCATGACACTGGCAGGTCTCAGCCTTGCAAAGGGGGCAGTGCATGCTATAAATTCTGCAGGGTGCCCAAACTTTTGCAGACGCCATTTTTTTGTTTTCTGTAATTTTGAAAGTGTCAATGATGGAAATAAAATCTAACTTTTGTTGACATATTATAAGAATGTCTAATCTGTAATTTGATGCCTTTTGGAGATTTTTCCATCTTTCCTTGGCTTCTTTATGCACATTAATACAAATTTTTACCTGGGGTGCCCAAACCTTCGATCACCACTGTGTATATATATATATATATATACACACACGTTTGACACATCTATATCGGTTGTATTATGCCTCCTCTGAATTTGCAGATATCTTCCATGCCTCACTCCAGTTTTTATACCATTTGTACATGGTCTTTATTTATACTTATATTCATGTGCATATGTCCGTATAATTATTTGGTTTTCTCAGTCAATACTCATGCCACCCTCATATGTACAGGAACCATTGCTTTCCCCCACATTTTCCCTCATGTTTCACTATCACTAGTTTTATCTTCTAGTTCTAATACCATCTTGTGCCTTCATTAGCACTAGCAATGTCTTTGGTCCCACTTGCCCCATATTTATTGCCGCTTTTAGCCTCTTATTGCCACCTTAAGGACTAATACACGCCCTCTGCAGCTGCCTATATTAGACTGTCTTCTCCCTATGGCTTTGACACTTGAAAAAGGAGTGCACATGCCCCGTCGGGTTTTAGAGCAGACTCTGAAACGCGTTGTGAATCCATTTCCGCCATCTTGCCCTTCCTTTGGTCCTAAAGTCAGACTCCACCCAGCCTCCGCCTCGCGGTCTCCTGTCCGCCCGGAAACAAGCAGTCAGCCGGCATGACTGTCTGCTCCCAAGGCTCCCCCGGACCCTGCAGATCACTGCCTTTTCATCACGGAGCTGCTGATGACCCGGACACATGCTATACCTTTTACTGTGATAACTTGCATTCAGAGCCGCTCTCCTTTCTTCCCTTTACATATTTATCCAGAGTTGACTTCACTCTTACTGAGAGCCGGCCCTGAGCTGCTATCATCCACCCTGGGAACTGGTCTGGACTGCACATACAGACTTCCTAACCGTTCTTTTTATGACTTTTATCATTATTATCAATTCATGTACCTGTGATATGCACATAGACTATTAATCCCCCCTATGCATCCTATTTCCCTTGGTCCCCTGCATCATTATTACAAATTTTTGCTGCTATATAATTTCCTTATATCCTCAAGCGCCTATATACCATTGCCCTATATAATTGTACTGCACCTGGGATACATCACTCAGAAAAGACATGGGCTGTTTGGGCACTGGGCATGATAAGGAGGGAGACCCCACTGCACTCCGCTGGGGGTGCCACTCTACAGTGCCTTGCGAAAGTATTCGGCCCCCTTGAACTTTGCAACCTTTTGACACATTTCAGGCTTCAAACATAAAGATATAAAACTGTAATTTTTTGTGAAGAATCAACAACAACTGGGACACAATCATAAAGTGGAACAAAATTTATTGGATATTTCAAACTTTGTTAACAAATAAAAAACTGAAAAATTGGGCGTGCAAAATTATTCAGTCCCTTTACTTTCAGTGCAGCAAACTCTCTCCAGAAGTTCAGTGAGGATCTCTGAATGATCCAATGTTGACCTACTGTAAATGACTAATGATGATAAATAGAATCCACCTGTGTGTAATCAAGTCTCCGTATAAATGCACCTGCACTGTGATAGTCTCAGAGGTCTGTTTAAAGTGCAGAGAGCATCATGAAGAACAAGGAACACACCAGGCAGGTCCGGGATACTGTTGTGGAGAAGTTTAATGCCAGATTTGAATACAAAAATATTTCCCAAGCTTTAAACATCCCAAGGAGCACTGTGCAAGCGATAATATTGAAATAGAAGGAGTATCAGACCACTGCAAATCTACGAAGACCTTGCCGTCCCTCTAAACTTTCAGCTCATACAAGGAGAAGACTGATCAGAGATGCAGCCAAGAGGCCCATAATCACTCTGGATGAACTACAGAGATCTACAGCTGAGGTGGGAGACTCTGTCCATAGGACAACAATCAGTCGTATACTGCACAAATCTGGCCTTTATGGAATGAGTGGCAAGAAGAAAGCCATTTCTTAAAAATATCCATAAAAAGTGTTGTTTAAAGTTTGCCACAAGCTACCTGGGACACACACCAAATATGTGGAAGAAGGTGCTCTGGTCAGATGAAACCAAAATCAAACTTTTTGGCAACAATGCAAAACGTTATGTTTGGCGTTAAAGCAACACAGCTCATCACCCTGAACACACCATCCCCACTGTCAAACATGGTGGTGGCAGCATCATGGTTTGGGCCTGCTTTTCTTCAGCAGGGACAGGGAAGATGGTTAAAATTGATGGGAAGATGGATGGAGCCAAATACAGGACCATTCTGGAAGAAAACCTGATGGAGTCTGCAAAAGACCTGAGACTGGGACAGAGATTTGTCTTCCAACAAGACAATGATCCAAAACATGAAGCAAAATCTACAATGGAATGGTTCACAAATAAACATATCCAGGTGTTAGAATGGCCATGTCAAAGTCCAGACCTGAATCCAATCGAGAATCTGTGGAAAGAACTGAAAAATGCTGTTCACAAATGCTCTCCATCCAACTTCACTGAGCTTGAGCTGTTTTGCAAGGAGGAATGGGCAAAAAAGTCTCTCGATGTGCAAAACTTACAGCTGTAATTGCAGCAAAAGGTGGCGCTACAAAGTATTAACTTAAGGGGGCTGAATAATTTTGCACGCCCAATTTTTCAGTTTTTTCATTTGTTAAAAAAGTTTGAAATATCCAATTAATTTCTTTCCACTTCATGATTGTGTCCCACTTGTTGTTGATTCTTCACAAAAAATTACAGTTTTATATCTTTATGTTTGAAGCCTGAAATGTGTCAAAAGGTTGCAAAGTTCAAGGGGGCCGAATACTTTCGCAAGGCACTGTAAATGGGTGCCTCTGCTCTAGATTGTCACTGCTGCTGATTCAAGTGTATTTGACAGGCAGCGCCTGCTGCATAATTTGCCAAATACAGCAAAATCAAATAGGAGGGTGCACTAGCACTGAAACACTCGCTCCTCCCACCCAGCCATCCTATAGAAAAGCATTCCAGAGAAACTCTGCAGCTACTGTTGCTTAGCAACATAGCAACATTAGCTGAAGCTTTGCTCTATAATGCGCAAGCGGGTGGGAGGAGTAGAGTGATTCAGCGTTAGTTCACCTGTGCAGTCTTCCTTCTATTTGATTCTCCAGTATATGGCTAACTATGCAGCGGGTGCTGCTTGTCCATTATAGTTGATTAGGAGGCAGTCACACTCTTAGAGAAGTGGTTCCTAGTGTAGGTGGAGGAGGAAACCCTGGTGGCGCCCCCTAGATGCGTCACCCAGGGCATGCGCCCCCCTTGACACCCCCTCCCCAGTTTCAGCCCTGCTTGAGGGATTAGTTAAGAGTGTTTATGAGATATATTTGGACCACCAACCTAAAATCTGTTGTTCCAAGTGAATTTAATAGAGGAGCAAGGTTCACTAATGCATTTAATGGACAATATTGGGTCATTGCTAAAATTTTGAGGAAACATTGGCATATTCTGCGTTTAGACCCTAAATTAGGATCTAGTTTTCCTGAGACACCTGTCATCACTTTTAGGAAAGCTTAAAACCTCAAAAATATCATTGCTCTCAGTACATTTCAGTATGATATTGGAAGCAGGCAGAGATTGATGGATATTTGTTTTTTGTTTTACCAAAGGAATCTTGCAATGTAAAAATGGGGTACCAATTCATAAATCATAGGCAGTCATCCCTTCATGACTCTGTTGGTAATAAATATAATATTAAAGATCATACCATGTTTTGAAGAAAAGGACACACAGCCACATCCCAAACCTTAAATTTGAATAGAAAAAAAGGGAAGTAAACAAACCCCCACAAGTAAATAGAGACTTTAGCGACTGTGTATATAAAGAGTGAGGTAGCACAAATAAGTTTAACACAGGTACTTTATTACACTTTACAGTATTTATTACAGTATTAAGGGATCTATCGATTTATGTATGCCCACTCTGTATTTCAGCCTCTGTGGAGTTTCACTTTAAATAATTTACATAACAATCACATTTATGAAAACCAGGGCAATAGTGCCAGGTGCCTAGGTCTGCTGAGCTGACATATAACCGAAAAACAAATCAATGTAAAAACAAGAATAGCAATAGTGTAGAAGTGGGAAATATAACATTTATATCTAATAACAAGTCTAAAGAAATGAACCACATTGTGATAGAAATATATAATATTTTGGTGTACTGACTGCTCTGAACACATTTAAAAAAAAAAAAAAAAACACGACAGTCTATTGGTTGTCATGACTCAAGAAGTTCTAAATCTTAACAGGTTTTAACATGTAACCTACTTGCAACATCTCTACTACCGATGTAACATCTTTATTTTGTTTGGGTTTTTCTTCGAAGGATAGACAAAGAGTTAAGCATTCTCTTATATTAACATTAACATTTCTAGATTATGGTAAACAAAAAACTCAGGGAAGGTTCTTCCTATATACAGTGTAATACACCTAACAGAATGTAAACTGATAAATTAAGTAATGCTTTCCAATTTCCTATTTTTGCTAATGTTGACAAGATTTCTGCAGAAGTCATTAAAATTATACTATCAGCCACAGAACATTAGCATTTACACAACAATGCAGAAGAGGATTAAAAGGCACAAAGACAAATGCTAGTTCCCGGAAAACATGTATCAAAGGATTTCAAGTTGCTTTGTGACAGCGGGACTTAAAATGCAAAATGACATTATTCATATCAGTGTAGGGGGTGGTGGATTATTTAAGTCCCTTAGTGGAGACACATATAAGGCAGGCTACCCTCTAACCATGTGAGCTCAAGCACCGCTGTAATCTCATGCAGATGCCCTTGAAAGAACTCCCAGAGAAGGATTACTTAGGAGCTTTGCTGCTCCCTATGAAGTCTAAACTTTGAAGAACAGCACATATTTTTGCAACTTCTAAGTAGACAGGCATCTTTACTGAGTCCTAAAGCTGCCAGACAATATCAACATTTCAGCCTCGACTATTACTCTATATGTAACGTTTGTGTTTTTTCAAATAATAAAAGCTAAGTTCATCTTTTTGGAAAAATATTAGAAGACGGTGGTTGTAGTTAATTTATTCAAAAAACTCTGTGAATGAATGATATGGCTGTGTGGGCATTACATTTTGACAGCAGGTGCAGACTGAAGAACCCCTGCCTACTGTCACAAGGGGAGGATCAGGGTTGGAGGGGATTGGGGGTAACTGCTGGAGCACACCCTAAATATGGGTGTAACTTATAACAGGTTCCCAAAGGTGAACTTAACTTCTAATTAAAATCATTCATTTTGTTGCAATACTGGCATGTAGTAAAATAAAAGAGCCCCCATAAAACACATAAATACTGTGTGTGTGTGTGTATATATATATATATATATATATATATATATATATATATATATATACACACAGTATCTCAAATAAGTGAGTACAGCCCTCACATTTTTGTAAATATTTTATTATATCTTTTCTGTGACAACACTGAAGAAATTACACTTGCTACAATATAAAGTAGTGAGTGCACAGCTTGTATAAAAGTGTAAATTTGCTGTCCCCTCAAAACAACTCAAGACACAGCCTTTAATGTGTAAACCGCTGGCAACAAAAGTGAGTACACCCCTAAGTCAAAATGTCCAAACTGAGACTGCCCACATCTTCCTCAAGGAAATTGTGAGACTCCACGGCTTTCCCAGAAGCATTGTTTCTGATCGGGGGGTACAATTTACCTCCAAGTTTTGGAGAGCTCTGTGTAACGCCCTGAAAATAGAACTTTGCCTCTCATCAGCATACCATCCTCAGAGCAATGGACAAACAGAGCGTACGAATCAAACCTTGGAGCAGTACCTCCGCTGTTTCTCAGCCTTTTCACAGGATGACTGGGCCTCGTTGCTTCCATTTGCAGAGTTTGCTTATAACAATTCACTACACTCAGCCACAAACCAGTCTCCATTCTGGGCCAGCTATGGATTCCACCAACTTGCCTTGCCTGACACTATATCCGAATCTGCAGTACCTGCGGTCCAGGACAGACTTGCTTTTATACAGCAAAACTATCAAACCCTTCAGTTTGCATACTGAAGGCTCAAACCGACTACAAGAAATTTTGTTGACAAGAAATGCAGAGGGAATCACTCCTTTAAAATTGGGGATGAGGTATGGCTGTCTACGGCCAATCTGAAACTGCCTTGCCCATCGAAGAAGCTGGGGCCTAAATACATTGGTCCGTTTCCAATTAAACGAGAGGTAAACCCAGTGGCTTTTGAATTATCCCTGCCGGATTCTTATAGGATTTACCCAGTTTTTCATGCCTCTCTCCTAAAAACGGCCATTCCGGATCCATTTCCTGGGAGAGTGGAACTTCCTCCACCATCAGTAACTGTTGGTGAAGAAACAGAATATGAGGTGGAGTCAATATTGGATTGCAGGAAACAAGGCAGGCAAATCCAATATCTGATCAAATGGAAGGGGTATCCACCCAAAGAAAGCTCTTGGGAACCAAAGATCAACATCCATGCCCCTAGACTCCTTCGGGAATTTCATGCCAGATATCCTAGGAAGATGGCCCGGTTGGGCATCCGGAGGCTGCCCATTGGGGGGGGGGGGGCACTGTCAGGGTACCAATAGAAGGAGGGCTCTAGGACCCAGTATCCATCAGAATAGGAGAAGGGCTCTAGGACCCGGCATCTCCGCCAGCCCCTCACCTGGGCCTTTATAAGGGAGCCAGCCCTTCTCTAAGTGCTGTTTGATCTTCAGCTTCTACCAACATCCTGCGTTTCCTGTTTCCTGTTTCCTGTGATTCCTGGTTCCTGACTCGGCTTGTTACACCCCCATCTCCAGCTTGCTTCCTGACTTTGACCTCGGCTTGTTTAACGGATCTCCTCTGCCTGCTACCTGTCCAGACCTTGGCTACCACTTGACCTTGTCTCCTCCGCTTCCCACCTGGCATCGAACCTTGGCTTGAATCAACCACCCTCTGTCTCAGCGATCCTAAGTACCTGCTTCATCTCACAGGTGCCACCTGCCTGCAGCAACCCCGCAGCACAACAGCGGTATCCCTGAACCCTTTTCTGCAAGCAACTCTGCAGGCGACCTGTGCGACTTTGGGCCTAACTCCTCCTGTCTCATCTCCAGGGGAGTTTGGAACTTAGCTGCAAGGGAAGCCCTCTCTCCATTGGCCTCAAGCACTTGATACCTGATAGGTGGTAATAAATAGCGCATACTCAGACTGGTCTGGGGTGGTTAGTGGGGTCCCCCAAGGTTCAGTCCTGGGACCAACCTTTGGTCAATTTATTCATAAACAGCATTGAGGATGGGATCATTATTTCTTTATCAGTTTTTGCAGATGACACAAAATTGGGCAGGCCAATAACTGCACAGCATGAAGCAGATGTCCTACAGAATGACCTGAACAAAATAACAGAATGGGCAACGACATGGCAAATGAGGTTTAATGTGGAGAAGTGTAAGGTTTTGCACTTGGGGACTAAAAACATAAAATCACAATACACTTTGGGGGGGGGGGGACCTTTGGGGGAATCAAAAATGGAGAAAGATCTGGGAGTCTTGGTAGAGGATAGACTAAGCAATAGCATGCTATGTCAAGCGGCAGCTGCTAAAGCCAGCAGAATATTAGCATGCATAAAGAAAGGGATGTATTCCAGAGATAAAACTATAATCCTACCACTTTATAAAACTCTGGTCCGACCGCATCTGGAGTATTCTGTCCAGTTCTGGTTACCAGTCCTCAGGAGGGATATGTTGGATCTGGAGAGAGTTCAGAGAAGAGCAACTAAACTAATTATGGGATTGGAGGAC
The DNA here is from genome assembly GCF_965119305.1 of Pelophylax lessonae. Classification (NCBI taxonomy): domain Eukaryota; kingdom Metazoa; phylum Chordata; class Amphibia; order Anura; family Ranidae; genus Pelophylax; species Pelophylax lessonae. The sequence goes on along the minus strand of NC_138774.1, from coordinate 165,908,400 downwards.
CTTAATTAGGAAGAGCGTCTACAATCGCTTAATTTATTCTCCCTGGAGAAGAGACGCCTGAGAGGAGACATGATAGCAATTTATAAATACCTCAATGGTGATCTCAGCATAGAAAAAAAGCTATTTAGTAGCAAGGATTGCATGAGGACTCGAGGGCATACAATGCGATTAGAGGAGACGCGTTTTAACCTCAGGCAACGCACGGGGTTCTTTACTGCTAGGGCTACAAGATTGTGGAATTCTCTACCACAAGAGGTAGTTTCTGCGGGAAGTACGGCTACTTTCAAAAGACTCTTAGACGTACATCTCAAGGATCAGAACATTAAGGGGTATGAGAGATGATTACGGCCATACACACCTACACAGGTTGAACTGGATGGACTATTGTCTTTATTCAACCTCAACTACTATGTAACTATGTAAATGAACTGTCGTGATCTGCTCTCGAAAGCTCTGTACTAATGATCCAGATATCGTACGATCGCTTCGAAAGCGGTATTTGTCTGATTTTCAGATCGTGTGTATAGGCCATAAGAAACATAAGAAATGTAGTTATGCAGTCATGCATGTCAGTTATGTATTCACTAAAAACGATTGCATACATTTTAGAGGTAACTTGGGTAAGTTCCTAAACCTGTCTAAATATCAGCTTCTTGCAATAGCTGTGCAGTAGCAGTCAGAGAGTGAATTGTCTGTATGCTGTAAAGGAAAAATATGCTAAAAGGGAAAATATGCTAAAAGGAAGAGAGTGATGACCTTAATAGTGTTCTTCTTATTTACTTTCCAGTCACAGACTGGGGGCAGGAAGGTGATCAAGGGTTCCTGCCGAGCTGCAGCAGACAAAAGGGAGGTCACCACCCTAGCTGTGCTGTCTGGCAAAGCTGTGTAAATATCAGAACTAGGCTGGATAATAATACAAATTCTTTGACAGGTAAAAATCTCCCATATATACAATTCAACTGTGTATTTAGCTGTTTGCTTGGTGTTCAGCCTTAACTCAGGCTTTTTATTACTTTACTGTTTGTTTTTGACAGATTTCTACACAATTAAAAGCAAACTTTGAGGCAGATTCTTCTTTTAGCTAATGCCCCGTACACACGTGCAGATTGTCGGCCGAAAAGATTCGGCCGATGACCGGTCGGCCGATTTTCGGCTTGTTAGTATGATGCTTCCGACAGCCGACAGCGCACTTTCGGCCGAAAAGAATCTGTCGTGCAAGCATTAAAATTTTTGTATGCCGACACCAGAGCGGCCGATTGTTCGCCAGTCAATACAGAATTCGGCCGACAGACAGCAGATTTGCAAGACTGGGCATGCTCAGAAAAGAAAAAACAAAGGGAAAGTTAACCATCACATGACATCACTTCTGCAGTCGGCTGTAGTCGGCGGACAAAATTCTTGTGCAGTCTTTTGCACTTTTCAACAGACACGACAGCCCGGGGACAAAAGACGGCCGATTGTTCAGCCGTGTTCTGCACGTGTGTACGGGACATTAGGCTCCATTCACACCAATGCAGTTTCCATGCATTTTGTGTTTTGCAGAAATACAGGACATTTTTTTTTACATGGGTTCCTATGGAACACATTTACATCAATGCATTTTTGTGACACTGCATTTTTGGAAAGGTTCAGGGACTTTTTAAAACACAAAACAGTATTTGCATTTTTACAGCAATTTTGCCGCAATTCGCGTTGTGAATTTTGCTTTTTTAAATCATGCCAACTAAAAATGTTTCCCAAAAAAAACAAAAAATATGCAAAACCCAAACCGCTGTAAACTTGCAGCACAAAAACACTACAGAAACGCTCAAAAGCAACATGCATAGGTGTGAATCAAGCCTAAAGTTGGATACACACTATACAACTTTTGTTGTTAGATTTCCTTTAGATTAAAGGCCCGTACACACGTAGCGATTGTCGGCTTGTTAGTATGATGCTTCCGACAGCCGACAGCGCATTTTCGGCTGAAAAGAATCTGTCGTGCAGACTTTAAAATATTTGTTGGCCGTCACCAGAACGGCCGATTGTTCGCCAGTTAGTACAGAATTTGGCCGACAAACAACAGATCAGCAAGACTGGGCATGCTCAGAAAAGAAAAAACACACGGAAAGTTAACCATCACATGACATCACTTTTGCAGTCGGCTGTTGTCGGCCGACAAAATTCGTGTGCAGTCTTGAGCACTTTTCAGCCGACAGGACAGCACCGGACAAAAGACGGCCGATCTTTCGGCCAACATTCGGTACGTGTGTACGGGGCTTTACTTTCATCTATGTAGTGAAAGGGCCTGCCTGATTGCATACTCATTGAAAGTGTTTAGATTTGACCTCATATTATATGGTTTTGGTAAATCTAAAGGAAAAAAGCTAAAGACAATTGTATAGTGTGTATGGCCCATTATTGACTGCAGTTGCACTAAGATGTCCCAATCAAGGAGTTCTAAGCACACACACATTTTGGCAATCAAAACACTACTCCTCTGCCAGGATAACTTATTTATACAAAAACATTTTTCTTTTTTACCAGTTCTAACCTGGCTTAGAATATTTTGCCAAAGTGTAATTTGGGATAACTGTATTCTACTGATGATGGGAGAAAAACGGGAAGAAAATATGTGGCTGATAACTACATGTGTGGCTGCCTTTTTATCTCTGCCGTAGGATAGAAGTGTGTAAGCCTGTATCCGAAGAGACGTCTGGCTTTCTTTCCTTGTGTATGGTAGTTTTCTCTTTGGTATTTTGAATCACTCTCCCATCTGTCACTTTCTGCTTGATTGTACACTTTTGTGATGATTGAACCTTTTGTACGTGTTTCCAGTTTATTGTATCCTGTTTTGCAATGTTGTAATGACTAAATGTCAGCACTGCACAATCCTTTTGCAATCACAGCTGATCCCTTTTCATTGAATTGTTTGTATTTTCTTTGTCCTCAGTGGTGGAATAGGCTTATTCTAGCAAAGTATAGGGAGAAAACAGTTTCATGCAACTTATTGGAAATAACTACTATGATACAAATACATGTTACAAAAAATGAACCAAAAACAAAACTTATTCTTGTGTTTGGTGGAATAATATTTATCTGCTATACTGCTTCTTAGATTTAAAGGGACCCTGTCACCAAACTGAAGTCATACTCAAGTACAGAAGAAAATTAATACTTACCTCTCTTGTCACAATCTCCACCCAAAGTCACTCAATTGAATAGAAATTGTTGGCTAAAGTCTTCATTAGAAGTCAACAATTTCAAAAGCATCAATCTCCTAATCCCCTGCAAAGCTCAGTGATTTATGCTGCTGACTCATACACCCTACAGTAGGGATCGACAGATTAGGCCGACATGCAGTTTCCCCGATATATCGGTATCGGCCCTGGAACTGGCCGATATTGCCGATATTTTTGTGACATCATTCTGGCTTCTTAGGCCACCTCCCCCGCCTTGGACAGCCTCATCTGAAGTCGGGACTAGTCTTGCAGGAGTGTATCACAGCCATACACCCACCCAGAGCAGCCCAGTGCCAGCCAGCCACAGACACCCACAGGCACTGTACCAGCGAGCCAGCCAGCCACCCACAGGCCTCGTACCAGCCAGCCACCCACAGGCCCTGTACCAGCCAGCCACAGGCACTGTACCAGCCAGCCAGCCACCCACAGCCCCTGTGCCAGCCACCCACCCACCACAGGGTGCCAGCCAGCCAGCCACCCACCACAGGGTGCCAGACAGCCAGCCACCCACAGGCCCTGTACCAGTTAGCCACCCACAGGCCCTGTACCAGCCAGTCACAGGCACTGTACCAGTCAGCCACCCACAGCCCCTGTGCCAGCCACCCACCCACCACAGGGTGCCAGCCACCCACCCACCACAGGGTGCCAGACAGCCAGCCACCTACCACAGGGTGCCTGGGAGACAGCCAGCCACCCACCACAGGGTGCTGCAAGCCAGCCATTAAACATTAAACAAAAATTAACATGTTCAGTACCAGATTTGTAGATTTGTGTCAAAAATGGTGTTTATTTTTCAAAACTTTAAATGTACAAAATATCGGCCCATATCGGCTGATACCGATATGCGATGCCTAAAATATCGGTATCGGCAATGAAAAACTAATATCGGCCAATTCCCACCCTCCAGCATTTGGGTCCAGGAGGTTTACATTCCACAAAGTGTTGGCTTCTAAAGATAACATTAGCAGGTGGGGAGACATTTGGGAGCATGGGTGGCAGGATAGATAAGTATTCACTTTTTTTATGGGCACATGCTTTATGGACACTTTAATTTTGGTGGCCAATCTGTCTTACAGTACCATATATGTAAATCCAACTACTTAAGAACAATAACAGCTTTATAGCTGAACTCTAGGAAAATGTAAAATTATCCATTACAATGGGGCTGCAAAAACACTGCAAGGGTTTATTGCTTGTTTAGGTCTGGAGCACATAGAAATGAAGATTTACTTTCCCAATCCTCTGCATTGCTAGACCAGTCCCTGCAGCGTCTTCTCCCTTATGATTCAGCAGTATAAGATCCAGGTGTCTTCAAGACCAATGCACAGTCTATAGCCTTGCATTGGACGTGAAGACACTGAGGGACAGTCCAATGCCAGAGTGTGGGGAAGCAACATCTGGCAGGGTAGTGGAGGGTCAGGTAAGTAAAAGTGCTTTTCAAGAATTTTAAAGCTTCCCAGAGTAGGGCTTTAATACATTACTGTAAAAAAAAAATATCAATATTTTCAAAATGTGCAGCTTTCAGTGAGATAATTCCTGATGATCCTGCCATGAAGGTTGTTACTGTTATAGACTGCTGATGCTCTGTTCCTGTGTTCCACATTTTCTCCTGCATTGTCCATCTGTCACATGAGCTTCTGAAAGAGACTACAAGTGGTTTCAATACAGATTATGCTTTAGACCCCCTTCAGTCTGTGCAGTTCGGTACCACAAGTAAAATGTTTATTCATGAGTAGGGTTGAGCGAACCCGAACTGTAAAGTTCGAGTTCCTACCGGACTTTAGGGTTTTTGGTACCCGGACCCGAACCCAAACATTTTACTGTATGTTCAGTATCGAGTTCGGTGTTCAGCAATTTAATGGCGCATTAAAAAAAGCTGCAGGGCAGCCAATCAACAAGCATTTAACTTGTGTGCCCTTAAGCCCCATACACACGTACGGATCGTCGTCATACAAACGTCGGCGGACGAAAGATCTGCCGTTTGTACGTGTGTTAGTATGGTGCCTCCGACAGCTGTCTGCGCACAATCCGCGGACAAGAGTCTTTCTTGCAAACATGAAAATTTTTGTCTGCGGACACCAGAACGGACGATTGTTCGCCTGTCAGTACAGAAATCAGCCGACAGACCGCAGATTTGCAAGACTGGGCATGCTCAGAAAATAAAAAACACAGGGAAAGTTAACCATCACATGACATCACTTCTGCAGTCAGCTGAAGTCTGCGGACAAAATTCTTGTGCTGTCCTTGTGCTGTCTTTGCACTTTTCAACAGACACCGACATCCCGGGGAGAAAAGACGAACATTTGTATGACGACGATCCGTACGTGTGTACGGGGCTTTAGAAGCCATCACAGCCATGCCTACTAATGGCATGGCTGTGATTGGCCAGTGCAGCATGTGACTCAGCCTCTATATAAGCTGGAATCACGTAGCGCCGCACGTCACTCTCCTCTATCTAGTGTAGGGAAAGGCTGCGACTGCTGCTTTGAGGGAGAGAATAGGAGTGGACAGAATTAGAGTTGAGTGGACACCTGGATGCTTTATTCTTTAATCAGAACTCAGTCAGTGTGCGATCTACATAGATTTTGTTGTGTGGGTGCAGTGCACAATCTTTTTACCCTGCCCTGAGCCCAGTGACAGAGAAAAATTACTTTTACCTTTCTGTTAGGTGGGCGGCGGGGGGTATATTTTATGAAAGCTCAGTGTACCAGCTCTGCATATGTGCTTTTGTGACATTTTTGACACCCTTTTTTGGCAATACCCTCCATCTGGGGCTTCTGCAGCATTATTCAGTGTGCATTTTAAGCTATATAGCTATAATTTTCTGGGTTTTTGAAAACACAACTTTTGGGCTAAAATCCACAATTTTACAGCCCTTGCTGCATCTGTATGTGTAGAATTCAAGCATTATATACTGCTGTCATATTGTGTTAGTAAAAAAAACACCCTTTTTGGGCAAAATAGACAATTTTACAGCCCTTGCTTGGTGCATCTGTGATAAAAACAAGCTTGAAATACTTCAAGAATTTCCAGGCTTGGAAAAAACACCCATTTTTGGCACTATTCTCCATCTGGGGCCTCTGCCGCATTATTCAGTGTGCATTTTAAGCTATATAGCTTCAATTTTCTGGGTTTTTAAAAACACCCTTTTTGGGCTAAAATGCACAATTTTATAGCCCTCGTTGCATCTATACGTGTAGAATTCAAGCGTTATATTCTGCTGTCATATTGTGTTAGTTAAAAAACACTCTTTTTGGGCAAAATACACAATTTTACAGCCCTTGCTTGGTGCATCTGTGATAAAAACAAGCTTGAAATACTTCAAGAATTTTCAGGCTTTGAAAAAACACCCATTTTGGCAATACCCTCCATCAGTGCCAGCTACACGCACAAGTGAAACACCTTCCTCAGATGTAGGTGACAGAACCTGCAGCAGTATTTGGTCGGGCCTAATGCGGCTCTACGAATGTTGAGGCCAGAACAAGTACAGGTGATAGTAGATTGGGTTGCTGACAGTGCCTCCAGTTCTGTCACATTGTCTCCCACACAGTCTCCTGCTGAAAGATCAGAGTTGGCACCTGCAGCCGATGTCCATCAGTCTTTCACCTCACCCCCTTGCAAATCAGCCAAGCAGTCTGAGCCCCAAGTCATGCAGCAGTCTCCTCTGCTTTTTGATGACTCTGTTAGCAGGGTTTCCCAGGGCCATCCACCTAGCCCTGCCCCAGAAGTGGAAGAGATTGAGTGCACCGATGCCCAACTATGTTTCAAGATGAGTATATGGGACGACCATCTCAGCACGTCTCGGATGATGACAAAACACAGGTGCCAACTGCTGCGGCTTTTGGAATTGTGCAGACCGACAAGGAGGGCAGGGGTGAAGACTGGGTGGAAGATGATGTGGAGGACCATGAGGTCCTCGACCCCTCATGGAATCAATGTCATGCAGGTGACCTGTGTAGTTCGGAGGAAGAGGCGGTGGTTGCACAGAGCCACCAGCACAGCAGAAGAGGGAGCAGGGTGCAAAAGCAGAGCTGAATAACCCCAGGTCATAAAGGTCAACCAAACTTTCCCTAGCAACAATTGTACCTCACTCTGTGACTGCTAATAACTAGCCTACACCAAGTTATAATACCTGTCCCCATCCCATGAGGAAAAGGGGGCACAAAATTATGCCCCTTTTCCTTTCATTTAAAAAAAAATTAAATTAAAAACAAAAACCTCGTCCTCCTCCACCGCCGCTTCCACCTACACCGCCACCTCAATCTCCTACTCCATATGGGCCTCGTCCTCCTAGATCAACATTATTGTTTTTTATTTTTATGTATTTTATGTTATTTTAAGTTATTTCCCTATACACATTTGTTTGCAGAGCACTTGCCATGCTCTTAAATACATTTTTCTGCCATTTGCAGCCCTCTAGCCCTTTCCATTACTTTTTTAGAGCCATTTTAGTGCTCAAAATTTCGGGTCCCCATTGACTTTAATGGGGTTTGGGTTCGGGGTCAAGTGTCGGGTCCCGAACTCAAACTTTTTTGCAAAGAACCCGTCTTAACCCGAACATCCAGGTGTCCGCTCAACTCTATTCATGACAATTTGGGGTTGATTACTAAAACCGAAGTGTGCAAAATCTGGTGCAGCTCTGCATAATAGCCAATCAGCTTCTAACTTCAGCTTGTTTAATTAAGCCTAAACCTGGAAGCTGATTTCTATGTGGAGCTGCACCAGATTTTGCACTCTCCAGTTTTAGTAAATAAAACCCTTTGTGTGTACTGATTCTATTCATTTAGAATGGCTCCTCTGTTCATGACAACAGCAGCCGGCAATGGACCCATGTAGCAGTGCACCACATGTAAACAGATTATCACCTGTCTACATCCATTTGTCTATAGAAATAATTGCAGGCCTGACAACACTGCTTGGTGTATGTGTATTGATATAGAATATCCTACATATATTTTCCAACATATACTTCAGTGAAACAGAGTCTAAAGGCCTGTATACATGATAAGAAAATCGGAAAAAAAATTTTGTCTGATGAACAATCTGCCGATTTTCGGATCATTAGCATGGTGCTTTTGACAGACGATTCCTAATTTTCGGATGACAAAAACTTAATGTGCAGGCTATAAAATTTTTATCGTATGTGAACACAACATCCAATTTTTGTTTAATTTTTACGGTTTTCATACAAAAAAAAAATCGTAATACGCATACTTAGAAAGGAAAGAATACATACAAAACAATTCAACACATGACATCACTTCTGAAGTTGAATTCTGTCATACGAAAATTTTTGTATGTTGAGTAACCTCTTTACTTTCGATATGAGACTATCATGCAACAAAAAACGGGCAAAAAATTGTCCGATAATCTGATCGTGTGTGCGAGGGTTCAGTGTTACCAGTCCAAATTAGAAGTTAGAAGCTCACTGTATTTCCATCAGATAGTCAGGTGTTTCTTTTTCTTATTACACCATGTTAAAGCACTGCAATGGGTGGGAAATGTGCATGTATTGAAATGGTGCACTGAATATATCATATATATATAACCACAGAGGATAGCACGCACATACAAAAGGAGTAACTTTTAAATATTACAAGGCTACTGAGACCTGATCTAAATGAGCAAATATGGGGATTTGGTCACACCATATGGCCATATCATGCTTAAGCCCACCACTGAGTCAAAGTACCCCATTATCAGTGGGTCCTACACTAGCCATAAAAATGAAAGATAAATCCCACCTCTCTCAACCATGGGAGATACTTATTCCTTACATGGGAGAAATGTGCTAGCTGCAGAAAACACTGCGTAAACTACACTATAAAGGCACTCCTCCTATATCTGCTTACTAGTGGACACTGATAATGAGGTACTGGTGTGGGAGACCCCAGAAGTCTGGTCAGGACTCAGTGTGTAACAAAAAAAAAAAAGGTTGGGAGGGGGCACACCCTAAACATTTTTTTGCATTTCTAAAGCTGGTGCTGCTATAAAGACCAATATGTGTATATAACCATAGAGGATAGCGCACACATACAAAGGGAGTAAATTTCAAATATTACAAGGCTACTGAGACCTGATCTAAATGAGCAAATATGTATATATACATGTATATGTATATATATCTTGCTTAAGACCACCACTGCGTCAAAGTACCCATAAACAGTGGGTCCTACACTATCCATAAAATGAAGGATAAATCCCACCTCTCCTAACCATGGGAGAAATGTGCTAGCTGCAGAACACACTGCTTAAACTACACTATAAAGGGACTCCTTCTATATCTGCTTACTAGTGGACACTGATAACAAAAGTACTGACCAGACTCCTGAGGTGGAGCACCCCACTCTCCCACACCAGTACTTCATTATCAATGTCCTCTAGTAAGCAGATATAGGAGGAGTCCCTTTATAGTGTAGGCTGGAACTCCTCTTTAATCCAGGAATGTAGGAAACAATTAATATGAGCTAGCAGAAAGCAGTCAGGGCTAAAATGGAACTAACACACCTCCCATAGTATTGTTTAGTTAACCAGAAATTTTGTTACTCCTGCTACATTTATCATTTTAGTATGTATTGGATTAATGGTCAAGCTTATGCAATATATGTATTTATAAATAAAGGTGTATTACTTTAAATACTGAGGAATCAATGGTTTGTATTTTGTCATTTTGGCTATTCCTGTAATCAGCAAAGCCATATTGTCTAATCAGCTTAACCTGCCTAAATCCTGAGTCCAATAATATCAAGGACAAATCTGTGCATAAAAGACTATATAACTTTGCTAGTTGGAAAGATTGAAGTAAACCTAAAGTGAGTTTGAAATATTTAATAGATAAACATAGACATACTGCCTAGCATATCTGCATGCATCAGAGAGTCCAGTTATTGTAACAGTGTGGGCCTGGACGGCTGCTTTTCCAGCTTGTAGCTTGATTAAATTGAGCAAACGCACATCAGTTAATGTGCAAGGTCTGTTAAATGTACATAAAATCATTATTTGTCTCAATGTATCGTCACCTGGGATGAGTGACCTGTAATAAATTCACCATGCCTACGATCTTCTTATCTGCATCTGTGATTCAGTTTCCATGTTTTCATCTGCTGATCTCTCAGTCTTTTTTAATAAAGGAAAGTAAAAAAAATACATGCATTCCCCTCTTAGGGTCTAGTTCAACCATTGCTCTATGTTAATATGTGTTATGGCAAGCATTAACACATTTTGCTTTAGGGTAGCTCATTCAAATGCACCAAAAAAAGTGCATGCAGCGTTTGTCAGCTCATGGCAACACAAGCCGTCAGGCTTCTTTTACACATACGGTATCCTCTGAAGATAGGTCTGTGTTGGATCATTCTTCAGAGGAAATTTGACAGGTGGTGAGGAGATGTTTTATGGGCTACTACCACTTGTTCTAACCCCTTAAACCCCAAACTAGCATACCGCAGTTGAAGGGGCTGCATTTGGTGGGTGGTATTTTCCACTGAACATGATGAAAGGGATCATTTTAAAAATGTTATGGGCTGAGTTTTCTTGAACTAGTTTCCCCATGTTTTCTTATTGTTCATTATGTGCCTAAATTTCACCTATCATTTCAATGTTTGTAACAAATCATTGTAAAACAAATGCATTGCTTTTCAACACCTTAATTGCAATCAGTAAGTAAGGGGTGAGCTTCAAGTTTGGGTCGAGGTTGGTTCAGTGCTATATAGTGACCTACAGTGCTATACACAGTGCTTAATTGGTCTACATTACTGTGAATTGCAGCGTTGGTGGGCTACATATTCACACAGAACTTTATTGCCCACTATGCAGTATGCCTGTACAGAGATGAGAAGTACACAGTTGTACTGTTCTCTACAGCTCAGCTTTGGGGTAGAGATGTGTTACATTGTAGTCTACCCCCAACCTGCTCACCATTTCCTGTCCCCACCCTCCTTCTACCTGTCAGCCCCCTCCGGTCACAAGACTTAGGGCTCTTTCACACGGGCGTTCCGTTTGTCCGTTTTTCATCCCATCCGTTTGCGGATGAAAAACGGACATAATGTATCTCTATGTAAATACTGATGTCATCGGATGATCATCCTCTGACATCCGTTTTTTGTCAGTTCAGTTCAGTTCAGTTTTTTTGAACGGAGGAGAACCCTATTTTTTCTTCCTTTCAAAAAACGTAACTGAAGCAAAAACGGATGTCAGTGGTGTCATCCGCAGACATCCGTATTTACATAGACATGCATTATGTCAGTTTTTCATCCGCAAACGGATGGGATGAAATACGGACCGGATGACACAAGTGTCATCCGTGTCCGTTACAAAAAAAAAAAAAAGGACCTGATCGGGCAAAAAAAAAAGGAACGCCCGTGTGAAAGAGCCCTAAGGCTCCTTTCACACAGGGAGTCCATTCAGATCCGCCTGTCCATTTTTCAGGCAGATCTGAATGGATGCCCCATGCATCTCTATGAGGCATCAGATGTCAGTGGAGACATGTCCGCTGACATCCGATCTGATCCATCAAAGCCGGACAGATGGAAACCCTATTTTCCATCCGTCAAAGGGGCCTAAAGCTGGATACACACTATACAACTTTGTTGTTTGATTTACTTTAGATTTACCCTCAACTATGTAGTGCAAGGGCCTGCCTGTTTTCATTCAAATTTAAAGTGTTTTAGGTTTGACCTCATATTATATGATTTTGGTAAATCTAAAGGAAAAAATCTATAGAAAATTGTAAGCGTGTACCCAGCTTTAGTAAGGCAGAGATTCTTTAGGTGGAGGTAGGAGGGGGTGAAAAACCAGTGGTCAGGCAACACCTTTTAGAGGCCTTACATATATGCCTTCACTTTCTGGTTCGTTCTGCTATACAGTCAGAACATATTGTGAGTAGCTCAGAAGGCATTCCTTTTCTTCCATAATCCAGACCAGAGAAGCCATTTTATTTTACTGCTGAAAATATACCCTCTTCTTCATCCTCATCCTCTTCTGAAAATATGGCCATAGTCCTACAAGGTGGCATAGGGGAATTTGCTAAATTATTTCAGAACACCATCTCTCACTTGCTACAGGAGGATGTGCTTGAATTTCTGTTATCTGATGTTAAGGAAGAAACATAGAAAGAAGGAACATCAGGCAGGTAGCAGCAACTGCCAGTGATGTTGCTGCAGCTTCAGCTTATTGCCAAGTGGGTTCCAATGATGAGGTAGGTGGAGATGATGAGGTGGCAGACCACACTTCAGTATCTCAGAAAATTAGAATATTACATAAGACCAATAAAAAAAAGGGATTTTAATACCGAAATGTTGGGTCCCTGAAAGGTTTGTCCATGTACAATATAGTATGCACTCAATACTTGGGCAGGGCTCCTTTTGCATGAATTACTGCATCGATGCAATGCTGCATGGCGGTGATTAGTCTGTGGCACTGCGGAGGTGTTATGGAAGCCCAGGTTGCTTTGATAGTGGTTTTCAGCTCATCTGCATTACTGGGTCTGGTGTCCCCTCATCTTCCTCTTGACAATACCCCACAGATTCTCTATGGGGTTTTGGTCAGGCGAATTTGCTGGCCAATCAAGCACAGTAAACCCATGATCATTAAACCAGGTATTGGTACTTTTGACAGTGTGGGCAGATGCCAAATCCTGCTGGAAAATTAAGTCAGCATCTCCATAAAGCTGGAAAGCATGAAGTGCTCTAGAATTTCCTGGTAGAAGGTTGCGCTGACTTTGGACTTGATAAAACACAGTGGACCAACACCAGCAGATGACATGGCTCCCCAAATCATCACTGACTGTGCAAACTTCACACTAGACCTCATGCAACTTGGATTTTGTGCCTCTCTACAAAATCTTGATTTCCAAATGAAATGCAACATTTCCCACTGTCCATGATGATTTGGGGAGCCATGTCATCTGCTGGTGTTGGTCCACTGTGATTTATTTTTCTGTGGGGTATTGTCAAGAGGAAGATGAGAGACACCAGACCCAACAATGCAGATGAGCTGAAGGCCGCTATCAAAGAAACCTGGGCTTCCATAACACCTCAGCAGTGCCACAGGCTGATCGCCTCCATGCCATACCACATTGATGCAGTAATTCATGCAAAAGGAGCCCTTACCAAGTATTAATATACTGTACATGGACATACTTTTCAGTAAGCCAACATTTCTGTATTAAAAATATATATATTTTTTAAGTCTTTTGTAATATTCTAATTTTCTGAGATTCTGAATTTCGGGTTTTCACTAGCTGTAAGCCATAATCATCAAAATTAAAATAAAGAAATGCTTGAAATATCACTCTGTGTGTAAATGCCTCTATATAAAATATGAGTTTCACTGTTTGAATTAAATTACTGAAATAAATTAACTGTTTGATGTTATAAGATGCACATATATATAGTGTACAAATAAAAATGAGTGAATGATCATCATAGTAAAATTATTAACACAATAAAAATGTATTTTATGACAATAAAAGGTATTTTTTTTTATCAAAGACTGTACAATTGTTTAATTTATTATGTGGTGTTATAATATTATATTATTTACCAAGATTACAGTATACAGAGAACACATGATGGTCTTCTCAGTACAGCTCCACATATGGTTACATCTTCTCTGCATGGTATCTGCACATGGTATTCTAACATAATGATGGCCATAACAACCTAATTGGCTGCACAGGGAATCTGTAGGTTGATTGTTTGTCTTTTGCTTGCTGCATTGTTGTGCGAAACGTTATCAAAATGGATTCAGATGTTTTGTGCTATGTATTGTTAGCAACAGAGGAAAGGTAGTATTGCCACCAGACATTGCAGAGACAGACTGCTAATGAACAGTTGTTAGAATATATCTGTGGGAATCATTCATAGTTCAGTAGATAGTCAGGTTGAAAAAAAACACATGTCAACTTAGTTCAACAAATAAAAAAAAATAAATATATAGAATAAATAAATAGAACATCTTCATAAACAGAATCCTCTACCTACTGCGGATCCAGAGAAGGTAAAAAAATCTACGAAGCAGGATCCAATTTTCTTCAGCATGGAAAGAATAAATTCCTCCCTGAATCCTCAAAGGCATACAAATATTTCCTAAATCAACAATATCTGGTCATTATTTATACATGTTAATATTCAGTTAAGTTTTGTGCATTTAGGAATGCATGCAGCTCTTTTTAAAAAAATATTTACTGAGACCATCCAACTCTAAGGCAGGCCATACACGGTTTGAATCCTGGCCGGTTTAGCAGGAACAGGTTTGAGATTCGAATTGTGTATTGGCAGGCTGCATGTACCAAGTTGATCGATCTAACAGCCTGGGTACAACCAACATGTGATTATCATTAGTGGCTGCTATAGCCACTAGCAGTAATCACTTTCTTCTCCCAGTGGAGATATTTTACACATAAATTCTCCATAGATAATCATTTCCAGGTCCCTCTGCCCATCTCTCACATGAGAACTGTCTTGCTCTATTATCTAAACAGTTTCTCTACCAATATGAAGCAATGTTGGGGTGTTATTAATGGTTTACAATTTATGACAGATGTATATTACTGTGCTTACTCAAAATGAAGAGGAGGTCAGTACTAAAGGAAAAAAAAGGGAGCATTGTGCAATAGGTAAATACACAATACCCAAATAATGTGACAAAAAAAGAGAGTGCAGCGCCTCCAAACACAAGCTGTGCGCTAAATAATATAATTTAAAAAAATAAAAAAACTGAAAGTTGATTGGTTTCTATGCAGAACTGCACTCGTTTTGAACTTTCCATTTTTTTTTTTCCATAAATGTTTTATTGAAGCAAAATAATATTAACAAAGATAACAATGTCAGTGACATAACAGTATTAAAACGGCAAATTCAACATTGACATCAAAGTTCAGAACAAAGAAAATGTAGAGTTGTGACCCCATTAGGATGCTCGTGTAGGCCCAGGGCATAAAGAAAAAGAAAACCCATAATGGGTGCACTCACAGCGGTCTATAAAAGAACCCAAAGCAGGACCAGGAAGGCCCCTAACATGTCTATCGACCCTTTTTGCCGGGGGCTTGATGTACTATCACGCTGTGGGGTGCAGCAACATGTTGTCTCAGGGGTCTTCAGTTAAAAAGGGAAGGAAAAAAAGGGAAGGAAAGGAGTCAAGGGGGAAGGAGAGCTAGAAGAGCAAAGGAAAAGAGAACTAAGGAGGAAGAGAGAAAGCACAATCCAATGGAAGATAAAGCTGGGGGAAGGAAAGGGTGGGGCAGGGAGAAAAAAGGGGGGAGGGGGAAGAAGGACAAAGAAGGGGTAAGGAGGGACACAGGAAGCCAGTAAGGTAGGGAGAGGTAGTCATGTGAAACAGGGATAAGGGGCAGCTCTGTCTCTGGAGGTATAAGGTGCCTGCCAAATTAAGCATACTGCCTATGAGTTCCTGAAATGGATCCAACAGGTTCAAGTATTCGTAAACTTATGGATCCTTTCATTTACAATATGAATTAGCTCTTCCATTTCCTCCATTTTGTGGATTTTTCCAAACCACTTACCCATTGTGGGGACACGTTGTGAACGCCAGTAGATTGGTATACAGAGGTGGGTCGCATTGACCATATGCATCACAAGGGATCTAAGGTATGTTCTATTGGGAAGGGAGGAATGGTGTAAAAGATACTGGGGTGCATAGTAATCCAGTGAGTAAGTGGTAACCTGGGCAATAACATCATGTTCCTGCTTCCAGTACGGTTGCAGAAGCAGGCAGCTCCACCAGATATGGGGCATCATTCCCTCAGACTGTCCACATCTCCAACAGAGAGTGGAACACTTTGCGTCAAATTTATGGATCAAAGATGGTGTTCTGTACCAGGGAGATCTAATTTTATAGGCATTTTCCTGCACTGCACCGTTTAGAGAGCATTTATGAGTGCAGGTATTGATAGTGTCCCAGGCTTTATCAGCAAAAACAATGCCAAGTTCTTTCTCCCAAGAGATTTTAGCGGTGTCAGGGACAGGTGTTGGAGCATCAGTCAGCAAGGAATAGAGCTTAGAAATTACGTGGCGTTGGGGCAATGAGCTAGAGCACATTCTTTCAAATTCCGTTAGAGGTCTGGAGAAGTCAGCTTTCCCGGAGGCTGAAATGAGGAAGTGTTCAATTTGTTCAAAAGCTCACCACGGAAAGAATCCTGAAGGGTACATATCTTCCAAGCGGGAAAGGGGAAGAATTTTGCCCTTTTCTAGGAGCTGGTGTTCTGTGATATCCCTATGGGGCCATTCTTTGAACAGAAATTAAGGTTCCTGGCCTGGGGGAAATAAGGGTTGCCCCTAAGAGGAGTGAAGGGGCCTGGGGAGGATAAAAAAGTGCCAGATTTTTATGCAATTCTAGAGCAAAAAAGTATCGATCCTATCAGTGGATGGTCAGTGAGTTGAGTAGGAAGGTGGGAAGGCAAAGGGATAGGAGACTGGGCTTCCTCTAGCTTAACCCAGGCTTTTCTATGCTGATGCATGTTCCAGTCGAGGATACGAGTGAGGTGGCAAGCTAAATAGTATTTGAAAAGATCGGGGAGACCGATTCCCTCAGAAGCCTTCGGTAAAGCCAGCCTGGCGTGCTCGATGCGAGGTGGGGACTCCCCTCCAAAGGAATTTCGAAGACGTGTTTGTATCGGGAAAAAAAATGTCGCAGGCATGGCAATAGGGACAGTTTGTAATAAATAGAGCAGTCTCGGGAGAACATAAATTTTGAGGAGGGCTTACCCCTCGAACCAGGAAATATTGAGGTGCTGCCATCTTTTCAGGTCCTCCTGAATTCTGTTAAGAAGCCCGTCAGATAGTTTAAGTCGTAGAGCTTGTTCAGTCTGGAAGGTATTTGAATGCCTAGATAAGTCATCTTGTCAGGTGCCCATGTGAACAGAAAGTTGTTTTTACAAAGCGCAACCCGAAGTCTGATAGAAATATGTTGAGGGCTTTGGATTTAGCCCAATCGATTTTTACATTTAAGAAATAACCAAAGTGAGATACGTCTTTAAGTAGATAAGGGAGGGAGGTGTGTGGCTTAGTAAGAAAAAACAGCAAGTCGTCGGCGAACGCGGCTACTTTATACTCAGTATTTTGTACCAAGACACCTGATATGTCATCGTTCGCCCTGATCATATTGAGGAAGGGTTCAACTTTAAGTACATAAATCAAGGGTGACAAGGGACAACCCTGTCTTGTCCCTTTTTTGATGGTAAAGGCGTTTTATAGGTGGCTGTTCGCCCGAACTTGGGCCGAGGGGGTGGAGTAAAAGGCCAAGATGTTTGAGAGCATATGGGGACCAAAGCCCAAGGCCTTCAGAGCTTCCCCCAAGTAATCCCAGGCCACCCTATCAAACGCATTTTCAGCATCAAGGGATAGAAAGAATCCCTGGGTACCACCGCTCAACAGACAGTGGTGGATGTTGAGTGCCTTGACAGTATTGTCATGCACCTCCCTTCCTGGAATGAAGCCCACTTGATCTAGATTGATCAAGGGAGAAAGCAAAGGAAGAATTCTATTAGCAAGTATCTTAGTGTACAGTTTGATGTCAACATTTAACAGCGAGATCGGCCTGTAGTTTTCAACTTTTGTGCTATCCTTACCTTCCTTGGGGATCACCGCGATATGGGCTTCTAGAACACTAGTAGGGAGCATCGATAAGTCAGGAATTGCGTTAAGGACCGCAAGCATTTTCGGCAAGAGAGTCACTTGGAAGCATTTGTAATACTGCAGTGTAATCCCGTCTGGGCCCGGGCTTTTCCTAGTCTTCATTTGAGCGATCACCTCAGTCACCTCTGTCAAGGTAAATAGGCGTTCAAGACATGGCATGAGAGGAAATCGGATTGAGTATTATCCTCAATCTGGGACTTACGGTCCTGTTGGTGAAGAGGGGAATGGCAGTTGTTCTGTATATTGTATAAGCGTTTGTAGTATTGTTTGAATTGAAGGGATATTTCACCATTTCTAGAGAACAGTCGGCGGTCGTGAGTAGGGATGATCGAACTTTTGAAATGTTTGGTTCGACCAGAACACCTGAATTTCCCGAAAGTTCGGTTCGGATTCCCGGACCCCATTGAAATCAATGGGACCCCAACTAAAATCCCTAAAACCTAATAAATGCCCCTAAAAAGTGCCTTGGGTTCTGAGTCATGCCCCAGGGACTATGAATCAGGCAAAAAAAAAGTTCTTAAAAATTGTCGTTTTTGATAGAGAGCCAATTATTGAAAAAAAAATGAGATTTAGTGTCTGGGGGGTCTAAAAGTGTACCTGTGAAGTTTCAGCTCTGTAGCATGTCCAGAACCAGAATTATAGCATGCCAAACCTTCAAAAATGACTTTTTCGCTTAACCGCGCCTTTCTTTTGCTCCTAATCAACTGCACAGCCAATGTGTATGATGGGGACATAATGCAGTGCACTGGGAACAAGATTAGAGTTTTTTTTTTGGAAAAGGGTGCTGTCTCTTTAAATGTGGATAATATTAACGGGTGTATTTTCACAATGGGGCTATTATTACCAAATGTTTTCAAGAAGTCAAAAGATGTATGTAGATGCACTTTATTTCATGTAAAATGGTGTTTGGTGCACTTTAACTTGAATTCTCACAAGAAACAGACATATATGCACGGATATATTGAGGGTTAGGGTTAGGGGTAGGGGCCACAATGTAGTGCACAGTGAACAAGATTAGAGATGTTTTGGATAATTACTGTTGTCTCTTGACTTTGAAGAGAAGGAAAGGATGCTTAAAAATTGGGCCTTTGGTGGTGCCGACGAAGCCTTGACACCATAACCCTATGAAAGTGCTGGTCATGAAGGCAATAATTGCCTTTGTAAGGAAAAAAATTGCAATGATATGCATCTGTGAAACAGGTGCGCAAAAATTGTTGTTTGGGTGTTGGCGGAGCCATACCACTGTAAGCCCAAAGAGCTGGCGTTGAAGTAGGCGAAAAAATTAAGAAGATGTGTACCTGTATTTCAAGTGAGCAAACATTGTGTTTTGGGTGTTGGCGGAGCCTCCCCACCTTAAGCCCAAAGAGCTGGTTTTGAAGAAGGCATAAAAATTATGAAGGTGTGCACCTGTGGAACAGGTGCGCAAACATGGTATTTTTGGTGTTGGTGGAGTCTCCCCACCGTAAGCCCAAAGAGCTGGTGTTGCAGAAGGCCAAAAAAATATTAATATTTTCTAGTGGAAACTAAAATCAGGTTCTGTGAACCTAAACAGAACGAGAGGAGGGTTGGAGGGTGGCACCCTGGTCCAGGCTTAAACTGAGGCTCAGCTGCCACATCGCAACGATAGGCTAGTCTACAAGGTCTGCATCAGGTGCATCAAAGCTTGATATCCACGACTGATTCATTTTAATGAATGTCAAACGATCGACTGAGTCGGTGGAGAGTCTCGTTCGATGGTCTGTGACGAATCCTCCTGCTGTGCTGAATGCCCGTTCCGATAGGACACTGGAAGCAGGGCAGGCCAACAACTCCATGGCATACTGGGCCAGTTCTGGCCAGTGGTCTAATCTTAAGACCCAAGTATGCCAGTGGATCGGATTCATCACATGAAAAGCCCTCTGTGTCACTTTGTGCCCTGACGTTATCGTCTACCATGTGATGCAGACGATGTCGATGCGATGTAGCAGCTGAGAGGCCTGGGTGGTGAGGACTAAAAAAAGACCGAAAGGCATCCGTCAACTGCACGCCTTCTCCAACGCTCCTCTCGTGAACCGCAGTAGAGTCCATGGTAGGTTGTCCCCGCCCCTGCACCCTACGGGAGTCGGGGAACGTGTTCTCTTGAGACTGTCCTCAAGGAATTTGATCCTGTGGACTCTCTGGGTGGATGAGAAAAGCTCAGAGACTTTTGACTTGTACCAATGGTCAAGTAGGGTGGCCAACCAATAGTGGTCAGTCTCTTTAATGGCCTTGATTCTGGGGTCCTTTCGCAGGCTCTGAAGCATGATGTTTGCCATGCGTCACAAATTTGCAAAGGCCTGAGAAGCTGACTCCTCGGGGTCACTCAAAACGACATGATCTTGAACGTGCTCCTCCTCCTCCCAGCCACGTACTACTCCAAAGTGTCCCGAGGGAGTCAAACTAGGCATTGCAGATTGCCGCATGTCTTCCTCCTCCTCCTCAAAGCCTGCAAAAGTTCCCGAAGAATCGTCCTCCTCCTCCTCCTCTTCCACCCCTGGATGCTGCTTGGGCCTCTGGGAGCTAGGCATAATGGGGTCAGGATAAAGGGGGCCTTGAGAGGCAAGGAAGTCCTCCTCTTCCTCCTGCTGCTCTGCCTCCAGTGCCCTGTTCATAATGCCACGCAGAGTGTGCTCCAACAAAAACAGTACCGGTATGTTTACCGGTATGTTTACTTATGTGAAAATCACCTGCAAGACGCACACTACTATGTGACCCAAAGTTGTCGCTAAATACAGCAGATGTGTGTATCGCTGAAATGTATTTTGCACAATAGCTAACTAGCAAGCACGTATACCTGCTGTAGATATATCAGCAGTGCAACGTGCTCACTAGACGGAACCCTGACACTTAAAACTATCCCTACAAAAACTAGATTAGTGAATCTAACTATAGTGGTATATAGTACCCTAACTACACTGCATATCCCTTTCCTCACACTAAAAGAACAGCTCCATACAGCAGAAGATAATTTGTAACTGACACTGTACCTTTAAAAAAAAAAAAATTCTAACTCAAACAGCACAATCGCTGTATTTCTAACTACACTGACAATCTTTCTGTAAGCTGACTGCTCTTCTGCTGATCTGGAGCTTTACAAGCAATCGGCTATGCAGCAAACGTTGTTTAACACAGCAGGAGAAACACAAATGCTTCCAGTCTCTTCCAAAGCCTCTGTATTACAGTGCTAGAGGTTAGGCGGGGCTATGTTATATACTGGGGGGCGTATTCACTCCTGATTGGCCTCTGGTCCCTGTAGTCACTCCAATCACGTTCCTAGCAGACTCCTGCCCCCTCATTGGCTTTTACTGACATTTCTGGGCCAATCATGGGATTTTAAAGCCCACTTCCTGTCCCATTGCATTTTGGGCAGTTCGGGTGACCCGAATTCTGAACTTTTACCGCAAAAAGTTTGGAATTCGGCTGAATTTTGAACACCCAATGTTCGGGTCAAACCGATTGTCGACCTGAACTGTTCGATCATCCCTAGTAGGGAGTAGAAACAACTGCAATACATCTATACACTCGTATCCGGGCACTGCACCCATCTGTCCCATATCTTATCGAACTTGGTGGGACACCCTCTGTGTTTGTAAAGCAATTTATAAAAGGGAATAGTGGCATTCACCTCCCGTATCCACAAGACAAAGGTCGGGGGGTCACTCCGCATCCAGGTTCTGGCTATTAATTTCCTGGCCGCAAACAGTGTCTCCTGTAAGAATGTAGTCATGAATTTGTTTACATCACCATCCGGGTATATACCAAGGAGACACTGCTTAGGGTCCAGTTGCAACGGGGATCCCATCTTGTCATGTAGAAAAGCTACCACCTGTTGCCAGTAGCCCCAGAGCTGAGGACAACTCCAGAGCAAGTGGAAAAAAGTGCCTCTAGTCGCGTGGCACATCGGACAGCCAGGGTCACGATCAGCGTGATATCTGGCCATCCTGAGAGGCGTGAGGTAAGCCTGATGTACTATGAACGTCTGGGTAAGTCTGTCGGACAATTTAGGTGACACCTTCTGACAGGTCTCAAGCGCCTCCTCCCATTCCTCATCCTCAATAGGTCCCACATCCCGAATCCAGCGGGTCTTGAGCGCATAAGCAATCTCAGTGGAGGAGGGCATGTGAAGTTCAGCATAGAACAGGGAGATTAAGTGTGAGGGTTCCGGACACTTGATGAGTTCTAAAATTAGGACGTTCTCAGGGGTCGGTGGGGCCTCCAAAAACTGAGTTTGAAATGCATGGGCAAGTTGAAGGTATCTATAATACATATGATTTGGGAGAGAGTAAGATTTAAGGGTATTCCCCATCAGTATATGTTGCAGCAGGAACACTCCCCGTCTGCTCCACAATGCGGAGTCAGGAAGTGAGCAGAACTCCTGAAGAGACCTGTTATGCCACAAAGGGGTAAGGTCATGGAGGGGAGGTCCGTTCAGTCTATGCATCACCACCTTCCAAACACGACTGTAGTGATAGAGCAGATATTTAGGGTCCAGTCTTTCTATCGTCCCCCGTACACCCCGGAGTATAACCGTAAATGGATCTTGGGAGTGAAAAGCCCACTTGGGGCATAGGAGAGTTAGGAAGCGTTCCCTGTCGGTTTTGTCTATATGATACAGTTGGGAAAGCTGTGATGCTAATTAGTAGAGGTTAAAATCTGGGAGTGCTAGGCCACCCAAGGTCGTAGGGTTCTTGAGTTTCTGCCAAGAGATCTTATGTCTACTTGATCCCCAGACAAAGGCTTTAAGAAGGGACTCCAGCTGTTTGAAATGCTTTAGGGCTAGATATAAGGGGGAATGCCATACAATATACAGTACTTTGGGGAGGAGGACCATTTTAATCAGATTGACCCTACCCATCACCCCCAAAGGCAATTCGGACCACACCTGAATTTTGGATTTCACCAATGGGAATAGAGGTTGGACATTGTCCGAGACATAGTGCTGCGGACTTGTCGTTACATGAACCCCCAGGCATTTAAAGCGGGGGACACATTGAAGGGCGGGGTTCGCATGGGTAACGGCTGATGGGGTGGCATCTAGGGGAAGGATTTGCGATTTATCCCAGTTGATCTGGAGACCGGAGAACCTGCCAAAGTGTTCTATAAGCGAAAGGGCTGTTGACAGGGAATCGTCCGGGTCTTCCAGATAAAGCAGGGTGTCATCAGCATACGTACTGATCTTTTCCGTAAGGGAACCCCTGCGGAATCCACGAACATCAGGATGTGCTCTAATGGCAATAGCCAAGGGTTCCGCTGCCAGGGCATAGAGTAGAGGGGACAACGGGCACCCCTGTGGGGTGCCCCTAGAGAGGGGGAACTCCGCTGAGGTCCAGCCATTGGCCAGGACTCGCACAAACGGGGCGTTATAAAGCATCTGTACCCATTTTATAAAATTGGGTCCGAATCCATATCTCCCGAGAAATGCCCACAAGAAGGACCACTCAACCAAGTCAAAGGCTTTGGCCTTGTCCAGAGTAACCACCACTCCCCTACCCGGGTTGTCATGTTCAGCCTGCAGGTTCATGAATAATCTATGTAAGTTGAATGAGGTGTTTCTGCCCGGCATGAAACCTGCCTGATCAGGGTGAATAAGTGATAATATAACTTTATTTAGACGGATGGACAAGATCTTCGCGAGAATCTTTACATCCACCTGCAGGAGGGAGAAGGGGCAGTAGGACTCCAGGAGGTGAGGGTCCTTACCGGGTTTAGGAATCAACGCCTCTCTCAGGCAAAGCCTGATCCTCAAACAGTTGATTAAAGATGGTAAGCAATTTGGGCAGTAGAAACTCAGAGTATTGGGCGTAGAATTCCACCGGGAGTCAGTCAAGATCCGGGGACTTTCATCTGGGAAACCCGGACACAGCCTCTGCAATTTCATCCTCGGTGAGCGGCTCCTCCAAATGCGTGACCTGCTCGGAAGACAATGTAGGGAATTCCACAGTGCGTAAAAAAGCATGCATGTCCAAGCAGTCAGCCAGAGCCCTAGAGGTATAAAGGTCACTAAAAAAGGAACGGAACCTGCCTGCGACCAGTTGGGGATCAGTCAAAGGGGCACCCAAATCAATCGTCAGGGAGATCACCAACGGGGGTCGCTTCTCACAGTGAACAAGATAGGCTGGCAACTTCCCAGCTCGTTCCCCATGTACGAAAAGCCGCTGCTTTTGGAAAAACAGTTTTGTCTTAGCTCGTTCATAGTCCAATTGGGTCACCACCTTGGAGGTCAGCTTAAACTGGGATTCAGTAGCTTGAGTGGGGTCAACCAAGAAAGCACGTTCTGCCGTGGCCAGGTTGGTCGTTGCCTGAGAGTAGGCCTCAGCAGTGTCCGCCTTAATTGCTTTAACACGGGACTGCATGGTAGCTCTAGCGTGTAATTTAAATGCCTCCCATACAGCCCCCGGAGAGGCGGTGTGTTTGTTATCAGCAAAAAACTGACTCCAGTTGTCATCCAGAGCGTTTCCCTCCACCATCAAGGCCAACCATGTTGGATTGAGCCTCCAAGCCGGCGGCGGCCTACTGTGGGGCAAGGACAAAATAACCCAATATGGGCAATGGTCCAACAACGACCTGGGGGAAAAGCCCGCCTTAAGCAGTCTAGGAAGCAAGGCCCGGGACAACAGTATTAAGTCAATTCGGGACATAGAGTGATGGGATGCAGAAAAGCAGGAGTACGATCTCTGAGAGGGGTAAAGAGTTCACCACGTATACCTTTAGCCCAAAACTCTCCAACAAGCGGGCAAATCTAGTGCTTGCGGCCGGAACTGACACCTGGGGAGAGTCGCCTAGTCTGTCAAGGGTAGGGTCTAAAAAATTATTAAAGTCCCCGATCCAAACAGCCGGTAGGGCCGGATGCTGAGTCATGAAGGCAAACCCCTCTAAAATAACAGAACTAGAGAAGGGGGGCGGTATGTAAAAGGCCAATATGAGCATAGGTTCACCAAATATAGAAACCCATAAAAATACTGATTTGGTGACAAGTACGGCCACACCTCTGGAATGGGAAGTGTAAGCCGAATGGTATACCCACCCCACCCATGGGCGTTTTAGGGACAACTGCATACGGCCATCCAGATGAGTCTCAACCAAGACCAAGATGTCCGCACGCAGCTGTTAAAAGACATGGAAGACGGCTGTCCGCTTAATTTGGTCCCGCATGCCCCTGACTTTCCACGTCAAAATCTTCAGGGCGGCCATAACCACGATACCAAACATAATGGGGCAGGAGCCTCAAGGATCTCAGTCGCACCAGACAGCAGCCTATGAGGCAGCTGAAAAGGAGCAATATAAGGCACTCAGCAAGAAATAGAGATTGTACCTCAATCCTCACAACACAAACAGTTATAACATACATGCACTTGCACAGAAAAAACAATTGTACTGGAGAAAAAACTTTATCCCCCCCACCCTACCCTGCACCACCCCCAACTCGTGTGGGCTTGGATCCCCAAAAAACCAACAAAAAAAAAAGTCCCTGAGACATTCAAAAATGTGCAAAGAAAAAAGGAGGAAAAATACCTGGGCCAGGCCGCACTCAGAACTCAGCACAAAATAGGGCCCGTTGTAGGAGTGCGTGGCTGGCCCTTTAGACAGGAGGAGCGCATGGAAAGGAGTAAAGCAATGATTCAGGGTACATACACCTGACGCAGCAGGTGCAAGGGGCGAGAAAAAAATTGCTGGGCAGCATAGCTTGTGAGAAGGCTCAAAACCACATGTGGTAAAAACAAAAAAAAGAACAAAAGGGGTAAAAATGGAAGAAAACATAGGGAAAAAAAAAACAAACAAACGTGGAGTAGTGGTGCTCCGCCGAAACATGCCACTGGAGAAAGTCCCACCAGCCATAGTTCAGGAGTAGTAGGGAGTCACAGTAAGCATTGGAAAGGAAGCCAGGGGCCTGGGTGCACTGTAATAAGGGTAAGCACAATCCGCAGGAAACAAACGGCAGCATGAAAGACAGAGGGCCCCAGGAAAACAGAGGGGGAAGTGGGGCAGGATAATCCATGTTGGGGTGTCCAGACAAGGGAAGAAGATGGGAAAATGACTAGAAAGTAATTCCTGGGGTGAACAGAGAAAGGGGTCTCCATCCACATCATCCACGGGCCTCAAGATGTTCCAGCCAGGCAATGGCCGATTCCGGATCGTTGAAAAAGTGGACCCTATCCTCGCCCTCCACCCTGAGGCGGGCTGGGAACAGCATAGCAGACTTCAGATGTTTAATCCGCAGTCTGCGCTTAGCCTCCATAAAACTTTTGCTGCGCCTCTGGACCTCCGCAGAAAAATCCGGAAAGACTGCAATCCTGCCATTTCCAAGCGGGATATTCCCCTTCTCCCTTGCCAACCGCAGAATAGCGTATCTGTCCTTGTAATTGAAGAACTTTGCTATAAATGTGCATGGGGGTGCACCCTAGGGCGGTGGACGTCCCGACAGGCGATGAGCCCACTCCACCACAAAGGTGGGCGAGAAGGAGTCCCTTCCATAGGTTTTAACAAGCAACTCTTCCAGATATGTGGTAGGATCAGCACCTTCCATCCCCTCAGGCAGGCCTATAAAACGCAGATTGCCGCGGCGCAATCTGTTCTCCATATCATCCTGTTACTGTAGGATTTGCTGAGCCTGTTGTTGTAGCCTGTCAAGCTCACTGATCCGGTGTTCAGTGTCAGTGACACGCTCTCTAATTTTTTGCATGTCCTGCCTGATCAGCGAGATGTCTACTTTCACCTCCTCTATTTTAGCAGTAAGTGTCGTCTGGCAAATGGAGATAGCATCCAGCACCCTGGTCGTATCGGGGCCTGTAGCCGTCCCCGCCTCCTGTCACTGGGCAGCGCCATCTTGAGAAGAGGCCTTCTTTTCCTGACGGCGGTATTTATCCAGTTTCGCCGCTGTTTCTGCAGCTTTCTTGGACGGTGACATGGCGTATTGCAGCTGTGGGGCTTTAGGATTAGAGGGAAAGGATTACGGTCCGGCGGAGCTCACCTTACCCACGTCTCACTGCATGCCACGCCAGGCCACGCCCCCAGAGAGATGTTTTTCAATGTGGTCAGTATGCTTCTCTAAGCAGTTAACTTTTTTCCTATATATAGTTAATGGACATTTTAACTCACAATGAATATTAGCCTGCAAAGAGAGTAGCATGACCTTGGAGGAATGCTCAGAGGCTTGTTATCAGTAATAGGGTATTCAGCAAGGAGCTGTGTGGATGGCAAGTCTGCTGTGGGACTACAGGATCAAGCACCATATTGCTTCTTTACAGGAGGTTGTTTTTAATTGCATTAGGCAGGTGAGTCAGTCAGTTGCTTACCTCTGTCCCCTGGAGAGGTGATCCGTTCAGGCAGATGATCCACTGGGTCCCTCATATCCAAGGAGGATGTTTCAGCTTCAGCATGCTTGTAGGGTGGTTGCTACGGGTCTCCTCGCTCCCTTCTGGCGCCATGTTGGTTTCCCTGCTGTGTGGGCCGCATGTAGAAATCTTAGAGCCTGTGGGGTCCCTTGGGTTGTGATTTCTTCCGTGACATAGTTGGGGGGGATGCCCTAGGTATATCCCTCCATTCTGGAGGGTAGATGCTGTGTAGAAGGAGGCTGGAGATACTAGGCTGGATCATGGAGGAGCAGAGTTCATGAATCAAGTGGACATCTTCTCCTGCGGTCAGTGCAAACAGATTCTATTCACAGTCTACATGGTTTTTGAATGCTAGAGGCTTTTAATGGATAAATGAAATGTGCAGAATGTATTTATTATTAGAGGTATGTGTTGTGTTAACTACTTGGTGCCCGCACTATAGCCGAAAGACAGCTACAGTGCGGGCTTAAAATGTCAGGAAGGTGTACATGTATGTCCTCCCATTCGCGCGGTGCGCTCTGTAATCAGTTCTTGGAACTCGACTGATCACAGATCGGGTAAAGGGCCAATCACAGCGGGCCTTTTACCATGTGATCAGCTGTCAGCCAATGACAGCTGATCACGGAAGTAAACAGAAGCCCTTTGACAGCACAAGGGGAAAAAAAGCTGATAGTGTAAAGAAAAGAGGAAAGCTGTTAACTGGCTTCTATTAGAGGGATATTGGTCACACACAGTGCACATCAGTGCCCTCCAGTGCTGATAATCAGTGCCCTGCAGTGCTGCTAATCAGCGTCCAACAGTGTCATCTATCAGTGCCCATCAGTCCTGCTAATCAGTGCCCACGAGTGCCACCTATCAGTGCCCATCAGTGCTGCCAAACAGTACCCATCATCAGTGTCACTTATCAGTGCCATCTACCAGTGCCGCCTATCAGTGCCCATCAGTGCCGCCTATCAGTTCCCACTCTCTGTGCTGCCTATCAGTGCCACCTATCAGTGTCTATTAGTGCCACCCATCAGTGCAACCTCATCAGTGCCTCCTGATCATTGCCCACCAGTAGTGTTGAGCGAACACGGACTGTATTATTCGTGTTCGTACCGAATAATTGGATTTTTTGTACCCGAACACGGACACGGACACTTTACTGTATGTTCGGGTAAAAATCCGTGTTCGGTCGTTTTATTTCCGGGTTTTGCATGCTTTGGCGCTCTTTTCATGGCGGGCTTTCAACAGCCAATCAACAATCGTTTAACTGGTGTGCCTTAAGCCATCCCAGCCATGCCTGCAAATGTCTCAGTAGCTGTGATTTGCCGTCTGAAGCATGTGACCAAGTCTTTATAAGTTCCAGGCAGCCGCAGCGTCTTCATTCTGCTGCTTAGATCAGGGACAGAGCACACATCAACGTGCTGGCTGCTGATTAGGGAAAGACAGGCAGGAAAAAAACATTTGTGTCCGGATAGAATTGAGGGACATGTCGGAGTGTTTAGGCAGGGCGAGTTGTAGGCATTTTAGGGATAGAGTCTGCTGAATTATAGGGTCAGTGTCTTCTACAAAGTACAATCGATATTGCTGTGTGGGGGGTGGGGTGACTCTGCACTCAATCCTGATCTACGATCTCTTCTCAATCCTGTTAGGGAGAGGCTGCTGCTGCTGAATTTTAGGGAAACTGTGTTCTACAAACTACAATCGATATTGCTGTGTGGTGTGGGATAGGAGATAGGCAGGTGTCAGTGATCCACATCCATTTTTCTGTGTGTGAGCTGCAGTGAACACAATCTTTTTGGGCTGCAGTGAACACAATCTTTTTGGGGTGCAGTGAACAACGTCCTTTTTGGGGTGCAGTGAACAAAATCTTTTTGGGGTGCAGTGAACAAAATCCTTTTTGGGGTGCAGTGAACAACATTATTTTTGGGGTGCAGTGAACACAATCTTTTTGGGGTGCAGTGAACAAAATCCTTTGTGGGGTGCAGTGAACACAATCTTTGTGGGGTGCAGTGAACACAATCTTTTTGGGGTGCAGTGAACAACATCCTTTTTGGGGTGCAGTGAACAAAATCCTTTTTGGGGTGCAGTGAACACAATCTTTTTGGGGTGCAGTGAACAAAATTCTTTGTGGGGTGCAGTGGACACAATCTTTTTGGGGTGCAGTGAACAAAATCCTTTTTGGGGTGCAGTGAACAACATCCTTTTTGGGGTGCAGTGAACAAAATCCTTTTAGGGTGCAGTGAACACAATATTTGTGGGGTACAGTGAACAGAATCTTTGTGGGATGCAGTGAACACAATCTTTGGGGGGTACAGTGAACACAATCTTTTTGGGGTGCAGTGAACAAAATCCTTTGTGGGGTGCAGTGAACACAATCTTTGTGGGGTGCAGTGAACACAATCTTTTTGGGGTGCAGTGAACAAAATCCTTTGTGGGGTGCAGTGAACACAATCTTTGTGGGGTGCAGTGAACACAATCTTTTTGGGGTGCAGTGAACAAAATCCTTTTTGGGGTGCAGTGAACACAATCTTTGTGGGGTGCAGTGAACACAATCTTTTTGGGGTGGAGTAAACAAAATCCTTTTTGGGGTGCAGTGAACAACATCCTTTTTGGGGTGCAGTGAACAAAATCCTTTTTGGGGTGCAGTGAACACAATCTTTTTGGGGTGCAGTGAACAAAATCCTTTGTGGGGTGCAGTGAACACAATCTTTGTGGGGTGCAGTGAACACAATCTTTTTGGGGTGCAGTGAACAAAATCCTTTTAGGGGTGCAGTGAACAACATCTTTTTTGGGGTGCAGTGAACAAAATCCTTTTTGGGGTGCAGTGAACACAATCTTTTTGGGGTGCAGTGAACAAAATCCTTTGTGGGGTGCAGTGAACACAATCTTTGTGGGGTACAGTGAACAGAATCTTTGTGGGGTGCAGTGAACACAATCTTTGGGGGGTACAGTGAACACAATCTTTTTGGGGTGCAGTGAACAAAATCCTTTGTGGGGTGCAGTGAACACAATCTTTGGGGGGTACAGTGAACACAATCTTTTTGGGGTGCAGTGAACAAAATCCTTTGTGGGGTGCAGTGAACACAATCTTTGTGGGGTGCAGTGAACACAATCTTTTTGGGGTGCAGTGAACAAAATCCTTTTTGGGGTGCAGTGAACAACATCCTTTTTGGGGTGCAGTGAACACAATCTTTTTGGGGTGCAGTGAACAAAATCCTTTGTGGGGTGCAGTGAACACAATCTTTGTGGGGTACAGTGAACAAAATCTTTGTGGGGTGCAGTGAACACAATCTTTGGGGGGTACAGTTAACACAATCTTTTTGGGGTGCAGTGAACAAAATCCTTTGTGGGGTGCAGTGAACACAATCTTTGGGGGGTACAGAGAACACAATCTTTTTGGGGTGCAGTGAACAAAATCCTTTGTGGGGTGCAGTGAACACAATCTTTGTGGGGTGCAGTGAACACAATCTTTTTGGGTTGCAGTGAACAAAATCCTTTTTGGGGTGCAGTGAACAACATCCTTTTTGGGGTGCAGTGAACACAATCTTTTTGGGGTGCAGTGAACAAAATCCTTTGTGGGGTGCAGTGAACACAATCTTTGTGGGGTACAGGGAACAGAATCTTTGTGGGGTGCAGTGAACACAATCTTTTTGGGGTGCAGTGAACAAAATCCTTTGTGGGGTGCAGTGAACACAATCTTTGTGGGGTACAGGGAACAGAATCTTTGTGGGGTGCAGTGAACACAATCTTTGGGGGGTACAGTGAACACAATCTTTTTGGGGTGCAGTGAACAAAATCCTTTTAGGGTGCAGTGAACACAATCTTTGTGGGGTGCAGTGAACAAAATCCTTTTTGAGGTGCAGCGAACACAATCTTTGTGGGGTGGAGTGAACACAATCTTTGTGGGGTACAGTGAACACAATCTCATACTTCTGAACATTTGAGGGTGCTGCCTGTTCCATACTCCTCCTCCTACTGCTCAACCATCCTTTTAGGGGTACAAACAATAGTAATTGGGGCCTAGTGTGGTGGTGTACGTGTGAGATACATACACTTTCTTTTTGATCATATTTTCTATTCCGCTATTCAATTAAAACCTTTGGGGATCAATTAAATTGCGTGATAGTCTGTGTCGGTACGTGTGAGATCCACCTTTCCAAGTTTTTGGGGTTCATCTCATACTTCTGAAGATTTGAGGGTGCTGCCTGTTCCATACTCCTCCTCCTACTGCTCAACCATCCTTTTAGGGGTACAAACAATAGTAATTGGGGCCTAGTGTGGTGGTGTACGTGTGAGATACATACACTTTCTTTTTGATCATATTTTCTATTCCGCTATTCAATTAAAACCTTTGGGGATCAATTAAATTGCGTGATAGTCTGTGTCGGTACGTGTGAGATCCACCTTTCCAAGTTTTTGGGGTTCATCTCATACTTCTGAAGATTTGAGGGTGCTGCCTGTTCCATACTCCTCCTCCTACTGCTCAACCATCCTTTTAGGGGTACAAACAATAGTAATTGGGGCCTAGTGTGGTGGTGTACGTGTGAGATACATACACTTTCTTTTTGATCATATTTTCTATTCCGCTATTCAATTAAATCCTTTGGGGATCAATTAAATTGCGTGATAGTCTGTGTCGGTACGTGTGAGATCCACCTTTCCAAGTTTTTGGGGTTCATCTCATACTTCTGAAGATTTGAGGGTGCTGCCTGTTCCATACTCCTCCTCCTACTGCTCAACCATCCTTTTAGGGGTACAAACAATAGTAATTGGGGCCTAGTGTGGTGGTGTACGTGTGAGATACATACACTTTCTTTTTGATCATATTTTCTATTCCGCTATTCAATTAAAACCTTTGGGGATCAATTAAATTGCGTGATAGTCTGTGTCGGTACGTGTGAGATCCACCTTTCCAAGTTTTTGGGGTTCATCTCATACTTCTGAAGATTTGAGGGTGCTGCCTGTTCCATACTCCTCCTCCTACTGCTCAACCATCCTTTTAGGGGTACAAACAATAGTAATTGGGGCCTAGTGTGGTGGTGTACGTGTGAGATACATACACTTTCTTTTTGATCATATTTTCTATTCCGCTATTCAATTAAATCCTTTGGGGATCAATTAAATTGCGTGATAGTCTGTGTCGGTACGTGTGAGATCCACCTTTCCAAGTTTTTAGGGTTCATCTCATACTTCTGAAGATTTGAGGGTGCTGCCTGTTCCATACTCTTCCTCCTACTGCTCAACCATCCTTTTAGGGGTACAAACAATAGTAATTGGGGCCTAGTGAGGTGGTGTACGTGTGAGATACATACACTTTCTTTTTGATCATATTTTCTATTCCGCTATTCAATTAAATCCTTTGGGGATCAATTAAATTGCGTGATAGTCTGTGTCGGTACGTGTGAGATCCACCTTTCCAAGTTTTTGGGGTTCATCTCATACTTCTGAAGATTTGAGGGTGCTGCCTGTTCCATACTCCTCCTCCTACTGCTCAACCATCCTTTTAGGGGTACAAACAATAGTAATTGGGGCCTAGTGTGGTGGTGTACATGTGAGATACATACACTTTCTTTTTGATCATATTTTCTATTCCGCTATTCAATTAAAACCTTTGGGGATCAATTAAATTGCGTGATAGTCTGTGTCGGTACGTGTGAGATCCACCTTTCCAAGTTTTTGGGGTTCATCTCATACTTCTGAAGATTTGAGGGTGCTGCCTGTTCCATACTCCTCCTCCTACTGCTCAACCATCCTTTTAGGGGTACAAACAATAGTAATTGGGGCATAGTGTGGTGGTGTACGTGCGAGATACCTACACTTTTTTTGATCATATTTACTATTCCGCTATTCAATAAAAACCTTTGAGGATCAATTGAATTGCGGGACAGTCTGTGTCGGTACGTGTGAGATCCACCTTTCCAAGTTTTTGAGGTTCATCTCATACTTCTGAAGATTTGAGGGTGCTGTCTGTTCCATACTCCTCCTACTCCTCATCCATCCTTTTAGGGGTAGAAACAATAGTAATTGGGGCCTAGTGTGGTTTTGTACGTGCGAGATACATACACTTTTTTGGATCATATTTCCTATTCCGCTATTCAATAAAAACCTTTCTAGGGCAAGATCTTAAATTACAGAAATATGAGGAGACCGTCAAATAAGGGCCGTGGCCTGGGTCGTGGTGCTGCTGGTAGAGCTCCTGTTGCAAGGAGAGGACGTGGTCGATCTGTGCCAGCTACACGCACAAGTGAAACACCTTCCTCAAGTGTGAGTAGGCGACAGAACCTGCATCAGTATTTGGTAGGGCATCATACGCCCCTAGAAGTGATGAGGCCAGAACAAGTGGAGGCGATAGTAGATTGGTTTGCTGCTGACAGTGCCTCCAGTTCCTTTACATTGTCTCCCACCCAGTCTACTGCAGAAAGGTCACAGTTGGCACCTGCAGCCGATGTCCAACCGTCTTTCACCTCACCCCCTTGCAAATCAGGCAAGCAGTCTGAGCCCCAAGCCATACAGCAGTCTCTTCTTCTTTTTGATGACTCTGTCAGCAGGGTTTCCCAGGGCCATCCACCTAGCCCTGCCCCAGAAGTGGAAGAGATTGAGTGCAGCGATGCCCAACCACTTATTTCTCAAGATGAGTACATGCAAGGATCATCGCAGCACGTCTCCGATGATGACGAAACGCAGGTGCCAACTGCTGCGGCATTCAGCATTGTGGAGACCGACAAGGAGGGCAGGGGTGAAGACTGGGTGGAAGATGATGTGGAGGACGATGAGGTCCTCGACCCCACATGGAATGAACGTCATGCAGGTGACCTGAGTAGTTTGGAGGAAGAGGCGTTGGTCACACAGAGCCACCAGCACAGCAGAAGAGGGAGCAGGGTGCAGAAGCGGAGCGGCCGTGCCCCAGACACTACGCCCGCTACTGCCCAACGCAGCAAGGGAACGAGCGCACCAAAGTCAGCTCAAAGGAGTTCTCTAGCGTGGAAGTTCTTTAGAAAATGTGCTGATGACAGGACACGAGTGGTTTGCACCCTGTGCAATCAGAGCTTGAAGCGAGGCATAAACCTTCTCAACCTGAGCACAACCTGCATGATCAGGCATCTAAGTGCAAAGCACGAGCTGCAGTGGAGTACACACCTTCAAAACCAAGAAACGTCTCTGGCTCATCCTGCTTCCTTTTCTCCTGCAGTCTCGGCCGCTCCAGCCACATCTGTAGTGATACCGGCACCTGCCACCCCGCAAACAGACGATCTGTCAGCAACACCACCACCTGGGTCACCAACAACCATCTCCACAATGTCCCGTGGAAGCGTTCAGCTTTCCATCTCCCAAACACTTGAGAGGAAGAGGAAGTACCCCCCTACCCACCCGCGATCCCTGGCCCTGAATGCCAGCATTTCAAAATTATTGGCCTTTGAAATGCTGTCATTCCGTCTGGTGGAGACGCACAGTTTTAAAAACCTTATGTCGGTGGCTGTCCCACAGTACGTCGTGCCCAGCCGCCACTACTTTTCCAGGCAAGCCATCCCTTCCCTGCACAACCAAGTGGGGGAAAAAATCAGGTGTGCACTGCGCAACGCCATCTGTGCCAAGGTCCACCTAACTACCGATACGTGGACCAGTAAGCACGGTCAGGGGCGTTATATCTCCCTAACGGCACACTGGGTAAATGCAGTGGCGGATGGGCCTGAGGCGGATAGCAATTTGGCGCATGTCCTTCCACCACCGAGGATTGCAGGGCGCTTCAGTTTGCCTCCTGTTCCTAACTCCTCCTACTCCGCTTCCTCATCCTCTACCGTCTCCTCATCCGGACAGCGTAACACCTTCACCACCAACTTCAGCACGGCCAGGGGTAAACGACAGCAGGCAGTTTTACAACTTGCCTGTTTGGGGGACAAACCACACACCGCGCAGGAGTTGTGGAGGAGCATGGAACTGCAGACAAATGAGTGGTTGCTGCCAGCGAGCCTCAAGCCCGGCCTGGGCGAAATC
This sequence comes from Pelophylax lessonae, assembly GCF_965119305.1. Classification (NCBI taxonomy): domain Eukaryota; kingdom Metazoa; phylum Chordata; class Amphibia; order Anura; family Ranidae; genus Pelophylax; species Pelophylax lessonae. The sequence continues at coordinate 165,873,204 of NC_138774.1, read as the reverse complement.
TCATAGCAGCTCTGGGCCTAGCCGGTTTGACGCACATCCCTTGCCTGGCGCATGTGCTGAATTTGGTGGTGCAGAGGTTCCTTAAAAACTACCCCGATATGTCAGAGCTGCTGCAGAAAGTGCGGGCCGTCTGTGCGCACTTTCGGCGTTCTCACCCTGCTGCTGCTCGCCTGGCAGCGCTGCAGCGTAACTTCGGCCTTCCCGCTCACCGCCTCATATGTGACGTGCCCACAAGGTGGAACTCCACCTTGCACATGCTGGAAAGACTGTGCGAGCAGCAGCAGGCCATAGTGGAGTTTCAGCTGCAGCACGCACGCGTGAGTCGCTCTGCGGAACAGCACCACTTCACCACCAATAACTGGGCCTCCATGCGAGACCTGTGTGCCTTGTTGCGCTGTTTTGAGTACTCCACCAACATGGCCAGTGGCAATGACGCCGTTCTCAGCTTAACTATCCCACTTCTATGCCTCCTTGAAAAAACAATTCGGGCGATGATGGAAGAGGATGTGGCACAGGATGAGGAGGAGGAGGAGGATGAAGAGGTAACATTTCCAAGGCTTTCAGGGCAGTCATTCGCAAGGGGCTCCGAGGGTGGGTTCCTGCACACACAAACGCCAGGGACACAATTGTCCAGCAGGGGCACAGTTCTGGAGGATGAGGAGGATGAGGAGGAGGAGGAGCTGGAGGAGGAGATGGAACCATGTTCACAGCAGGGTGGCACCCAGGCCAGCTCATGGCCATCACTGGTGCGTGGCTGGGGGGATACAGAGGACACGGACGATACACCTCCCACAGAGGACAGCCTTTCGTTGCCTCTGGGCAGCCTGGCACACATCAGCGATTACATGCTGCAGTGTCTCCACAACGACCGCCGAGTTGCCCACATTCTAACTTGTACTGATTACTGGGTGGCCACGCTGCTGGATCCCCGTTACAAGGACAACGTACCGTCCTTAATTCACTCACTGGAGCGCGATCGCAAGATGCGCGAGTACAAGCGCACGCTGGTAGACGCCATGCTGCTGGCATTCCCATCTGACAGCGGGGCCACAGTGGAAGCACAAGGCAGAGGAGGAGGAGGAGGAGGTCGCCAACGCAACCAAGGCACCGCCAGCACCTCAGAAGGCAGGGTTAGCATGGCCGAAATGTGGAAAAGCTTTGTCAGCACGCCACAACAAACAGCAGCACCAGCAGCTCAGATGGAACGTCTTAGCAGGAGGCAGCATTTTACCAACATGGTGGAGCAGTATGTGTGCACACGCCTACATGTAGTGAATGAGGGGTCTGCCCCCTTCAACTTCTGGGTCTCCAAATTTGGCACATGGCCTGAGCTTGCCCTTTACGCCTTGGAGGTGCTGGGCGTGCCCTGCAGCCAGTGTATTATCTGAACGGGTATTTAGCACGGCTGGGGGCGTTATAACAGACAAGCGCAGCCGCCTGTCCAGAGACAATGTGGACAAGCTCACGTTCATTAAAATGAACCAGGCATGGATCCCACGGGACTTTTCCGCACCTTATGCAGAATAGCAATGGATACCGACCTTACCCACCCATTGTTCCATTTTTGCTCTTTCTCACTCTTTTGGGGTGTACCCTCATTTAAAATTTGTGAAAAGAAGCAGTGTTGGCTACCTCGTCCTCCTCCTCAGGGCCAGATTAACGTAGGGGCTATTGGAGCTGCAGCTCCAGGCCCCTACCTTTTATATAGGCCCCGGGTTGGCCATATTCACTGTTACCGCTCTTCTGTCACTTGTAAACACAGAAGTCTGGCTTCTATGCTCGCTTCCCCAGGCAGCACCCTCAGAACCTCCCCACACAGCGCGAAGGCCGGACAAGGAGGGACAGTTGCCGATGCATGGATGTGTTTATGGGCTTCAGAGACAGCATCCCATGTTGAATTAGGCATGCATGGCTGCATCCTTCCTCCTCTGGGTGCATGGCAAGGCACGGCCCTTAAGGCCCTTCAAAATCCTCAGCACCAAGCCCATGATGCTCTTAATCCGGCCCTGGTCCTCCTCCACCGCCGCTTCCACCTACACCGCCCATAGGTGTGCGCAGCCTATTGCATTAAGGTGTGCACCCCAAAGTTGAAATACACATGCATGTGTTTGCCAGCAGGGAGAGTAATGTATCGGGGCCATGTACCTGTAGGCAAAGAGAAATAGAGCAGAGCAGGTCCGAGGGAGATCTTTCCCATCTCCTCACTGGCAATGCTATGTGCCCTAGGTGATTAGGGTGTGCCCAGGCACACCCGGCACACCCTGTGCACATGCCTATGTCACCGCCACATCCACCACCACCTCAACCTCCCTCCTACTCCATATGGGCCTCGTCCTTCAGAGATGAAGAAGAACATTGTTTTATTTTTCTGGTTTTTTTTGTTGTTTTAAGTTATTTCCCTATCCACATTTGTTTGCAGAGCACTTGCCATGCTCTTAATTACGTTTTGCTGCCATTTGCAGCACTCTAGCCCTTTCCTTTGGTGTTTTAGAGCCATTTTAGTGCCTTAAAGTTCGGGTCCCCATTGACTTCAATGGGGTTCGGTGTCCGGGAAAAGTTCGGTAAAAGTCCGGGACACGGACCCGGACTTTTTTTTAAAGTTCGGCCGAACCCGTCGAACACGGACATCTAGGTGTCTGCTCAACCCTACCCACCAGTGCTGCCTCATCAGTGTTGCCTATCAGTGACCATCAGTGCTGCTTCAACGGTGCCCATTAGTACTGCTAACTAGTGCTCATCAGTGCCTAATCAGTAGTGTCACTTATCAGTGCTGCCTACCAGTGCATATCAGTGCCACCTATCAGTGCTCATCAGTGCCACCTATCAGTGCCACCTCTTTGTGCCCATCAGTGCCACCTATCAGTGTCTATCAGTGCCACCTCTCTGTGCCCACTAGTGCCACCTCATCAGCGCACATCAGTGAAGGAGAAAAATGACCTCTTTGCAAAATTTTATAACAAAATATGAAAAACTTTTGTTTTTCAAGATTTTGGGTCTTTTTTTTTGTTTGTTTGGCAAAAAAAAAAAAAAAAAATCAGTGGTAATTAAATACCACTAAAAGAAAGCTCTATTTGTGTAAAAATATATAAAATTTCATATGGGTACAGTGTTGCATGACCGCGCAACTGTCATTCAAAGTGTAAGAGCTGAAAGAAGCAAGGGGGTATAAGTGCCCAGCAAGCACATGCCTAATGAAGAATGAAGTGTTTTATGTGAGGTATGTGAATCTTTTATTGTGATGAGGCTACATCTGCATTTTGTTTTGTGATTTTTATTTATAAAATGATAATACATTTTTAACCTCCTTTCTTAAAATTCAGAAAGCTCCAATTGTCCAATTGGTATTAGGTAACTGCACTCTACTGATACTCACAATGACTTGGGAGGCTAAACATTCCTCTATTTTCTAGGGTAAATGGCAATCTGAAATCTAAAGAGATACAGATGGGATCTTATTTAAATGCGTAAACAAATGCTTGACTTTTGCAATATGTTATTAAATAAACTCCCTGTACACTGAAAACCCATTTAACACTAACATAAGTATGTGCAGCCTTCCAATGCAGTAAACAGATCTGATATAAATGTCCACTTAATGCATAATCCCATAATGAAAAAATTCTAATCCTGTAATCCTGAGCTGTGTAAAATCCATTTAATATGGAGGACTCTGACACAAATGTGATATATTGTTCTGAAAATAACTAAGGAAGAAAGTATTGATAAATTATGGATTAGCATTAGAATGTGATGTGAATATACGGCAATGGAATTACAACATGCATATTGAAATGTATACGAAATTTATCCTACTCAGTTTATATTTACTGGTTTTGAGGAATTAAAGGCAACCCATAAGAACTGAAGTATAGAATTTATTGACCTTGTTTCAACTAGTACAAGCGTCAGAGTTGTCATCTCCATCCTGGTTGGTCTTTATCCTTTATAGATGACTTGTATACCCCTTGTTATCACGTCGGCAGTCTCCTGTAACATTTAACAGTAATGGCCAGTTAACACTATCTTGTTGCAGTAATATGCACGTTCCTAAACACTTTACCACAGCTTTGTTTGTGTTGGTGCTAAGAGGTGCCATTTATATGAATGCCATCCCTAAACACCTTGCCAATGGACATGCATTGCAGCAGAACACTGTGCAACACACTATTGTTTGATATGCTAGTAAAAAATTGTGCATGCAGGTCTGTTGCAAGGTGCTGTGTGGTAAATGGCAATGCATAACACCAGTGCATTTACCGTGCATTGCTATGCATTGTGGTAAAGCATGTGATATGTGATAATGTGAGCATTACCGTAACAAGGTGGTATGAATGGGTTTCTTTCTATTTATTTCACCATGTATATTTATCAACTCCCACTTACCTCAGCTATCCCTCTGTATAATATCAATCGGGAGTAGAGTTGGGACGAACATACCCCCCCCCCCCCTCCCCGGTTCAGTTCACATTAGAACTCCTGACTATGAAAAAAGCTTATGGGAGAGCATATGGACATCTTCTTGGTGGTAAGATTGATTCCATTCTTCTTTTGTAATAATGCCAAGAAATGTTATAACCCTTTTTTGGGATGCAGGTCTCACTCCTCTAGGCACCTCTCTGTGTGTTATTAAGGATTTTTACAACTTGTTCAAGTGTGCAAGTGTGGTGTCTCATTATCTTGCAGTATCTTGCTGTTTTTATGTTTAACCTTTTTCCAGTAAAGCCTGTTTGCTGCTTTGGAAAAGCCTGGTTATTCTGTGCCATGGGGAGTTACTCTTGAGCATTGATCCATGCTAGGAATCTTAGCAGGGCCAGCAGTAAGAAAGAGCAGGTTTGGAAGTGTGCTGTGCCAGACTGGGCTACCCTCAGGGTTCCCTAAGGTGTGTTGTCATCATGTTCCTCTCTGTCTACGGTGGAAACCCTGGGGGCCCCACTTTAAAAGGACTACCAGTTTCCACCTATGTGCCCAAGATAGAGTAAAGGTAAAGAGTTAACTGATAACTGTCTTGTGTGGCTCATGGAATCAGGCCTATTGCCTAGACTGGGTCTTATAAAGGAGGAGTTACCCCTATGGTTAGAATTTAAGAGACAGTGAGACACCAACGCTTCTGAGCATATGTTTTTTTTAAGATGGCAATAAATAAAGTTTTTCACAGGTAGCTAAGTATGCCCTAGGCACCATCCTGAGATTCCACCTGATGAGAGGCCTGGCCTACTTTGTGTGAGGATTATGCAAAGTCATTTGGCCAGTGTGCCCTGGATGTACCTGAATCTAGACAGACACCACCCCTTAGGCATGCTGCAGGGTTTGTGGTTGTCTCCTTTACCGCCAGTCCATTGAGCAGCATGACCCATGAAATTTGCACCTAAAAAAAACCTTGAGGAGTGTCTCCACATAAAAGAGCAGATCAAATTTACGGCACCAGACATAGGACCCCACATAGGACTCTATCACCACTATGAAATGTAGAGATGGGGTGTCTCTGTTGGGAGATAGCTGGTCCCTTCCTTGCCAGCAAGACTGGTGAGTGACAATGCCTAACTAGTGAAACTATTATGCATTGGTTACAGCTGTATTCCTGGGGGGGCTATTTTTTCCCTGGGGGTAAGTGGAATTGTAACAAGTTTCTCAGGCTTGGGGAACTGACAGGAGGAATCAGCGTTGCCTAAGTAGGATGTGGAGACAACTGCATCACCTGCAGAGGACGCAGAGGATGCCATTTGCTAGCCCTGAAGAGGGCTTGGCTGATGTGTTTGTTGATGATGGATGTTTTACTACCTGCAAAACTCCAGGTGGGTAGGTAACACAAAGCTAGGATAACGTGGAATATCACATTTAAAGAGACCGTGTACTATTTGCAAAAGAAATTGTAAATACAGCAACATTGAACTCATGATCAATGTGTATTTACTATGTTTTTGTTTTTCATGTCTGCAGATCATGTCATCCATGATCAGTGCAGTGGGTGCAACACACAGACTCTAGCAGTGTTTACCTCTCAGGTCTGCACAGAGCTATGGACCTGGGCTGGAGGAAATGTGACTGGACTACAAGAGAGTGAGGGAGGAGGGATTACCGGATTACCTGCAGAGTCCCCCTGCTGCAATGGAGCTAGGCACAGCCACAATGAATTAAAAAAATACCAACATGCTACAGCAGAAGTACCCAGTGACTCAGTTAAGGGAGAGGGGGCTGGTTTATGGAGGATAGTTTATGTGACCATGCTTTATGTTTGCGCAAACCAATCAATATACGCTAATTGGGATTTTTTTTACCCAAAACATGTAGCAGAATACATATTGGCCTAAATTAATGAAGACATTTGATTTCTTTAATTTTTTTTATTGGATATGTTTTATAGCAGAAGGTAAAAAATATTGTTTTTTTTTTTAATTGTCGGTTTTTATTTGTTTATATTGCAAAAAATAAAAACCGCAGAGGTGATCAAATATCACCAAAAGAAAGCTCTATTTGTGGGTACAGCATTGCATGACTGCGCAATTGTCAGTTAAATTAACGCAGTACGGTATTACAAAAAATGGCCTGGTCGTGAAGGGGGGTAAACCTTCTGGAGCTGAAGCGGTTCAGTAGTTGTTGTCACAGGAGACAGCATATTAAAATTGTGAACAAAGTAAATGGAGTATAGTATCCTAGTTTAAATTTGGGGAATTTGGGTTGCCCATGTTAATTAAACAAATCTATCACGAATCCCTGTTCATCCTCCATTCTTTTTACATTAATGCTCACATACATACATACAGTATGTGAATTCTTGATAAGCAGGATACCGATCCTGGCCCAATGTACTATAGTGGATAGCAAGGTAAAGTAAATGTATTCCCTCATCCAATTATGTGTTTGCATATTTGTACATAAAAAAGTTACTTCTCTGATAATACAAAACCCTGATATGGCCTACTTGATACCAAATAATATCAGTAAACAGACTAAAACTTTATAAATTCAATGTGTTGTACTAAGCAGGTAAAGTTGTTCACAAACTAAAGAGGAGGAATTCTCCTACATGGGGCATCATTTTTATTTTTTTTTCCCAAGAATATTTTATTGAGAATAGAAAAATAATTCACATTACCAATGTGTGAGTAATACAACAAGAAAGAAATAGGGGAGGCACATTAGAGATATGGTATCTGAAAAGCAGTAATACCTAACATCCAAAGGAACCTCTGGTGATTTATGTGGGATAAGTCCGAGCATAAGAGACCATAACCTAAACTACAAGGATATGTAACTGAAGACTCATTCCTATGATACATTATGAAAATATTGAAAGTAGTTAACAGATTGTTCAGGTTTGTTCAGGTGTGTTTGAGCTTAAGAAATATTGAATTTCTGCTGAAGAGCACAAAAAAGAAGAAAAAACATTTTTAATTTTGGAGTTTCTTGAAGATGAGACCCTAAAGCTGAGAATTCAAAGAAGGGGGGAAGAAGAAGTGGGGAAATTAATCTAGAGGGAAATAGAGTAGAGAAGGTGAATTAAAAAGGGTAAGGAGGAAGAATGGGGTAAAAGAGCGGTAAGGGTGGAAGGAGAAGGTACCCCTCCACTGCAGACAAAAATATGTTTTCTAGCTGTGGTTAATGTATATCAAAGACAGCATATTCAAATACATTCAAATAATGGAGCCTTTACTTCTGTTCAGAAGGCCTCATTGACGTGAATCCTCCCTGACTAATCCCTTGTATAAAAAGGAAAGGGGGGGGTCGTCATCAACAGTTAAATGAATGACGATAGTGGGGGGTCCTGGTTTGTGTTACTTAGTTACTCATGAAAAAGGACTGGTCTGATTTATTCCCATTATTGACAGGTATCGGTCTGTAGTTAGAAAATGGGTCCAATAGGCCCATTTGCATGAACATTTGAAAGGGGTATCGTGGTTATACCGTTTGTAGCCCCCTATGTGTAGCAATGTAGATAGGTTCCCAGTGATCATTTGATAATTCGAGTTGTAGGTCCTTTTCGTAGACTTGACAAATAGAGATGGGTCGAATGACTCCCTGTTCAGTTCGTGGGAGAACTTCAGAAGATTGCAAAAGTTCGGAACCGAATAACAAACCCCATTGAAGTCCAGGGGACCCGAACTAAAAAAAATTGAAAGTGCCCATTTTTAAGGCTTATTTGCAAGTAATTGGGCATACAGTTGTTATGGGGGTCCAGACACTGCCTTGGGGGACATGTGTAAATGAAAAAAAAGTTTCTTAAAAACATAATTTTTAACCACTTCAATACAGGGCACCCATACCCCCTTCCTGCCCAGACCAATTTTCAGCTTTCAGTGCTCTCACACATTAAATGATAATTACCCTTACTACACTGTAGCCAAACGAAGATTTTATCTTTTTGTTTCACACAAATAGAGCTTTATTTTGGTAGTATTTATTCACCGTTGTTGAAAGGTTTAGAGTCTACAAGCTATGGTGCCAATCATTGAAAATTGATCACACCTGATGTACTGACTATCTATCTAAGTTCTTGAGGCCCTGAAATGTCAGGACAGCGCAATACCCCGCAAATGACCCCTGTTTGGAAAGTAGACAATCCAAGGTGTTTAGTAAGTGGCATGGTGAGTTTTTTGTTGTTGTACATTTTTCCCCACAATTGGCATACTTGCAATTACACCCCAAAATACATTCTGCTACTTCTCCTGAGTATGGTGATACCATATGTGTGAGATTTTTTACACATCCTGTCCACATAAAAAGGCCCAACATCCAAGTAGCACCTTCATGCGTTCTAGGAGAATAAATTACACATCTCATTTCTTGACAACCTATCACTCTTTGGAAGAGCCTGGAGCACCAGGACAATGAAAACAACCACAAATTACCCCGTTTTGGAAAGCAAACACCCTAACGTATATTCTATGAGGCATTATGAGTCTTTTGAACATGTCATTTTTTTCCACAAGTTTTTGGAAAATGTGGAAAGGAAATTAAAACATTTTCTTTACACAAGAAGGAAAAACAGAGATCATGCCTCTGATGCCGTCACTTCCCCTCCTAGGCTGGGTTTCATTTCTCTTGTGCCCCATTGACCTTGAGATGATTAAGGTATAAGATTTTGTACAGATCCCTAAAATGATATTTTCATTACATATGTTCTGGTGCAATAATGTCTAAATCCCTTTCCTCTTCTTTAGATACTTTGTAAGCATCCACTACTCCTGATGAATGGACGGAGGTGCAAGAAACGCGTCGAGATTACACAAAAACTCGGATGCAATAATTTATACAATATTTTATATATTTATTTATTCTCTTAGCTAAAGCTCTGTAGTTTCTTAGCTAAAGCTCTTAGTTTCAGCTCTGTAGCATGTCCAGAACCAGAAAAAAAAGATTGTTTGTATTTTGTCACTTATAGAACAGGTTGTTGGCTTCTCGCTTTTCACACATTGCCGGTTTAGTAGCAAGCGTTTTTTTGGGCATTTTTTGGGTTCTTTGGAGGCAGGCAAAACATCTGAACTTGTGTATAGTGGTATATATACACACATACTTATATGTATACACACACCTAGACATATATAGGTGTGAAAGGAGCAGAAAAAACTACTTGCGCTAATGAAATAATTAACACCAATATAGTTACGCTCCTATCACACCTATACAGTCAGGTCCAAAAATATTGGGACAGCGACACAATTCTAATCTTTTTGGCTCTATACACCACCAAAATGGATTGGAAATGAAACAAACATGATGTGCTTTAACTGCAGATATTCAGCTTTAATTTGAGGGTATTTACATCCAAATCAGGTGAACGGTGTAGGAATTATAACAATTTGTATATATGCCTCCACTTTTTAAGGGACCAAAAGTAATAGGACAGATTAACAATCATAAATCAAACTTTCACTTTTTAATACTTGGTTGCAAATCCTTTGCAGTCAATTACAGCCTGAAGTCTGGAACGCATAGACATCACCAGACGCTGGGTTTCATCCCTGGTGATGCTCTGCCAGGCCTCTACTGCAACTGTCTTCAGTTCCTGCTTGTTCTTGGGGCATTTTCCCTTTAGTTTTGTCTTCAGCAAGTGAAATGCATGCTCAATCGGATTCAGGTCAGGTGATTGACTTGGCCATTGCATAACAGTCCACTTCTTTCCCTTAAACTCTTTGGTTGCTTTCGCAGTATGCTTCGGGTCATTGTCCATCTGCACTGTGAAGCGCCGTCCAATGAGTTCTGAAGCATTTGGCTGAATATGAGCAGATAATATTGCCCGAAACACTTCAGAATTCATCCTGCTGCTTTTGTCAGCAGTCACATCATCAGTAAATACAAGAGAACCAGTTCCCTTGGCAGCCATACATGCCCACGCCATGACACTACCACCAGCATGCTTCACTGATGAGGTGGTATGCTTTGGATCTTGAGCAGTTCTTTTCCTTCTCCATACTCTTCTCTTCCCATCACTCTGGTACAAATTGATCTTGGTCTTATCTGTCCATAGGATGTTGTTCCAGAACTGTGAAGGCTTTTTTAGATGTTGTTTGGCAAACTCTATTCTGGCCTTCCTGTTTTTGAGGCTCACCAATGGTTTACATCTTGTGGTGAACCCTCTGTAGTCACTCTGGTGAAGTCTTCTCTTGATTGTTGACTTTGAGACACATACACCTACCTCCTGGAGAGTGTTCTTGATCTGGCCAACTGTTGTGAAGGGTGTTTTCTTCATCAGGGAAAGAATTCTTCGGTCATCCACCACAGTTGTTTTCCGTGGTCTTCCGGGTCTTTTGGTGTTGCTGAGCTCACCGGTGCGTTCTTTCTTTTTAAGGATGTTCCAAACAGTTGACTTGGCCACATCTAATGTTTTTGCTATCTCTCTGATGGGTTTGTTTTGTTTTTTCAGCCTAATGATGGCTTGCTTCACTGATAGTGACAGCTCTTTGGATCACATATTGAGAGTTGACAGCAACAGATTCCAAATGCAAATAGCACACTTGAAATTTATTCTGGACCTTTTATCTGCTCCTTGTAAATGGGATAATGAGGGAATAACACACACCTGGCCATGGAACAGCTGAGCAGCCAATTGTCCCATTACTTTTGGTTCCTTAAAAAGTGGGAGGCACATACAGTATACAAACTGTTGTAATTCCTACACCTTTCACCTGATTTGGATGTAAATACCTTCAAATTAAAGCTGAACGTCTGCAGTTAAAGCACATCTTGTTTGTTTCATTTCAAGTCCATTGTGGTGGTGTATAGAGCCAAAAAGATTAGAATTGTGTCGCTGTCCCAATATTTATGGACCTGACTGTATATGTCTAAGTGTGAAATACATATAAGTATGTGTGTATATATACCACGATACACAAGTTCAGATGTTTTGCCTGCCTCCAAAAACCCCCAAAAAATGCCTGCAACAACACACCTGGGCTTTTTTTTTTTTGACGCTAGCGTTTTTTTGGGCATTTTTTGGGGTTCTTTGGAGGCAGGCAAAACATCTGAACTTGTGTATAGTGGTATATATACCACTATACACAAGTTCAGATGTTTTTCCTGCCTCCAAAGAACCAAAAAAATGCCCAAAAAAACGCTTGCTACTAAACCGGCAATGTGTGAACAGCGAGAAGCCAACAACCTGTTCTATAAGTGACAAAATACAAACAATCTTTTTTTTCTGGTTCTGGACATGCTACAGAGCTGAAACTTCACAGGCACACTTTTTAGACCCCCCCCCCCCCCCAGATGCTAAATTCAAAGAATTTTTTTTTTTTTATTTATTTTTATTTTTTTAATAATTGGCTCTCTATCAAAAATGACAATTTTTAAGAACTTTTTTTTTGTGTGATTTTGTGTCTGGGGGGTCTAAAAGGTGTACCCGTGAAGTTTCAGCTCTGTAGCGTGTCCAGAACCATAAAAAAAAAGATTGTTTGAATTAGGTCAGTTATAGAACAGGTTGTTGGCTTCTCGCTTTTCACACCTTGCCGGTTAAGTAGCAGGCGTTTTTTTGGGCATTTTTTGGGGTTCTTTGGAGGCCCTCCAAAGAACCCCAAAAAATGCCCAAAAAAACGCTAGCGTAAAAAAAAAAAAAAAACGCCCAGGTGTGTTGTTGCAGGTATTTTTTGGGGGTTTTTGGAGGCAGGCAAAACATCTGAACTTGTGTATAGTTGTATATATACACACATACTTATATATATATTACACTTAGACATATATAGGCATGATAGGAGCGTAACTATATTGGTGTTAATTATTTCATTAGCGCAAGTAGTTTTTTCTGCTCCTTTCACACCTATATATGTCTAGGTGTATATATACATACATGGGTGTGTATATATACCCCCTATACACATGTTCAGATGTCATGTCTGACTCCAAACATGTGCTCAAAAGATCCCTATGGACGCCTGCAGCCAAAAAGAATGCTGACGGCGGCGAAGCCATATTACTGCAGCGAAAGTGACTTCAGAGAAAATAGCTTTTCTCTATAGCGGTCACCCTGATATGGAAGGGTTTTGTCACCCTGCCATAGCAGTCACTGTCAGTTAACCCTACTCTACACTATGGTCCCCTTACACTTAACACTTTCCCTACAGAAACTGAATAAATTAAAGCTAACTAAAGTGTAAAAGAGCACTCTAACTACACTAGATATCCCTTTCCTCACACTAAAAATTGCTAAATGACACTTTGTAACACTTTGTAACAGAAGTAACAGAACAGCATTTCACTCTCTTCCATGTCCCGTATAAGAATGCTAGGAATTTGGCGGGGGCTATCTTATATACTGGGGGGCGTATTCACTAATGATTGGTCTATGGACCCCCTAGTCACTCCAATCACATTCCTAGCATTCTCCTGCCCCCTCAATTGGCTTTTGCTAATGGTTCTGGTCCAATCATGGGCTTTTAAAGCCCATTTCCGGTCTCATTGCATTTTGGTCGGTTCTGGTTGCCGAATTCCGAACTTTTTGGGCAAAAAGTTGTAAATTCAGCTGAACCTCGAACAACCAATGTTCGGGCCGAACCGATGGTCGACCCGAACCGTTCGATCATCCCTATCTGCAAAGACATTTGTTTGTTCCACCATATACTGCAGCAAATTTTGTGGGAAAAACCAAAGATAAATCACCTAATTGTCAAATGTTTGTAGTGTTGGGCTGCACACCTGCCTGTGCTATGAAAGGGGGGATTATAACTGATCCTGAGCTGCCAGGCAACCATAAGGGGTTTGCCAGGGCATTGGGAAGCTAGATTTTGGCCCAGATTCTTCTGGTTTGGTGTGTTATTCTAGTGCTGGTACTGGGCTCCTTGGATGATGAGAGCTCCCCGCTGCTCTCATCATCCGACATAGTAAGGATTGTATATGCCTCCTCAGATGTAAAAAATCTTTTGAACATGGCTGCTGGTATTGATGGCCTGTGTGACAAATCACTGATGGCAGTACTAATGGCCTGTGTGACAGATCACTGATGGCGCTACTGATGACCTGTTTGACAGGTCACTGATGGCGGTACTGGTGGCTTGTGTGACAGATCCAGATGGACTGTGTAACAGATACAGATGAGCCGTGACAGATCCAGATGGGCTGTGACAGATCCGGATGGGCTGTGACAGATCCAGATGGGCTGTGACAGATCCGGATGAGCTGTGACAGATCCAGATGTGCTGTGTGACAGATCGAGATGGACTGTGTGACAGATCCAGATGGTCTGTGTGAAAAATCCAGATGGACTATGTAACAGATCCAAATGTGCTGTGTGACACATCCAGATGGTCTGTGTGAAAGATCCAGATGGACTATGTAACAGATCCAGATGTGCTGTGTGACAGATCCAGATGGGCTGTGTGACAGCCCATCTGGATCTGTCACACAGCACATCTTGATCTGTCACACAGCACATATTGATCTGTCACACAGCACATCTGGATATGTGTGACAGATCCAGATGTGCTGTGTTACAGATTCAGATATGCTGTGTGACAGATCCAGATGGACTGTGTGACAGGTTCTCTTTATAGGGGGGGCCGTGTGGTGCAAAATAATGTGTGTATCAATTAAAAAAGTAACTCACTGCTTGGTGTGTGAGGAGAAGAATCCAGGATCTTCTAGTAACCGCTCTTGTGTTGACAGTTGTGACTGGCTGTGATTGGATACAGCTGATCACATAGAGAACAGCCAATTTCATTGGCTGTTTACCATGATCGGGGATGGACTGTGTCTGAGTGACACAAGTCATCCCCGATCACAGTGGTGGCATGCATTAGCGGCATATCCTGCTGGACATCATATGACGCCCAGTCATGATAATTTAACCACTTTGAGGCCATTTTGCTATATGAAGAGCAGAAAGTGGTTAAACGAGCAGTGCTTTGCTGAGGCTTAAGCTAAAACCATTAAAATGAGAAATAACAATAAAAATGAAAAATGTCTTTAAATGTAGTGCCTGGGGGTCCCCTTAGTCTGCCTATAATTTGTCAAATCTGTACCATGTATGGAGCCTGCTGCAGCTCTAATGTCATTTATAAAGCCAAAAAAATTACATTTTCCATTTAAGCTTTCATTATTTTATGAACAACAGCTTGGGGAGCCAGTCTGTATGATAAAGCCACAATTTAGTGCACTCGGAACAAGATTATAGATTTTTTGGATAAGTTCTGGTGTTTCTTTCGCAGACTTTGGATAGAAGTAACAGGTGCGGAAAAATTGTTCTTTTGGGTGTCGATGGTGCCTTCACACCGTAACCCTATAGAGGCACTCTTGAAGAAACTAAGAATTGGCCTTGTTGTCAAAAATTGCAATAATATGCACTTGTCATACAGATGCAGAAATATTGGTCTATGGGTGTCGGTGGTACCTTCACACTGTAACCCTATACATGTACTCTTAATGAAAGCAAGAATTGGTCTTCCAGTCTAAAGTTGCAATGATATGCACCTGTCAAACAGGTGTGGAAAATTTGGTCCTTGGGTGTATATTGCGCCCATAAAACCTACACCAAAAAAATGTCTTCCAGATTAAATAAACACCCACAAAGCTAGGCAGCCTAGACAGTCTTTCAGAGATTCAAGATCCAGAAAGCAATTATTCAGCAATGTGACAGCAAACCCCTACTCAGCTTGAGTGCTTCCGTCAGTATAGTTCCTCCAGTCTGAACATAGATATCAGATATTATTGCCGCACCATACAAAACTAAAACCCTTTATTTTAAAAACTCACAGAGCATTTATACTACACAACCAGGTGAGGCTGATCACATTATCATAAGCAAAGGCAACTGTATACTGAAATATAATTAACACTATAAACATTAAGGTAATTAGCCACCTGTACGATCAGGGATCTCCTTCTAGGTCAGACTTGCCGGCATCGAGCGCATAAAGTACAATACAAAATATTACTAGTATAAACACATCCCCCAATAGTTTGCTAGCAGACAATAAGTGTGTTAATTAGCACAATTAACAATGGGTGAAAGACAGGTGGCGTGAGTTGATGAGATTGCCATCTGCTATGAGATGGTAATCATGTACTTCTAACAAATTCTAACTAAGTGTGTTATATGCATCAAAACAAGTACATTAAAGTAATATAATAAGTGGCTCACAAAATGATGGAGTAGTTGGGTGTTAAACTGCGGAAATACACATGAGGCCTAAGCCCATGAAGTTTTCTTTGCCCAACACAGGCAAAACTTCAGTGAAGATTTGAGCTGGGTGAAGTTTCGTTTAGGCAAGACAGGAAAAAAAGAACTAGAGAGAGGGGGGATAGATCAATTAAAGCCAGTTGAGTAACAGGAGAGAGGGCCAGTAAGGGCCTCCTAAGGGGGCCTTCTGAAAACAACACCTCGGTCCTACAGACCATACAGGACTGGTATTCAGCTGACTCTTTGTATTCCAACCAGCAATAACAGGTCTTTGTGAACAAGGACATTTTGTCCTGTGCAATATGGATCAGTTCCTCCATCTCCTCCATTTTGTTAATCCTTCTGATCCAATTGCATGTCATTGGAACAACTGTAGAGTGCCAATGAGAGGGAATGCATAATTTGGTCACATTGACCATGAAAATCGCTAGGGATTTACTATATGTAGCCTTCAGTAGGTGAGTGTGCTGCAAAAGGAATTGTAATGGAGTATACTCCAGGTTGTGTGATGTGACTTTGTTGATTAGGCTATGTATCTGTTTCCAGAAGGATGGCAGGCCGGGACACAACTACCATACATGGAGCATTGTGCCAATTGCAACCCAGATCGCCAGCAGAGATTTGAAATGGTCATGTAGAATTTGTGAAGTAGGGAAGGAGTCGAATAACACCGCAAAAAAATCTTATACCCATTTTCTTGAATTGCGACATTCAAGGAGCCCTTGTGAATCAGAGTGTATATAGTCTCGCAGTAAGGTGGATTTGAAAATAAGTCCAGTGTGGGATTTCATGTGGGGAAATTAGGGAGTTTAGGGCTTCCCAGGAAAGGAAGGAACTTTGCAGAAAAAGTTCATTGCAAGTACCTCTCGGTGGGGCCAGCCATATTGTAGGAAGGTAAACGACATGCCCCGTTGGAAGGCAGGGTTAAAACTTAGGGGTATCAAAGGCGTTGTCCCTCGAGTAGATTTACCAGAGAGGGATTGATGGTGAATTAGTAACGAGGGCCTTATCAAGGGGTGTTATTTAGCCTCATTGAGTTCTGCACTCCACTCAATCCATGGCAAAAGTTTTAGGGGAGATGGATCTGGGAGTCTTCAAGACAAACCCAGGCCTTAATGTGATCATGAATACTCCAGTCTACCAAGCTAGCTAGGAGACATGCCTTATAATACCCATACAGGTCGGGGAAGCCTAAACCTCTCCTGTGTTTGGGAGCAGCCAAACAGTTAAACTTTATCCTAGGGGGTTTCCGGCGCCAAATAAAGTATGAGCATTCTCTTTAATACATTGAGAAAAATTATTAGGGTACATGAATAGGCACCTTTTGTGATCTTAATTAGAGCTGCTCTACAGAACCAGGATATTTTAAGGGAATTCCATGAGTGCATGTACTTACACACACCTTCCAGAATTGTCAAGTGATTTTGACGATAACGTTTCCGAAGTTGTGGGGAATTTTGATCCCCAAATAAGCTAAGGCATCGGGACACCAGTGGAATGGGAATTTGGACTGACAACTTCCGACCTCATCATTCGGAAGAGATATGTTTAGAGCCCTAGATTTGTCGTAGTTGATCTTTAAGTTGGAAAGATTCCTAAATTGTTGCTAAGGAGATTAGGCAGTGAGATATGAGGGTCGGATAAGAACAAGAGCATATAATCAGGGAAGGCAGTGACTTTGTATTCAATGTCATGACCCATAACCTTGTGAATGTCAGCATTTGAATGCAGTTTGTTTAAAAAAGGCTCAAGAATAAGGACAAAGAGTATAGGGGATAGGGGGCAACCCTGCCTTGTATCATTTTTCAAGCAGAAGGCTTCCGACAGGTGGCCATTGACACAGACTCTGGCATATGGATTAGAATAGAGTGCTTGGATACTGTTGCACATCCCATGCAATAGTCCGATTGCTTTAAGAGTCACCGCCAGATAATCCCAGGCCACCCTGTCGAACGCCTTCTCGGCTTCGAGTGATAGGAAAAAGCCCTGTTTGTTCAGTGATGTCAGCCAGTAATGGAGATTCAAAGCTTTGATAGTATTGTCATGGGCCTTCCCCCCAGGGGTGAAGCCTGCCTGATTTAGAGAAATGAGAGAGGGCAAAAAAGGCAATAACCTGTTGGCCAGAATTTTGGAATATTGTTTAACATCTACATTTAAAAGGGATATCGGGCAGTACCTGGTGACTTGTGTCTCATCCTTACCCTATTTAGGAATCACAGTGATGAGCTGTTCTAGAAGGTGGGGTGTTTGGTGTGAGGAGGTCGCTAGGCAACAGAAGGCAGTTAAGAACCTCGGTTTCAATGCTGATGCTGCCATAGTGACTTCGTGGGCTGGTGGGGATGGGGGGGGTGGCGCTTCTCCCCTGACGACCAGGTTCCCATTGGGGTGTTGAGGTGGGGTCGTCTCCCCTCCCTCCCTTCCCTACCACGTAGTGTGGGCCTACTCCTGACTCCTTTTAGCCCTGGTGCATCCCGAGCAACGCTCCAGTGTACTATACTATCTTTGTCTATGAAGCTCCCTGCCTTCTTGCTACATTCCCAGTAGATCATTGTTTTGAGTTATTGGTTCCGTGTTGCTGGTTATTAACTGTCTTTATGAATCCCTGGATATATACATATATGACTATATAAGAATATGTATTTCTAAGTATGTATATGTACTTATACTACTGCCCCAACCTAGAGCAACTTCCTCCCCCCCCTCCTTTGGTCCCTTCCCTCCCCTTGTTTGTATCCATCTGATGCTGAACTTATATTCACTGTTGTATTTTCTTTCTTGTATGTTATCTAAATTAAAATTATTATTCAAAAAAAAAAAAAAAAAGCTTAATTTACAAAGCTTAAAAAAAAAAAAAAAAGAACCTCGGTTTCAAAATCTCAAGGAGGTCTTATAGTACTGGAGAGGAAGGCCACCTGGGCCTGGGCTTTTGTCGGTTTAATTTCTTAACAGCTTTATCTAATTCCTCTCCAGAAATTGGAGCCTCAAGTTGCAAGAGTGAGAAAGTCATTAATTAAATGCGCCTTAGAGGCTAGAATAGAGAGACCCTCCAGATTGTAGAGAAATCTATAGAATTTCTCAAACTGTTTGGCAACAGCCATATTCGAACAGCGTTTATAGCCCTGGGCATCTCTGGTACAAGTGATTGCGGTCTTATCCTTCTGGGCTAGACTGCCTTGGCCAACAGACAACCTTTTTAGTTGCCCTGTTATTAAAGTGGAGTTCCACCCTATTTTTATACTTACCTCCATCTTCTCGCTCCGGGTCACCTGAAAAAGAAATGGATAATCGCATATTTTTTTTTTTTTTACTTACCTCGTAGCGAAGAAAATATACTTACCTTACTTCCTTCTTCCTCCTTCCTCGGCCGCGGCCCGTCGTCACTTCCTGGCTCTGCAATGATTCCTGGGAGCTGGACGTCATAGCTCCCAGGAATCATTGCGCCTGCACCGGCCCCGACGTCAGTTCCGGGTCGCGCGCGTCATCCCCTTCTAAACAGCTTCTGGGCATGCCCAGAAGCTGTGGAGGGGTGACGCGCGCGACCCGGAAGTGACGTCGGGGCCGGCGCAGAGCACCGTGGGACCACAGAAGGCGGAAGAAGACGCCGAAGAGGACGCGCTGGCTTCAAGCTGCCCACATCTGAGATGGCAGCGCTGGACAAGACGTTTGCAAGGTAAGTATTTCGTCTTGCAGGTAAGTGCAACCCGGGACAGATCAGAGGCTAGCCATTGTGGAATGCACTAGCCCTGACTGTCCCGGGGGTATTAAAAAAAAAAAAAAAAAATCCAGGGTGGAACTCCGCTTTAAAAGAACTTTTGACATAGTGAACGTTGCCTGTGGGATCTCTCATCTAAAATCTCCAGGAGTTGAGGTCTAGCTTCTATTAACTACTGTAAGATGTCAGCAACTTGTGACTGCTTGTGCGCCTACACCAATACATGAATCTGTGTGAGGAAAGAATTTACCATCATTTGAAGGGATCTTTTCCTTGCAGCCACTAAAGATAGAAATTCCCCCCTGATCACACATTTGTGAGCTTCCCATTGTGTCAGGGAGTCCACATCTGGAGTGTCATTGATGAGAAAAAAAGTCACGCAATTTGACCATGAGATCTGCATCCGTTGTCCCTTAACAAGGGAGAGTTAAGTCTCCATATTTTGCTCCTCATTTCCCATCCAGGGAAGGTCAACAAAAGTGTTATCAGGTGGTGGGCAGACAATTTTTGTTGGCTCAATAGTCGCTGAGGTCAAAAATGGGAGATCTGTTTTGGAAATAAAGAAGTAATCTAACCTAGGAAATTTAGCAAGCAGGGAAGACAAAAAAAGGGTAGTCTCGTTCTTTTGGGTTTAAGACTCGCCAGGAATCATTAAGTTGTAAGCTCTGAAGCTGTGAGTTAATCTGACCTAGGGCTCTGTAAGGAAGGGTAGAAGTACCAGTTGAGGTATCCAAAAGGGTATTCAAGGGGACATTGAAGTGCCCGCCCAAGATCAGGATTCCGGAAGAGAATTCAGTCAGTTTGCATCCTAAAAGTAAAAAAAAATGAACCTGGCAAATATTGGGGCTATATAAGATGGCAATAGTGAGAGGGTGTGTCCTAGTGTAGCCCCTTAGAAACAGGATTGAGACCCCTTTAGTTTTGGCTTCTGCTGAGGTAGCATGAAATGCTACCAGGAAATGTCTATGGTAAATTTGAGAATATGGCCCATCCTAAAGTGTGTTTCTTGGATCAAGATCACTTGCGCCTTAAGCTTATAAAACTCCGCTAAAAAATTGGACCATTTTTAAGGGATGTTTAAGCACTTAGCATTAACGGAAATACATTTTAAAGAAACTGGAATGTCAAGTGACTGTGGCGAAGCCATGTCGAAAAGGGGGAACTGAGCCAAACCACACACAAAAAATTAGATTGCCAGAGGGTATTCAGCCACCTTGGTTGTAGACTGTAAAAGTGAGGATTAATAAAAAAAAAAGAAATGGGGGGGTCGATGGGAAGGGGAGTGGAGAAAGAAGGTCTAGAGGAGAGAGGAATAGGAAGAGAGAGGGATCAGAGCTGAAATTAGAGGAAGGCAGAAAAAAGGAGAGAGAAAGCTGAAAGATGAAATCCGGAGGCGAGGCTAGACCCGCTGTCTCCCGAAGGAAAGAGAAAAGGCGTTTCTAGAATGGTCAGCTAGAACTCGAAGATTCACCTGTGTGAGTACGAGGTATAGTATTCCGACAAAGAAGAGATACAAGAACATTGTGTCACAAGTCATAGTAGTTAAATTGTAGTGCCTAGGGTGGTTATATTCCACATTACTCAAGAGTACACAAGGCAATAAAAGCAAGAACACAACCAAAAACAAAAACAGAAACATAGAATCGCTCATTGGGTGAAAAGCTTATAGTGACAAAATGTAGATATATAACAAAACATGATATACCCTGCCAATATCTTTATGTATCAAACATGAAAACATATAAACATATAACTAGTTGGTCAAAAATACATTCCTCCTGGACAGGGGGGAGGACCATCATCTGAGGCTATACCCCAGGAGCATTTGAAGTAGAAAAAAAAAAATTATAAATAGTGACTGTGTGAAGATAGCACCACTGAATAGGGTCACTCCCTCATGCCAGCAATACTCAATCCTGGATATTTCCCCAGGCTCACACAACAGACCCCCTTTTCCCCCAATGGATGGACCTCAACATAATGAGGACCAAAAGCCATCTCAATAGGGGAGATTCCAGCAAGTTTCCCTCCCCCACCAGAGGGGAGAAAAGTGAACGCCAGAGGGGAGACCCCAAGCAAGAAGCACATGTCTATTGTCCACCCTGGGGGACCTTAGAGCACATACAGGAGACCTCAAAAGAACATTTCAGTAGCATTGACTAATATTTATTATTGCACATCCTCTGTAGGATCTGGAGGAGCACAGGAAGGGGCTTGTTAAGGTAACAAATTGTAGAAAATGATAGCTAATGGGTGGTGTACAGATGCCCAGTCATGAGCCCACAGACTCACAGAGGAGGCATCCCCTAGGGGGAGTGATAAGTAACATCACATAGAACACCACTCTATCACTTCTAAAGATACTTAATGTTTGTTAAGTCTGTGGACTGTTTACCATAAAAAGACCTTCCCTTCTCCTCCTTCCTCTCCTTTCTGGAAACTGCATGTGGGGCCAAAGTCACCTCTCACATTCAACAATGAGCGACAGTTTGCCCATATATGAAGCAGACCTGGTGAATGCATCTTCACAAGGGGGTGGAGGGATCAGCACATCAGGGAAGAAAGAACATCTTTCGACCTTAGCAAGTTTGTAAGATACTGCAGAAGTAAAACCAGGATCATAATGATGTGTAGAGAGCAATCGAACAAGGACTCATAAACCTAGTCGGTGAGTCTCCTTAGGGTCTCTCAAGGATCGCATTTGCTGAAGTCTATCAGTAGAGTAATTAAGCGGGGAATCACCAAGTTAAACAAAGTTGAAAAAAAAATAAAGGGAAAAAAATTATTTTCCTCTCCTTCTCCTTCTTTTCCCCACTCTCCCTGAATAATTTGCACCAAACTCCAGAGAATTTGAAGTCTGTGTGTTTGCCAGGTACAGTGAAGACAGTAAACAGGGAAAATATATATCTTCCTACAGCAGAATGAAAGGGCCATGTGCCACTTTGTAAAGGACAGCTTAAGTATTCAAACCCTCTCGGTGATGGGAGGGTAAGATCATTGGGCTTCCCCATTCCACTTCCCAGTGGTTTGAAGGAGAGGCAGCTGTTTGCGAATTACATCGCCTGTTGCATTGTCGTTGGGCCCTCGGAATGCTGTTGATTGTGACCGGTATCCAAGTGTCAGTGGTGTAAAAAGAGCTGTACCAGTCTGGGAGATCTACTACTGGTATCTCCAGTGCTTTACAGAAGGGCTGAATATCCTCTGGGACCTGCAAGGAGGCTGATCTACCACGTATGGAAGTGAAGAGGCAGAAGGGGAAGTGCCATTTATAGGTGATACCTCTAGTGCTCAGGAGCTCCAGTTATGGGCAGAGCACACAACAGTGTTGCAGGGTGATGTTGGACCAATCCTGGAACAATTTAATTTCAGAACAGTTGAAGAGGATTTGATCTTTCCCCCCCTGGCTTTGTGTAGAATAGCTTCCTTAAGGAGGTAGCTGACCAGACGACATATTACATCTCGGAGTGGGTCCGTCTCACTGCCTCACGGTCTGAGGGCTTTGTGAGCTCATTTAAATTTGATTGGTTTGTCAGCAGGTCTGTTTAACAAATCCTTAAATAAAGTAATAATGGCTGATTCCAGAGCCTGGGGTTCCACCCTTTCGGGTAGGCCGCGGACCCTGATGCTGGGCCGTCTTCCCTGGTTATCAAGGTCTTCAATGTGTCTGTGGATCTCAGTAAGATGAGAAATGTGATTGTCAGTGGTGCGCTATAGCTTCTTTATGGCCTTGAAGCGTGGTCGCCTCCTGTGTCTCCTCCAGCCTAGTCCCAACTGTTTAAAGGTTGGAGCAGAGCTTAGAAATAGCAGCTCCCAGCATTGCTTTAATGTCTGCCGCGACTGTTTGCAGGTCAGATAGACTGGGGAGAGAAGAGGCAGTGTCCCATCTGTGCTTACTCTCCCCCATGATAGTATCCAAGTCACTGCTGGGGGAGCAGATGAGGAGGCCGCATTGCGGTCCATATGTTGAGTGCAGAACAGACCTGGGATGTTGCTGCTCAGCTGAGTAGATGTATCCCATGGTCCCCGGTTCACAGACTGACTCCGAACCACAGCGTACCACCATGGTATGTGAGTAAGGTGCCCAAAACAAGAGATTAGTTGTCTCAGTACACAGAGCTCCCAAACTAAGCGGCCATCTTTGACCAGAGCCCAACAATACCCCTATATGTTCTTTTTTTCAACTGTGGTGGGGAAATCACCCCTTACAGTGCTGTAGTCACTGATTTATCTATTCTGAAAGCAAGCCCTGTTGCTGTCAGAATAAACAGATCAGTGCTGCAGCTGAATAGCATATCTGCAAAGCAAACAATGGTTAACAATAAAACACAGTAACAATAAAACTTTACAATACAGTAAAACAGTAAGAACACATTAACTCTATAAAAATGAAAACTACATTTTGCTTTTTTATTTATTTATTTTTTACTTTTTTTTAAAAAAATGTCATGTTTTTTCACACTTTTTTGGTAACTGTAAAAAAAGTTAAACATTCCAGGCTAGCATCTCTCAAAATGTGATAGCCAGTTTCCTGACTATCTAACAACTTTTGAGACCCTGTGTTAAAGTGTGACCTACACTGTGTATACTATACTAATATACTCCACTAGTGTGTGGTAGCGACAGAAACACGGAAACAGTTCTGGATGCAGAGACCAGGTTGGCGAAGACAAGACAGACAAAAATAGCAGGTGTCATGCCTATATCCGTGCTTGCTACAGACACAACATCTTTTTTGGGGTGCCCTTTGGGTAGGGGTACCAGGGAGGAGGACAGGATGAAAACATCCCATTTGTCCTTAAACTTCACTGCAAGAAATTCTCTATTGCTCAAGCAGGCTCTCTTCCCCCATCTAATTTGGGAATTTACGACCTGTTGGGGGAAGCCCCAGCGGTTAGGTTGCACAGTGCCACATGCGGCAATTCCAAATTCAAAAAGGTGTCTAAAAAATGGCAGGCTTGTATAATTGTCCAGTTACAAATGGTACCCCTTTCTGAAAAATGGTGACACCAAGTCCCAAACAATCTTGCCACTACTTCCTATGTAGTCTGGGCAGTCACAGGGCTCCACGCTGTTATCTTTTCTCTTGTAAATCAGGAAACTCTATGTATTGCCTGTTCCCCTCTCACAGAGCTTATATATTTTGACCCAATATCTGGCACGCTTGCTGGGGAAAAATTGTTTGAAAGCAAGGCAGCCAGAAAACTTGATGAGGGATCCATCTACACAGACAGCTTGTTGGGGCTTATACAAGGCTGCAAATTTTTGGTTCAAGTGATTTATGAGGAGTCAAAATTTGTGGAGCTGATCATATCCAGGGTCACCCCGAGGACGACAGAGTTCATTGTCATTGAAGTGAATAAACCGCATGATATGCTCGTATCTACCCCTGGTCATGGCAGAAAAGAACACGGGCATATAATGAATTGGGTCTGTGAACCAATATGACCGCAAATCATTCCTTTCAGAAACTCTCATGTTAAGGGTTAGGCCCAGAAAAGTCATACATTCGGAAACCGTGATACGTTTCCATGCAAATTGTCTGGCAAGGTTCAAATTTGGGTTTGCGACTAAAACTTTATTGGCATTTATTGGCAATTTATTCGCATATCAATTGCTTCAATCCACAATATATCCATACTGACCTTCCACGAAAAACAGCTAAAAAAAAACAAGGGAAGTAAAACCTGCTGTTTCCACCTGAATTCTGGGTTGGTCAGGGAATGGGGGAAGTATGGGCGCTGCAGAATCTGTGGGCTCCCAATCAGGATTTGCAGGTGCAGCAGGAACGGCACTATGAGCTCTACGGACCTGCATTAGAATTCTTGATGGCTGTGGGATAATACACTTGTACTAGCCACTGCACCAGCTTGAACTGCACTTATGGGACTCGCCACATCACCAAGTGTTACTGCAGGGTTGGTTTGTCTATGACCAGGATGTACTAGGCTGCTGGTGCTCACCAGTTCACCAAAAGGTAGAGTGCCACTAGTACTGGCACTGCATACAGGAATCATCATGCAATTGTAGCACCTAAGCAAACGGGAAACAGGGTTGGGTACGCCTGACCTTAGCAGGGAACTCTACTCCATCATCAGAGCTACCTGTGAGGGTGCAACTGCTCTCTACAGGTTCATATACTGAGCCTGATACTGACAGTGAGGACTCCTCATCACTCTCATCTGTCATGCTAAGTATCCTGTAGGCCTCTTCACTAGAGTACCTATCGTTTGACACTTTGGCCACTAAATTTACAGGTACCTAATGTGACTCACAGATGGAAAAGCATCTAGCTGTTAAGGACTGTTTGAACCGCTACAAATAAAATGTACCTGCTAGTGCTAGCAGAGATCAGGCCTGACTCTGGTAATGCTGCGGTTTTGTGTACTGTGTATCAGAATTGACAGTGATCTACTCACATTGCACTTGTTGGGGGGGAAGGGGGCGGAGAAGCTAAATTCAGGTGCTGGCCGGTGTCGGGGCTGTTCCTGCTAATGGTGCATTTTTGGGAACACGATACTATTGGGGATGCTAGTATAGTTCTGATCTGATTAAAGATATTGATCAGTTCAGACTATACTAGTAATGGAGGTGTATAGTGTGTCTGTGTTAGCATTGCTGCCTATCAAAGGGTTAAATGTGATCATGAATATGTGGCGGACAATCTGACACTGTCTGGGATTGACTCTAACTGATGCCAATCCTATCTGGCATCAAGCGTGCACTAATACATTTATCAGAAAAAAGATCTGTACACTGTACTAATAACACTGTGACAGGGAGTGAAAGGGATAACTGGGGGCAATCAGGGGGTGAATACTTTATTAGGTAATATTTGGCGGGTACCCTGACGCTAACTGCCACTAACGCTATGTTTTTTTCTCTCACGCTGGATCCAAAAGGGACTCTAGAAGAGAAGATTACATCATTTCCTGTGCCTGTGTACCGTAAACACAGACACAGGAGTTTCTGTGATTTGTCAGAACCAATCAGCAGGTCAAGGCCATAAATCATTGGCCTAGACCTGAAGATTGATTGGTTCTGAACCGAATCCCATCGCCGACTAGGGAACATGCGCCCCCTGCCCCTGAGCAAGGATCACTTACAGGTACGTAATTCTATGCAGAGAGGCCTCCACCCCACAGTAGATATACGTGGGGTGGTTGGAAACTGGTTAAAGAGGAATTTCACCTAGCTAAAATTAAATGCCCAACACTGTACTAACTGTCCCTGTATAGAAAAAAAATGTTTTCACTAGTTCATGGAGTACAGCATTATCTACCTTTCAGCCACAATTCTCCTTGCACCATTCTGCCTCTTTATCCCATCTTGAAATTAGATCCCTTGCATGTGCAGTATTCTGAGGGTTTTCACCAGGTTCAGCATACCGGCCAAAGGCCTGCAGCATGTCTGCAGATGCATAGGAATCTCATGCATGCACAGACATGCCGCAGGTCTCTGTCAGGTTTATGGGACCTGGCAGAAACCCACGGTGGGGTTACATTACTAAAACTGGAGAGTGCAAAATCTGGTGCAGTTGTGCATTGTAGCCAATCAGCTTTTAACTTCAGCTTGTTTAATGAAGCTTTGACAAAAAAAAAAAAACATTGAATGCTTTCTATGCAGAGCTGCACCAGATTATGCACTCTCCAGTTTTATTAAATCAACCCCAATGGGTCTTTGCATGCACAAGATCTCTAACTGAAACCTTGAATCACTGCCTCCTGGGATGTGGGATGTAGGCATCCCAGAAGACAGTAAATACACAAAAAAAATGGTCCAGGCGCTGATCCTGTAGATATGTCCCTGGGTGATCATAGACCCGAAGAATGCGGTAACATATAAATGACCAATGGAATATGACGTACCAAGGCTGCCAAACCCTTAACATGGGATGATGTCATGAAATGGCAATACTAGAAAAGAAGGGTGGCGCTCACTGGTGTCTATAAAATACTATCCTCTATGGATGGAAAACTGGAGAGTGTCTCTTAAGTAGAAATGGCATTTATTGAAGAAATCAAAATTGAACATTGAAGTATAAAATTGATGCCACACCAGCCCTAAAGATCCCAGACCTCCTTGGGTTGCTGTAGGATTCCAAGGGGATTGGTGACCCAGCGGGTGGTACCTGCTATTGACTGGGGATCTCCAAGCGTCACGCTGATGGATACCGGCTGGTGGAGGATGGGGTAACTCAAAAAACACACTGCACTGGTGTCAGGCTGGAGGGGGACGCTGTGCGCGGCCGCCGCACAGTCCCACGGCTGGTGACAGCTCTCCTGCGCTCGGGTTTCCGGGTCCGCCGGCTCCTCCGTGGTA
The DNA here is from genome assembly GCF_965119305.1 of Pelophylax lessonae. NCBI lineage: Eukaryota > Metazoa > Chordata > Amphibia > Anura > Ranidae > Pelophylax > Pelophylax lessonae. The sequence goes on along the minus strand of NC_138774.1, from coordinate 165,845,569 downwards.
ACCGGAAGTGACGTGGGGATCGCGTCACCGGAAGTGACGATCAGCTACAGTCAGGAAGTCGGGCTGGTCACGGACATCGACGTGCTGGCTTTCTGGTTGCCGCAACTACATGTTTCGCGCGCATGCGCTTTGTCAAGTTGCGGCAATGGGCAACCAGGAAGCATTTAAAGCCGGACTGATAGGCGGGCTTATGGTGATTAACCAATAACAAACAACAAAAATCGAGAAAGAGGAAAAAAGGAGGAGAGAAAAACGAAAAAAATACTGCAGAATCCCACAGCAACCCTGAGGATAGATAAACATTACTGACAATTGCAGAATATCGCTGAGAATATGGAACAATCCAAAATATTAATAAATTATTGTAAAATGTATATTGCTGAACAATAAATTAATAATAAACTAAAACCTATTGTCAGAGTACCATCATATATTAAGAACATAATATATTAAAAATGTTATAAATATATTAAAAATATATATTGAAAAATTATCCATAAAATATCGTCCATAAAATTCCTTCATCATGATGAACCTATACATATATGCTCATATTAGATATAGCCATTACACTAAATGCAGTTAACCATATATATAAAAATATATATAAATATAGAAAATATATAAAAATAAAACCAGATAAAATTTAGATAAAAACAAAGGAAGTATATAGAGTCCCTGCTCACTTATGGAAACCCGATGAGGGGCCCAGACATCAGACCACACTATTAATCTCTAGCTCCTGATTCAAACCATTTGGAGCCAAGGAATTGAATTTGTATATCCAAAAAACCTCCCTTTTGCATAAAAGGGAGTGGCGCTCGTTGTCTGTTAATGTGTTAATGTGCCCTTTGGAATGGTTTCAATTGCCATGACCTCCAGATGTTTGAAATTCTTGTCACGCATTTTTAAAAAATGTCGGGGGACACTATGTTTGTCGCATCCCTTTTGGGTGAACCTACGATGTTCACCTACGCGTTTGCGTAGGGTACGCATGGTCCGCCCTACATAAAGTAACCCACTTCAATGTTCAATTTTGATTTCTTCAATAAATGCCATTTCTACTTAAGAGACACTCTCCAGTTTTCCATCCATAGAGGATAGTATTTTATAGACACCAGTGAGCGCCACCCTTCTTTTCTAGTAATCCCAGAAGACAGTGGGTGCCCTGCCTTCCAAACATATTTATTTTTTTTATTAAAAAAAAAAAATCTGTAATTGTGTAAGAGGGTGGGAGGGGAAGGAGGATGTTCTTTTCATGGGTGAAGGTCTGATTTAACATCTTCACTAAAATGTTTCCCCAGAGAACATATGGAAATGAAGAGGTTACTGCAACAATATGTGTGAAAAACCACCTTGCCTTTGTAGGCCTTGACTTTCTACAACACAAACATGTTGTGACTCATCATTTAGATTTTAAGAGAATTCAGTGGTATATGATTTACACCCACAGAATGCTATTATAATTTCCATAGTGGGAAACATACTTGCTCAGACACAAGCTGCAGACATTCTGTTATTTAAAAAAAAATATATATGATTTTCCAATCGTCAGAGAAACAAAATTATAAAAATTAGGCATTGACAATATCGGAGAATTTTTCATAAAATGTTACATATACAGTCATGTTTTCACTATCACTTAATTAAATCATTATTTAAAGTCTATGGAAGTAACAATTATGAAAAAATAGTAAGCATGGACATGAGTGATTAATTTACTAATGGACTGCAGTGTCATACATTTAAAATTAATAATTATATTTAAATTGTTTATTCCAGTAACTTAAAGTAATACCAAACCTAAAAATGCTTTTTGCCTTAATGCATTGTTTACATTAAGATATAAAAAAACATTTTAATTTTCTCTGTGTGCTGTGCATCTATTCTCCCCTTTCTTCCTCTTCACACAGCACTTGAGCAGAAGCAGGAGCCACAATCAGTGAAGAGGAAGTGGGGGTGGGTGGGCATATGTCCCACTGTGTAATGCCCCGTACACACGTAGCGATTGTCGGCCGTAAATATTTGGCCGCCGAACGATCGGCCGATTGTCGGCTTGTTAGTATGATGCTTCCGACAACCGACAGCGAATTTTCGGCCGAACAGAATCTGGCGTGCAGACTTTAAAATTTTTGTTGGCCGTCACCAGAACGGCCGATTGTTCGCCAGTCAGTACAGAATTCGGCCGACAAACAGCAGATTAGAAAGACTGGGCATGCTCAGAAAAGAAAAAACACACGGAAAGTTAACCATCACATGACATCACTTCTGCAGTCGGCTGTTGTTGGCCGACAAGATTCGTGTGCAGTCTTTAGCACTTTTCAGCCGACAGGACAGCACCGGACAAAAGACGGCCGATCGTTCGGCCGACATTCAGTACGTGTGTACGGGGCTTAAGTCTATGGAGTGCGGCTACCTAGACACACAGCTCGGAAGCGAGCAGGCGCTGCGTGCCCCCCTTAGGTACACACTAGAAGCCCAGTAAAGCATAATGGCAGCTGAAGACATCCAATGTGTCCCCATGCCAAATCAGCAAGCTAACCAAAAATGCCATTCACCCCAATTTATAACTTGCTTTTTAAGAAAAGTACGCCTGGGAGGGCGTTGCATAAACTGAAAGCAAAACGACAAGAGAAGGGCGCACAGACCTAGTGCAATACCATGAGATATTTTTGCCTTTTTGTCTTTTAGCTTTCAGTTTATGTGGATACCCATCATCCCTAGAGGGCAGCAAGACCTTTGATGCTTATGATACAGCCAATGCCTCTCTGGCCTACATGCACCTTTTGAGCGCAGGGGATATTTGCTTGTCTTTAGGGCTTTGCATAGCACAAGCAAAAAAAAGTTTTTCCAGCACGCTTACCAGCTTGCCTACAAAAAAACAAAAATACACTGTGTAACCATTTGCATTAAAACAAAGGGTTTTAGTTGCACAATATTTGTAAATATATGTGGAAGCCATACATATCTCAATTTCCCATGGATCTGTAGATTCATAAAAAGGGCAAATTCCGCATGGATGGAAGTCAAACGTTCTTCATCTGCAGGTACGCCATCTTTGTAGCAACTTCTGCCTTCTGAATAGAGTCTAGAAGGTGACAGAGGTGAGACTTTTTTAGTCTAATTACATGAGAGATAAGTTTTCCACATACAACCATCTTGTGGCCATCCCAGACCAATGACACTTACCGCACAACATTCTCAGCAAAATGTTGTAAAGTGACAGTCACTTCACATACTAAAACTGTATTAATTAACAGGGCCCTTTTCAGGTCTCAAGTCCATTCAGTAGGCATTTCATGGGGTAGGGCCAGAGAAATTATAATCAGGGCATAGTGTAATATCACAAATGACTTAAGTTTGGCACTAGTTACAGGGTCTAAGAAGTGCCTATCTATTTATAGGAAATAAATCTTCAAATATGCACCAAAAATGTTTTAAAAAGTAGCTAGAGTCCTTAGTGGAAGCCTGCATCAACTAAATTAAGATCTTTTAGGGCCTTCCTGAAGTGTTTCAGGGCAGCATGGGCTTAAGCAGATAATCCCCAAGAAATATCTAGCTTCTAGTCATATGAGTCTATCTGGTGTACTAAAGGCAGACAGAGAACAATAAATAGAGAACAATTAATAAAATACTGTTGCTCACAAATATAGGTAGGGAGCTTTGAAACAGATGAAGAATGGCAATGTGTTTCCTACAGTGTGACTGCTTGAGCATTGAGGCACTTCAGTTCCTGACAAAGCTTGTTCCATTTGTTTGGGGAGCAAAGGCTGACTGAGGGGAAGCACCTGACACCGCATAATCCAAGCCCCCTAAGTATAGAATCAAAACATGTATAATAAAACAACAGGTGCAATAATACGTAGGAGCTACATAGCAAATGTTTTTAATACAAACTAAAATTCCCCAGTGAGGGGCACCATTAACATTTGATGAGACTTAAGCTGCATACACATTCTAAACATGTACATACTCCCTCCAGGGAAGTTTGAGAAGCGAAAACAGCATCCAGGAGGTAGGCAGACTCCCATGAGTTAGGCATTGACGCAAGGACCACCTCATAGCATATTATACCCCTGAAATGGGAGTTCTCTGTATGATTCTGCCGGATGATCTGAGAAACTGTATAGAAAAAACATAGGCTAATCAAGCATTCCCAGAACCTGGAATTTACACTGGAATTAGGCTAGTTAACCTCCCAACTACAAAATTAATTGAGAGTAATATTTTGGTATATGGAGTGCAAAAATGGAGAGGGAAGGGGTCCATAACAAGTGTCTTCTAAATCTTAGATGTTTAAAGGCAAGGTGCAAAATCTAGGCAAATTAGTTGGTCTCCAAAAGCAGTTATCAAAGAAAAATGTAATATTCTATGCTCACAAGAACTGAACAATGGGCGAACATGTGTAATATGGAAAGAGCTCACTGATATTGTTGTGGAGATAGCTGTAAGGAAGATGGCATGGGACCCACTTGGGGCAGTCCTGTAGGACATACTTTCAGCCAAAGCTGTGGTCCTTCTTCAGAGATCAGGATCTCCTCAGGACATCTCCAGTCAGGGATATTTACTAGTGGTAGATCAAACTGGGAGAGACAGTGTTGCAAATCACTTTTATCCTGAAAAGTAGCTGTTTTACCATACTTGGGGGCATGCAAACCAAAGGGGAATACCCACCTATTTGAATAGCAGCCTTTTGGGGGGCTTTCAGTAGTGGATGCAGGGCCCTATGCTGCATGGGCATACATCCAGAAAGATCAGAAAATGTATCAGTTCGGTCCCATCAAGGTCACATTGTCACTTGTCTTGCATTGTTGTCATGATGCTCTCCTTTACTGTGTATGTATAGAGTTTACAGATAATTTCCCTCAGCTGCTCAGGGCCCTGCACAGAAGGCTATTTCAATGTGATCTGTAAAATTAAGGCACAGGATTATGACTTTCCATGCTGGCTTTTAAGTGTTTAAAGTCTACTGCCTAAGTAAGCAGTTTCAGCCTTAAGGTGTTGTGAAAGGCAAAACTTTTTTTAGTCTTAAAGTCATAGTGTTCAGTATTGAGTTGGTCCACCTTTTTCAGCTATAACAGCTTCAACTCTTCTGGGAAGGCTGCCCACAGGGTTTAGGAGTGTTTCTATGAGAATGTTTGACCATGGTTCCAGAAGTGCATTTGTGAGGTCAGGCACTGTTGTTGGACGAGAAGGCCTGGCTCACAGTCTCTGCTCTCATTGATCCCAAAGGTGTTCTTTCAGGTTAAGGTCGGGACTCTGTGCAGGCCAGTCAAGTTCCTTCACCCAAAACTTGTTCATCCATGTCTTTATGGACCTTGCTTTGTGTACTGGTGCGCAGTCATGTTGGAACAGGAAGGGGCCATCCCTATACTGTTTCCATAAAGTTGGGAGCATGAAATTGTCCAAAATGTCTTGATATGTTGACGCCTTAAGGTTTCCCTTCACTAAAACTAAGGGGCCAAGCTCAAACCCTGAAAAACAACCTAACATCATAATTCTCCTCCACCAAATGATTTGGAAAGCCTATCAGTTGATTGAAATATGATCTGGACCAGGTAGCTCCCCTTAAAGTTAGGATTTGAGAACATTTAGCAACATGCAAAAAAACTATTTCAGAAAATTGAGTATAAATGCGCCTTTGTTCCAGAGCCATATGAGACAATCCCTTATAGAAATACAATGAAACAAACACATTTCTGCAATGTAAAATTACTTTAAGTTTGTAATCAACAGATATGCACCATAATGTATCTTAAAGAAGAATTGCAGGCATGTATACTTTTACACAGCTCTGACCTGGTGTAACTTTGTGTATACCATACCTGTGGGATTCCTCTAGCAGTTGGAAATCACTGTAGTAAACACCACTACTACAGTGATCTCCCCTAGCTTCTGTGTCCCATGCCGAGAGACTGCCCTGCTGTTTTTGGAACACAGGAGGTCAACCGTTCATTTGCACTGTGAATGAGAAGCAATCTCAGATTGGTTTAGATGAAGAGGAGGGGCAATGATGTCATGCTCTTCACCTCATAAAATCAGAGAATACATTAAGTGGAGCCCATGCCCAGCCATGGACCTTCTGTGTTCACAATGAGGCTGACTAACGTAATATGTAAAAATATTCATATCTAGAATTCTTCTTTAACCACTTTTGCTCCAGGGAAATGTTTTTTATTTGCAGCAATAAAACTACGTAAACCCCCAGAACATTATACATTTTCTGAAAGCAGAGGCCCTGTAAAATAAAAAGGTGAGTTGCAAATTTTTATGTCACATGATATTTGATCAACTATTCCTTTCTACAAATTGCGTGCACCCGCAATATTGTCAAAAACTATGGTGCCCAAAAATCACCATAGGTAACGCTTTAAAAGCCTTTACAGCCCATTCGTTAAGAGTTAACTAGGAGCTCTCATACTAGAATTATTGTTCTCACTCTGATGTTTGCAGCAATATTTTACACACGTGGTGGGACCGCAGTTTACATACGTGTGCACACCCTGGGCTTGTGTTTGCGCAGGCGTGCAGGGCAACAAGGGTTACTGCAAATATTTTTTTTTCACTTTATTATATTATAATTTTATTTTTTAAAGCTTTTTTCTTTTAGTTATTTATTTTTAATTGATTGCTATCACAAAGGGTTAATAAATCCATATGTGATAGCATTGGGCAGGTGAAAGGTATTCTTTATGGAGACATTAGGGGCCTAATGGATCCCAATGTCTCCCCTGCTGTACTGGCCAGGAAATGGTGGAGCTGAAACCAGAAGTGATAGTACTTCCGGTTTCATTGTTTGCATGTGAGGTCCAGGTATGGATTTTCCAACGGTTGTGTTCTTGGGCTCCAGTAAGAGCGGGAGAGCCCTGGAACCACAGATGGAGGGGGGGGGGTTGCCAGGGGGAGGGGGTAGGCACCACGCTGCCAGCTTTGTGAATGTGATTAGCATCATTAAGCTGCCACATCACATTCAAGCCGGAAGCGAGCTAAACAAAACACGCACAAGCTGATGGCTGCTGATGAGAGGTTCAGTCTTTGGATGAATGTAGTACATCCAAAGAGCTGAACTGGTTAATTCGAAATTTTACATATACAGTAAAACCTTGGTTTGAGAGTAACTTGGTTTGAGAGCGCTTTGCAAGACAAGCAAATTTTTAAAATAAATTTTGACTTGAAATACAAGCGATGTCTTGATATACAAGTAGCGTCATGTATAAAAAAGAAGAGAGGAGCCTCTAAAGTGTAGCAATATGGTTACATTTAATGAAGGTTCAATATTTAGCAACTCACATGGTTGATGATTAAAACGGGCACATCTAAGTATGCAGGCATCTGGGGTAAAGCTGTCCACATAGACCATCCTCTGCACAACCATCTTCATCATCCCTTCCCCGCTGCACTCCACGAGTGATTCAAAGCCTCACTTTCAGATCACTCTACTGCAGGCTATTCTTCCCGGTCACGATTGCAGACTGACAGTGGTAAGAGCCGGTGGTTCAGAAGATGGTCTATGTGGACAGCTGTACCCCGGATGCCTGCATACTTAGATGTGCCTATTTTAATCATCAACCATGTGAGTTGCTAAATGTTGAACCTTCATTAAATGTAACCATATTGCTACACTTAGAGGCACCTCTCATCTCTCTTATATTCTGTAGCTCTGCTAGATTTTGCTTCTAATCCCCTTGGGAAGGCTGCATATTGTGGATGGACATTTTATGGTTACACAACCTATCACATTGCTATAATCTTTGTATATAGACTATAAACTGAAGGACTTGTGGAACGAATCATCTGAGTTTCCATTATTTCTTATGAGGAAATTCACTTTGATATAAGAGTGCTTTGGATTACAAGCATGTTTCCAGAACGAATTATGCTCGCAATCCAAGGTTTTACTGTACATCTGGCCACAGCATGTCAAAATATTTTTCTTGTAGTATCTTTCAATAAAAAATTTCTATCACAGCAGATGCATAACTCGAGCCTTTACAGTACCGGTGTAAAGAAATCATGAAGGGGACCTCTGGCCGGGGTCCACCTCTCCGAACCTGGGGCAATTCCCATAGATCCCAGGGCCCTTTAATATGGTCCCTCAGTGGGATCCTTTCACATGTTCTGTAGTGGGCTCACTTCTTGCCATATTGGGACCCACCCACAGTGGCGGAATCCCAAGGCCCGGTTGCAAGTGTGACCTTTGCTACCCCGGTAGTTCTGCCATTGTATCACAGACTTCCCCATCAGCATTTAAGAACAAAGGCATTTGTAAACATCCATGTTGATTTGGTAATAAACTTTTTTTAGGGTTCAAAGTATTGTCTATTGTCAATGCCCAATGTAAAAAGGAAAGTTAAATGCAAAATTAAAAAGAAAATCTTTCTCCACTAATACCAATATAAGGAAGACAAACTTGTTTCGCTATTACTATGTTGTTTGGTAAGAAAGCAGATATTTTTACAGTGCCTTAAATTGAAGGAAAATTACACTCATTAAATTAAAACAACATAGGAAAAATAATAGATAGTAGTTAAAGGAATACTATACCTGATATATAATAAGTTAATGTTTCACATCATATTCCCTTTCTATATTACTTTATTATAACTAAAAGATTATCCCAGAACTGTAACTGTATCTATCTATCTAGGGGATTTATCTTTGTATTCTCTACTAACCTTTGCCGGCATATTTTTACATTCCACATGTCCATAACTTCAGAGCTCTGGAAGTAACGCACTCGCATGAGAGCATAGTGAATGGGTTACTTAACTTTATTTTCAGTTTTTGGGCCTTATATAGGGTATTCAAAACACAAAATATTTCCAGCTTATACACATCAGCAAAAGACACTTAAAAATGTACCTTTACATACAGGAAACAGATGTGTATATTACAACAGGAAAGCAAACTCAGGAAAGAAAATATCTCAGAATAGCAAAGTACGGTGGGACCAAAAACGTATTCTCACAACTCAAAAACAATGGGAGAAAATTTGCATTGTTCAGGTCAAGATACACAGGGAGAGACTTTCAATAAAACTAAAGTTTAAAGCATAACCCTAACCATTTAAGATTTAAACAAAACATAATGCTATCAGTAGTAAATAATGTAAAAGCAAAATGCACTCCTGAAATACTAATGAGACAAAGAAAATCAAATATTCTTGTTGTGAAATGTTTTCAACTAAACAATTACCCATGCTAAATCTTACCATGTACTTGTCAGCAACCACCATTTAAACTGCTTGCAATAAAAAATAGTATACACATAGTTTTCTAGAAATGGTAAAATGATAGAAAAGATGAAGGCAAGAGGAAGACACTCCAGTTTATAAAAAATAGTAAGGTAGCAGCAGTAGAATAGTAAAAGAATACCTTAAAATAAAAATATAAAACAACACAGATGAAAGACACATGGAATTAGAGGAAAGAGAAGACATAGAAGCATGATTGTTGCAAGCCATAGGGTGTTGTAAAATTATATAATTTGCTTAATTCCACCGAATCTTTTGTTACAAAAGTTTACAGCTAAAGTTAATACCAGGCATGTAATGATATATTATCCTGCTGCATGGACACAGCAAGGAGATTGTTTTAAATACTTGTCTGCTCTTCATCAAGCAAAGAGTGTAGTAGCTCACTTTGTATTTGCAATATCCTTATCCAAAATTAGCCTAGCTAAAACATGCAAACATGGATGCAAGTAAACCAAGCTGCTATTCAAAAATTAACTAAGGTCATTTGAATTAAACATAACATTAATTCTAAAAATAGTTAAACAAACTGTTTTAGTTTGCCATGGCAGATTCCTGTGTCTGTGGGGTTTAACTCATGAAGAATATTTTGTAAAATATACTACCTATTAAAAATGTGCACACAGTGCCAATATATCCTGAAATACCACATTTAATTAATAGTGCAAGCATCTGAGCAGACTAAGAATAAATGCAGTGAAGAAAAGCTTAGACAGGCATGGTTATTTCTTCATAATTTACTAAAAATATAAAAAATCTCTTTCAGTTGCATTTAAACACTTCACTTCAAACTCCCTTTAACCTTCCCTTCAGTAAGCTTGTTTTTCTCTTACATGCATTTCAACATTTCATTATTCTTGTTGCTAGGAAGCAATGGTAATAAGCAGGGGAGTTGATCCCTTCGTGATTTCAAAGATCTAGGTTTTATAAAAGTGAATATATAGAAAAGGAGCTAGTTAGAGTGCATAGCATTGAACTGGAGTGTGAAACCTGCCATGATGTCTGCATTGTCATCATTAACATGGCTAGTCGAACTTGTCACACTGTTCAAAAATATTGTGACTTGGTAAATAACTCTATAAATACATCTGTTATGGAATCCTCATTTCCACTGTGCTTCAGTATCACATTGGATTATTAAATGGTGAACTTAGTGGCACATTTTTCTAATGGTATGATATACCTTTTCTCATGCTAGAAACATATTTTTAAGAATCTAAGTTCTACTGGCTCTGCCAAAGGCCAAAAATCTACAGCATGCTGTGACAAAATAATTGTGGGTATGTAGACACAAGTGTACTTTCTGTACTTTATCTATTGGTTAAAGTGTTACTAAATCCAGGGCCCTGCCTTCACTATATCTGGTCTCCCACAATACACAGAACTTGGAAATGCTATCATTTTAGTAAATATAAATTGCTAAATACCTTTCCTAATCAGCAGTATATAGCAGTCGTGTAACTTCTATGAGTGCCTGGTTAAAGCTTGTAGGAGGAGTTTTCATTCTGCACTGGCTATCCTATCAGGATTCAGGACCCCTGACCCTATGTCTAGGCAGTGCTGATTGGGCCTGTGCTGATCACATGCACTCTCCCAAAAAAAAAAAAACTCTTTAGCAATACACACCAAACTGAGCATGTGCAGTCTGACTCCAGTAACTCTGCTTTATCCGAACATGTTTTGGGAGCAATAAAAGAAGGGGAGGATCTTTACATGCAGGATCAAACAGCCTTTTTACACAATGCATAGGATTAACCCCTCAGGTTCCACAGTGAGTATAACAAGCATGCTTTACTGCATATACAGACTGATTTTCCTATTGTGGGTTTAGGAACACTTTAAGTATGGGTTAGGTATGTTTTGTTGTAGATCAGTGCTCAGTGAAACTGGAGGCAAAAACACTACAGTATAATATTTTTCAAAGACACCTTCTTTCTTGTCACCAAGCAAATGGATGACAACAGAATAATAATACAGGATGGATTGGTGTAAGTGCAGTGCTGGTAAAAGCTTGCAAAAAGTCCAGAGAGGCAGAATCTAAATGCACACATTGCATTTATGAATGCAGTAACAAACACATGAAACAAGAAACCTAAAATTAGTACCCATAGTTATTTCGTACCCAGGGAGACAGCTGTGATTCAAAATGCTGGGTGCAAGTCAAAGTTATTGTGTTATATCAGGAAAAATATAAGCATACACATATATGTGTGGGGATCTGCTGCCCTCTACTGTCTGTATTTGTAAATAGCTGTTGCGTGTTACCTAACACATAGTTTGTTGGGTATAGACAAGTGCTTCCTGTCCCTACTAGCTGGGTTAGAAACCCCAGAGGTTGAGAGAGAGAGAGAGACAGGAACTGAGTCATATGATCTTACACACACAGGAGTTGCCATATTTCACCTAGACCAGAAGCAAATACTATTTTGCAAGTTTTCCTATGTTCTATTAGTTTAACTGCAGCTGCCCATAGCTTTTTAAGTGTGTATCTAAATCCTTGTGACAGACAAATCTCTTTCCAAAAAAATGCACCCGTCTGTACACAGAACATGTTGCAGAAATGTGAGTAAGTGAGTAGGTAAAAGATGGCTTTTAGCTCAGGCTCTCTGCCTGTTTAGAACACCTCAGATGTGTTTTGCCCTTTCGGGGCTTAATCATAGAGGCAATCTTCCCCAGAGACCACTAGTATTTAGGTAACATTATAAGCCATAGATAGACAAAATCTGGATAGACTTGTTGTAGACTTAACAGCACTGTCTACAGTTAGGAAAACAAACTTGCAGAACTCCTGATAGAACACCAGATTGGATTATTAGAATCACAGTATGCTGTATAACCTACTGCAATCACATATAGCACTTTAGTGCCACCACGAAACAAACTTCTTTCTTATTCATAGTACACTATATTACCAAAAGTATTGGAACGCCTGCCTTTAAACACACATGAACTTCAATGGCATCCCAGTCTTAGTCTGTAGTGATCACAGCAAATCCCATGACGATTTGTACAAATTGGCAAGTGGTACAGTAGCGCTACTTTCAATAAATAATCGATGCCTTGTCAGTTTACTTACAAACAGCTGCTAGGGATTTGAGACAGAAAACTGACAACATTTGGCCAGTTTGTTCAATGGTTCTCAGCACTTCAACGATTATCCCTAGTGTTTAGTAGCAAATGGCTAACGTAGCTACTGACCACAGCACTATTGTGTTTAGCAGCAGCAGTGAAACGGGTTGTCAGCAAAATGCCCATATTCCTCCTCAAGGGCACATAGCAGCCATTGTATGATGGGGACTGTAAATACACCATTTTCTTCCTCCTCCTCAAGGGTGCATAGCAGCTATTATTTCAGACAGTTAATACTTCCTTTTCCTCCTCCTCAAAGGCACATGACAGCCATGTTTTAGGAATACTAACATGCCCTTTAGATCCATCCATTTAAGTTTGAGGATAGCTAGTGTTTCCCGTCCCCCCTCTTCAGGGTGAAAAGCAGCCCTTTTTTTCATTAGTGGCTCTCATGTGCTTTTTTGGGCAGTAGAGATGAGGAACAACCAGAAGGCATTTTGAATAAATGGAGAAAAAAAGACAGATAAATACATAGCAACATGGGTAGATTAGGGGGGTGATTGGAGACTGAGGAGTAAAAGTAAATGAAGTAATAGGAGAGGAGGCACATCAAAAGGTTAAGGAAAAAGGGTGGGGGGGGGGAGGGTTTCATAGGATTTGTAAATGTGAAGTAATTTGACATATCTTTATTTATATTGAATTGCAAACTAATAAAAAAAAAAATATATATATATAAAAAATAAAAGATGCGGACAAGAGGGAGAAGGAGGATGGTTGGGGTGCTAGTGCCAAAATTACTGTACATGAAATAACTGCACAAAAACTTGGTTTATTCTACTTCATCTACTTCTATGAGCATAATAAGTATAAATATACCAGTGATGTGCGCATGCGCGGCTGCTTCGGGATGGCGGCTTAGTCACGGAGCTCCGCACCGCCTCGGCCGCTACAGCTTCTATCAGACGCCGGCCAGATCTGCTCCCTACCACCACCACCAGATACCGGACCACCCGCAGCACCACCGCAGATGTCTGGGATCCCGGCCAGAAGGGACATTATGTTCCAAATAGACCCCGGCCCGCGGACGCCCGGGGCCTACAAAATGGTGGCACCAGACACACGAGGCGCAGAGACGCAGAGAGGATCAGGCTGACCGGCTTCTGCATACCTCAAATCTCAACACAGTGAGTACTGGTGGACTGCCCTATCTATCCCCAGCTTCCAACGAGTCATTAATAGAATGTTCCCTGGGAGACTTTGCTTTGACACCTATGGGGGACCTCACCCCCACCCCTGACCCACAAGGCCTAGCAGCACAGGATCTCTCCCCCTGTCCCACTGACTTTGCCTCCTTAATGTCCTCCTTCTCCAAGATGCTTGCAAGGGGGCTCGCACAAACTGCATCCCAAATGACATCTTCTATCCATAGTGATATAGTACAATTGGGAGCTAGGATCGAATCAGTTGAAAAGAAAACTGATCAAACCATAGCTAGGATGAACAAAAATTCATCCCATATCCAAGAGCTTCAGGACCAGCTGGACTATGCGATGTCTAAAATAGATGATCTGGAAAACAGGTCCAGAAGATATAACTTTCGGATCAGGAGGCTCCCTGAATCCGTTAAGGATGTCCACTCTGCAGTTCGCACATTTATTAAAGAGTTAATACCGGACATTCCCGGAAACCGCCTGGAATTGGACAGGGCCACAGAGCTCGCCAATCATCGCGACCTGATGGCCTTCCCCGCGACATAATCGTCAAACCCCATTTTTATTCTGTTAAAGAGGAGGTCATGAAAATAACCCACAACACTGAACAGCTTGCTACCCAGGGCTCCCCAATCCAGGTCTTTGCGGATCTCTCCCCCTACACTATACAAAAGAGATCTCTGAAACCACTTCTTTTAATACTCTCTCAAAAGAATATCACCTACCACTGGTCCTTTCCATTTAGACTGAACTTTTCTTTCCACAATAAATCTTATGGCTTCTCTTAATTTCAAGATGGCGAAAAGATCCTACTCCAATTGGGCCTCATCTCCCAAGAACAGCTGCCTGCGAGTCAACACAGAGTCCAGGCAACATCCAAGCGACTGTCTCCTCCTTGTCCTTTGACCCTGCTCTGGGTTAATCAGAAATCTAAGAGGCCAAGATATGCAAGACCACCCTGAGTGTGACTCTGAAATGGGATATCCACCCCACATGTACACCTTTGCCTGATGAGCCCTCTCTTCATGAGGCTCCTTTCTTCTCCATACACCTCTGGATCCTGTCCTTCATTTTGAATGGTTTCATATTGCCCTATACTTCTTGACCCAGAATTCATTCCCCCCCATATCTCCAGGGTCTCTACCAGCTGAGTTTCTCTATTTTCCCTACCTTCACTTTACCTCTTCCTCTCCCCCTTCCTTTCCCCCCCTTTTTTCCCCCTCCCCCCATTTCCGGTACCCTTCCTGGTCGTATCCTTTCCCCTTGCTTCCCCCTTCCCTCCCCCCCACTTCTTCTCCCTCCCTGCGTACCCCTACTCCGACCTTGGGTTGGGGGGCGCTACCTCGGTGCTCACCTGGTTATTTTCAAAACAATTTGTTTGGGGTTTTTTCTTTGTTATGCTGTTTTCTCGAATTTTGATGTAGTACTATTTACTTTTCAGCAGCTGATTATAGACATATCGTTTAACATGGCCCCTAATTAAGGTGCTTGTTGGTCCTTTCTATTTCTACAGCTACCTTGAAGCGGCTGAGGCAGTTGTCATGCACCTCGCCCTGTCTCTGTGTGGAATTTTTATTCTACCCACTGACAGTTTTTTTGTTTTCCCTCTCTGGGGCCCCTATTCGGGGACCTCTGACAGGGTCTGAATCATCTTTCCTGGCCTGGTGGGGCTCAGGGAACTCGCTCCTACCTTTTTTTTTTTGTTTGTTTTTGTTTTGACATTACACTTTTTCCCCTTTTTCTTTTATTGCAAGATTTACATATACACCCTTTTCTGGGTGCGTTATACCTTGTCTTCACAGATATGTTCTTATCTTCTTCATTCTCCTTCTCCTGTCTTGCCTTTCTCTTCTGTAGCAGCTCTTCATGTCGCCGCAGTGATTCCCGGATTCAAAGTTTCCCAAGATTCCTTGTTCCTAGAAAGCACCAAGCTATTAGCCTTCCTGCTCGGGGTCTATCAGTCTCTGTTGGGGGTACGTTTTCAGCGTGCCGAAAGGCTATCAACCTCTCTGATCCAATATGACTCCTTATACTGCACCCCCTAATCTTACTATAGTCTCTCATAACACCCAGGGACTCAATTCGCCCGTCAAGAGGTGAAAGATCTTTCAGTTGTACCATTCCCAGAAGATTGATATTGCCCTTCTGCAAGAAACCCACTTCCCTAAAAGTTATCAGCCTCCCTTTCTGCACCACAAATATAACAAATTTTATCTGGCTAACGCTGTCAACAAGAGGAAAGGGGTGGCGATTTGCATCGCCAGACATATTCGTTTTTCCCCGACCAAGATAGTCAATTACCCCAATGGCCGCTACATCCTAGTCTCTGGCACAATAGATAACTCTGTCTACACCTTCATCTCATATTATGCTCTAAATAAGGGTCAGGCAAAATTATTTTTGCGACATGTTGCATACCCTTACGCCCCTCTTTGAGGGATTTGTAATATTGGGAGGAGACATGAACATTACTCTAGACTGAGCTGTTGACAAATCCAGGGCAGGCATCTCCAAAAATAAACACCTACCCAGACAGAGTACTAAAATTGCGCATTCTATCTATACTTCCAATCTTACCGACATTGAGGGAACTTAACCCTAAGACTAAAGATTATACCCACTACTCTGCCCCCCACCATACCTAAGCAAGGATTGACCACATCTTTATCAAAACATCCACCAACCCCTTTGAGCTGAAATCTAGAATTAGGGATACAGCGCTCTCGGACCATTCTATGGTCCTACTTTTTCTGTCCAAGGCGTCGCATTCTGATCAGTCGTTTAGATGGCGCCTTAATGAATCCGTATTAAGTGACCAAGCTCAGTGTTCACTTATCACTGATTCTTTAATAGAGTACATTAACCACAATGACACCGAACCTATCTCTCCTGAATCCCTTTGGGCAGCTCACAAACCTACATTCAAAGGAAAACTTATTCAAATTTCTTCTCAGCTAAAACGTGACGGCAAGAAGACTATTACTACACTAACCAACACTTTCCTGTCCCTATCAAAGCAACACAAAGCTAGCCCCTCCGAGACTTCCCTAACCAAGTTAGACTTGTCCTGTCTGGCTCTGAATTAAGCTCTTACAACTGAAGCCGAAAAACACCTTAGATGGTCTGGTGCCCGCCACTATTACCAGAGAGATAAAATAGGTTCTAAATTAGCATTTAAATTAACCCCCAGCTCCCAGGCCGCCTCTATCCCCAAAATTCCCAGGCAGGGTTTACTCCAGGTCGCCAGGGCATGGACCAGATCCGGAGGGCGATAGACATTGTATCTCTTCTTAACTCTCAATGGTACGGCGGTACTAAACAGGAAGGTTACCTCCTTTCCATTGACCTATGTAAAGCTTTTGATTCACTTCTGTGGCCCTACATGTTTGATACTCTGGAGAGATGGGGATTTGGTCCATGTTTCCAGGGAATGCCCCGATCCTTGTATTCTACACCTTCGGCCCAAATACGGATAGCTGGACAATACTCGACCACTTTCTCTATTTAAAAGGGAACAAGGCAAGGTTGCCCGTTGTTCCCAATCATTTTTGCCATTGCTATAGAAACTTTAGCTACTGCTATCAGGAAACCCCCAGACATTAAAGGAGTCTCCTGCGGGAACTCAGAACACAAATGCGCTCTATTTGCGGATGACCTCCTGCTATTCATTACCTCTCCGCTTACATCCACACCTAACATTCTTAAACTGTTACAAGACTTCAGTCAAGTCTCTGGCCTTCAGGTCAACATGTCTAAATCCACTGCTTTGAACGTCTCAGTTCCCACTCGTCTTCTGGATACGCTCAAAACCTACTTTCCCTTTTCCTGGAACCCCCACTACATACCATACCTCGGAGTCAACCTTCCAAACTCCATTTACAAGATTTACTCAGTGAACTATCAAGAAATTGGACGCAGATCTAAAATCCTGGTCAAAACTTGAACTATCATGGATAGGGAGGATAAACACGGTCAAAATGATCCTACTGCCATGCATTCTTTATCTATTTAGATCACTACCCATCCCCATTAAAAAAATCACAACTGGCCAATTTACAATCCAAAATTGTTCACTATGTATGGGGCAATAAAGGGCATCGCTGCCCGAAATCCACACTGTTCAGACGGAAAGAGGACGGAGGTCTAGGCCTCCCCAATCTGTGTTAGTACTACCAAGCTTCCCAACTTTCTCAAATTTCTATGGTATACTCCAGGGGCCCGAAACCTGATTGGATTCACATGGAAAGACAGGCAATCCCTCACAACACCATCGATTAACTGCTTTGGTGCGCCCCTAATCGTAGACCTCCGGTGCTAGCACCGACATTATCCCACTCCATTTCCCTATGCGACACTCTACACAAACACTCTGCCCGCGTTTCGGACTTGAAGCCTTTAACCCACTTATTTCATAACCCGGATTTCCTGCCGGGAGTGGATATCGGAGCCTTCAAATGGTGGCTCAATAAGGGCTTGTTTCGAATAGGCCATTTTTTTTAACAGATTAGGCCTTCTTAGTCAGGGTCATTGCACCAAAATACTGAAGATGCCCCCATCTGAATCTTTTCGATACTCACAAATATCTAATTTTCTTCGTTCTATCTGGCTTAACAAGAGCGAACCCCCTAAACTTACCCCTTATGAATACTGGTGCTCTAACATATTGGATCAGAGAGGTGGCATTTCTACCATCTATGCCTCCTTGGCGGCTGCCGGAGATAAACCCTCCTACGCCCTTTCCTGGGACTCTGACCTGGTTGAATCGTTTTCATCTGAAGTTTGGTCACAATGCTTTAGACGCTCCTTCAAAGGGATTTTAAATGTCTCCCTGATTGAGGCTAATGTTAAAATCTTTACCAGATGGTATAGTCCCGAGCAGGCTGGCTATAATGTTTCCAAACTCTTCTCCTCTATGTTTCCGCAACTGTGGAATGATAGGCTCCATGTTTCATACAAGATGGTCCTGTCCTCGCATTAGATCGTACTGGAATAAAATATTTCACTTAATGCAGAAAATCTCAGGCTTGGCTATACCCCAGGACCCGAAAATAGCTCTTTTGAATTTTAAAATAGATCATGCTTCCAAACATGTGTCCAAACTTCTCTTCTTCCTCCTCCTTGGTGCTAACATGACATTAGTAAAATCATGAAAACAGGAATCAGTTTCCCTTACAGCAACAAAACATAACATTTCTTGGATTATGACTCAAGAAAAATTAGCCAGCACTCTTCTTGATAGGAAAAGTGTCTTTGAAGTCTTTTGGGAACCATGGGCAGTCTATACCAACATGCCCCTTTATCCGGGACACTCGATATCTTCCACCGGGACTCTAATCCGATTCTTCCCTTTAACTTCTACGTTTCCTTTTGGTAATTCGCTGCCATAGCAGTAATACTCACTTTGTTTCTACCTTCTGTTTCCTCTTGCTTATTCTCCCTTCTCTTTTCTTCCTTTTTATTTTTTTATTTTACATACTTATTGGGGACCTCCCCAGGTCTGTGTTATTTCATTTTGAAGACTGTATCTTATATTGATGCTTCATATCTGCATCTTTTAGATTGGACTGTATACTATGTTGTTGCAAATAATATTTCTGCATTCATTTACCTTTGCAATCCCATCTTGCATACAACATGTTATTTATTATGTTCCTTTGTTTTGTATTTTTCTAACTTGAAATCAATAAAAAATTATTGAAAGTTAAATATACCAGTGAAGTGGGGCAGATATCTGATGGCTGTTTCCATATCAATATTTTATAATGAAAACATATTCATCATAATGATAGAAAAAAACAAGAGGCTGGACAGTCTGAATCATTACATATTTGCAAATTTAAATAATCTATTTGCAACTTTTTATTTTTTTTTTTGTTTTATCTTGAAGGGCCTTTTATACCATGATGAAGCAAACACAGACAGGCACAGCAATGTAAACTAGGTACCACTTTTAAAAAAGTTCTAGACCCATACACCACACCATTTATCCCTAATAAGCACAAAGGCTGCCCACACTTGTACAACACAGGGTGAGGGCAGGTGGCAGCAAATAGACAGGAACAATCATATGGGTGGGGAAGCTGCAGGCAGCAACATAAAGATAAAGCAGAATCTTATGGTCATAGGCTGCCTGCCCTTCTTTCCTTAAATCTTCTTTTCCAGGAATGAAACAAATCATAGAGACTATTTGGATCAGCTGTCATAGGCTGGAGGTTGTGTTCTGCTTGTGGCTGGTATATACCATTATTGTACACGTTTTCTTGTTTACACTTTTGAAAACAACTTTAATTATTTGAATTGTTATTGTTATTATTATTACATATGTTTAATTTTATTCCTTGCAAAGCTGTCTCTAACCTGGTGATGTTCTCAAATCTTCCTCAGAGAAGTAGCCTGAAGGTGAACAATAACTGTAATAGACTAGAGGTTGTGTATGATGGGTTTGTGACAAATTTTACTACATCCTGAGACTAAACCCTACCTTGTTCCTATGCAAAAAAATGTAAAAGGCTTCACATTCATCCACAATGCAGGAGGAGGGTAGGCAAGAGTAAATGGAGGGGGTGATGACAGAGGAAAGAACAGCCAGCAGCAAAATTATAAGCATATAATCCTTCCTTTAAAAGTAAAAAAATATATGTCAGAGAGGCAGTCTCAGGACAAGTGGCTGCTCAATGAGGTTGGAGGAGAAGCATTTTAACCTTAAACCGTGTAAGGGGTTCTTTACTCTCAGAGCAGTAAGGATGTGGAGCTCCCTTCCACAGTTGATGGTGTCTGCAGGAAGTATCAAAAATAAAAATAAAAACCTCTTAGATGGACATCTTAGTGAATGTAATATACAGGGATAAATTACATAAACACACACACAAAATGTTGGGCAAACAGATTGGCCCAAAGATGAGTTCAGGCAGGACATTGGCTGTTGGCCCGTTCTGGGAACACCAGAATTGTTGGGACGTTCGACTGTTTGTTCGGCCTGCCAAGCACCCCACAATGCACTGCATGCCGCAAAGTGCAACGGAAGCCCTGATTGGTTGAAACAATGAAGGATTGATAGAACACTGTCAGAGCCATGATTGGAGAAAGTTATTATGACTGTGCCCAATCATGGCTCATTGCTTATAGACTAACCCAACACTATAAAAAATGCCTTCTCCAAGCAGCCAAATGCAGTGTTATATTGGAGTGGAGGTAGATAGAACAGGGCTCTGTTTATTGCTAATAGCGATTTAGTGTGTTATAATATTCTATTGTGAGGGTAGAGCGTAATGCCCCGTACACACGTTACAATAATCGTACGATAATCGTACGACTCATCTTTCGCAAATTGTTGCATGGTACTAAAATCAAAAACCAACTCTGCGTACTTACCGTCAGATTTTGTTTGTACGATTCTCTCAAACATAACCCTGCAGGGTGACAAATAATAGTGCAAAGCAAAAACAATAGCAGCCAGGCTTTACATTTATTGCTTTATTATATTAAAAGTACCGATCAAACTTTGAGATAAATTGGGATAGCATGCAGACAATTTTCTGTTCGTATGTTCGGTGGGTATTGTTTACTTTCTCCCATCTCCTTCCGGATTATTTTACTGTTTCCGATCATGCCTGGTATCTGTCGATCGACTTTTAGCGGATGCATACTGTACTGATGAAACGATTGTCGTTCGCTAAGCTATCGTACGACAGAAGTTTTCCTGTTTGTCCCTCCGGATTTTGTTGGACCAACTGTCGTGATCGGCTGTCGAAAGCTGTGTACTAACAATCAGATTATTGTGCGATCAAGTCGTAAGCGAGATGAAACGGTTGTCGTTCGCTAAGCTATCGTACGACAGAAGTTTTCCTGTTTGTCCCTTCGGATTTTGTTGGACCAACTGTCGTGACCGGCTGTCGAAAGCTGTGTACTAACAATCAGATTATCGTGCGATCAAGTCGTAATCGAGTTTAATCGTACGATTATAGGAACATGTGTACGGGCATTAGTATGTGAATATAGTGATAGAGCAGTGTGCGCATAGTGCAACCATTGATTTTTATTTTAGTGTCAGTTTAGTGTGAATATTGTGATATTGCAGTGAGTGTAGTGTGACCATTCATTTTTACTGTAGTGTCAGTAAAAGTGACTGAATTAGTGTTTCAGGGCAGGTTACCTGCAGTATATTGAAGTGTGTCAGTGTAGAGTGTCAGGGCAGTTTTACTGCTGTATATTGTAGTGCTTAGTGCACATTTACTGCAGTATATTAAAGTAAGTTAGTGCTTTTTTATGGCAGCATATTGAAGTGTGTCAGGGTACTTTTACAGCAGTAAATTGAAGTGCATCAGAGTACTTTTACAACAGTATATTGAAGTGTATTAGTGCACTTGTACTGCAGTATATTGAAGTGCGTCAGTGCAGTTTTACTAAAGTTATATTGAATTGCATTAGTGCATGTTTACTGCAGTATATTGAAGTGCATTCGTGCACTTTTACAGTAGTATATTAAATTGCGTTAATGCAATTTTACTGCAGTATATTGAATTGCGTTAGTGCACATTTACTGCAGTATGTTGAAGTGCATTAGCGCACTTTTACGGCAGTATATTTAAGTACATTATTGCACTTTTACTGCAGTATTTTGAAGTGTGTCAGAGTATTTTTACAGCAGTATATTGAAGTTCGTTAGAGCATGTTCACAACAGTATATTGAAGTGCACTAGTGCACTTTTACAGCAGTATATTGAAGTGAAAAGATTCAAACCCCAATGGGGTTAATATAGCGCTTGCTTCTAATTATTCAGGGGCAAACAATTCCTTGTTCCCACACCTGAATATTAAAATAGACAATCAAGTGGAAAATTACATAGACCACATAAAATTGCACAATTAAATAGTGGTAATTCAAAATTATTAACATATATTGTACATAAATAAATATATCAAATATTAAAGTGCAAAATAGTGCCAAATAATAAGTCCCAATACACAGTTCATATGTGACTTTGTGCATAAATAAAGTGCCAGATAGTAAGTCCCAATACACAGTTCATAAGTGACTTGTGCGTAAATAAAGTGCCACAGTAAAGGGGTGCAGGTGTTCGTTCCTCCAGTAGTTCAACTGCTGGTATATTGGGCGTGACTTGAGATAATAGGGGTTCAAACTAACCGGAATATGTGGGTCTTAAATACCATATGGTAGAAAGACCTTTCAGGCTTATGGCTTCCTGAGCCTAGAGGTGACTGCTGGGCCTTGTAGTTCCCTGTGGTCCAGGGCCGCTCCTTAGTGTAAAAAACGATCCTTGCAAATGAAGGAGGTTGAAGGGGGATCAAGGTCTTCTCTCGCTGTGTGGCTCATGTTCAAGAATTTGTCCGATACAGAATTTCTCCCCCACAGTGGATTCTTCACATCGACACGATACAAGTGAAACCGCCTTGCAGTGGACTTAATGCTTACAACAAGAACAGGCATTTACTTGTCACTGAGGCTTTATCAACTGTGCGATGTGAAAATCACCTGCAAGACGCACACTGCTATGCGACCCAAAGTTGTCGCTAAATAAAGCAGATGTGTGTGACGCAGAGTAGCAAAGCCTTTTGCAGTGGACTTAACGTTTACAACAAAAACAGGCGTTAACTTGTCACTGAGGCTTTGGCAACTCTGCACGGTGAAATTCACCTGCAAAACGCACACTGCTATGCGACCCAAAGTTTTCGCTAAATACAGCAGATGTGTGTATCGCTGAAATGTATTTTGCACAATAGCTGACTAGCAAGCACGTATACCTGCTGTAGATATATCAGCAGTGCAACGTGCTCACTAGACGGAACCCTGACACTTAAAACTATCCCTACAGAAACTAGATTATTGAATCTAATTATAGTGGTATATAGTACCCTAACTACACTGCATATTCCTTTCCTCACACTAAAAGAACAGCTCCATACAGCAGAAGAAAATTTCTAACTGACACTGTCCCTTTCCATTTTTTTTTTTTTCTAACTCAAACAGCACAATCGCTGTATTTCTAACTACACTGACAATCTTTCTGTAAGCTGACTGCTCTTCTGCTGATCTGGAGCTTTACAAGCAATTGGCTATGCAGCAAACGTTGTTTAACACAGCAGGAGAAATACAAATGCTTCCAGTCTCTTCCAAAGCCTCTGTATTACAGTGCTAAAGGTTAGGCGGGGCCATGTTATATACTGGGGGTGTATTCACTCCTGATTGGCCTCTGGTCCCCGTAGTCACTCCAATCACGTTCCTAGCAGACTCCTGCCCCCTCATTGGCTTTTACTGACGTTTAACAACTCTTATGCAACTCATTGAGGATTTTGGATCATTTTTGCGTTTTTCCATCAATTGGGACAAGTCTATTTTGATGCCCTTGGACACTATCTCCAACCCATCTCTGCCGGCACTGGGGCGCCTGCGTGTTGCTGACACATTTTGGTATTTGGGGGTAGTGGTATCCCCCAAACCCGTGAAGTATCTGCATCTGAATCTGCTCCCTCTTCTAGACAAACAGTGAACCAAAGGTCTTTGCTGGTGCAAGCTCCCCCTGTCAATTGTGGGCAGGGTGAACTTGATTAAAATGACTTGGGCTCCTCAGTTGTTATACATATTTAATAACTCGCCTGTGTGGATCCAGCAGCGTTGGTTCAAGCGGGTGGAGTCTCAGTTTCGTGACCTTGTTTTGAGGAGGCAGCAGCCTAGAATTAAACTATCTACCCTTCAATTTCCTAAGGACAGGGGAGGCCTGGCAGTACCTCAGCCCAGTGTAAGATTCTGGTACCTTCGGTACCCTTATAGGTCATTTCCTTCTTCATATTGCGTCCCACCTTTTCAGCTAGGTGGAACGCATATACCTTTAAGCCGCATGACGTCATCACTAAGCGCCGCTCTGAGCGGCTATTTCAATCGCCGGCTTCTCTCTCACAAATTGTTCGCTCAAACCGCATGGTATACAGCCTTGTCTTACGCTGCCGAAGCCTCCAGCTATTGCCATACCTGGATAGACCGGAACCTCGCTATTGATCCCGTATCTCGCTACCCGATCATTCACTCATTACCGGACCCTTCAGCTTACTAATCTAACTAGTGATAAGTACCCCACAGGGGATTCCTTCCTATCAAACTTACACTATCTACTTCTGCATACTAAGGACTGTTACTATCTATGCATTACTATTTCTATCATCTGCACTGTTACATAGATTTCTAGCTCTTGAGTCTACTACCATCTATATCCTTGCACTAAGTTAGCCTCTCTTGTACACTCCATCTGCTGTCCCCTACCACCTGTTATTGCACATGATTGCTAACCTATCTACCATCATCTACTACTCTCCTGAACATTACTATTGAGTACTCATCATTGCTATCACAACTCACGCCTGTCCTTTCAGCACATCACCTCTATACTATCATATACAACCTATCACTCCAGGAACATCTTATTGAGTGTATGTATATTGTATGCTGAAGCAGGCTGGCCACAATGATGAGTCTGGAGAGTTGGACATGGTGATTCAACACATCTCTACACGACTACTGAGTGGAGATTCTGCAGCTGCAAATCCAACTCTCTAAACAAACGCTAGAGCGTTACACCCAGGAAGTACTTCATGGCTGCTTAACTGCAGCATTTGGCAGGGTGGGGCGGTCTGGAGTCAGCGGACCCTCAGGTCCTGTTGTTAACACACGTGAACCCCTCCTTTTCAGCGGCGTCCCACTTGGAGATGGATCTTCCATCTTTGCCCGGTTCAGCGCCCACTGCTACATTGTTGCATCGGCTATGGAAGGAGTTGCGCACGCTGTCAAAAACGGTAGGCTTCTTTGATTTTACACTGCTGTGTGATAATGCGGCATTCCCGGAAGTGGCCAAACTGCGGGATTCCTTAGGTTGGATGGATAGGGGCATACTATCTGTAGCACAATTATTTGAAGGCAATGTCCTTAAATCTTTTGACCAACTGAGTGCAGACTTTCAGCTTCCCTGTCAACATTTTTATCGCTACCTTCAATTTCATCACGCGTTGCAAGCACAGCATCACCTGTCCCCGTTACACAAGGCCGATCAGACGGTCATGGACTCTGATTAGGACTTAAGAGAAGAGGGGTAATTCTGCTGAGGGAACAATTGGCGTATCGCCATAGAAATGCGGTTAAAAAGTTTTACACAATCTGGCAGGATTGGCTGGATTGCCCTGGCCTGGCACCAGCTCAACTGCTTATGCATAGGATCATGCAGGCATAGTCTCACATGCCGTTCTCTCTGTGGGTCTTTCTCACCTACCTTATTTTTTTCTTTCGGTTCTGTTCTTGATGTTCTTCCTTTCTCTCTCTCATCCTTTTGGCACATGCCGTTTCCATTTTCCTTCTTCTCTGTTATGGGGTCTCTTTATCCCTTTTTTTCGACACTACCTGACTTTTTCAATAACTAGGACTTTGAGATACCTTGGTGGTTCTGCGAGGGGTCATATTTTTCTCCATGTTCGTTTATTGCAGGGGATACCCTGTAGTTATTGTGCAGTGTTCAGGTGCCTCTGGTGAACCCTGGTGAACCCTGTTAATATCGGCACTTATTAACGTATGATTAAGTATGCAATGGCTATGTGGGTTCTGTCACTTTAACCTGGCACATTGATTGTCTCCTGTATACCCTGCTGTATGACTGTACTTCCTTTATGTTTTGATGCATGACCTTTACACTGAAAGTTTATTTTTTACATGGTTGTTTTTCATGTATGTTTGATGATGATGCTGATGATGTTGTTATCTTTAGCAAACTCTTGGATATAGTCCCTTATCATCCCTTCCAGAAGTTTACATACTATTGACTTCAGGCTGACTGACCTATAATTTCCTGGGATATGCCTCTGCCCTTTTTGGTATTTCGGTATCACGTTAGCTTTCCTCCAGTCACCTGGTACAATTTCTGTCAAAATACTATCAGTAAAGATCAGGAATGGTGGTCTAGATATAACTTTACTGAGTTCTTTGAGTACTCTCGGATGTACGCCATCCGGGCCCTTTGTGATTTACTTGTTACTGTTTACTTGGTGTTACTTTTATCCAGCCTTTTCCTGATTTCACCCTCTATTAGCCATAGCGGCAAATCCAGTGAAGTACTGCTAACCATGCAGTCATGGTCGGTGTACCCCTCCTTTTCCTGTGTAAAGACTGAGGAGAAGAAAGCATTAAGCAGGGTTGCCTTCTCAGTGTCCTCTGTAACCATCCTACCATCATCGTTAATTATGTGTGCAACATGCTCTGACCTCGTTTTTTTTGCTGTTGATATATTTAAAGAATTTCTTAGGGTTCTTTTTACTATCCTCTGCTATTTGTCTCTCAAAGTTGATTTTAACCATTTTGATTTCTTATTTACATTTCTTATTTGATTCCTTTTATTGCCGGAAAGCCGATAATGTGCCCTCCGATTTATATTTCTTAAAGTCCATTTTTTTTCCCTAATAAGTTTTGCTACATTACGGTTTAGCCAGCCAGGTTTGGCTTTGGCTCTTCTAAATGTATTTCCCATAGGAATACACTGTGAGATGCTTTTGTTTAATATGTTCCTAAAGCGTTCCCATTTTTCCTCCGTGGTCAATGTTCCTAGGGTTTGGTCCCAGTTTATTCCCTCTATCATTGAGCACAGTTTGGGAAAGTTTGCCCTTCTGAAGTTTAGGGTTCTTATGTTCCCCTCCTGCCTTGCTATAGTGTGATTTATGCAAAATGTGATTATCCTGTGATCACTAGAACCCAAGTCGTCCCGGACTCCTACATCTGAGATTAAATCTGTGTCATTAGTAATTAATAGATCCAGCACTGCATTCTTTCTAGTCTGCATTCTTTCTTTCAGTTAAGGAACGTAGTCAAAAACTAAAGCCAGGGTTTGGATGCCAGAGCAGGTAATCAGACAAGCTGGGTCAGGAAGCAAGAAGTCAGCCTAGTAAGGAGCAAAAACAGGGACAGATATTGGAAGAAAAGTCAGTCAGGCCAAGTCATACACAGGAACACACTGGAGATCATAGACCATGCAAGGGCACAGAGAGAATGAGCAAAGGTGTTTAAATAGCCAAAAGGGACTGGCTGTAAGATGGACTAATGAGGCAGGTAACAGTAACTGGGTGGGTCACTGTGAAAACAACCAGTGGCTGGTGGTCAGAGTGCCCATTGAGCATCATTTTATAGTAAATGAGTAATTTTAAGCGGGGAATTCAGTGGTAATGTAAAACAGATAGTGAGATACTACATTAAACAAACTTTCTATTTTTTTATCATGTGGTCATCTGTGATTTGTTTTTTTAATTGTTTACAAGCCAACTTTCAATCAAATGAGCTGAAACTGCTGCTAAATGTGCTCTTTTGGAATACCTAAGCAATTGCCTACTCTTTTTTTTTTCATTTATTTTATAATTAAAAGATGAAGCCAGGTTGTAAAGAAAAACAGTCACAGTCACAGACATTTTTGGGATGTTTTAGAACTGTTATCCTTGTTTTTGATCCAGAAAATTTAGCTGTTGAGTTAATTTGTTTTGAAATGCAAATATAATTCTGAATTACTTAGCGCAGCCAGATAATTTATTAATTTTCGTATTACAAAAGAGTATTCAGGAAAATTAAAATGTAAATTATTTTGTTTCCTTGATAAAGGCAATGCCTGCTGTAGCTACAGAGTGATCCTAAACAGAATGAAGAATGTGATAACTATATAGGCAAGCCAAGAAAATATTGTTTTTCAGCTTAGAAACTTTTTTTAGATAATAGTGTGTTCTTAATGAGACCAGAAATATCAGCAAAGATTCAGGAATAAAATGTGTCCCTGTTCCATCCCTGAGGTCTTCCAGCTTATAGTAATCCATTCTCCAGTGGGAAATTTCATAATTATATAGAAGTACAATTTTCTTTAGCTTACATAAAACTTGTGTGTGAAAAGGTCTACCTCAGCTAAAACTGTACTAAAGTGAAATAATATATCAAGGCCCCCCACCAAACTCAAAAGTTTCTCTTGCTTAACTGTTTTCAGTACACATTTCTTTTTTTTATAATTTTAATACTGGACTAATATATAAATATATATATATATATATATATATATATATACAGTGCTTTGCGAAAATATTCGGCCCCCTTGAACTTTGCGACCTTTTGCCACATTTCAGGCTTCAAACATAAAGATATAAAACTGTAATTTTTTGTGAAGAATCAACAAGTGTGACACAATCATGAAGTGGAACGAAATTTATTGGATATTTCAAACTTTTTTAACAAATAAGAAACTGAAAAATTGGGCGTGCAAAATTATTCAGCCCCCTTAAGTTAATACTTTGTAGCGCAACCTTTTGCTGCGATTACAGCTGTAAGTCGCTTGGGGTATGTCTCTATCAGTTTTGCACATCGAGAGATTGAAATTTTTGCCCATTCCTCCTTGCAAAACAGCTCGAGCTCAGTGAGGTTGGATGGAGATCATTTGTGAACAGCAGTTTTCAGTTCTTTCCACAGATTCTCGATTGGATTCAGGTCTGGACTTTGACTTGGCCATTCTAACACCTGGATATGTTTATTTGTGAACCATTCCATTGTAGATTTTGCTTTATGTTTTGGATCATTGTCTTGCTGGAAGACAAATCTCCGTCCCAGTCTCAGGTCTTTTGCAGACTCCATCAGGTTTTCTTCCAGAATGGTCCTGTATTTGGCTCCATCCATCTTCCCATCAATTTTAACCATCTTCCCTGTCCCTGATAAAGAAAAGCAGGCCCAAACCATGATGCTGCCACCACCATGTTTGACAGTGGGGATGGTGTGTTCAGGGTGATGAGCTGTGTTGCTTTTACGCCAAACATAACGTTTTGCATTGTTGCCAAAAAGTTTGATTTTGGTTTCATCTGACCAGAGCACCTTCTTCCACATGTTTGGTGTGTCTCCCAGGTGGCTTGTGGCAAACTTTAAATGACACTTATGGATATCTTTAAGAAATGGCTTTCTTCTTGCCACTCTTCCATAAAGGCCAGATTTGTGCAGTATACGACTGATTGTTTTCCTATGGACAGAGTCTCCCACCTCAGCTGTAGATCTCTGCAGTTCATCCAGAGTGATCATGGGCCTCTTGGCTGCATCTTTGATCCGTCTTTTCCTTGTATGAGCTGAAAGTTTAGAGGGATGGCCAGATCTTCGTAGATTTGCAGTGGTCTGATACTCCTTCCATTTCAATATTATCGCTTGCACAGTGCTCCTTGGGATGTTTAAAGCTTGGGAAATCTTTTTGTATCCAAATCCGGCTTTAAACTTCTCCACAACAGTATATCAGACCTGCTTGGTGTGTTCCTTGTTCTTCATGATGCTCTCTGCGCTTTACACGGACCTCTGAGACTATCACAGTGCAGGTGCATTTATACGGAGACTTGATTACACACAGGTGGAATCTATTTATCATCATTAGTCATTGAGGTCAACATTGGATCATTCAGAGATCCTCACTGAACTTCTGGAGAGAGTTTGCTGCACTGAAAGTAAAGGGGCTGAATAATTTTGCACGCCCAATTTTCCAGTTTTTTATTTGTTAACAAAGTTTGAAATATCCAATAAATTTCGTTCCACTTCATGATTGTGTCCCAATTGCTGTTAATTCTTCACAAAAACTTACAGTTTTATATCTTTATGTTTGAAGCCTGAAATGTGGCAAAAGGTCGCAAAGTTCAAGGGGGCCGAATACTTTCGCAAGGCACTGTATATATATATATATATATATATATATATAGATATAGATACATATATATATACTGGTATATATATTCACTCACCAGCCATTTTATTAGGTACACTTTGCCAGTATCAGGTTGCATCCCCTTTTGCCTTCAGAACTGCCTTATTTCTTTCTGGCTAAGATTTAAGAAGGCGTTGGAAATATTCCTCAGAGATTTTGGTCCATATTGACATAACATCACACATTTGCTCCAGATCCTTGATGTGAATGGCCCGTTCCACCACATCCCAAAGGTGCGATAATGGATTGAGATCTGCTGACTGTGGAGGCCATTGGAGTACAGTGAATGTATTGTGATGTTCAAGAAACCAGTTTGAAATGATTTGAGATTTGTGACATGGTGCATTATCCTGCTGGAAGTAGCCATCAGAAGATGGATACTCTGTTATCACAAAGGGATGGACAAGGTGAGCAACAACACTCAGGTAAGCCGTGGCATTTAAACAATGCTCGATTGGTACTATTGGGCCCAAAGTGTGCCAAGAAATTAGCCCCCGCACCATTACACCCCCACAAGCCTGAACCGTTGATACAAGGCAGGATATATCCATGCTTTCATGTTGTTTACACCTACAATCTGAATGCCACAGCTGAAATCGAGACTCATCAGAACAGGCTAAAACAGCTAGAACAGCTAAAAAGAGTAACACTCGGTGTGGTATTCTGCTGCTGTAGCCCATCTGCTTCAAGGTTCAATGCCTTGTGCATTCAGAGATGGTGTTCTGCATACCTTGGTTGTAACGAATGGATATTTGATTTATTATTGTATTTTTATCATATCAAACCTGTCCATTTTCCTCTGACCTCTGAAATCAACAAGGCATTTTCTTCCAATCCACACAACTGTCGCTCACTAGTTTTTTTTCTCTTTTTTTGGGACCATTCTCTGTAAGCCCAAGAGATGGTTGTACGTGAAAATCCAAGTAGATCAGCAGTTTTTTAAATACTCAAACCAGACCCGTCTGGCACCAACAACCATGCCACGTTCAAAGTCACCTAAATCCCCTTTCTTCCCCATTCTGATGCTCGGGTGTGAACTTCAGCAAGTCATCTTTCCCCCAAACTCAAGAGGGCAGCAAAGCTTGGAGCATACCTTGGTATTATTGGAATATGAAGTCAGCAAGTCCTTTCATCTTAAGACCTCCTCATGCAATATCCACTTGATCTACAACATCTTAGCACTAGTGTGATGTTCATTTTATCATTTTGAAAGTGTGTATATATATATATATATATATATATATATATATATATATATATATATATATATATATATATATATATATATTTGTGTGTGAAAATTCATGCATATATAGGGGCAAAGTGCATGTGGCTGTAAGTGAATGCATAAGCAATGCTTCTATCCATACTACTATGTAAGTATATGTATAAGCATTTGACTGTGTGAAAGTGTAGGCATTGTATGCATAGATGACAAGCCCCAGGAATGGTAACTTTTAAGGTTTATTGACACAATTTGAACACCACTGGTCTTCTCAGCAGGGCCTGGACAAGGAGTGCGCAGGAAGGGTGGCTGCCCTGGGCACTGTGGTTTCATGTGTGGGGGGGCTGCAAGGAGATTGAGTTTGGGCTGGGAGTTGCAATTTGGGGGAGGGTTGGCAGGGAATAAGAATTGCTAGGAGTAGTGATTTAGGAGAATTTGTGTTGGGAGGGGGGATGGGAGAAGAGAATTTGTGCTAAGAGGAGGGATACGGTGAAGGGGGGAGGAGAATTGTGCTAGAAGGGGAGATTTTTTTTGGGGGGGGGTATTCGTGCTACGAGGGGCATGGAGGGGGGGATGTGTTCTCATAGGTGAAATTTGAGTGGTAGATGATGCGTGCCAGGAGAGTTGGCTTTATTTGGGGATGGGCATTTGCGTTGGGGGCATTGAGGGGATGGGGGCAAAGATTTGTGCTGGGAGGTGGGTTTTCAGCAGTGGCCAGATTTGTACTCAAGGGATTTATGCTTGCAGATAAGTGCTCAATTTTTTGCCGGGGGTTTTTGCTGACACATAATGCTCATACATTTTGGGGGGGGGGGGGTTCTTTGGCATGTTCACCATGGGCTCTAGATTACCTTGTCCCGGCACTGCTTCTCAGTAACCACATTATTTTAGCATTATGTAAGTTTTGGTTAGCCTTAGGGCTCTTTCACACGGGCGGTCCGATCAGATCCGCCTGTCAGTTTTTTAGGCGGATCTGATCGGATCCTCCATGCAGCTCTATGGGGCAGCGGGTGTCAGCGGAGGTGACCTCCGCTGACACCCGCTGCCATCCGCATCCGATCCTGTGCTGAAATCTGGACAGATGGAAACCCTATTTTTCCATCCGTTCAGTAATAGGAGCGGAGCGGATCTGATGAGAGCGGACAAGCGGTCCGCTCTCCTCCGATCCCCCATAGAGGGCAGCGGGTGCTGAGACACCTCCCTCTCCGCTCTGCTCTGCAAGCGGAGACGGAGCTGTCACCCGCCCGGCTCAGCGGGGATCGCGGATCGATCCCCGCGGAGCAACACGGATCCGCCTGCGGAGGCGGACCGTGTGAAAGAGCCCTTATAGAGTTTGTAAATATACATTTTAACAAAGTATTCATTATGCATGTACATTTGTGACTATCTATAAAATGATATGATTTTGAAAAAACAAAAAAAAAAAAACACTGAAACACATCCTTATGCCTACTGTGTAATCAGTGGATTCATAATGAGACATCATGCACAGTTATTCAAGCAAAGCTATGATAGCTCACACTGTGTAGAAGATATTGATTTGATCAATATGTGCTGGTTTCAGCTAGTCTTCATTATTCCACAGTCTGCCTGTTGGCTTACATAACTGCTTGTCCTTTGAAAGCAAAAACAGTGGCACAGCAGCATGCGACAGTGAATGAATTCTAGCAAAGTATGTCTGACCTTAGCTAGATAGAACATTACTGTGTAACATCAACAGAAACAGCAGTGTTTGAAAACACATCAGAGGGCTGCACAACAAACAGCCACATTAACATAGCCTGTGCTCTTTCTTGTTTTTATTTAACATCTCAAGTAAAATACTTACTTAAAGCATTTAAAATATCTTGCGGTTCTAGATCTTCATGACATTTAGAAATAATCTGTGTTCCCATTCCACCCATGGTGTGGAAGACAGGAGAAAAATAAATCACCTCCTAAGGATCTGTTGGATCTATATTTCAGAAATAAGCAGTTGTGCTTTTAGAATAATGGCATGATAAAGAAACATTGAACAGTATGCCTTTTTGGCTTTTATAAAGTGGCAAACAAAAAAAGAATAAATCCTATAACATGGCAAAATGGAAATTCCAATTTTGTGCTAAAGCACATCTATACTGTAACAGTAAACTTTTAACTGTGGGGAACATTATAATGGAGGTGGACAAAGCCACTAGTTCTTTAGCTGATGATGATTTTATAAAAAATGGGAGCATAATGTTCTCACGTGGAAGTTGGATTGAGCTAAGCATGGTTTTAAGTACTCCTCATGGGTAGGTCAATGAAGTATGAGCAGGCTTCAAGTGTTACTATTGGAAGACATAGGCTCACCTAGGGAACATAACTCTAAATACTGTTATCCATTCAAACTGCTTGCCGGATAATAGGCCTGAGGAAGGAGCACGCATGCTCTGAAGGTATGCCATCTTGATCCCGCCTACTGCTGCCTCTTGATCATCCAAGTGATACCAGGCTGGCTGCATCTCCGCCCACTGCCCCGAAGCCCCGGACACCACTGGCGCAGCCGGCAACGTGGGACCCCGCAGATGACAGCTCCTCACCCAGACTCTGGCACCAGGCGGCTCTATATACTGTCTCTATATGCTTTTTCTCCTTCACAACAATGTGAGTGTATCTACATGAAACGTGTATTCCTTCTAATGTGCTGCACTTAGAGTAGTGCCACTTATGTGTTTTTATCTTCCCATTTCTACAGAGCTGCTTCTAACTCTGACAGCTAGCTGGCTGTCCCTCTACCACAGTGCTTCCCACAGTGCTTCTTACCAGAGCACATGGACTTTTTATATTTTATCTTATTCAAAGTTTTATTTACATGTATGAACTAAGTGCTATTATACTGGCTTACTCTTTTTTTTTTTTTTTCAAAATTCTTTATTAGAGAGAAAAAAACGTACAAGCATACCACAGATCAACAACAGGTACAACCAAATTCCAGGTACAGCGAACATATGACAAATTGAAGACCGTGCAGACAGCATTTCAAGGTGTATTAACGTAACACTAAGGCATCCATAGAGCGCATAAGGAACATAATGTACACCCCCTGTGAGGCCAACGGCCTTAGCTGTTAGAGCTGAATAGTGAACAAATAAATTCTCAGGGCACCTTCAGGCAGACCCCCCCCGCCCCACCGGCATCCTTCTCATGGCCGGCTACCGGGGAAGGGAGGCCCCCCTCAGGTGCACCCGAGTGCCGCGGCACACCCCAGAGGACCCAATGGCGGTACTTCCCCCAAAGGGGTGTCGCACCGCATCACTCCCGGAAACTGACTGACCAACCTTATAGGGAGCCAAACATATCATAGCCAGTACTCAACAGCGGTATAGAGGATGAATAAACTTATAGACGGTATGCTTAAAGCCAAAAAAGAAAAGGAGGGGCAACAGGAAAAAAGACAAAGAGGGAAAGAGAAGAGGGAAAGGGACCAAGGTGGAGAAGTAAGGGAACAGGGAAGCACCAAGGAGGAGAGTGGGGGGAGGCCGGCCGACCCCCGTTCAGCGACCATCAGCGGGTAAGCAACTCTGTATATTCCGAAGTGTATTTAAATTCATGCCAATAGAACCAGCGTTTCAGGAACTTCTCTCGTGTACCGTGCTCAGTGGCTACTAGATCTTCCATTTCATTGAGGCAAGAGACCTTACGGAGCCACATGGCTACTGTAGGAGGCTGTGTCTGCTTCCATAGCGGAGGGATGCAGCTTTTAGCTGCCGTGAACAGAAGGGGCAGAATTGATTTCCGATAGGACGCTCTCGGATATTCATGGTGATGAAGGAGGAAGAGGGCTGGGTCTAGGGTGAGGGGATGGTCCGTAAATTTCTGGGCAATGCGGAGGACCTCCTTCCAGAAAGACTGTAAACTCGAACACGACCAAAAGACGTGTAGGTAGGTTCCAACCTCCTCCCCACACCGCCAACAGACATCCGGGCAGGTCGGGAACATGCGATGAAGCTTAACCGGAGTATAGTGCCAGCGGGTCAAGGTCTTATAGCCCACTTCCTGATACCGCAAAAAGCGGGAGGTCTTGTAAGTGAAAAATAATATCCTCTCAACCTGATGGTCTGTAAAAGACACATTCAGGTCCCTCTCCCATTTGGCAATAAATAAGGGGCGGAAAGATTCGTCCGGCGAGGCCAGCGCCCGGTAAACCAGAGAGACCGTGTGGCGAAGGGGAGACGTGTCGGAGCAAAGATCTTCAAAGTACGTGAGCCGCCTCGAAAATTGAGGCGCCGAAGGAAGAGCTTGTAGAAAATGAGCCAACTGGATCCGCTGCCAAAAGGACAAGGAGGTAAAGGGCGCCGTAGAGTTCATATGAGAGCGCGAAATCCAAGCCCCCGCCCTCACAAAGTGCCGTGCTTGGTGAACCCCCTCGGTCTTCAAGAACCTAAATCCAGGTTGATCCAATCCGGGCCCAAAGTCTGGGTTATCAATCACCGGGAGAAGGGGCGAGGGAGAGGACGCCAACTGGCCATTGTGGCACAGACGCCTGCCCACCGCCAGCGTGGGTCCAATGGTCGGATGGGTATCCAAGTCCCTGGGAACAGGGCCAGAGCTCCAAATGGCGGACTCCAAGGGAGTCCCCACTGACAAACGCTCCAGGCGGACCCATTGTTTCATGGAACCATGGCGATACCAGTCTATAATGCGAGAAAGATGACATGCTTCATAATAGAGGACTGCGTCCGGCATTGCCATGCCCCCACTCAATTTAGGCATCCGGAGCACCCGCAGCGCCAAGCGGGGGGAACCCTGACGCCACAGGAACTCCCGGAACACCCTGTTCACCCTCTTGAGGTAGGAGGATGGGACCTTAATGGGCAGCGCCTGGAGCACATACAAGAGGCGGGGCATGATGTTCATCTTTATAATGTTGCAGCGACCGAACCAGGAAAAAGTCCCTCGGCGCCACCCTTCTAAGTCCTGCTTGATGCGAGTCAAAAGAGGTGGGAAGTTACAATCGAAGATTTTCTCCGGGCAACTCGGGAGATAAATCCCCAGGTACTTGATGTGGGACAAACCCCATTTAAAAGGAAAATCCGCTCTAAGGAGAGTCGACAGAGAGGCCGGTAAACCGACCGCCAGCGCCTCCGACTTTGATTGGTTAATTTTATAGAAAGATAACGACTCATAAACCCGAAATTCTCGCAAGAGATTCGGGAGGGAAGTGAGAGGGCGTGTCAAGAAGAAAAGTAGATCGTCCGCGTATGCCGCCACTTTAGGCGACTCCCCTGCACTTACCGACAGTCTGGCCACATCCGCATTCGCCCTCACTGTCCTCAGAAAAGGCTCAAGAGCGAGAACAAAAATCAACGGGGAGAGCGGGCACCCCTGGTGAGTGCCATTTGCGATGTCGAGGGAGTGTGAGAGAGACCTGTTGACCTTCACCCTAGCCGAGGGCCTGGAGTAAATGGCCCTGATCCACGACAACTGGCGTTCCCCTAGACCCATATGCTCCATGGTAGCTAGCAGAAAATCCCAGTTCACCCGATCAAACGCCTTTTCGGCGTCCGTCGACAGGACCAACATTGGGATACGGTGGCTATTAGCATAATGTATGAGATTAATTGCCTTGGCGGTATTGTCCCGGGCTTCCCGGGCAGTAACAAAACCTACTTGATCATCGTGGATCAAGCTTGGGAGCAGGGGAGCCAATCTAGAGGCAAGGATCTTGGTGAATAGTTTTAGATCAATATTCAGGAGAGAAATCGGCCGGTAGCTCGCACATAGCAGTGGGTCTTTACCCTCCTTGGCCAAGACAGTGATATATGCCCGCAAGGAATCAACCGGCAGGGCCGCCGACTCGCCAGCTGCATTGTACGCGGATAAGAAATGCGGCGATAGGACCTCCTCAAAACACTTGTAGTATGCAAGGGTGTAGCCTTCAGGACCAGGCGCCTTCCCAGGTTGCATGCCCCCCAGGGCCGCAGTAAGCTCACCCGAGCGCAAAGGTGCGTCCAACTCTTCCACATCCTCCGGTGAAAGGGTGGGGAGGCCGGAAGCCATAAGATACGATCGAATCTCCCGGATCCTAGCGTCCCGTGATGCCGGCGAAGGGCCAGAGGACAAATTGTACAGGGAGGAATAGTACCGACGGAAAGCTTCCGCTATGTCCGTCGTCGAATGGACCTTACGGCCCGCCGCCGTGGAGATCTCCGGGATAAACGTCCCGGATCTCTGCTGTCGCAGTGCCCTGGCCAACAGCTTCCCACACTTGTCTCCATGCTCGTAAAAAGCTTGGCGACATTTAGCTAGGGCGGCCTTGGCTTGGAAGAGGACCAGATCTCGGAGCTGATCACGAAGAACAATGAGCTCCTGAAGGGCAGCAATTGCTTGGGACCGTTTGTGGACCCTCTCCAGGCTTCCGATTTTCGCCAGGAGGTCTGACAT
Source organism: Pelophylax lessonae (assembly GCF_965119305.1). Classification (NCBI taxonomy): domain Eukaryota; kingdom Metazoa; phylum Chordata; class Amphibia; order Anura; family Ranidae; genus Pelophylax; species Pelophylax lessonae. The sequence goes on along the minus strand of NC_138774.1, from coordinate 165,807,661 downwards.
TTGAGCACTCCTTTCCTTCTTCCTCCGGGATCCGAGCTTAATCAAAACCCCGCGCATATAACTTTTATGGGCCTCCCAGACCATCACGGGCGAGCTGTCCGTCGTGACATTAGAGGCGAAGAAGTTCCTCAGTTCAACTCGAGCTCCCCCAGGATAGCAGGATCCTGGAGAAGGGTGTCGTTAAGCCTCCACTGCCATTGTGACACCTCCGGGGATCTCAGATCTAGGTCGAGGAGAACGGGAGCGTGGTCCGAAATGGCAATAGAACCAATAGAGGCAGCGGAGACCCTGGGAAGCAAGGACTGCGGTAACAAAAAAAAGTCGATACGCGAATATGAGTAGTGCGGGGGGGAGAAGAAAGTATAGTCCCTATCCCCGGGATGGAGAACGCGCCACGGATCCACTAGGCGAAAAGCATGAATCAACTGCTTGAAGCGTCGGAGAGCAGCATAGGACAACTGGGAGGCACCCTTGGAGGTATCCATTAGCGGGTCAAGAGCCAGATTAAAATCCCCTCCCATGAGAATCTGTCCCATAGCGAAGTCTGCCAACTTAGAAAGCACCGCGTCCATGCAGGAGATTTGGTTAGTATTGGGCAGGTAGAGATTCACCAGGGTTACCGGGACGGAACCCAACTGGCCCTTCACAAAGAGGGCCCTGCCAGACTCGTCCCTCCACATATCCGAGAACGTCCATGGAGTATTGCCCTGAATCAGGATGCTAACCCCTTTCGTCTTGGAATCAGAAGAACAGCCACGGTAAACCGTAGGAAAACGCCTATTTCCCAATTTGGGGATCTTATCCAGTCTGAAATGTGTTTCCTGCAAGAAACCAACATGAGCACGGAGACGGTGGAGTTCAGACAGCACAATAGAGCGCTTCTCAGGGGTGTTGAGTCCCTTCACATTCAAGGAGACCAAACGGATCGGGTCAGGACGGGGGGCGGCCATATCCTCCCCAACCAGTGGGTCCAGCCCACGGGTCAAAAAAAAAAACCCCCAAGAGAAGGGGAGGAGGGGAAGGGAGGGAATGGTGGGAGAGAAAAAAAAAAAGGGGGAGCAGTAAGGAGATAGAAGGATATGAAAAGAGAAAAAAAAGAAAAAGGAAAAAGGGGTGGAAAAGGAGAAGGCGCGATGCACGCGCCGAACTACAAAGTAGTAGGTTGCCGAAGCACAAGAGAGAATTCAATCTCAAAGGACCCTAGGGCCCAGTCCACCACCCCCGCAAGCAGGGGACAGTGAACAGGTATCCAGGGATCACCCTATGTGGGGAACGAGGAGAGCCACTAACCGGGAGAAGCAGGTGACCTCTCCCACGCCCCCCAGACCAGCCCACCATAATCCTAACAACATATAATAGCATAGTAACCAGCAATAAAATGATAACGAACCCAACACAAAAATCAGCAACACAGTGTAGCAGCCCGAGGCCCCCCACTAGAGAGGAGTCCCCCCCCCCGCCCGCCACGAGCCAAATCAGCAGTTCCCATGGCACTCTCGTTGACAAACGCCAGATTTAGCGCCCGCCCCCCTGCCCGGACTCCTCCCGCCGGGTCAGTAGCAGCAGACAGGAGGGGGAGGCGTCGCACCCACCCTCACCCATATCACCAGACCCTGGGAGGGGAAAACACTAGAAAAAGAAGGGGGGGAAAGTGAGGGGAATGGGGAGGGGGGGAGGGGGAAAGGAGGTGGGAGGGAGGGGAGGGGAAGGAAGATGCGAGATGGGGGAAGGGGAAAAAGGGGGGGAGGGAGAGGGAAAGGAGGGAAGGGGAAGAGGGGGATGAGGAGGGGGAGGGGGAGGGGGAAGGAGAGGGAAGGGGGAAGGAGAGGAGAGGGGGGAACAAGGGAGTGGGAAGGAGGCATGGGGAAAAATGAAGGAGAAGGAAGAGGGAGGCGAGGGAAGGGGGGAAGGAAGGTGAGAGAGGGGAAAGGGGGGAGAGATAGGAAAAAGGAGGGGAGACAAGAAAAAAGGGGGGGGGAGAAAGAAGGGGGAGGGGGGAAGTGACAGAGGAGGGAGAGGGGAGGGAGAGGGGAGGGCGAGGGGAGGGAGGGGGGGAGGTGGGACCACATGAGGAGGGGGTACAGAAGGTAAGTAGGCGGTGCCCCACCGGAACTAATGAGAAGCCCAAGTCCCCGCAGCCCCCAACCCGGCACAACGCACCACCAAGTAATGAAAGGAGAGCAGCACCCTGACCAAGCCAGCGCCCAATACAGGCATAGCCCGGCCAGAGCGCCGCCGGGAAGCAAAACCAGGGAATAAGCCAACTAGTATATCCCGAGCCCACTGCAGACCTATACAGACGCCAGTAGCAACTTCAATATAAACCATACATTGTTATAAAACATAGAGATAGATATGTATGCGTCCAGCCGTCCGGTAGGGGGTAACAGCCACCACTGTCACACTCTCTCCAGCAGGGCACCCCTGGAGCCAGAAGTAATGGGAACGAACACTGCACCACATAAGGGAAGGCGGGAGTCGTAGTTCCAGACATCAGAAAAGGGGGCAGCCAGGACAGCGGGACAAGGCATCCGTCTTGCAGGGACAGGGGCAAAGAGCATGGGATACGTCCGCATGAACCAGCAGGGGGTCAGTCAGAGGCAATGCAGACAGCGGGCAGGGCCGGGCAGAGGTTACAGGGCGGCTCGGGCGGGAGAACTGGAGGGAAGATCATGTGGGGTAAGGGAGGGGGCCATTAGGCTACTCACTGTTCCAGGGCATTCCAAGTTCAGTCTTCAGGCGAGGCCGCGGAGGAGCCAGCGGAGCTCGGCCCGGGGGCATGTCGCTGACGGCGCCGGCCGGCAGGACCCGACCGCGATGGCCCACCGCCAGGGGATCGAGCATCACGCTCCGGAAACCTCGCCAGCCAGTCCGGGATCGCCATTGGAGCCAGATCCGCAAACCGGAACAGGGCCTGAAGATCAGAATGCTTACGGAGGATAAACGTCGATCCATTTCTGCGGACTATCAGCTGAAGAGGGAAGCCCCAGCGATAGGTAGCGTCTTGACCACGGAGCCGTTCCAGAAGGGGCTTCAGCATCGCCCGGCGCATCAGGGTCCCTCGCGAAACATCCAGAAAAATGTGAATTGTAGCCCAATCGAAGTCCAAAGGGCCTACCGACCATGCGGCCCTCATCACCTGCTTCTTGACCGCACAATGGTGGAGGCGGCAGATCACGTCCCTGGGTCTGTCGGCATCCTGCGACCTGGGACCCAGAGCCCGATGGACCCTATCGAACTCCAACACCACCGGGGGTTCTGGCGGGAGAATCCGGGTGAGTATGGCCCGGACCGTCTCAGGCAAGTCCTCGTGGCTAGGGTTGAGCGAACACCTAGATGTCCGTGTTCGACGGGTTCGGCCGAACTTTAAAAAAAAGTCCGGGTCCGTGTCCCGGACTTTTACCGAACTTTTCCCGGACACCGAACCCCATTGAAGTCAATGGGGACCCGAACTTTAAGGCACTAAAATGGCTCTAAAACACCAAAGGAAAGGGCTAGAGTGCTGCAAATGGCAGCAAAACGTAATTAAGAGCATGGCAAGTGCTCTGCAAACAAATGTGGATAGGGAAATAACTTAAAACAACAAAAAAAAAACAGAAAAATAAAACAATGTTCTTCTTCATCTCTGAAGGACGAGGCCCATATGGAGTAGGAGGGAGGTTGAGGTGGTGGTGGATGTGGCGGTGACATAGGCGTGCGCACAGGGTGTGCTGGGTGTGCCTGGGCACACCCTAATCACCTAGGGCACATAGCATTGCCAGTGAGGAGATGGGAAAGATCTCCCTGGGACCTGCTCTGCTCTATTTCTCCTTGCCTACAGGTACATGGCCCCGATACATTACTCTCCCTGCTGGCAAACACATGCATGTGTATTTCAACTTTGGGGTGCACACCTTAATGCAATAGGCTGCGCACACCTATGGGCGGTGTAGGTGGAAGCGGCGGTGGAGGAGGAGCAGGGCCGGATTAACAGCATCATGGGCTTGGTGCTGAGGATTTTGAAGGGCCTTAAGGGCCGTGCCTTGCCATGCACCCAGAGGAGGAAGGGTGCAGCCATGCATGCCTAATTCAACATGGGATGCTGTCTCTGAAGCCCATAAACACATCCATGCATCGCCAACTGTCCCTCCTTGTCCGGCCTTCACGCTGTGTGGGGAGGTTCTGAGGGTGCTGCCTGGGGAAGCGAGCATAGAAGCCAGACTTCTGTGTTTACAAGTGACAGAAGAGCGGTAACAGTGAATATGGCCAACCCGGGGCCTATATAAAAGGTAGGGGCCTGGAGCTGCAGCTCCAATAGCCCCTACATTAATCTGGCCCTGAGGAGGAGGACGAGGTAGCCAACACTGCTTCTTTTCAAAAATTTTAAATGAGGGTACACCCCAAAAGAGTGAGAAAGAGCAAAAATGGAACAATGGGTGGGTAAGGTCGGTATCCATTGCTATTCTGCATAAGGTACGGAAAAGTCCCGTGGGATCCATGCCTGGTTCATTTTAATGAACGTGAGCTTGTCCACATTGTCTCTGGACAGGCGGCTGCGCTTGTCTGTTATAACGCCCCCAGCCGTGCTAAATACCCGTTCAGATAATACACTGGCTGCAGGGCACGCCAGCACCTCCAAGGCGTAAAGGGCAAGCTCAGGCCATGTGCCCAATTTGGAGACCCAGAAGTTGAAGGGGGCAGACCCGTCATTCACTACATGTAGGCGTGTGCACACATACTGCTCCACCATGTTGGTAAAATGCTGCCTCCTGCTAAGACGTTCCATCTGAGCTGCTGGTGCTGCTGTTTGTTGTGGCGTGCTGACAAAGCTTTTCCACATTTCGGCCATGCTAACCCTGCCTTCTGAGGTGCTGGCGGTGCCCTGGTTGCGTTGGCGACCTCCTCCTCTGCCTTGTGCTTCCACTGTGGCCCCGCTGTCAGATGGGAATGCCAGCAGCATGGCGTCTACCAGCGTGCGCTTGTACTCGCGCATCTTGCGATCGCGCTCCAGTGAGTGAATTAAGGACGGTACGTTGTCCTTGTAACGGGGATCCAGCAGCGTGGCCACCCAGTAATCAGCACAAGTTAGAATGTGGGCAACTCGGCGGTCGTTGTGGAGACACTGCAGCATGTAATCGCTCATGTGTGCCAGGCTGCCCAGAGGCGACGAAAGGCTGTCCTCTGTGGGAGGTGTATCGTCCGTGTCCTCTGTATCCCCCCAGCCACGCACCAGTGATGGCCATGAGCTGGCCTGGGTGCCACCCTGCTGTGAACATGGTTCCATCTCCTCCTCCAGCTCCTCCTCCTCCTCATCCTCCTCATCCTCCAGAACTGTGCCCCTGCTGGACAATTGCGTCCCTGGCGTTTGCGTGTGCAGGAACCCACCCTCGGAGCCCCTTGCGAATGACTGCCCTGAAAGCCTTGGAAATGTTACCTCTTCATCCTCCTCCTCCTCCTCATCCTGTGCCACATCCTCTTCCATCATCGCCCGAATTGTTTTTTCAAGGAGGCATAGAAGTGGGATAGTTAAGCTGAGAACGGCGTCATTGCCACTGGCCATGTTGGTGGAGTACTCAAAACAGCGCAACAAGGCACACAGGTCTCGCATGGAGGCCCAGTTATTGGTGGTGAAGTGGTGCTGTTCCGCAGAGCGACTCACGCGTGCGTGCTGCAGCTGAAACTCCACTATGGCCTGCTGCTGCTCGCACAGTCTTTCCAGCATGTGCAAGGTGGAGTTCCACCTTGTGGGCACGTCACATATGAGGCGGTGAGCGGGAAGGCCGAAGTTACGCTGCAGCGCTGCCAGGCGAGCAGCAGCAGGGTGAGAACGCCGAAAGTGCGCACAAACGGCCCGCACTTTCTGCAGCAGCTCTGACATATCGGGGTAGTTTTTAAGGAACCTCTGCACCACCAAATTCAGCACATGCGCCAGGCAAGGGATGTGCGTCAAACCGGCTAGGCCCAGAGCTGCTATGAGATTTCGCCCGTTATCACACACCACCAGGCCGGGCTTGAGGCTCGCTGGCAGCAACCACTCATTTGTCTGCTGTTCCATGCTCCTCCACAACTCCTGCGCGGTGTGTGGTTTGTCCCCCAAACAGGCAAGTTGTAAAACTGCCTGCTGTCGTTTACCCCTGGCCGTGCTGAAGTTGGTGGTGAAGGTGTTACGCTGTCCGGATGAGGAGGCGGTAGAGGATGAGGAAGCGGAGTAGGAGGAGTTACGAACAGGAGGCAAACTGAAGCGCCCTGCAATCCTCGGTGGTGGAAGGACATGCGCCAAATTGCTATCCGCCTCAGGCCCATCCGCCACTGCATTTACCCAGTGTGCCGTTAGGGAGATATAACGCCCCTGACCGTGCTTACTGGTCCACGTATCCGTAGTTAGGTGGACCTTGGCACAGATGGCGTTGCGCAGTGCACACCTGATATTTTCCCCCACTTGGTTGTGCAGGGAAGGGATGGCTTGCCTGGAAAAGTAGTGGCGGCTGGGCACGACGTACTGTGGGACAGCCACCGACATAAGGTTTTTAAAACTGTGCGTCTCCACCAGACGGAATGACAGCATTTCAAAGGCCAATAATTTTGAAATGCTGGCATTCAGGGCCAGGGATCGCGGGTGGGTAGGGGGGTACTTCCTCTTCCTCTCAAGTGTTTGGGAGATGGAAAGCTGAACGCTTCCACGGGACATTGTGGAGATGGTTGTTGGTGACCCAGGTGGTGGTGTTGCTGACAGATCGTCTGTTTGCGGGGTGGCAGGTGCCGGTATCACTACAGATGTGGCTGGAGCGGCCGAGACTGCAGCAGAAGAGGAAGCAGGATGAGCCAGAGACGTTTCTTGGTTTTGAAGGTGTGTACTCCACTGCAGCTCGTGCTTTGCACTTAGATGCCTGATCATGCAGGTTGTGCTCAGGTTGAGAAGGTTCATGCCTCGCTTCAAGCTCTGATTGCACAGGGTGCAAACCACTCGTGTCCTGTCATCAGCACATTTTCTAAAGAACTTCCACGCTAGAGAACTCCTTTGAGCTGACTTTGGTGCGCTCGTTCCCTTGCTGCGTTGGGCAGTAGCGGGCGTAGTGTCTAGGGCACGGCCGCTCCGCTTCTGCACCCTGCTCCCTCTTCTGCTGTGCTGGTGGCTCTGTGCGACCACCGCCTCTTCCTCCAAACTACTCAGGTCACCTGCATGACGTTCATTCCATGTGGGGTCGAGGACCTCATCGTCCTCCACATCATCTTCCACCCAGTCTTCACCCCTGCCCTCCTTGTCGGTCTCCACAATGCTGAACGCCGCAGCAGTTGGCACCTGCGTTTCGTCATCATCGGAGACGTGCTGCGATGATCCTTGCATGTACTCATCTTGAGAAATAAGTGGTTGGGCATCGCTGCACTCAATCTCTTCCACTTCTGGGGCAGGGCTAGGTGGATGGCCCTGGGAAACCCTGCTGACAGAGTCCTCAAAAAGAATAAGAGACTGCTGTATGGCTTGGGGCTCAGACTGCTGGCCTGATTTGCAAGGGGGTGAGGTGAAAGACGGTTGGACATTGGCTGCAGGTGCCAACTCTGACCTTTCTGCAGTAGACTGGGTGGGAGACAATGTGAAGGAACTGGAGGCACTGTCAGCAGCAAACCAATCTACTATCGCCTCAACTTGTTCTGGCCTCATCACTTCTAGGGGCGTTTGATGCCCTACCAAATACTGATGCAGGTTCTGTCGCCTACTCACACTTGAGGAAGGTGTTTCACTTGTGCGTGTAGCTGGCACAGATCGACCATGTCCTCTCCTTGCAACAGGAGCTCTACCAGCAGCACCACGACCCAGGCCACGGCCCTTATTTGACGGTCTCCTCATATTTCTGTAATTTAAGATCTTGCCCTAGAAAGGTTTTTATTGAATAGCGGAATAGAAAATATGATCCAAAAAAAGTGTATGTATATCACACGTACACAACCACACTAGGCCCCAATTACTATTGTTTGTACCCCTAAAAGGCTAGATGAGGAGTAGGGGGAGTATGGAACAGGCAGCACCCTCAAACCTTCAGAAGTATGAGATGAACCCCAACAACTTGGAAAGGTGGATCTCTCTCACACGTACCAACACAGACTATCCCCCAATTTAACTGATCCCCAAAGGTTTTTGATTAAATAGCGGAATAGAAAATATGATCCCAAAAAAGTGTATGTATATCACACGTACACAACCACACTAGGCCCCAATTACTATTGTTTGTACCCCTAAAAGGCTAGGAGTAGGGGGAGTATGGAACAGGCAGCACCCTCAAACCTTCAGAAGTATGAGATGAACCCCAACAACTTGGAAAGGTGGATCTCTCTCACACGTACCAACACAGACTATCCCCCAATTTAACTGATCCCCAAAGGTTTTTGATTAAATAGCGGAATAGAAAATATGATCCCAAAAAAGTGTATGTATATCACACGTACACAACCACACTAGGCCCCAATTACTATTGTTTGTACCCCTAAAAGGCTAGGAGTAGGGGGAGTATGGAACAGGCAGCACCCTCAAACCTTCAGAAGTATGAGATGAACCCCAACAACTTGGAAAGGTGGATCTCTCTCACACGTACCAACACAGACTATCCCCCAATTTAACTGATCCCCAAAGGTTTTTGATTAAATAGCGGAATAGAAAATATGATCCCAAAAAAGTGTATGTATATCACACGTACACAACCACACTAGGCCCCAATTACTATTGTTTGTACCCCTAAAAGGCTAGGAGTAGGGGGAGTATGGAACAGGCAGCACCCTCAAACCTTCAGAAGTATGAGATGAACCCCAACAACTTGGAAAGGTGGATCTCTCTCACACGTACCAACACAGACTATCCCCCAATTTAACTGATCCCCAAAGGTTTTTGATTAAATAGCGGAATAGAAAATATGATCCCAAAAAAGTGTATGTATATCACACGTACACAACCACACTAGGCCCCAATTACTATTGTTTGTACCCCTAAAAGGCTAGGAGTAGGGGGAGTATGGAACAGGCAGCACCCTCAAACCTTCAGAAGTATGAGATGAACCCCAACAACTTGGAAAGGTGGATCTCTCTCACACGTACCAACACAGACTATCCCCCAATTTAACTGATCCCCAAAGGTTTTTGATTAAATAGCGGAATAGAAAATATGATCCCAAAAAAGTGTATGTATATCACACGTACACAACCACACTAGGCCCCAATTACTATTGTTTGTACCCCTAAAAGGCTAGGAGTAGGGGGAGTATGGAACAGGCAGCACCCTCAAACCTTCAGAAGTATGAGATGAACCCCAACAACTTGGAAAGGTGGATCTCTCTCACACGTACCAACACAGACTATCCCCCAATTTAACTGATCCCCAAAGGTTTTTGATTAAATAGCGGAATAGAAAATATGATCCCAAAAAAGTGTATGTATATCACACGTACACAACCACACTAGGCCCCAATTACTATTGTTTGTACCCCTAAAAGGCTAGGAGTAGGGGGAGTATGGAACAGGCAGCACCCTCAAACCTTCAGAAGTATGAGATGAACCCCAACAACTTGGAAAGGTGGATCTCTCTCACACGTACCAACACAGACTATCCCCCAATTTAACTGATCCCCAAAGGTTTTTGATTAAATAGCGGAATAGAAAATATGATCCCAAAAAAGTGTATGTATATCACACGTACACAACCACACTAGGCCCCAATTACTATTGTTTGTACCCCTAAAAGGCTAGGAGTAGGGGGAGTATGGAACAGGCAGCACCCTCAAACCTTCAGAAGTATGAGATGAACCCCAACAACTTGGAAAGGTGGATCTCTCTCACACGTACCAACACAGACTATCCCCCAATTTAACTGATCCCCAAAGGTTTTTGATTAAATAGCGGAATAGAAAATATGATCCCAAAAAAGTGTATGTATATCACACGTACACAACCACACTAGGCCCCAATTACTATTGTTTGTACCCCTAAAAGGCTAGGAGTAGGGGGAGTATGGAACAGGCAGCACCCTCAAACCTTCAGAAGTATGAGATGAACCCCAACAACTTGGAAAGGTGGATCTCTCTCACACGTACCAACACAGACTATCCCCCAATTTAACTGATCCCCAAAGGTTTTTGATTAAATAGCGGAATAGAAAATATGATCCCAAAAAAGTGTATGTATATCACACGTACACAACCACACTAGGCCCCAATTACTATTGTTTGTACCCCTAAAAGGCTAGGAGTAGGGGGAGTATGGAACAGGCAGCACCCTCAAACCTTCAGAAGTATGAGATGAACCCCAACAACTTGGAAAGGTGGATCTCTCTCACACGTACCAACACAGACTATCCCCCAATTTAACTGATCCCCAAAGGTTTTTGATTAAATAGCGGAATAGAAAATATGATCCCAAAAAAGTGTATGTATATCACACGTACACAACCACACTAGGCCCCAATTACTATTGTTTGTACCCCTAAAAGGCTAGGAGTAGGGGGAGTATGGAACAGGCAGCACCCTCAAACCTTCAGAAGTATGAGATGAACCCCAACAACTTGGAAAGGTGGATCTCTCTCACACGTACCAACACAGACTATCCCCCAATTTAACTGATCCCCAAAGGTTTTTGATTAAATAGCGGAATAGAAAATATGATCCCAAAAAAGTGTATGTATATCACACGTACACAACCACACTAGGCCCCAATTACTATTGTTTGTACCCCTAAAAGGCTAGATGAGGAGTAGGGGGAGTATGGAACAGGCAGCACCCTCAAACCTTCAGAAGTATGAGATTGTGTTCACTGTACCCCACAAAGATTGAGTTCACTGCACCCCACAATGATTGTGTTCACTGCACCCCACAAAGATTGTGTTCACTGCACCTCACAAAGATTGTGTTCACTGTACCCCCCAAAGATTGTGTTCACTGCACCCCACAAAGATTCTGTTCACTGTACCCCACAAAGATTGTGTTCACTGCACCCCAAAAAGATTGTGTTCACTGCACCCCAAAAAGGATGTTGTTCACTGCACCCCAAAAAGGATGTTGTTCACTCCACCCCAAAAAGATTGTGTTCACTGCACCCCACAAAGATTGTGTTCACTGCACCCCAAAAAGATTGTGTTCACTGCACCCCAAAAATGATTTTGTTCACTGCACCCCAAAAAGGATTTTGTTCACTGCACCCCAAAAAGGATGTTGTTCACTCCACCCCAAAAAGATTGTGTTCACTGCACCCCAAAAAGATTGTGTTCACTGCACCCCACAAAGGATTTTGTTCACTGCACCCCAAAAAGATTGTGTTCACTGCACCCCAAAAAGGATGTTGTTCACTGCACCCCAAAAAGGATTTTGTTCACTGCACCCCAAAAAGATTGTGTTCACTGCACCCCACAAAGGATTTTGTTCACTGCACCCCACAAAGATTGTGTTCACTGCACACCAAAAAGGATTGTGTTCACTGCACCCCAAAAAGATTTTGTTCACTGCACCCCAAAAAGATTGTGTTCACTGCAGCCCAAAAAGATTGTGTTCACTGCAGCCCAAAAAGATTGTGTTCACTGCAGCCCAAAAAGATTGTGTTCACTGCAGCTCACACACAGAAAAATGGATGTGGATCACTGACACCTGCCTATCTCCAATCCCACACCACACAGCAATATCGATTGTAGTTTGTAGAACACAGTTTCCCTAAAATTCAGCAGACTCTGTCCCTAACAGGATTGAGAAGAGATCGTAGATCAGGATTGAGTGCAGACCCCACCCCCCACACAGCAATATCGATTGTAGTTTGTAGAAGACACTGACCCTATAATTCAGCAGACTCTATCCCTAAAATGCCTACAACTCGCCCTGCCTAAACACTCCGACCTGTCCCTCAATTCTATCCGGACACAAATGGTTTTTTCCTGCCTATCTTTCCCTAATCAGCAGCCAGCACGTTGATGTGTGCTCTGTCCCTGAATCTAAGCAGCATAATGACGCCGCTGCGGCTGCCTCGAACTTATAAAGACTTGGTCACATGCTTCAGACGGCCAATCACAGCTACTGAGACATTTGCAGGCATGGCTGGGATGGCTTAAGGCACACCAGTTAAACGATTGTTGATTGGCTGTTGAAAGCCCGCCATGAAAAGAGCGCCAAAGCATGCAAAACCCGGAAATAAAACGACCGAACACGGATTTTTACCCGAACATACAGTAAAGTGTCCGTGTCCGTGTTCGGGTACAAAAAATCCAATTATTCAGTACGAACACGAATAATACAGTCCGTGTTCGCTCAACACTACTCGTGGCCCGTGGCTTCGGGAAGGCCGCGGAGCCGCAGATTGTTCCTACGGCTCCGATTCTCAATGTCCTCCATGGTAAGTTGTTGCTCAACAAGGATGTCCGCGTGAGCTGCCTGGGTCTTCTCCAACTGGGTCACCCGGGTTTGTAGGTCACAAATAGCGGACTCTCCAGAGGCCACCCGCTCCTGCACCTGGGTCACCTCTCCCGACAGGGCCTGGAAGTCCCTCCAGTGTTGCTCCGTGACCTGAGCCACCAGGGCCTCCATGTCCATTTTGGTGGGGAGGGATCGCAGCAAGGCCCAAATGTCTCTGTCTTCCCCCGAGTCCCCGGTAAGAGATGACTGGGACGCCATAGGAGGCGCCGGAGATGCCGCCGAAGGCGAGGGAGCCGGGTGGAGGGTGTTTGAGGCGATGATGAGGTAGCGGCCGGAGCGGGGTCCCCGCGTGGACTCAGTGCAGGCGCCCGGATTCCCGGTGCTGGAGAACCCTGGAAAAACGGGCGGATCGGAGCCGAGGAAGTCGCCCGAGGAGCAGGTTTCGCCGATTTAGTCCTCCTCCACTTGTAAGAGCTCATGACAGCCAGTAAATGCTAGGTTAAGGCCGATCAGGGAGGCTAGGGAGCACCATGAGAAAACGTCTTCACGCCGCCATGTCCTAGCCACGCCCCCCGGCTTACTCTTTTTGTGCCACCATCCTACTGTTCTTCCCCTCTAAAGCGCTCAACATTCATTACTCCTTGCTGGATAATATAGACTAGCTTGTGTGGTAGCTCCCAACAACTGGTGACAACAAGGTGACAATAAAAAAAGAGTGAACCAATCAAAACGATAAAAAACACACATAGCCAAAAACAATTTAGCACAGTGGTAAGTAAGAAATAAGAAACTATTGTGGTGGTTTGAGATTTTTTTTTTTGAGGGACAGGGTGCTGGCTAAGACTTCTTTCCATTTTAAGAAATAAACTGAAATAAATAACTTAAAATGTGCTTTGAAATGATGTGGGATAAAGCTAGTGAAAATGGAAGTACATTGCAAAAACGTATACTGTTTTATATTTTGGCTAATTAAATGTTTTAGGGGACTTTGTAAACTTAAAAAAAGACATGGATAGTTTTGCTGGGTTTAAAAAAGGTATGTTTTTTTCTGGAGTGGGCAAAGAAGGAAGAGTAGATATTAGTGGGGAAATGTACAGTATTCTGTAAAAGAGTTCACCAAATAAATAGCCAATGCTGAATCACCAGAAATAATATAAAACAAAATATATACAGCTTTGTAGAATAGAGTTTGTCCACATTAATTGTGTTCCTTCCTGGATTGACATTCTATGAGGGATGATTCTCTGTACCAATGATCCTTACTGAAAATAAACCTTTTATGGTTTAGACTATATATTAACATAACAATTAGAGGCAAAACAAAAGGGCTATGAAAAACAAATGACATTAAACCCCAAAACAAAAACAAAAAATATATTAAACCCCAAAACAAGAGATTGTTAAGTTGCAACTCACCAGGGTTTTATTTTATTTTTATTTTCACCTAGCGATCCAGCCAGTAACTTTCAGTTATTTTTCATCTTACTTTAACAGACCAAGCTGTCCAGAGAAAGCAGCAGTTAAAGAGTTGAGACAAACCATTTATACTGACAGGAGTTCTTACAACGGTCAGCATTTATTTGTATAAAGCTTTTATCCCAAAAGAAAAAAAAAAGCTGCTGTACATTGCAGCTTATAAAGTTTTATCTGGAATTCATCTTCAATTTGTTAATCAAGTCTAAATCTTTTAGACTAACACAACCCACCCCCCAGACTCACAGTATTGTTTGCCAAAGGTTATTTTTTACTACTTCATCCAGAGTGCAGACACCCTAAAGCCTGGTACAGACTTCAATCCAAGGGGGATAGATTTCAGTTCCCAAGCAAGCGATGTTGGTGCAGCGATTTTGGTGCAGCAACAATAGCCCAGCAGCCTGCAGGGCTATTGTATTCTAACAGTGGGACCCCCTCCCAGCAGAATTCACTGATCAGCACTTGCAGCCATTGACTGCAGTCTTTAGACCGGATTCTGTTAGACTTCTGTAAACATTGATCGAAAGTCAGCTTATTCTTGCTGAACCAGTTATCGGACAGTGTGTACCCAGTTTAGGACAGGAAGTGTGTTATTGATGGAATCACCTGGTAAAATAAAGAGAAAAAAAGCCTAAAAGAAAATGAATGCAGAAACACACCTAAAGAGTGATAATCTGCAATATATTATGCTTTTGTTTTTGGATTTAATACCAATTTACATTTTATCTTTACTGACCACAACTTACATTGGGGAATTTATTTAAACTGAATTTCCTTCCTGTATTTTTTTGCTTCTACATTTTCTTAAGGGGCTTCCAGATTCCAATAAGCCCCCTGCCCACAGCCCCCCACAACCACAGCCCAGGGTTGTGGGGATGAGGCCCTTGTCCCCATCAACATGGGGATAAGATGCTCTGGGGTGGGTGTGGCAAACCCCCCCTGCTCCTAAGCACCCCCCATGTTAAGGGCATGTGGCCTGGTATGGTTTAGGAGGGGGTTCAGTAGGAGCTCTCTCTCCCCCCTTTCCTGGCCTGCCAGGCTGCATGGATAAGGGGCTGGTATGGATTTTTTTTTACATTTTGGCGTGGGGTTCCTCCTTAAAATCCATACCAGACCCGAAGGGCCTGGTTTGAAGTTTGGGGGGGGACCCTATGTCGTTTTTTTTTTTCAATGTCACAAGTCAAATCAGTTAAGATGTTGATCAGACTTGGATTAACTTCCATTAAATTCAATGGGCTGAAATCAGACCCAAGTAAGACCAAAGTAGTGCAGGAATCTTTTCAAAAGTCAGAACAACACAAGTCAGACCAGTTAAGACAGCTTTCATAGGGGAAACGTTGATTTTTA
This sequence comes from Pelophylax lessonae, assembly GCF_965119305.1. Lineage (NCBI taxonomy): Eukaryota > Metazoa > Chordata > Amphibia > Anura > Ranidae > Pelophylax > Pelophylax lessonae. The sequence continues at coordinate 165,792,488 of NC_138774.1, read as the reverse complement.
CATGTCATGTGACATGTGCTCTCAAAGTTGGAGCGCATGTTGCACCAGTGTGAAGGTGGCCTTATAGTGCTCTGACTCCTCCGAGCAGCTTGATTTTAAATGTTCATTAAGCAGTTAATTGGCCACATATGTTAACATGGGCATCTGCAAGGGGGGGGCAGGGGGGGAATGTCAACATCCAGGCTCCTGTGCTTGTGCCTGTGTGGGGGCCGTTCGGCGCCAAGTGATCCATCATTCGCCGACTCCCTCCTCTCTCTGTCCTCCCCTTCCGATAGCTGCAGGGAGCAGGCCGGGCCAAGGTTTCCCTGCTGATGTCAGTCAGGAGGGGCGGAGCTGCAGCCCACAGAGGAGAGGACGGAGCATGGAGAAGAGAGGCAGTGGCCGGGAGTCTGGATACACCAGTGGGTGGCGGTAGTAAAAAGTAAGCAAACAAAGTGACAGAAGTCACAAAAAACATGTCTTGAAGAACTTGATCTAGTCAGTCAGGGGCTTTGTAAATATGCTTAATTAATAAGAGGAGAAAATTTAAAAAATGTGAAATAGCAGGGTAAAGCCCCATTTGCTTTTATTTCTTTAACCACTTCAGCCTGGAAGGATTTGTCCCCTTTTTTGCGATTTGGCATGGCGTTACATTAACAGACTTTAACGGTGGTGTTTGATCTATGCAATTTTTATTTTTTGCACTATATACAAATACTTTTCACATTCTGCTATATAACATTCCCAAAAAAAAAATTAAAAATTAAAAATCAAAATGCTTTTATCTTTTTAGGCCAATATGTATTCTGCTACAAAGTTTTGGTAAAAAAAATCGCAATAAGCCTATTTTGATTGGTTTGTGCAAAAGTTATTGCATCTACAAACTAGGGAAAGATTTATGTCATTCTTATTTATTTTTTATTAGTAATAGTGACGATCTGCAATTTTTAGCGGGACTGCGACATTGCGGCGGACAGATCGGACCCCTAACAGACAGCTTTGACACTTTTGGGGGGACCAGTGACATTACTACAATAATCAGTGCTAAAAATATGCACTGTTACTGTACTAATGACACTGGCAGGGAACGGGGTTATCCCAGAGGTGATCAAAGGGTTAAGTGTGAGCCTAGGGGGTGTTTTCTAACTGTATGGGGGTGGGCTTGTGAATTGGCCACAGAGACCTGTGATCTGTGATCATTTGAGAGAGAACAATGGTCATCTGTGTTTACAACAGCTGACCAGTGTTCTCTCTCAGCGGGGTGAGAATCGCGGCCACCGGTCCCATTGATCGGCATCCCCACTGCCTAGTGGGGGCGGGAGCCCGTCGGTATCTACCTTTGTAGCATAAGGGAGAGTGATTGAGTTGTGATAAACGTGGCTCAGTCATGTGATTTTACTGCCCTGAAAACATAAATGAAAACAAGGCCTAAAAGAAAGCATCTCACTTACTGTGTATAAACCTGACAAGCCAAGTGTTGCCTGTCATATGGAAACAATCTATTAGCAGTGTAGCCACCAGATACCTTCCACACACCCCCATTAGTGCCGGCCATCTCGACCCCCCCCCCCCCCCACACACACACACACACACACACACACACACACACGCATATTTTTTATTTGTCATTTGTTAACACCAAATGCATATTCTACATGTGTTTTTTTTATAATTCAGTCGTAGTGCCTTCATCATGTGTGTATGAATAATATCATAGAAAGAATTGCAAAAAATGTTGGGACCGGCGCTACCACTTATAAAACGTGCGTGTGCAAAATAGAAAGTGCATATAGTGCTAAAGGTGCACGCAATGAATATAAATATATAAAGTGCTACGTGCTGTTTATGGGCTGTGCCTTATATATCATACTGTAAACATCATATGTTATGCATATACTTATGCAAATAAAGTGCCAAGTGCTGATATTGCCAAAACCCCGTGTAGTGATTAAAAAATCAAACAAAGTATGGTGTCGGTAGGTGATTCACCGCAAACACCGCTGCTTACCACACTCTTTTGGCCGATACCTCGACACTTCTTCGGTCACTAAAATAAAGGATAAGCCTCCATTGCGTAGCATATGTTATGTTCAGACAAACGAACGTAGCATCCACTCACAGTTAGGGAGTTCACTATCAGCTTGGAGAGGTGTTTGCCGGACCGCTTCCGCGTTCCACCGGCTCAAACCACCGTTCCCGGAAGTGACGTATAGACGTACGTGAACCACGCCCTACGCGTTTCGTCATACGACGTCATCTGGAACGTGCCGTCCATCTCTACTCCCGGTCTTTTTATAGGCTGGGATGGCGCCATCTTGGTGTACCTACTTTGCGACCGAACACGGCGGCCATCTTGGTATACCTATCCCGTAGCCTAAATAATATTTACTCATCATGTGAACTCCCTTCATGCTGTGTTTGCCATACTTATAAAACAATAATCTTTATTAAAACAACAAGTACGACTAAACATAAATGACTATTGGTAGTTAAAATGAAATTAAAAGTTTGATAAAATGAAATGTGCTAAAAGTGATGTGTCTGGTTTGATCGGCAGTGAGCCGATACCCAGTGGTGCTGTGATACAAATAAAAATACTCAAAATAATTTTATTGTGGTGACATTGTGATCCAGTGGTGTGTGTTAATTGTACTTGATATATTATAAGCTCGTGGGCCCATGTGTCTACGCAAAATAGTGCTAGACTATAAAGAAGGTGCCCATACATATACCAATCTAATCGGTGAGATAGAAATCGTGCTGAAAAATATTTTTGTTTTTTAAAAATATTTTTGTTTTTTTAAAACAAGATTAATCTTTTAAAAGGCAATTCCTCAGTAAGTCCATCCGCTGTGCTGTAAGTCCATGTCTTTGTAGATTTTGTTGTTCTGAACGGGTATGTAATAAAAAATCCATTATAGATCCAAGTTTTTCCAGAGGACCCAATAAATGTTATATAGGGGACCATATACGATAAATAGGTAAAAATGATAAAAATGGGAAGGTTTGTATAAAAAATGTGTATACAGGGGAAAGGATTATATATTTACTCAAAAATATGTCCTTAAAACCGTATCTTTAAAAGACAAGAGGCTGTGATTCATGAATTTCCATACAAAGGAGGACTATTTCCTAAACAATTCCTTAAAAATCCTTAAAAATCCTTAAAAACCCTTAAAATCCTTAAAAACCTCAAAACCCCAAAAAACCCCCATGCAAATTGAGGGCCTATAGGGAGGTTTATAACAAAAATCAAGGATAAAAGGGGGGTAAAAAGGAGAAGGACTAAAAAGGAGGACTATAAAAGGTCAAAGGAGGATCCAACAAAGGGGGGACCCAAAAAAGGAGGCCACAGGCTTAAAAAATTAAAAAGTTAAAAATCAGTAATAAAACAGTTCAAGTCTATGTCGATGTTCAAGCCTTTAGGTTGGAGGGTCTGCATCTGATATATCCACTTCGTTTCGTTCCTTGACACATCTATTTTCTTGTTACTTCCTCTCCAGTTGTTTTTGATTTTGTCGATAGCGTAAAAAACCATTACGGTGGGGTCTTGGGAATGATGGAACTTGAAGTGTCGTGACAGACTATGTTTCTCAAACCCTTTTCTGATATTCTTTACGTGCTCCCTAATGCGGACAAATAGGGGTCTGGTGGTGCGGCCTGCATACTGTAATTTACAGGGGCACTCCACCACATAAGTGACGTGAGTGCTTGTGCAAGTGATGGTTTCCTTTATCTCATACATTTTTCCTGTGCTTTGTGCCATAAAAGAAGTTGTTTTCCTTTTCTTTTCCTTAGATGTTTTGCATGGGAGGCATTTTCCACATCTGAAGAAACCCTTTAGGCTGGTTGGAAGATTTATTTGCTTAGGAGGATCCACAACGTTGTGCACCAGCCGGTTTCTTAGGTTTGGTGCTTTTCTATATATGAAAGTGGGTTTTGCAGGGAGGATGTCTCTAAGTGTTGCATCTGCTTGTAAGATAGGCCAGTGTTTTCTCACAATTTTCTCTAAGGCCTTATGCTGAGTATTGTATCCAGTTAGAAATGCAAATTCAGTGTTTTTATTTCCGCTGGTTTTATTTGGCACATCCTTTATCAGGTCTTCTCTGTTCATTCTTTCTACTATTTTCTTGATGTTAATTAATTCACTTCTTTTGTATCCTTTTTCCACAAACCTGCCAATCAATAATTCTGCCTGTGTTTCAAAGTCTCTTATATCGCTGCAGTTCCTTCTGATTCTCATCAGTTGCCCTTTGGGAATGTTCCCTAGCCACTTGGGATGGTGGCAGCTGCTTTTTGGAATATATCCGTTTCGATCGGTTTTTTTGAAATACGTTTTACTGCTTAATCTTCCTTCCTTTTTTGTTAATTCCAGATCCAGAAAGGCAATGTGTTCATGGTGAAAATTTCCTGAAAAAGTGATGCCATATATATTCATATTGATTTCGTCAAAGAATTCCTGCAAGGATTCCTCAGCACGTAAAGAATATCAGAAAAGGGTTTGAGAAACATAGTCTGTCACGACACTTCAAGTTCCATCATTCCCAAGACCCCACCGTAATGGTTTTTTACGCTATCGACAAAATCAAAAACAACTGGAGAGGAAGTAACAAGAAAATAGATGTGTCAAGGAACGAAACGAAGTGGATATATCAGATGCAGACCCTCCAACCTAAAGGCTTGAACATCGACATAGACTTGAACTGTTTTATTACTGATTTTTAACTTTTTAATTTTTTAAGCCTGTGGCCTCCTTTTTTGGGTCCCCCCTTTGTTGGATCCTCCTTTGACCTTTTATAGTCCTCCTTTTTAGTCCTTCTCCTTTTTACCCCCCTTTTATCCTTGATTTTTGTTATAAACCTCCCTATAGGCCCTCAATTTGCATGGGGGTTTTTTGGGGTTTTGAGGTTTTTAAGGATTTTAAGGGTTTTTAAGGATTTTTAAGGATTTTTAAGGAATTGTTTAGGAAATAGTCCTCCTTTGTATGGAAATTCATGAATCACAGCCTCTTGTCTTTTAAAGATACGGTTTTAAGGACATATTTTTGAGTAAATATATAATCCTTTCCCCTGTATACACATTTTTTATACAAACCTTCCCATTTTTATCATTTTTACCTATTTATCGTATATGGTCCCCTATATAACATTTATTGGGTCCTCTGGAAAAACTTGGATCTATAATGGATTTTTTATTACATACCCGTTCAGAACAACAAAATCTACAAAGACATGGACTTACAGCACAGCGGATGGACTTACTGAGGAATTGCCTTTTAAAAGATTAATCTTGTTTTAAAAAAACAAAAATATTTTTAAAAAACAAAAATATTTTTCAGCACGATTTCTATCTCACCGATTAGATTGGTATATGTATGGGCACCTTCTTTATAGTCTAGCACTATTTTGCGTAGACACATGGGCCCACGAGCTTATAATATATCAAGTACAATTAACACACACCACTGGATCACAATGTCACCACAATAAAATTATTTTGAGTATTTTTATTTGTATCACAGCACCACTGGGTATCGGCTCACTGCCGATCAAACCAGACACATCACTTTTAGCACATTTCATTTTATCAAACTTTTAATTTCATTTTAACTACCAATAGTCATTTATGTTTAGTCGTACTTGTTGTTTTAATAAAGATTATTGTTTTATAAGTATGGCAAACACAGCATGAAGGGAGTTCACATGATGAGTAAATATTATTTAGGCTACGGGATAGGTATACCAAGATGGCCGCCGTGTTCGGTCGCAAAGTAGGTACACCAAGATGGCGCCATCCCAGCCTATAAAAAGACCGGGAGTAGAGATGGACGGCACGTTCCAGATGACGTCGTATGACGAAACGCGTAGGGCGTGGTTCACGTACGTCTATACGTCACTTCCGGGAACGGTGGTTTGAGCCGGTGGAACGCGGAAGCGGTCCGGCAAACACCTCTCCAAGCTGATAGTGAACTCCCTAACTGTGAGTGGATGCTACGTTCGTTTGTCTGAACATAACATATGCTACGCAATGGAGGCTTATCCTTTATTTTAGTGACCGAAGAAGTGTCGAGGTATCGGCCAAAAGAGTGTGGTAAGCAGCGGTGTTTGCGGTGAATCACCTACCGACACCATACTTTGTTTGATTTTTTAATCACTACACGGGGTTTTGGCAATATCAGCACTTGGCACTTTATTTGCATAAGTATATGCATAACATATGATGTTTACAGTATGATATATAAGGCACAGCCCATAAACAGCACGTAGCACTTTATATATTTATATTCATTGCGTGCACCTTTAGCACTATATGCACTTTCTATTTTGCACACGCACGTTTTATAAGTGGTAGCGCCGGTCCCAACATTTTTTGCAATTCTTTCTATTTTACTACCTCAGAGGTAGGTTGGAGGCAGCTTACACCACCTTTTTAAACCTTTTAAGCCTGATTCAGTATACGGAAAACTCCATAGCGCTGGTATACATTCCTTTTTTCTATGAATAATATCATGCATTCAATAGTGTCAATAGTGTAAACATGAAAACTGATTAGAAATTGCTAATCAGACAATGGCAGCTTGATTCTTCCAATAAGCTTTTGCATTAGGTTTCTCAAACCTTTGGATGCTTTATGTGATAATGAATAAGCCCCTCCCCTTCATGACATTGTCAAAAAGGGGCGAGCATGGGTGACCTTAAATTGAAGCCCCCCCCCGAAAAAAGTTCTGCGGATGCCCATGTATGTTAACAGGTGGAGTTTGGACATTATATATTGTGATGTTTTTGTACGTGTTATTTGTTACAAATAAGACCGACAAGGCTTAAATGTGTCAACAGCTGTACTGATAATATCTCTTTTGTTGAAGAATTTTAAGAGCATGTACAGAGTTGCAGATCATTTTACTGCAGGATTTTAGGGGCAGTGGTCTTCCTTATTTGGATCTACTTGGGTTACCACTGGCACTACTTTCAGTAGAAAAAAAGTAGGTCATATAGTGGCACCTCATTTGGCATGGTTTATTTTCTTATGATTCCTAATATTCTCTAATCAGAGTAGTTAAAAAGACAAAAAGCTTTTTTACCTTAATGCATTCTTTGCAAATTGCTCCCCCCAGCCACGCCTTAAACACCTGAGCCCGATCTCGATCGAGCACTGTGCCCATCTACAGAAGCTCTTTTCCCCTCTCTCTCTTTTTACATGAGACTCAGCAGTAGCAGGAGCCATTGGCAATTGCTGTTGCCAGTCAAAGTCTGTGAGGATGGAGGGCAAAAGCTGCGTGCTGTGTGTGTCTATAGACGCACACAGTTCAGCTCAATTAAGCTAACAACAGTGCCCCCATAGCAAGCGGCTTGCTACGGGGGCACTTGGAGAAGAGGAGGAGCCAGAATCATCAGTGGGGGACCCCAGATGATGAGGTTTGAGACAGCTGTGTAAAACAAATGCACAGAGCATGTAAGCATACATGCTTATTATTTTGAGAGAATAAAAGAAGCTTTACAATCTTTATAAGCTTATACAAAATAATTGACATAATTGTGGTACAAAGAGACAGATACCAAGGAAAATACTAATGTTGATGTCCCTTTAATGTTTCATTTAAGCACAGAGTTTGTGCATAACACGATAAATGGAAAATGAAACATGGAGTATAATTTAAAATGTTCACAATTGTTCAAATACCCTAGTTTAAAAAAATCTGAAATTATCTTTACTTCTAAGAAACTTTTGTTTTATGCAACTAAATACTTGTTTGTATTCCTATTTCATCTTTAAACAAGTAAACATTTTATGAGGTTGAATTACTGAAGAAGTATAGATTGTTAACAAAACGAGTGTTCAAATAGCTTAGCAAATACAAGAACTCTGTGTCCGTGTCATTCACTACATAATGTAAAATGTAGAAATAATTTTCCAAATTTCAGTGCACATTATTATGTATTTAAAGTGAACATAGAATTTATTTTATTTTTACTAACCTAAAAAGTGTATTTTAAAATGTAATTGTCATCAACTTTTATCACAACATTTATTAAATTTGAGAAATAATTTAGCATGCATGCATCTCTGCTTTTTATGGTTGCAAAGCTCACAACACTACACACTCATCCTCACACATCTCATACTTAATTTAATCAGTTACTGTACATTTACCCAGGATGATATTCTTATATATATTCATCAACAGGAGGCATTGGCAGGTACATCACAAAGCTGATATTGCTGTTTTTAGCTTTGTTCCCAGTTATGCCAGAAGACATTTACTCCACAGACACAACGGCAATTTGTTGATCTTTTTCTGCTCCACAGTTTCTACATAGTAAACTTTATAACTTAAAGTCCTGCAAATTAATTTTTTTCACCCAATCTCCACCTATGGAGTCATAAATATGATCTGTTCAGACAACCCACATCAGCCCCTTGCACATGGACACAGCTTGCCTCACTGTCCAATGTGACCTCCTTGTATGGACCCAAAAATGTTGGCAGTGCTGTAAGGCTTAATAGCATTGGCACTCAGTGTGGGTGACAGGCATGCACATGGTTGTTGCACTTTATTGAGTCCTCTGGTGAAGCACACATGTACTCTTGGATGCCCTCTCCATACCAGAAACTTTACCAAAAAAAACTACTGCAAAAAAACATGCAAAAATAAGGAAAAATTTATTAAAGATGTATGTATGTAAACATTTGATCAGTTGTCATTATGATTTAAAAAGAGAAAACACAGTTGATTGAAAATAAATGGCTTCAGCCAAACATAAGCCCTGAGGAAAAGAAAAGTTTTTGTGTTATCATTCATATTCTCTGAAAAATGGCCAAAAAAAAAAAAAAAAATTCTGCCAGGGTATGTAAACTTATGAGCACAATTGTATATATGGTTATGTAAAATGCAACTCTCACCCATTTCTTGTTTTTTTCTGATTCACAAGATATTATGACAATATTTCAGAAAAAACATTATATCTGAATAGACAAGAACCAATGTTAATTTACCATGCTGCTTTGATACTTCAAAGTTTTTATACTTCAAAGAGTGCCAGAAGCAGAAATCTGTTAAAACCTTAAAGATTAACAATTTTGCATTGTGAAAATTTTTGAATTACATGTATTCAGAGGCATAGATTTTCATTTCTTTAATATATTTTGTAATTGAATAACACATTCAATAAGAATACTCGTTGTGATCTGTTTGTTGCATTCCCTCATGTTTAATATACTGTACAACTCTCTGGTCAACCAAAATAGGAAATGTGATAAGTTGTTGTGATAGGCTTAAGGTTGCAGGAAAACAAAAAAAGTTAGTTAATAGGCTAGTATTAGAGTGTTTTCCCTACTGTCAATGCTACAGATGTACTGACTCTCATTAGGTATAGCTGTGGGCTTTCTGCCATATCTGCTTACTGACTTCATCCAGCTACTGCCAAAGGCCAAATAATCATAATCATTTTGAGTTCATTGCACAAAATACGTCCCTAAGGAATGCTATTCAAATTGAATCAGTCATCATAACAATGATTTTATGATTATATAATAAAGGGAATATTCAATTTAGAAAAAAACATGATTAGAATAAACTGTCCTCTGCAAGCATGTTTGTTTGGTCAGAACAATGAGTACATTAAGTCATATATTAGTTAAAGTGCAGGCTCATTGTAATTGGCTTCTAAACGGTTCTAAAGACATATCTGTCAAGTCAATGATTTACAATGCTATGAATACATAGAGGGCTCACACAAAAGGCCAGTCATTTATGCAGATGTAATTATGAAATGAAAACGAGTGTGCTGTCTATGACAATTATGCTACTGGCTGTCTGTCTATCTATCTTTTAAAAAAATGCAAGTTTTTTCTTCTTTGTGGTCCAGACCCTCTTTCCTTACCTAGGGCCCGTACACACGTACCGATTGTCGGCCGTAAATATTCGGCCAACGTCCGATCGGCCGATTGTCGGCTTGTTAGTATGATGCTTCTGACGACTGACTGCGACTTTTCAGCCGAACAAAATCTGGTCTGCATGCTATAAAATTTTTAGTTTGCCAACACCAGAACGACCGATTGTTCGTCAGTCAGTACAGATTTCGGCCGACAAAAGCCAGATGAGCAAGACTGGGCATGCTCAGAGAAGAAAAAACACACGGAAAGTTAACCATCACATGACATCACTTCTGAAGTTGGATGTTGTTGACCGACAAAATTCATGTGCAGTCTTGAGCACTTTTCAACCAACACGACAGCACTGGACAAAAGACGGCCGATCGTTCGGCCGACAATCGGTACGTGTGTACGGGGCTTAAAACTGTCTGTCTGTTATCCTGTCAAAACTGTGTGTCCATCCATCTGTCTGTTATAGCTTTTCATCTAGCTTTCCATCCGTCCATTGAGTCATCCTTGGCATCCATAGCCAGCTGTACAAAGATTTTTCAGTGAGTGTCATTATTATAAACTTTTTGTATTTGTATAACCAATAATTGATTATGAAGGTTATATTTCACTTCATAATAATGTGATACTTAGCTGTCTAACAAAAGCAGCAGTTATACATGGGTTATGTCAATTGATATAATACTGCCTAGACTGTATTCATCAGGCAACATTTATTCATATAGTTTAAACCCTTTTTTTTTTTAAACAAACAAAACAAAGAACGGTTGCTGTAACAGCGGGTCAGTGTCAATGTCAATAGCCTGCTGTTCACTTTATAACTGCTTTTCTCCACATACAAGTCCATGGGAATGCAAAAGCAGCTGAAAAAGGTCAACTGCACCTGCAATTAGTTTTGAATGATTTCTGAAGAGTCCTAAACTAACGTTAAAACCACTCTGCATTTACGCTTCAAAGCCCATTAACACAGATGATAGAAGTGTTAGCTGGTGCTGGGCATTAATTTGTTTGTCATTTGCTAATCTATGTGTCCATCTAAGACTACCCTTTGTACAAGATGACAATTCTGCTCTAGAACAAACAACACTGTCACCTTGTTAAAAGATAATGGATCTACTGGCAATATCAACAGGTAATACAAAGAAAATTATGTAGGAACTCAAAACAGCAAAAAAACTGTGGCAATGCAACCTGCAGACCTCATTACATATATTATTTTTGTTTTGCCCTTACGGTATACAAATTAGGGCCCTTTCACACGGGCGTTCCGCATGTCCTATTTTTTTGCGGATGATATACGGACATAATGTATGTCAATGGCATTGCGGATGTCAGCGACATCCGATTTTCGTCCTTTTAGTTCTGTTCCGTTTTTTGGAACGGAACAGAACCCTATTTTTGTTCCGTTTAAAAAATGGAACGAATGCAAAATCAGATGTCAGCGGTGTCATCCGCTGACATCCGCAATGCCCATAGGCATACATTATGTCCGTATATCATCCGCAAATGGATGGGATGATATGCGGACATACGGAGCGAATGACACAAGTGTCATCCGCTCCGTGAAAAAAAAAAAAAAGTGCCGGAGCGGATCTGTGTGAAAGAGCCCTCACTCATGTATAATATTTCCAGATAATGATGACCTTCAAAAATATTGCTTGAAGAGGAGCTCCAGCCCCCCCCCCCCCCCAAACAATTTAATGTCAGTAGCTACAAATATTGTAGCTGCTGACTTTTAATATTAGAACACTTACCTGTCCAGGGATCCCGTGATGTTGGCACCCTAGCCGGTTTTTCAATTGGTTCTCGGGTGCTGCTGCGGCATTCCTTGTAATAGAAACTGGCAGTGAAGCCGTGCGGCGTCACAACCAGTTCCCCACTGTGCATGTGCAAAGCACGCTGCACTTTGTGAAAGTCCCAATTATGCTACTGGCTGTCTGTCTATCTATCTTTTAAAAAAATGCAAGTTTTTTCTTCTTTGTGGTCCAGACCCTCTTTCCTTACCTAAATAGACTCTAAGTTGGATAAAAGTTATTCTTAAGGAAAATAATCTTTATCAGGTGTTTGAGTTTAATACAGTGTTGCGTGTTTTCATCATATTTATCTGTCGCTTGTAAAAGTCTGGACATATTGGTGTCCAGTTTATCTGTACATGTTCCAGACTTATAAGAAGGAGGAGGACTATGAGTAAAGCCCCGTACACACATACCAATTGTCGGCCGTAAATATTCAGCCGACGACTGATCGGCCGATTGTAGGCTTGTTAGTATGATGCTTCCGACAGCGCATTTTCGGCCGAACAGAATCTGTCGTGCAAGCATTAAAATTTTTGTTGGCCAACACCAGAACGGCCGATTGTTCGCCAGTCAGTACAGATTTCGGCCGACAGACAGCAGATTAGCAAGACTGGGCATGCTCAGAAAAGAAAAAAGACAAGGAAAGTTAACCATCACATGACATCACTTCTGCAGTCGGCTGTTGTTGGCCGACAAAATTCGGGTGCAGTCTTTTGCAGTTTTCAACAGACACGACAGCCCTGGACAAAAGACGGCCAATCGTTCGGCCGACGATCGGTACGTGTGTACGGGGCTTAACTTTGCTCATTTATTATGCTAGGGAAACTTGGCAGTCTAACTACCACCTTTTTTAGTGATATAAGAAAACTCAAACTCTTACTTCTCAAGCAAGGTTGTAATTTACAAGATGAAGAACTTTCAGTGCTGCAAGTGAAGCAAGAATTTTTCTTCATTAACATTCTAGCAGCCTTTGGCAGTTTGGATAGTCGTCTAAACACCATACTGCTGTTTGCTTCCAGCTTATGAAAAGGATTTATAATTGGTTCTTCAGTAATAAATTCAAGCATATATAAAGCATTTTTGAAGACAATAGATAAAACATAAAAAAGATGACTATAGAGCCTACCTGCAGGTGTATTATGCAACCCTTGTATACCTGTCATACATACACTAAATTCAAGCAGGTGGCACAATTGAGTTTTAGAGTGTTTGCTTGCTGTATCTGACCTCCCAAAATTTACTTCACTTCCCTCTTTTGCTGACACAGCAGCTAGAGCATTCAGTATTTCTTCACACTGAACTCCATTATTAGTGCTGTATTTTAGATATCACATTTCATACAAACCTCTCTGAAACCTCTTACTGGTTCTTCAGTAATACATTCAAGCATATATAAAACATTTTTAAAGACAATAGAGAAAACATAAAAAAAGAGGACTATAGAGCCTACCTGCAGGTGTATTATGCAATCCTTGTATACCTGTCATGCATACACTAAATTCAAGCAAGTGGTGCAATTGAGTTTTAGAGTGTTTGGTTGCTGTACTGTATCTGACCTCACAAAATTTACTTCACTTCCCTCTTTTGTTGACATAGCAGCTAGAACATTCAGTATTTCTTCACACTGATTTTAGATATCACATTTCATACAAACCTCTCTGAAACGTAATAGTATGACACTTTTTTTCTAAAATTTCCCATCATTCCATTTCATCATTATTCTAAATTATAATAGTAAAACAGACTACTCTGAAGCAGAAACTCATTGGTTTAATCAACCTTCCATTGGCCAATATTGAAATGCTAATAAAAAATTGTGCCATTTGAGAAACCACAAAAAACATTGCTTGCAAAAACCAGACTCCATCCAGTACAGTTATATCATTATATAAAATACAATAGTCAGTGCTAACATCAATATACATAAAAATCTGCTAGCAATAGAAGTAGAATATGAGTAATTTATGAGTAATAATATATCAATAAATGCAGAGCTTCAATCCAAAATGATAATCATAATAATAAAAGTACAGTGTCACTCTGCAAGATCACATGCATCAATCTCTAATAACGAAAAGTCCATAAAGTTCTTGTGATGATCCAAGAGTGTAGGAAATTAAAATCCATATGCATCACCAAGCCATAAAAAATATCACCATGTGAGCTGCTTCTCACCAGAAATGCAAACGGCCCATAGGTATATGCTGCCAGATTATAAGCAGTTTACAGGCAACAAACATAGACTTGTGCAGGCATCAGTCACTGTCTCCAAAGGAACAATCACCTCCACACTTCTCCTCCAATGGGGGTAGTAGTACTCTGTATGTATGCTCATAAAGCAATGTCAAACATAATGAATATTCTTACTCCAACTGTTGTAATAGTGACTTATCCCTTGCTGAAACCTATGCCTGGCCTGTATAAGTAGATATAACTACTGTGGACAACTTTCATCAGATAGCTGACCTCACCTAAACACTGTTTTATTAGCGTGGGTCTTTAGTGCAAGAAGAAGGTATAGCAGACAACAAGATGTGGCAGATGATTGAAAGACAGTATTTTGCAGGTCAAAACATGGTAATGTGTTCCCGGATGCGAGCAGATTGCATAAGGCCTAGATAGATGTTGCCGTCTTCATCCCTACAAGCATAATTAAGGTACAGGAAAAGGAAGTACATCACAAAATGGGAGGGATGGAGAGAATACAGAAAAGGAAGGTGCTATAACCAAAATAACAACAATATGGCAGTAAAACCAATCATATAGAATTCAAAAAACAATGGCTTATGAAGATTAACTGTATAAATTCTCACACAACATGTGTAACAGCACACTCCCCATAAGGTATTGTAAATACCACTATGTTATATCATAACGGTAGTTATGCAAATGCAAATAAACAATGGTGCAATTTGCAGTTGTCTTGAAGATCTTAAAGACAAAAGGAAAAACATGCATATCTATGCAACAATAACTAAATAAAGCATCAAGTAGTGTCAATTAAAGTAGGCACATTCTAGTTGAGGTTAAAACTGGATCCAGCAAGCCCAGGTAAGCAAGTTCAGTCTCCAAAAGTCAAGAGTAAATCAAGAGTAAATCAAGTTCTGTGATGGGTCTGAGGAAATTCTTTACAGTTCCTTGTCTGGCAACCTTTACCCCTATCTTATGTACCATACCATCATCACTAGGAATGGTCTTTACAATGAGCCCCATGGGCCATTGGATTCTTTCCACTTGCTGGTCTTTAAGCAGAACAAGGTCTCCAACTTGGAGCTTAGGGTTCAGGCGTTGTCATTTTCTGCGTCCTTGCAGGAGAGAAAGATACCCCAAAGATCTTCCAATGATTCCAGATGCAGTTGGCAAGATGTTGAACTCGCTTCCATTGTTTTAAAGTCTCCAGCTGGAGCAGGAACAGACCCAAGCTTCTGGGTAAGAAGAGTAACTGTAGTAAGGATTGTTGGGAACTCTGGATCTGTAGATACTGGAAAAAGTGGTCTAGAATTGATTATGGTGGACAATTCTGCCAGAAAGGCTGGTAAACTCTTATGAGTAAGCCTTGTGGAGTTAAAGGCTCGTTAACATAGGGTCCAGTATCCTACGTGTAATGACTATCATTCTCTCTCATGAGCCACCCATGTGGGAAGAATGAGGAGGATTGAAAATCCAAGTGCAGCCCTTTTCAGCTAAAAAGGCCTGGATTGGCTTAGAATCGAGCATAACTCTCAGGCAGGCTTCAGTAATGTTGGTTCAACAGTCAGATCCTAATGACTTCATTGGCCCTCTGATGGCAAGAAATCGCCTTAGAGCATTTAGAAAACTGGAAGCATCCATGGATTCTATAACTTCGATGTGTACCGCAAGCACACTCATGCAGGTGAACAGCATTTGCTATTTTCTTGGCACCCTCAGGATCTGCGTGCTGTTACCATGCATGGACCAAACATATCTAGACCAACATGAGTGAAAAGTGGGTCAGTACTTTACCTGTCAGCTGGAAAATCTGACATTTGCTGTTGCTAAGGTTTCCCTTCTAATCTGTGGCATTTGACACAGTTGTGCAGTATAGTTGAGATCTGTCTTTTTGCACCAACAATCCAAAGGCCTACAGCTCTTAAGGCACCCTCTGTTAAATGTCTACCTTGGTTTTTTGCCCTTTTATGGTAGTGCTGTATGAGCAAGGTGGAGAGATGATGGTGACAAGGTATGATAAGAGGATTATGTTCTGGCTCTCCCAACTTAGCTTTGTTTAAATGTCCCCCAATCCTTAGCATGCCATGACTGTCAATGAATGGGTTAAGGTTGGCAATTGGACTATTTTTTGGAATGTGCTGCTTGTCACGGATACATTTCATTTCTGTGCTAAAGACATTCTGTTGATCATTGCATATTATGATCAGTTCACTTTCGGCAATGTCCTTTGCAGAAAGGGTTTTTTGGCAAAAGTTCCAGCCTTGACAGTCAGCATGATTGGCCTTAGTGTGATAGCAGTGAGCAATATGGACTAACCTGGCAATACTGCGTATAAGCCATTGTCAGACTGAAGACCTCAGCTGGAGTTTCCTCTGTATGGTCCAGCAGGAATTCAGGTCCTGTTAAACAAGAATAATTTGCAAAGAGGCTTTCAGACATTGGTCTAGTGGCATGATCTGCAGGAATAAACTCTGATGGAACATAATGCCATTGTTCAGGCCTTGGGGATTTTCTGATTCTTTTTACATAGTTGCTGACATAGACAGATAGTCCGACTGTATACGTAGCCCAAAACAACTTTGCTGTCTGTGTAGAATTTGATGTCATATATCTGAATGTCTAGCTCACGCAGGATACAATCTACATTTTCTACGGCTAGCACAGTCCCACAAATTTCAAACCTGGGAATTGTGTGCTCAGGCTTAGGTGCTAACTTAGCTTTGCCAAACAGAAACCCTATGTGAGTTTGATTGAGAAAGCCTCTTACATTGAGGTAGGCAACAGCTGCTATGGTCTCAGTGGATGCATCTGAGAAGATGTGTGTCTCTTTTCTCTGACTTACACCAAGCGAAGCTGAAGTGTAGCAGCATGGTATGTCAATTCCATCTAAAGCACGTAGAGATTGTTTCCAGGACTCCCACTTTGAATATTTGTCTGTTAGAACTGGAGCATCCCAATCTTGAAAACCCTCGATAGCGGTCTTAATAGAGATTTACCTTGTATGGTGATGGGAGCCAAAAATCCCTGTGGATCATACAGACTGTTCACCACTGACAGAACACCGCGTTTGGTGAATGACTTGTCTGCAGTGCAGACTTGAAGGGTGAAAGCGTCTTTTTAATAAGTTCCATCGTAAGCCCAGACTTCTCTGAACAGAAGGCATGTCCATTCCCAGATTTAAATCCCTAAAGCCTGTGGCATGATTGCCAGATTAAAAGGCTTTCCTCACAGCAGCACTGTTTGAGGCAATCTTAAGGAGTCTGAGGTAAGCCTCAGTAAACATACCTTGAGTCCTTTAGAGCAGGTTAATGGCTTCTTCATCTGGGGGTAAGGATTTGAGTCCATCATCAATGTAGAAGTCTCTCTCTCAACAAAGTGTCGAGCATCTGCGCCATACTCTTTTTCACCATCAAGAGCAGTCCTTTGTAGACCATATGTTGCAACAGCAGATGAGGGACTGTTTGCAAAGAAATGTACTTTCATGCGGTTTTCAATCCCTTCAACGCTTATGTTGTTGTCATAGTGCCACAGAATCGTCAGGAAGTTCCTATGGTCTTCTCTTGAAGCGAAGGACTATGAAGCTATAGGACATTTGTTCAATGTCAGCAGTTATGGCAACTGGATCTCTTCTGAAGCTCATAACTAGTGTTGAGCGAACACGGACTGTATTATTCGTGTTCGTACCGAATAATTGGATTTTTTTTACCCGAACACGGACACGGACACTTTACTGTATGTTCGGGTAAAAATCCGTGTTCGGTCGTTTTATTTCCGGGTTTTGCATGCTTTGGCGCTCTTTTCATGGCGGGCTTTCAACAGCCAATCAACAATCGTTTAACTGGTGTGCCTTAAGCCATCCCAGCCATGCCTGCAAATGTCTTAGTAGCTGTGATTGGCCGTCTGAAGCATGTGACCAAGTCTTTATAAGTTCGAGGCAGCCGCCGCAGCAGCGTCATTCTGCTGCTTAGCTAAGGGACAGAGCACACATCAATGTGCTGGCTGCTGATTAGGGAAAGATAGGCAGGAAAAAAACATTTGTGTCCGGATAGAATTGAGGGACAGGTCGGAGTGTTTAGGCAGGGCGAGTTGTAGGCATTTTAGGGATAGAGTCTGCTGAATTATAGGGTCAGTGTCTTCTACAAACTACAATCGATATTGCTGTGTGGGGGGTGGGGTGAATCTGCACTCAATCCTGATCTACGATCTCTTCTCAATCCTGTTAGGGACAGAGTCTGCTGAATTTTAGGGAAACTGTGTTCTACAAACTACAATCGATATTGCTGTGTGGTGTGGGATTGGAGATAGGCAGGTGTCAGTGATCCACATCCATTTTTCTGTGTGTGAGCTGCAGTGAACACAATCTTTTTGGGCTGCAGTGAACACAATCTTTTTGGGCTGCAGTGAACACAATCTTTTTGGGCTGCAGTGAACACAATCTTTTTGGGGTGCAGTGAACAAAATCTTTTTGGGGTGCAGTGAACACAATCCTTTTTGGTGTGCAGTGAACACAATCTTTGTGGGGTGCAGTGAACAAAATCCTTTGTGGGGTGCAGTGAACACAATCTTTTTGGGGTGCAGTGAACAAAATCCTTTTTGGGGTGCAGTGAACAACATCCTTTTTGGGGTGCAGTGAACACAATCTTTTTGGGGTGCAGTGAACAAAATCCTTTGTGGGGTGCAGTGAACACAATCTTTTTGGGGTGCAGTGAACACAATCTTTTTGGGGTGGAGTGAACAACATCCTTTTTGGGGTGCAGTGAACAAAATCCTTTTTGGGGTGCAGTGAACAAAATCATTTTTGGGGTGCAGTGAACACAATCTTTTTGGGGTGCAGTGAACACAATCTTTGTGGGGTGCAGTGAACACAATCTTTTTGGGGTGGAGTGAACAACATCCTTTTTGGGGTGCAGTGAACAACATCCTTTTTGGGGTGCAGTGAACACAATCTTTTTGGGGTGCAGTGAACACAATCTTTGTGGGGTACAGTGAACAGAATCTTTGTGGGGTGCAGTGAACACAATCTTTGGGGGGTACAGTGAACACAATCTTTTTGGGGTGCAGTGAACACAATCTTTGTGGGGTGCAGTGAACACAATCTTTTTGGGGTGGAGTGAACAAAATCATTTTTGGGGTGCAGTGAACAACATCCTTTTTGGGGTGCAGTGATCAAAATCCTTTTTGGGGTGCAGTGAACACAATCTTTTTGGGGTGCAGTGAACAAAATCCTTTGTGGGGTGCAGTGAACAGAATCTTTGTGGGGTGCAGTGAACACAATCTTTGGGGGGGTACAGTGAACACAATCTTTTTGGGGTGCAGTGAACACAATCTTTGTGGGGTACAGTGAACAGAATCTTTGTGGGGTGCAGTGAACACAATCTTTGGGGGGTACAGTGAACACAATCTTTTTGGGGTGCAGTGAACACAATCTTTGGGGGGTACAGTGAACACAATCTTTTTGGGGTGCAGTGAACACAATCTTTGTGGGGTGCAGTGAACACAATCTTTGGGGGGGTACAGTGAACACAATCTTTTTGGGGTGCAGTGAACAACATCCTTTTAGGGTGCAGTGAACACAATCTTTGTGGGGTGCAGTGAACAACATCCTTTTAGGGTGCAGTGAACACAATCTTTGTGGGGTACAGTGAACAGAATCTTTGTGGGGTGCAGTGAACACAATCTTTGGGGGGTACAGTGAACACAATCTTTGTGAGGTGCAGTGAACACAATCTTTGTGGGGTGCAGTGAACACAATCATTGTGGGGTGCAGTGAACTCAATCTTTGTGGGGTACAGTGAACACAATCTCATACTTCTGAAGATTTGAGGGTGCTGCCTGTTCCATACTCCCCCTACTCCTCATCTAGCCTTTTAGGGGTACAAACAATAGTAATTGGGGCCTAGTGTGGTTGTGTACGTGTGATATACATACACTTTTTTTGGATCATATTTTCTATTCCGCTATTTAATCAAAAACCTTTGGGGATCAGTTAAATTGGGGGATAGTCTGTGTTGGTACGTGTGAGAGAGATCCACCTTTCCAAGTTGTTGGGGTTCATCTCATACTTCTGAAGGTTTGAGGGTGCTGCCTGTTCCATACTCCCCCTACTCCTAGCCTTTTAGGGGTACAAACAATAGTAATTGGGGCCTAGTGTGGTTGTGTACGTGTGATATACATACACTTTTTTTGGATCATATTTTCTATTCCGCTATTTAATCAAAAACCTTTGGGGATCAGTTAAATTGGGGGATAGTCTGTGTTGGTACGTGTGAGAGAGATCCACCTTTCCAAGTTGTTGGGGTTCATCTCATACTTCTGAAGGTTTGAGGGTGCTGCCTGTTCCATACCCCCCCTACTCCTCATCTAGCCTTTTAGGGGTACAAACAATAGTAATTGGGGCCTAGTGTGGTTGTGTACGTGTGATATACATACACTTTTTTTAGATCATATTTTCTATTCCGCTATTTAATCAAAAACCTTTGGGGATCAGTTAAATTGGGGGATAGTCTGTGTTGGTACGTGTGAGAGAGATCCACCTTTCCAAGTTGTTGGGGTTCATCTCATACTTCTGAAGGTTTGAGGGTGCTGCCTGTTCCATACTCCCCCTACTCCTCATCTAGCCTTTTAGGGGTACAAACAATAGTAATTGGGGCCCAGTGTGGTTGTGTACGTGTGATATACATACACTTTTTTTGGATCATATTTTCTATTCCGCTATTTAATCAAAAACCTTTGGGGATCAGTTAAATTGGGGGATAGTCTGTGTTGGTACGTGTGAGAGAGATCCACCTTTCCAAGTTGTTGGGGTTCATCTCATACTTCTGAAGGTTTGAGGGTGCTGCCTGTTCCATACTCCCCCTACTCCTCATCTAGCCTTTTAGGGGTACAAACAATAGTAATTGGGGCCCAGTGTGGTTGTGTACGTGTGATATACATACACTTTTTTTGGATCATATTTTCTATTCCGCTATTTAATCAAAAACCTTTGGGGATCAGTTAAATTGGGGGATAGTCTGTGTTGGTACGTGTGAGAGAGATCCACCTTTCCAAGTTTTTGGGGTTCATCTCATACTTCTGAAGATTTGAGGGTGCTGCCTGTTCCATACCCCCCCTACTCCTCATCTAGCCTTTTAGGGGTACAAACAATAGTAATTGGGGCCTAGTGTGGTTGTGTACGTGTGATATACATACACTTTTTTTGGATCATATTTTCTATTCCGCTATTTAATCAAAAACCTTTGGGGATCAGTTAAATTGGGGGATAGTCTGTGTTGGTACGTGTGAGAGAGATCCACCTTTCCAAGTTGTTGGGGTTCATCTCATACTTCTGAAGGTTTGAGGGTGCTGCCTGTTCCATACCCCCCCTACTCCTCATCTAGCCTTTTAGGGGTACAAACAATAGTAATTGGGGCCTAGTGTGGTTGTGTACGTGTGATATACATACACTTTTTTTGGATCATATTTTCTATTCCGCTATTTAATCAAAAACCTTTGGGGATCAGTTAAATTGGGGGATAGTCTGTGTTGGTACGTGTGAGAGAGATCCACCTTTCCAAGTTGTTGGGGTTCATCTCATACTTCTGAAGGTTTGAGGGTGCTGCCTGTTCCATACCCCCCCTACTCCTCATCTAGCCTTTTAGGGGTACAAACAATAGTAATTGGGGCCTAGTGTGGTTGTGTACGTGTGATATACATACACTTTTTTTGGATCATATTTTCTATTCCGCTATTTAATCAAAAACCTTTGGGGATCAGTTAAATTGGGGGATAGTCT
This sequence comes from Pelophylax lessonae, assembly GCF_965119305.1. NCBI lineage: Eukaryota > Metazoa > Chordata > Amphibia > Anura > Ranidae > Pelophylax > Pelophylax lessonae. The sequence goes on along the minus strand of NC_138774.1, from coordinate 165,770,870 downwards.
GTGTTGGTACGTGTGAGAGAGATCCACCTTTCCAAGTTTTTGGGGTTCATCTCATACTTCTGAAGATTTGAGGGTGCTGCCTGTTCCATACCCCCCCTACTCCTCATCTAGCCTTTTAGGGGTACAAACAATAGTAATTGGGGCCTAGTGTGGTTGTGTACGTGTGATATACATACACTTTTTTTGGATCATATTTTCTATTCCGCTATTTAATCAAAAACCTTTGGGGATCAGTTAAATTGGGGGATAGTCTGTGTTGGTACGTGTGAGAGAGATCCACCTTTCCAAGTTGTTGGGGTTCATCTCATACTTCTGAAGGTTTGAGGGTGCTGCCTGTTCCATACTCCCCCTACTCCTCATCTAGCCTTTTAGGGGTACAAACAATAGTAATTGGGGCCCAGTGTGGTTGTGTACGTGTGATATACATACACTTTTTTTGGATCATATTTTCTATTCCGCTATTTAATCAAAAACCTTTTGGGATCAGTTAAATTGGGGGATAGTCTGTGTTGGTACGTGTGAGAGAGATCCACCTTTCCAAGTTGTTGGGGTTCATCTCATACTTCTGAAGGTTTGAGGGTGCTGCCTGTTCCATACCCCCCCTACTCCTCATCTAGCCTTTTAGGGGTACAAACAATAGTAATTGGGGCCTAGTGTGGTTGTGTACGTGTGATATACATACACTTTTTTTGGATCATATTTTCTATTCCGCTATTTAATCAAAAACCTTTGGGGATCAGTTAAATTGGGGGATAGTCTGTGTTGGTACGTGTGAGAGAGATCCACCTTTCCAAGTTGTTGGGGTTCATCTCATACTTCTGAAGGTTTGAGGGTGCTGCCTGTTCCATACTCCCCCTACTCCTAGCCTTTTAGGGGTACAAACAATAGTAATTGGGGCCTAGTGTGGTTGTGTACGTGTGATATACATACACTTTTTTTGGATCATATTTTCTATTCCGCTATTTAATCAAAAACCTTTGGGGATCAGTTAAATTGGGGGATAGTCTGTGTTGGTACGTGTGAGAGAGATCCACCTTTCCAAGTTGTTGGGGTTCATCTCATACTTCTGAAGGTTTGAGGGTGCTGCCTGTTCCATACCCCCCCTACTCCTCATCTAGCCTTTTAGGGGTACAAACAATAGTAATTGGGGCCTAGTGTGGTTGTGTACGTGTGATATACATACACTTTTTTTGGATCATATTTTCTATTCCGCTATTTAATCAAAAACCTTTGGGGATCAGTTAAATTGGGGGATAGTCTGTGTTGGTACGTGTGAGAGAGATCCACCTTTCCAAGTTTTTGGGGTTCATCTCATACTTCTGAAGATTTGAGGGTGCTGCATGTTCCATACTCCTCTTCCTCATCCTCCCTTTAGGGTAGGAAAAAATTTAATCGGGCCTAGTCTGTGTTTGTACGTGTGAGATACACAGTTTTTTATCCTATTCCGCTATTCAATACACACCCTTTTGGTGTAAAAAACATTAAATTGCGGCATAGTTTGCATATTTGACATTTGCATATATTGTGCCTTGTTGCGCTGTTTTGGGTACTCCACCAACATGGCCAGTGGCAATGACGCCATTCTCAGCTTAACTATCCCACTTCTATGCCTCCTTGAAAAAACAATTTGGGCGATGATGGAAGAGGATGTGGCACAGGATGAGGAGGAGGAGGAGGAGGATGAAGAGGTAACATTTCAAAGGCTTTCAGGGCAGTCATTCGCAAGGGGCTCCGAGGGTGGGTTCCTGCACACACAAACGCCAGGGACACAATTGTCCAGCAGGGGCACAGTTCTGGAGGATGAGGAGGATGAGGAGGAGGAGGAGCTGGAGGAGGAGATGGAACCATGTTCACAGCAGGGTGGCACCCAGGCCAGCTCATGGCCATCACTGGTGCGTGGCTGGGGGGATACAGAGGACACGGACGATACACCTCCCACAGAGGACAGCCTTTCGTCGCCTCTGGGCAGCCTGGCACACATGAGCGATTACATGCTGCAGTGTCTCCACAACGACCGCCGAGTTGCCCACATTCTAACTTGTGCTGATTACTGGGTGGCCACGCTGCTGGATCCCCGTTACAAGGACAACGTACCGTCCTTAATTCACTCACTGGAGCGCGATCGCAAGATGCGCGAGTACAAGCGCACGCTGGTAGACGCCATGCTGCTGGCATTCCCATCTGACAGCGGGGCCACAGTGGAAGCACAAGGCAGAGGAGGAGGAGGAGGAGGTCGCCAACGCAACCAGGGCACCGCCAGCACCTCAGAAGGCAGGGTTAGCATGGCCGAAATGTGGAAAAGCTTTGTCAGCACGCCACAACAAACAGCAGCACCAGCAGCTCAGATGGAACGTCTTAGCAGGAGGCAGCATTTTACCAACATGGTGGAGCAGTATGTGTGCACACGCCTACATGTAGTGAATGACGGGTCTGCCCCCTTCAACTTCTGGGTCTCCAAATTGGGCACATGGCCTGAGCTTGCCCTTTACGCCTTGGAGGTGCTGGCGTGCCCTGCAGCCAGTGTATTATCTGAACGGGTATTTAGCACGGCTGGGGGCGTTATAACAGACAAGCGCAGCCGCCTGTCCAGAGACAATGTGGACAAGCTCACGTTCATTAAAATGAACCAGGCATGGATCCCACGGGACTTTTCCGTACCTTATGCAGAATAGCAATGGATACCGACCTTACCCACCCATTGTTCCATTTTTGCTCTTTCTCACTCTTTTGGGGTGTACCCTCATTTAAAATTTTTGAAAAGAAGCAGTGTTGGCTACCTCGTCCTCCTCCTCAGGGCCAGATTAATGTAGGGGCTATTGGAGCTGCAGCTCCAGGCCCCTACCTTTTATATAGGCCCCGGGTTGGCCATATTCACTGTTACCGCTCTTCTGTCACTTGTAAACACAGAAGTCTGGCTTCTATGCTCGCTTCCCCAGGCAGCACCCTCAGAACCTCCCCACACAGCGTGAAGGCCGGACAAGGAGGGACAGTTGGCGATGCATGGATGTGTTTATGGGCTTCAGAGACAGCATCCCATGTTGAATTAGGCATGCATGGCTGCACCCTTCCTCCTCTGGGTGCATGGCAAGGCACGGCCCTTAAGGCCCTTCAAAATCCTCAGCACCAAGCCCATGATGCTGTTAATCCGGCCCTGGTCCTCCTCCACCGCCGCTTCCACCTACACCGCCCATAGGTGTGCGCAGCCTATTGCATTAAGGTGTGCACCCCAAAGTTGAAATACACATGCATGTGTTTGCCAGCAGGGAGAGTAATGTATCGGGGCCATGTACCTGTAGGCAAGGAGAAATAGAGCAGAGCAGGTCCCAGGGAGATCTTTCCCATCTCCTCACTGGCAATGCTATGTGCCCTAGGTGATTAGGGTGTGCCCAGGCACACCCAGCACACCCTGTGCGCACGCCTATGTCACCGCCACATCCACCACCACCTCAACCTCCCTCCTACTCCATATGGGCCTCGTCCTTCAGAGATGAAGAAGAACATTGTTTTATTTTTCTGTTTTTTTTTGTTGTTTTAAGTTATTTCCCTATCCACATTTGTTTGCAGAGCACTTGCCATGCTCTTAATTACGTTTTGCTGCCATTTGCAGCACTCTAGCCCTTTCCTTTGGTGTTTTAGAGCCATTTTAGTGCCTTAAAGTTCGGGTCCCCATTGACTTCAATGGGGTTCGGTGTCCGGGAAAAGTTCGGTAAAAGTCCGGGACACGGACCCGGACTTTTTTTTAAAGTTCGGCCGAACCCGTCGAACACGGACATCTAGGTGTCCGCTCAACCCTACTCATAACTACTCCTACAAGGTTACTGGTTAGTTTAGGACCAGTGAGAAGAACATCATTCAGGGATACGGTTCGATGCTTGGCACTGAAGTCAAACACTAACCTGATTTACTTTGGTTTTATGTGGATGATATACTCCAAAGAAAGGCAGATATCAGCACGCCCCTGAAGACATCAAGCGTATGACGAAACCGGTCAGGTGACTCAGACGTGACGATACCACGCCCCCAAACAGCCGGCTTGCTCGTGGTTCCATACTACAGGAGATGTTCGTTCCCTCCTAGATGTCTGGTTACCGTTATATATGCTTCTGATTCCCATCGGATATGTGAGTGTGATACTTTATCTTTTTAATAAATAAGAATTATTTACAGTATCACGCTATGTTCCTGTTGTCATTTTTCCTACATGCATTATATGGATCTTTTTCTCTGAGACGATGAAGTGACATCTTGTGGCCATAATTGGTATTACCACTCTTAAGCTTCTGTAGGTCTACTCATTGATTTGAGTGACCCACTCTATTTGGTAAGCTGCTAATCTCCCTTAATTATATGGTGATCTGCACGGTGGTGATTTCATTTATCAAGATTTTCTGTGGATGTAATATCTACTGGGATTTCCTGTGACTCACTTTTTATCTTGGATTTGCTCTCATCACATCACCTCACAGTGGTTTTGGTTAATCATTTTTTTGCATGGACTTTAAATTATAATTGTTTTTTGCATATTGGTTTGTGTTATTATATTCTCACATATTATGTCACTTTAATTATGGCACATTTAATTTTTTTATAGCGCAGCACATATTATCAATCTATGTTATGTGGGGATTTTTTCTATGATTCCTTTGTGCAGCAGCTGATTTTTTCACAATTTTTTATTCATCACATATATTAGCGCGGAATTTTACATATTTTATATTAATAGATATCAGCACTCGTCATGTTCTAGAAGAGGTGGAGCTAGCTTAGCATGATCATTGTCAAAGATCCTTTTCATAAAGGTAATGAGATGGTCCTTCATTTCAGGCCTGTTCTTTAGTGTTCGCTGAAGTGAGTTAAATCTGGATAAAGCTTGTTCACGATTGTTTGGAAGTCTGACTCTTGTAGCATGAAGAGGTAATGGTGCAACACAGCTGTTAGATTCATCTTTGAAGAATTCACTATCCATTATTGAATTCTCTATCTTCAATGGACAAGGCTATTCTGTTTTCATCACTTGTAGTAAAAAACACTGTGCTACCTAAGTTGTCATCACAGGGGATGGGAGTAACGTCAGATACCTGCATGATGTCAAGAGGCTTCTCCTTTACTTCATAATGATGAGGACATTGTCTGAAGTGAGATGCATACCCGTTGCCTAACATGAGAGTCTCAAAGGAGTTGATCTCAGATGGCGTGTGCAGCCTATTCAAGCATACATCACCCACTTTTACCAAGGTTAGATCAAGTTACATAGTTACATAGTTAGTGAGGTTGAAAAAAGACACCAGTCTATCCAGTCCAACCTATAATGTCTTTGTGCATATGGGACATTGCCAGATCCATTGCACTGCTGGCGCACTTTATGTACTATGAGAATAATTCTTCCCAGTAAGACTAAGATTTCAGCATCCATGTCCATTGGAGTAATCTCAGAATCCAGGTGCCTTAGGTGGGGATGTTGATACGCAGGTTCTGGAGTCGGAATTTCTTTCCTGTTGTCTGGTATTTGGTCACACTCAACTAATGGTGGCAAGAGTATGCCCTTCTTTGCCTTGCTTTGGGAGACCATGAAACCATCGGCCCTTCTGCATCGGTTTCTACACAACCAGAATAGGTGTAACAAGAGTATATGCTGTTGCATGTCCCTTTATGCCAAAGATCTCAAAGAATTTAGGTTTAACCAGGGATCAGTTGCTCTGCTCATCTATTATGGCATACATCCTGGTAGCTTTATCAGGTTGATCCTTTGGATATATTTTGAGTAGACATACCTTGGCACAGCATTTGTGGCTTGATCCTTCCCGACAGACTTCAGTACATGAAGATGAAACATTTGTTGTGACTGGAGCATGGTTTTGTTGCTCCCCGCTATGATTTGAACCTGGGTTCAATGTGGATGCCTGCTGTGGATTGTCTGGAAATTGAGTAGGATGCATAGCTGTAACGTGCTTGTCACTACTGCAGTCTGTGCACTTGATGACAACTTTACCATTTTTAGTAAATGGTCACAGGAAGCACAGCACCTATAGTGTATTTCAAGTCTCTGGAGAATCTCCCTGCATTCATGTACAACAGTCTTTGCCTTAAGCCTACAGCATTTCTTAACAGGGTGTGGTCTTTTATGAATAGGGCACTGATGATTAGGATCCTTGTCTCTATTATTTGAATCACTCTGGTGATCAGGAGAGGATATGGGAAGTGAGATGTCTGTCTTTTAGTAGATACAGCTTTATTTAAGTAAATGTTTAGCTGCTTTGTTATCATACCTTAATGATGAAGCAGGCAGGCTAGACTCGCTGAAGCTGAAGCTTGAATCTTTTTTGTCCAGGCTTGTTCACTGATGAACCTGCAAAAATATGAGAATGGAGGAAAATATACATTATAGTCTCTTTTATATCTTGAGCCCTGTTGTGCCCATTTCTCCTGCAGGTTGTATGGAAGTTTAGACACCACTGGATTTACCCCATGAGCAGTGTCCAGATAGCTTAGCCCAGGTAGACGAGGGTCTGCCTTTGCCAACTTTAGCTCCATGAGAAGGTCACTTAGTTCTTGAAGCATGCGATGATCTTTATTATTTATGTTTGGAAAGTTTTGCAGTCTCTTGAATAGAGTGATTTCTATGGCTTCAGAACTACCATAGGTTCCTCAAAACCTGCTTCTGGGTAGTCAACAATTACTGCCCTCAGTCTTTTAACATTATCTTCAGATTCTGGCCCCAGCCACTTTATGAGCAAATCAAGTTCCTCCTTGGCAGTAAGGTTGAGATCAACAATAGTAGCTTTGAAGGTTAAACTCCAAGCCCTGTAGTTCGCTGGACAGTCATCAAACTTTGAGAGGCTAATGTTAATAAGCTCACGGCGAATCATATATCTTGCAAAGTCAGACAGGTCTGATTTCTCACTCCTTGGTGCCAGAGTAACTTGTGGGACCCCTTGGGCGTGAAAGTTCTCTGGTGAATAAGAGTGAGGTTTACCAGGATAAAATTACGTTACAAGAGCATTTAGCTTAGTCTCTAAGGCTTCTGCTGCCTGTTGCTTGGAGTCGCCTTGTCATTGACAGAAGGTGATGTGGTTTGCTGTGTAGATGCACTTGCTTTGTGGACTTGAAGAGGCTCAGGCTTGTGCAGGTTGGAGGTCTTTGTGTTGAGAGTCCAAACAGTAATGTTAGTAGGCGGTATACGAGATGATTCGGTATCACTGCAAAAATGATGCCTTAGTACATATTCACTGGTGCATTCAACTGGATCTTCCATGAAGGGAAGGGGGGAGGTATTGGCACTGCCTGGATCAAGAAGTGGTCTGAATCAATATACCCAAAGTGTGATGGAATATAAGTATGAATAAAAAAGCGTAAGGTATTATCGCTACCTAAGTAGCCTATGGTCTCGAAAATTATGCACAATGTATGATAAAATGTCAAACATGCAAATGTATAATACGATGATAAATGTAAATAATCAAATATAAAACAATCTAAAAAATATCTTAATTATGTACTAAATAAATGTGCAAAATAGACAATGGGTAATCCCAAATAAAGTGGTATGTGCTCTCGTGCAATATGGTGGTCTTGATATCGCCAAATGGACGTGGTATACCCACTAAAGGGCAATGTGCTAAATAAGTATTATTGCACAAGTGATATTGTGAAAACCTCCACAAGATAAAAAGGTGAATCATTTTGAGCTTCTATCCCTGTTTGCCTGTTGGTTTAGTTCATCTGTCTTAGTCAGTTCTGCTAAAGAACCCTCTTTATTAGAGTCCTTTAAGAAAGCTGTGTATTTAGCAAACAGCTGCTGGTAGCGTTGGAACGCTGTAGATAGGTGACCTATAGAGTTTCTTAATTTAGCCAGTTGATCATTAAAGAGCTGCAAAACTGACATGCTGTATGTAGTTCTGTCCCACAGATCTGACAGATGGTTGAAGAATTCATCTCTAGTGGTTTTGTAGTTTTCTCTAAGTTTCTGTGTTGGTATTATCGTGGGTTTCAGTCTTACACTTTGTTCTGTGATATCTGCAGAATCTGCTTCCTGTGCATCTGTGGGGTCAGAGACATGATGTATCTGTGTTGATTCAACAATAAAGGAGTGCTCGGTGTCTTGTGTAGATATTTTTTTAAAGTTTTGTAAAAAATGGCTAGTGTCTCTTTAAGAAGACAAACAGCAGCTTAGACAAAATGGGACAATGCAATCCAATGCAGACAAACAGTATTCCCAGGTGAAGTGTAGCAAGCTTGTGTGACGTAACCCTTGCTAAAACCTATGCCTGGCCTATATAAGTAGATATAATCACTGCGGACAGCTTTCATCAGATAGCTGAACTCATCAAACACCGTTTCATCAGCGAGGATTATTATTGCAAGCAGCAGGTATAGCAGAAAATGGCAGATGATTGAAAGACCGTATTTTGCAGGTCAAAACATGGTAATGTGTTCCCGGATGCAAGCAGAGTGCCTAAGGCCTAGACTGATGTAGAGATCTTCATCCCCACAAGCATAATGAAGGAACAGGAAAAGGAAGTACATTACAAGAATACAGAAAAGATGGTGCTATAACCAAAACAACCACAAGATAGCAGTAAAACTAATTCTATAGAAGTCAAATAACAATGCTTATGAAAAAATTTACTGTATAAATTCTCACACAACATGTGTAACAGCACAATGAATAAAAGTGTCCTTATAGTGTAGTAGTTTATTGTGGGTTTCACATACATCAGATCAACAGTAAAAAAAAAAAAAATAGCAATAAATGCAACGCAAAGCCGGGTTATAAAACAAAGCTGCTGTCACTTACACCTAACACCTTCAGGAGTGCTCGACAATCAGCCGCAAGGAAACCCCTCTCATCAAGTTGGCCTCCAACCAGGTACGTGCCAGTAGAAATCCTGTCATCTTACATCAAAGTGTAGTGGTCATAGGAAAATATTCTCTACTTTGGAATAAATACAGCAAAAACAGTAAACTGGATGAATATAAAAAACAAAAAAATCAACCAGGTGATACCATTGATTTTTAAAGTGACTAGTTGCTGAGTTAAAGCTCCCAGAATTCCCTTATTCTTCTATAATCAACAAACTGCAACTACAGCATTCACTTTTATTTTACCAATGCTCATAAGAAACCCCTGTGAGTAGCAGAGAAGTATCATGGATGTCTAAGCATTGCCGATTAAATTCCTGCTCCAAGATGGGTAGTGAATTTTCAGCTATCATTCTTAATATCTCTCCAAGATTATAATAGCCATGATCATATTTCACATTTCATAGCACTGAAAATGTAACACTTTTAACTTTTTGACTTACATACTGCTCCAATATGTTATGTCTGTTTCTATAGGCACCCTCATACAACAACAGGCATCCATGGCCAATCAATTTTGAGTGGAAATATTTGCTGGTTTGAGATAGCTAGTGGGTTATGCATCCATATTTTGCCCAGAACAGGGCTTTAAAGTGGAAAAAAGCCTGACTATAGCCATTCTTGAAAATGTCCTCTGCCTCTCCTGCCTAACCTTTATAAAAAAACATGAGTACTTACCTATTTCTAATCCACTCCGGTCCCGTCATGTGATATCACAGCTCCAGCTCCCCTGTGTCAGTAAGCAGCTGCTTCAGAGTAATGAAGGGAGCACAGACAACAGCTGGGCCATAAGAGCCCATGGGTGATGTCACAGCTCCCGTAATTCACAGCCGCTGCCAAGTGTTCCACTACACAGAGCTGCAGAATTACATGACTGGACCAGAGCGGATTGAAAATGGGTAAGTATACACATCTTGTTTATACAGGTTAGGCAGGATAGGTAGGAGGAGGGGGGAAAGGAACATTTATAGGAATAGTTATAGTTATAGCTTTTCTTCCACTTTGAATCTCAGTCAGTCAGTCTGAAATCAGAGAAGAATGGCATCCGAATTATTTAAAACTGCTTTCAGGATGTTCATACATTATTATCATTCTGACATTCCAGCATTCCATCTAAAAATCCATGCCACTGCTGAAATACTTGTTTTGGAAACGTATTCCTGCTTGTGCCAAATAAATGACGATGAAGCATGTCTTAGCCAGATACAATACCAGATTTAACTCTTGTACTGCCACAGGGTTTCTCTGATCAGAATTTATAAATAATCCTGCCTTTTTCAATTTATAAACACTGATCTGAACTGCCATGTTCTCTGTGTTTGATAAATGATGTACTGATTACATTTTATTAAATTCTGTGAGATGTACCAAGTCCTTTTTCCATTATCTGTGCTTTTTGACCTTGTCCTTTTCCAACTTTATTGTTTCTTGTCATCTGCTGTTTACAATGACCACACTGAAAATGAAAAGTACTATATTAATATAAATATATATATATATACATATATATAAATAGATAGATAGGTTGATAGATATCTGTATACTGTATGTATATATATATATATATATATATATATATATATATATATATATATATATATATATATATATATATATATATGTATATATATATATATATATATATGTATATATATATATATATATATATATATATATATATATATATATATACACACACACACACACACACACACACACACACAGTATCTCACAAAAGTGAGTGCACCCGTCACATTTTTGTAAATATTTTTTTATATATTTTACAGTGACAACACTGAAGAAATGACACTTTGCTTTGGGACGCACAGACCTCTACAGGCTAGACACTGGCACCCTGACTGCCATTAGGTATCGGGATTAAATCCTTTGACCCATTGTTAGACCCTACGCTGGTGTAGTGGGTCCTGGGTTCCTCCTCGTGCACAACAATGCCTGGCCTCATGTGACGAGAGTATGCAGCCAGTTCCTGGAGAATGAAGGAATTTATACCATTTAATGGCCCCCACGCTCACCTGACCTAAATCCAATAGAACACCTCTGAGACATTATGTTTCAGTCCATCCGACACCACCAGGTTGCACCTCAGTCTTTTCAGGAGCTCAGTGATGCCCTGGTCCAGATCTGGCAGGAAATACCCCAGGACACCATCCGTCTTTTCATTAGGAGCATGCCTCGAAGTTATCAGGCATGCATACAAGCACGTGGGGACCATGCAAACTACTGAATACCATTTTGAGTTGCTGCAATTAAATTTCAGCAAAATGGACTAACCTGCTGCATCTTTTTTTACTTTTTTTTTTTTGGTGGGTGTCCTGAATTCATTTAGTCACAAAAAAGTGCAGCACTCGCTTCAATAAAGTGCATTTATATTATAATGCATAAATAAATATCTGACAACAGTGTAAAAATCATTTATATATAATAAATGAATGTGAGTCCATCTTTTCTTATATATATATATATATATATATATATATATATATATATATATATATATACACAGTCCATCAATAAATGATTTAATGTCTGTGAAAAAAGGTTGTAGTCAAATACACAAGAAACTCTTCAGTGATTGCCTCTGATCACTACAGTGCCCTTCACTCCACCTATGGGTCAGGGACATGCGGTGAGGTCATGGGCTGATGAGGCACTGGCTAGTATCAGAGCCAGATACGACCCCCACATTATTTAGTGAATAAATCTCCACATCACCATTTAGTGAATAAACCCGCACAGCATAGCTGAGTGCTGTGAGATAAAAAAAAATGTCATCTTCATCTTCAGCCCATTGGCTTACGCTAAAAAAAAAAACGTGCTTCAAGACGCAGGCAGTCAATCAGATTATAGGTAGGAAAAAGCCCCTGCGCTATCACTGATAAGTGTGGAAAAAAAAAAAGCAATAAAGAAGGTGGAGATAGCTGCAACTCCTATTTCAGCCTTTCACAGATAACTGAATAGATAGTAATTGGTACAATATTGAAGCTTATCCGTAATACATAAATCTCAATCACATGATGCACTACAATCAAAAATAGATAACACAGTCTTAACTTGTATGCTGCATAAGACAATAAATTATAAAGTGCTGTTGGTGCAAAAAAGTGCAATAATAGGTTATCACATACACAGTAAGACAAAAAGATCCGTAAATAATTGTGACTCTTCTGTTGTGAACAAAGTATTAGTGTAAAGTGCTATAAGTGCAAATAAGGTGCGAGAATAAATTTATATATAGCCAGGACTGTATTCCCAGTCCTGGGGCTAATAGTAATATCCAAATACAGGTAATAAACAGATAAATGACATATAGTAAATCATAATAAAGTGACAATAGTGACTCAATGTGAGGTGGCTGCGTTACAATACTATAATTTCAAATGCATCAATAAACGGAATAAAAGCCATCCAGTGGGAGCTGGCCATAGAAAGTTCATTCAATGGTAAATAGCAGCATCAAAAACTTCATAAGGTGACGGTGGCGTGAAATCAGGTGATGGGATCAGGTGGGTGATTGATAACACCAAATAGTGAAAGGCAAAATATCTGATAAGTAAGACTTCTGGGTGTGCTACACCCTTACCTTACTGCTGTAAGGTTACTGCATTGAGAGATGTATTTTCCAATACTTCTATGTTCATCCAAGGGAGGGGGGGGGGAGCTGTTATGCAGGAGGGCTCACATGGGTATCCTTTACAGCTGCAGAAAATGTGGCTGATAGCTGGGGTCCCTTGCAATCCTTGAACCTTCCGGGGGGGGGGGAGGGGGGGGTCACAATGTCCTAAACACTCCCAGGTGAGGGTAGACAAAGAGAGGTGTAGTATTTTGGTAAACTTTTATTGAAAAAACAGTAGCAACTCACAGTTACAGTATCCAAGTGCCAGGTATTAGGGAGACGAGCGGTCCATGATGCTGCACTTCCACATTCAGCCTATACGTCTCTACGTGTATCGTGACGATACACCGCACACTGCATCAAATTGGTCTGCATGGCTGTCATCCCAGAAGGAAGCCTCTTCTAAAGATGAAGCACAAGAAAGCCCGAAAACAGTTTGCTGGAGGCAAGCAGACTACGGACATCGATTAAATAGAAAATAGATAGATAGAAAAATAAGTCGCGCTGAGTGAAAAGGAATAAACAAATCAATGTTCAACAATCAAATGTCCCAAATAAACTTGAATAGTGAATGGTGTTGAAAGAGCGAGAATCTTGAACAACCTCCAAGGTCTCTTAGGAAATGTGCTTACCGAACGAACAATAAAAATCTGCGAGATTCATAAGTCGAGGTATATTCACAGGCCAGGGAGATTGACTGGAGTTCATGTGCCAGGATACTCAATGGGTATTGCCATATATTAAACATGAAAGAAAAAATTCTCCATAGTGTGATACCGTACAAAAATGAATTGTAATGATCAAATGTATGAATCAGATTAGATTCCACCACCACATGTGTGCAAATCCTTGACCAAATGTGAAGCAGCTTACCAAATAAAAGATTAAGCCAGTAAATATCCCAGTGTTAGGAAAAGAGGAAGGGGAAACCACCACCGAATGTGAAGCCTCTTACCAAATGGAAATGAAAATGAGCAGAATACGGTTATCTCCAGATGCACCAAGAAGCCAACAAGACACCTCAGGAAGGAAGTCACGTGACCTCGTGACGTAACGCGTAGGAGGAGCCCTATACCCGGAAGTGACGTTACAACGGAGCCCGATCTCCACAGCGGCGGTTGTTTTTTACTGCTGATTTTTCTTCGCTAAAATGTAAGTGCAAATCTGTATATTTTAAATAAATAAGCTTGATATACTGCACCATGAAAAGTCTTTGTCTCTGAGGCACATTAAGACCGGATAAGGAGGATAGGACTAGGAAAACCAACTGGACAAACACCCATAGGAATTCAAGAAGTCTGCTTCAAAAAGAGATTAAGGATCCGGGGTGAGGCAAACAGAGTCCATTGATAAGTCTGGATAGATACCAAAGGCATATTGGTCTTGCCTATAAGGTGAGAGGCTAGAGCACATAGAGGTGATACACAAGGTGAAGGAGATCACAGTCACTTGATTTAACTAGTGAAGCACGGACACAAACGAAGAGTTTGTTTACACAAGTTTTCTTCGGAAGTTATTCACTTTTTTGGACTATTTTAATCGATATTGTTTATTTGAAGGATTGTAACAGAACCGTTCACAAGTTTTTTTTTTTTTTTTAGCACCGATTTATTATAACTAGCATGCAGCACTTTATTTGAGCACATATATATATACTTTTCACCTTTTATGAACCAGATTGAAGACCAACACTGTATTTATATATTTATTTATTGATATATTTTTATATGCAAAGAAGAAGAATTTTGATATTTATTTATTTACTGACACACACATTGCTTTGATTGACACTACGCATCTGCACTTTTATCATTCATTCCTTGGAATACAGACGCATACACAGATTTACCACACTGAGCACTCTTAGATCAAGATCTGTACACATTATACTCACCAACCTAAATAGAGATCTACAAGAGTTAACCCCTGAAGCGCACCACTACTTCCACAAATATGGTGGTGGGAGTGTCATGATCTGGGGCTGCATAAGTGCAGCCGACACTACAGTTCGTTGAGGGAACAATGAATGCCAGTATGTACGAATACAGTACATACTGAAGCAGAACATGATCCCCCCCCCCCTTCGGAGACTGGGCCACAGGGCAGTATTTCAACATAACGACCCCAAACACACCTCCAAGATGACCACTGCCTTGCTAAAGAAGCTGAGGGTAAAGGTGATGGATTGGCCAAGCATGTCTCCAGACCTAAACCCTATTGAGCATCTGTGGGGCATCCTCAAACTGAAGGTGCAGGAGCGCAAGGTCTCGAACTTCCACCAGCTCTGTGATGTCATCATGGAGGAGTAGAAGAGGACACCAGTGACAACCTGTGAAGGTCTGGTGAACTCCATTCCCAAGAGTGTTAAGGCAGTGCTGGAAAATAACGGTGGCCACACAAAATATTGAGATTTTGGGCCCAATGTGGACATTTGAACTTAGGGGTGTACTCACTTTTGTTGCCAGAGGTTTAGACATTAATGTCTGTGTGTTGAGTTATTTTAAGGGGACAGTTAACTTATACTTTTATACAAGCTGTACACTCTCTACTTTACATTGTAGCAAAGTGTCATTTCTTCAGTGTTGTCACATGAAAAGCAATAATAAAATATTTCAAAAATGTGAGGGGGGTACTCACTTTTGTGAGAAGATAGATAGATAGATAGATAGATAGATAGATAGATAGATAGATAGATAGATAGATAGATAGATAGATAGATAGATAGATAGATAGATAGATAGATAGATAGATAGATAGATAGATATAGACTGTGTGAAAAATGTGCCACAAGGGCCAGGAAGGATGAGAAAACGAGACTTTGAGGGATGCCACAAGAGTCCTATAATTGTTGTACAAAAAGTTTTTAAAAGATATAAAAATGTATTACCATAATATATTAAAAATGGGACTAGATAACAGCAGTTAAACCCATGTAGCACATAACAACATGGACTTTACAATGCTAGCACACATCAGAGTGCAATCTTAATGATTCTCGTCCAAGGCCCCAACGCATTTCAACTTGTTCAGTCTTCCTCAGGGGGATACTGGACGTTGGAGTCACACTGGTTTTTCTTGAAATATAACATGCATTCAGAGAATGTACATAACATCCAGGAAAGCATAATAAGGAATAATAAAGACATGCAGTATCATAAATAGACATAATTGTTACAGAAACAACATACAGTCATTGGGGTGCTATCTAGCAATCCTTGCAATTTGCAGTGCCATTTTTTTTTTGGCACTGTGCTGCTTTAACTGGTTATTGCGCGGTCATGCAATGCTGTTACCAAACCAAATTTGCATCCTTTTTTCCCCACAAATAGAGCTTTCTTTTGGTGGTATTTGATCACCACTGGAATTTTATTTTTTTGCGATATAAACAAAAAGACACCGAACATTTTGAAAAGAAATGATATTTTTTACCTTTTGCTTTTGTTTTTAAAAAAATCCAATAAACCTAATTTTTGTCATACATTTAGGCCAAAATGTGTTCAGCCACATATCTTGGGTACAATTTTTTTTTTAAATTCAATAAGCGTATATTTATTGGTTTGCACAAAAGTTATAGCGTCTACAAACTATGGTACATTTACTTGAATTTGCGCAGCTTTTAGTTTATGACTGCATATCTCATTTCTTAAGGTGCTAAAATGTCAGGCCAGTACACCCCCCCCCCCCAAATGACCCTCTTTTAGAAAATAGACACCCCAATTTGCTGAGAGGCATGTCGAGTCCATTTAATATTTCATTTTTTTGTCATAAGTGATTGAAAAATGACAATGTCATTGAAATTATATAGTGTGTAATATAAGTGCGCTAACCTGTGTGTTGGGGACGGGGAGGCCGTACTTAAACTCTAAAGCCCCGTACACACGTACCGATCGTCGGCCGACGGAACGTCCTACAAATGTTCGCGGCTGGTGTGTTTGTTGTTTGTCTGTTGAAAAGTGCTCCAAACTTGCCCAGGACATTTGTCTTCCGACAGAAAATGACGTCACTACGTTCCACGCACGTTCGCCGCTACAAAAGAGGAAGTGAGTGTTTGGCCGTGACCCTTCTGGGCATCTCGCGCTGATTTCGGTAGCATTTGTTTGGTTGACGACATTTCGCTATTTTCCGAGACATCGTTCGAGAATTTATTATGGCGACCGTGAATTCGTCCGTTGCTGACGTTAGTGTTGGAGTTTTGGCTCTGAGACGACGTACGAGCAATAGGAAGAAGAAGCGGACCTCCTGGACGAAAAATTGGTTGCTTAACCGTGATCAATTTTCTCATATGTCCTTGCTGAGGGAGCTCCAGGAAAATAATCCTGATGACTTCAGGAATTATTTGAGGATGACGGATCCCATCTTTTACCGTCTTCTTGCCCTGGTGTCCCCCTATATTCTGAAGCAGGATACTTGTATGCGGCTTGCAATTACTCCTGAGCAAAGGTTAATTGCGACGTTGAGGTATCTTGCAACAGGGAGAAGCCTGCAGGATCTGAAGTTCACCACAGGCATCTCCCCCCAAGCTCTTGGAGTCATCATCCCTGAGACCTGCTCTGCCATCATCAAGGTCTTGCAGAAGGACTATATCAAGGTATGTTTGATTTTTTACATTACATTACATGTATTACTAGTTTCACCTGAATTATGATGTTTTTGGATGTACAGCAATTGACACAGGCCATTATTTGTAAACTACCCTCTGTCCGCATGCACATAGTAGTAAAGATGTAGATTATCTTTAACCATTTGTAAAATTACCCACTAACCACCCCACCATTCTCTCCTATGTGTCCCTAAACGCATTGCCTGTTAACAGTATTTTGAATTTGGGTCATTTTATTGCTTTCCCTCAAACAATTATTCCTTGGCCAATGTTTTAGTACCTAGTTAATGATTTATCTAAAATACATCAGTCCATCCATTCCCACCTATGATTCTGTATGTTTATGTAATGATGTTAAAACCTTCACTGACCACAAGCCCTAATTGATGTATAAATGCCCAGTTTTACTTACCCATCCCCCCACCCACATGCTAAATCTCAAAGTCAGCATATACCAAAGCTCAAGTTCAGAGGTCTTCAAACTATGGCCCACCAGTTGTTCACGAACTTCAATTTCCATCATGCCTAGTCATGTCTGTGAATGTGAGAGAATTACAAGGCCTCATGGGATGTGTAGTTCTGCAACAGCTGGAGGGCCGTAGTTTGTAAATCTCAGCTCTAGCTGGTGAGTATAATGGGCCATACACACTAGAAGATTGTCAGAACAATTTATCCTTCCGATTTACCAAAACCAAATAATATGAGGTCCAACAAACACTTTCAAATCCTATGCAATCTGGTAGGCCCTTGCACTACATAGAAAAGTTAAATCTGCACGAAAAAGTCTTCAGAGAATCTTCTAGTGTGTATGGCCCTTTACAATATAAGAACAATAGGAGGTTGAAAAGAAATGTATGTAGATGTTACATCCCCATATCCAAACCTTTGCCTTCCTGTTGTATATTTTTTTAGCAAGTTGCATAAGCATTTAACAGACAACTGTGTGTGTAATTAATAATGTGATGTGCTCAAGCACTAATTTTATTTATTTTTTTTTTTTTTATTTTTTCCCCACAGTTTCCTTCAAACGCAGAGCAATGGCTGGAGATTTCTGATCAATTTCTGGAGAAGTGGAATTTTCCCAATTGTGGGGGTGCTATTGATGGGAAGCACGTCCGCATTGTCCCCCCTCCGAATTCCGGCACATTTTATTATAATTATAAAGGTTTTTTTAGTATAGTCATGCTAGCCATAGTTAATGCAAACTATGAGTTTATTTTTTTGGATATTGGCAAAAATGGCCGCAATTCGGATGGGGGAGTTATTGATCAGACGGAGTTCGCTCGTCGTCTAAAGAACGGCACTCTGAACCTGCCATCCAGGGAGCAAACTGTTGAGGGTATGAGCTTTGTGTTTATCGCAGATGAGGCTTTTGCGCTTGGGGAGCATCTCATGAAGCCCTACCCTCAGAGGAACCTCACCCCAGACCAAAGGATTTACAACTACCGGTTGTCCAGAGCTCGCAGAGTTGTGGAGAATGCCTTCGGGATAATGGCCAACCGGTTCCGGATATTCCTGACGTCCATAAACCTGGCACTGTACAAAGTGGATAATGTGGTCTTGTGTTGCTGCATTTTGCACAACTTCCTACGCAGGAATGCACAAAATTATGTCTTGCAGCAACTGGATACTGACCCTGCTATGCCAGGTACAAGTGGAGAGGCCCAACCTTCTAACCAAGTGGAGTCCATGACGTCAATGGAAGTTGGACGGTCAGCATTGGCATCACACAGGGCCCGTCAGATCCGCCAGGAATATCTGGACTATTTCGTGGGGAGAGGAGCTGTGTCCTGGCAGCAATCACTGTCACACACCCATTAATCTTGTTAAAGATTGGACACACAAGATAAATGTCAGAGATATATTATTTTTCAACACATTAAACAAAAATTGCAATGATTCTGTATTGTGGATTATAATCATTTGGGCACATATGCCAAACACAATTATTTGGGTTAATCATGTGTTATATATGTGTGACTTTGGAAGGGTTAATACATTCATCAGTGTGTTTCTTGACTGTAGTCTCTCACCAGCTGATCCAAAGTGATGATGGCCATGTGTTATTTTTTAGCCAGTGGTGTAAATACAAGGGCCTTCTGCACCCCACAAAATGTACACAAACCCTGTCACATTGAGAACTAGGTCACACCCAAGGTTCATCTAATGTCACCTTACATTGGTGTTCATTGTCCAGAAGTTGCCCATACTATATATTTCATATAATACATTAGGGTATTAACAAAGTACCTACACCTGTTATGTTGTGTTCATTTATGACATCCTTCTCACTGCCCACCAATGTTAGGATATGTCAGTGTTATGTGAAACTTGATCATTGTTCATCTCAAAGTGTTATATATATAGGTAATGGAAAGTGAACTAGAGCAACGAACAAGCAATACACTATAGATTACACTGATCTCCCTACACTGATTGCTACTGGCAATATCAATGCCATATTGAATCCTAGGACTGCTAGTACCTTGAGTGTTGAGTCACACTTATGCGATGCGGGAAGTCTGCGACTTTGCAGCCTTCCAGCATTGCATAAGGGTGACCCGCCACTTACTTTTTCCACAGGATTGTATTCCACAAGTGTTAAGCACTGTGCGATCCAATCCAGATACATCAGAAATAAAGGGTCATGTGCGACTTGTATGCGTGTTCAGTGCGAATGTAGCCATACAAAGTGTATGTCTCAATTCACACTGCACATCTGATGGCATGTAATATCGTAGCGCACTGCTCCTTTATTACATGCGATCAGATGTTCATGCGAAAATCAGCTATACAGTTTGTATGGCTCAATTCGCACTGCACTCGCACAAAAGTCGCACATGATGCATTTATTCAGCCGCATCAGGATAGGATCGCACAATCGTTCAAACTTGTGTGATCCGATCCTGTGTGAAATGTCAGATCGCACTGTGATATGCGTTAAAACTGGGGGTATCTTTAACATTTCATTGACACCTCCAGCAACTCGCATATGGCAGTGACCAAAATGCTTTCATTAACATGTAAATATGGGAATAGGACAGCCATCATACATTTAGTGCTTCTTTACACAGCTTTAGACCTCGACCCCCCAACTAAAGTCTAATAAAGAATTGAACACACATTGTTGAATGTAAAAACGTTTTAGTATCAAACATTCACAGGGTTAGGGTTAGGGTTAGGGTTAGGGTTAGGGTTAGGGTTAGGGTGTTGTAAAGTGCTTTTCCCAAACTTGGGTACACTCTTTAACATCTGAGTGTAATTAAAATGCCCTAAAACATTCTAAAAAAATTGTAACATCAGGAACATCCCAATACAAACATTAAAAACCTAGTAAAATTGTGGCTTAAAATTTGCCAATCATGTCCACAAAATTGCGCATTTTGATTTGTAATGCCGTTGCAGTCTCCTTTATTTGTTCCAGGTCTGCGCAGCATTGGAGAGCCTCACGGGTCAATTTGGCTAATGTGCAACTATGTAAAACATGGTCTGTAAAAATTAAAAAAAAATGAGTCAATGTGAATCACCTACATGAGGTCATAATAATAGAGAAACATTTGGTGTCCAGGTAATCTTAAATTCCTCTCGAGTTAATACCTACCCTGTTCTTATGCTCTTTTGCCCTAGGCTCTTCTTCTTCCTCCTGTCCTCCTCCGATGCTGTTGCTGATGATTCTGCCGGTCTCCTGAGCTTACTATATATTCATTAGGGGTGTGAACGCATGATGACGTCATTGTGAGGGCATGGTTGTAATGTATATATATTAAGATGCAGAGACCAGAGACGGGCAGAATGCACGGCAACAGCATTGGAGGAGGACAGGAGGAAGAAGAAGAGCCTAGGGCAAAAGAGCAGACAACATAAGAGCAGAAGATTGGACAGCAGAAGAGTGGAGAGGAGAAGATCCAAAGAGCAGAGTGGAGAAGACCGGATGAAGATATTTAAGAACATTTCATAAACGTCTCCTGTCGTTATTCACATACACTTCCATTTATGTGGTTAATGTGTAGGGGTACTATGTACCCCATACCCATTCACATAGTGATTGGGGTCTGGGATCTGGGGGCCACCCTTTGTTAAAGGTTGCTTCCAAAGTCCTAGGAACCCCCTGGCCGCATGACCCCCCAAAACCACCAGACAGGGTTGTGGGGATGAGGCTCTTGTCCTCCTCTACATGGGAGTAAGGTGCTTTTGGGTGTGCGGTGCAGAGGCCCCCTGGCCCAAAGCAACAAAACCCCCCCATGTTGAGGGCATGTGTCCTGCTGTGGTCCAGGGGGTGTTTGGTCCGCTTGCTCGTTCTCTTTCCTGGCCTGACAAGCTGCATGCTTGTATAAGGGTCTGGTAGGGGTTTTGGGGGTAACCCACGCTGTCTTTTTGTTGTGGGCATACCCTCAAACTCAATACCACACACAAAAGGCCTGGTTGTGAACTTGGGGGGACACCCACGGTGGGTTGTTCAATTTTTGGGTGTAGTTCCCCCTCAAAAATCTTCACAACGCAAGTGGCCCCGCAAGTCAGAGCATCCTGATCCGACTTACGGTGCGACTTCCATTCAAATAAAGAGGCTCCCATAGGGAACTAGTGTTGTAAATTGGAGGCTAAAAATAACACTGATAAAAATCATTCTGAAAAAACCTACGTGGGCACACAATTGGCTCTTGGACACTTGGTCCTGGTTCCTCCACAGTTTCGGAACTGGCTTCCATGCTGCTTGGCAAGTTGCCAGGAGATCGGGCTTCTGACCTGGCTGGGGATGCCACATCCTGGCATGATGCAACATCTGCAATGTAAATTTGCAAGGGAATACAAGAATATAAGGTTAAACAATCATTGCAAATACACATATTTCTATGATACCACTACACAAAAATCTGTGACTACCAACCTTCTTGTTGCTCTGGTGTCTCATCACTTGTTGGCTCCACCAGGATTATTTCCGGAATAATGTCTTCATCTACATAATACAAAACATTGGCCATATCATAAAAGTCACAAGAGGTACATTTGTTAGGACATGGTGCCCTGCTTGATAGCTCTTTTAGTAACAAATATGAAGACATGTACATGGTTATCTACGAAAAATATGGTACATTAATGTTTGACAGTGCATAGGAACCAATTACCTTTAGTGGAATCTGTGCCACCTTCTGTGCCCATGTCCTCATCTTGTTCCACAACTGCCGATGGAGCTGCCAAACCTCTCCTCCTCCTTTCCCATTGTTTGGCACGGAGTTTACGTTTTTCTCCTATTTAAAGGTTTGAATAATAATCTGTGATTAATAGGAATGTTTGCTGAGAAGATTCGTGCAGGAAAGAACGTTCGTTGCAACACAATACATATATTTTTCACTATGGCTTCCTGACTTTTAATGTCATATACTAAAACATCAACAATAGATCGATCAAATCACGACATGACAACTAAAATGAGTAATCTAACTTTTTACATAGACATTATAATCTAGACATGTTAATACAACATACACCAAATTATAAAAAACATATTGCATGATTAAAAAAATAAAGAAAAAATAAAACTTACTTTTTTTCAAAATCCGATGGATTTGGGAAAGCTGATCCTGCTCACGGTGTTTGAGGTCAGACCACCGTTTCCGAATCTGATCTTTCGATCGCTCGACACCGAATTTTTTGACCAAACAGGCCACCACCTTGTCCATGATGCCATCTTTCCTGGCATTGGGCCGATCGTAATTTGCCAACTTTCCATCGTAATCCATTTTTCTAAAATGGAGACCATCTCCACCATTTCTGGCTTTGACATGGGTGTAGCCCTTGATTTTCGGGTGGCCCAATCACTTCGGCCCCCACTAATTGAGCTCCCAGATTGTTGAGACATGGTTCCTAATTAAACAATGATTATTCCACTGCCTCAGGTGTGAGTGTCGCATGTAGGCCTGATCTTCGGCACGTACACACCCCTGCACAAGCCCGCCACTGGAGGAGGAGTTGACGCCTGCGCTGTATTTAAAGGACGCCAGATCGTTCGGCCGACGATTCGCTAGCGGACATATCGAGAGTTGGAGCACGATCGAGCGGCGAATCACGACTTTTCCCCACAAACAAAGGTACGACTCTTTTAATAGAAAGTGTGTGTTTTGGGCCCTATACAGCTTTTATTAGGAATATCTTTATTATGTGCCAAAATACATGCTATTTTAATATGTTTTGTGTTGTTTTGTGTCTTGCAGGCATATACTGTCCTGCAATATGGTGGACAATTTCACCACCCACAACTTTTTAATAAGTTTTATTGATGAGTTCAGGCAACTGCCCTGTTTGTGGCAAGTCAAGTCCGCAGATTATAAAAATCGAAAACTCAGAAAACAGGCCATGGAACATTTGGTGGCCTTCTACAAGCCCGTCTGTCCTGGGGCAAATTTTGATTATATCCGCAAAAAAATAAACAGTATTCGCACTGCCTACAGGCGGGAGTTAAAAAAAATAGAGGAGTCCACCCAGTCTGGAGCAGGGGCACGGAATGTATATGTACCACGGCTGTGGTACTATGATAACATGCGGTTCCTGGCAGACACCATGGAATCCAGGCCGTCAATTTCTACACTGCCTTCTACTTCGGCAGAGGGCTCAGTGTCGGTAGATCCAAGCCAGGATGAGGATTTCCTGGAGGAGAGTTTTACTCAGGTATGGCATTTCACAATATATTGTCTGCTAAAATGTAATCATGTAACAAAATTATAAGCTAAACCATAATTGACCCTTTAGGTAAACGGGCATAGCAAGGGGTTGGCATGACAGGCAACCGCCAGGGGCGCAGGCCAAGGGGGGTGGGTCACAAAAACATTGGCATTGTTTTATTGTTTATTTTAACAATCCACTCAGCCTGCACACCCCAGAACCCCCAGTTTGCAGGCGGATTCATGCAGGTGTAAAACATTGAGAGCTGCTTCATGCAGGTGTAAAACATTGAGAGCAGCTTCATGCAGGTGTAAAACATTGAGAGCAGCTGAGCCAAAAGACCAGGAGACTGAGACTGCCTCTCACTGCATCCCCAGCACCCCTCCGGTCTTACAAACACTGCTGCATCCCCAGCACACCTCTGGTCCTAAGAAACACTGCTGTAGCCTCAGCATTCCTCTGGCTCAACCTTTTTTAATACAAAACTAACAGCTCCTGCAAATGATCCATCCATCCTTGCTTCCATGTCTCTGGTCTCTCACTCTGGGTCAGCAAGGCAGGTGGCTTCCTTATTCATGTTTCCCTGCACTGCTTCACCCTCAATGCCCTACATCAAGTCCTCTGCAAGTTCAGGCCCCTCTCTCTCTGCAACCCCCTCCTCTCTCTCTCACACCCCCTCTTTCTCTCCCTCTCTCTATCTCTCAACCCTCTCTTTCTTTTTCACACCTGAGACAATGATTGCCCACTAGAGAGCTCTACACTGGGCAAACAAGGGGCAAATTAGAAACTTTTAATGCCCTTTAATTTTTTTTTGGGGGGGTGGGTTACAGTTTTACATTGATCTTGGGGGGGGGGGGGGGGTTGTTGCCAAATACAGCTCCTCAACAAGGGCACTGGAGACCCTAGATATGCCACTGTATGTAAAGTCTGCTATTTGTTCACAATAATATAACAAACATGCATTTTTATATACACTATAACATTCTAATCAATTGTTCATTTCATCAACAGGGAAGTGTCACTGAGGAGGAGCCAGGTTGCAGCCAGGAGCCTGGGGAGCCTGTGGAGCCTGAGGAGCCTGCGGAACTCTTTCCACCACCACCTCCTCCTGCCAAACGGAGGCAAAAGAGGAAGCACGTGGATGACATCACCGACGAGTTTATCCAGGAGGCCACCATAGCCCTACGTCGGAAACCGGAGGCCAATGAGTCCTTCGGGAATATGACTGCCAAAATCCTGGATAAGGTGGACCTCAGGCAGTGTCAGTATGCCAGAAAAATTATTCTGGATGTGCTGCAAAACGCTGAAAACGGCATACTTACTGAGCACAGCCACGCATGCCAGGAGCACCCGTGCCCTCCACCTCCACCTCCACCTCCACCTCCACAACACCCACCACCTCGCCAAATGCCACATGGCCAGTGGCAATATGGCCAGCAGGATCCAAACCTGCCCTCATGGCAACCTGATTACAGTTACCAGCAACTTTAATTTGTGTAACCCCCTATTATTTATTTTACCCCTGTTTGCCAGTTTCTAGTTTAATTTTGTCCAAATGGACCTTTTTTATGTTTAGTTTATTATACGGAAAGTATTGATGTTTGCTTTGTTTTTTTTTTGCTGAGATCCAAAAAATAAAGAAAATTTAAAATAAAAAATGGCCTATCTGAATTTGTTAACATGTTTAATATTGTGCATAACCTGAAAAATATGTTTTAGACATTAATTCATACAAGAATAAAGGGTCATATCAATAGTTAGATCTTTGGTGTGAAAATACAAAAATAATGGTGAAGAGTTCAAATTATTTAATTCTAAAATTTGATAGAACAGATAGAATAGACAAACATTATCTTCATCATAACAGAACACATGCCTTTTTATTAGAAAAGTATGGCATTATGAGCAGCATCTTCCTTCTTCTCACATTTATCAAGATGAGCATGTGCTCCGCATTTCACCTATTTCTTGGACTTCCGCGAGCCGAAAGTTCTTTCTGAATAAAATGTTGAGTTTACTAGAGAAAATTCTTCCGGGAACTCATTTGGTTTGATCATGCGTGTTGGGATTTGTAGCTGTGTGTCGGCAGAATTGTGTACTGACAGGCGAACAATCGTCCGTTCTGGTGTCGGCATACAAATATTTTCATGTTTGCAAGAAAGACTTTTGTCCGCGGATTGTGCGCAGACATCTGTCGGAGGCACCATACTAACACGCGTACAATCGGCAGATCCTTCGTCCACCGACGTTTGTATGCCGACGATCGGTACGTGTGTACGGGCCTTAAGAACTAGAGAATACAATAAATGGGAATAAATAAGCGCGCTCTCCAGAAATTTGTGCAAGTGACAAAAAGAAAGATGCTATATAGAAAATAGCAAGGTAGGAAAAACTAAAATCCACCAAAAAAACAAACTAATATCACGCGATTTTCCAAATTTATTTTTTTCTGAAAAAAAAAAACACTTTTTAGATTTGAATGCACAAAAACACACTATATTGCCCACATTTTTGGTAAAACATAAAAGATGATCTTATGCTGAGTATATAGATACCAAACACGACATGCTTTAAAACTGTGCACGCAAAACTACATACGTTTTTAACCACTTGCTGACTGCCTAACGCCGATCTACGTCGGCAGTCAGCCCCTCACAGGCAAAGTGACGTAGGGCTACGTCACTAGCTTGTGAGGGTCTAGGGAGCGAGCGCGCGCCCCCGGAGGCCCGCTCCCGCTCCCGCGTGGTCACGGACCCCCCCGCGCGTGTGACCAGTGGACCCGATGTCCGCCGGTCACTCGGCGATCGGCGGGGGAGAGGGAGAATGTCAGGCAGCTTGTGTAAACATGTCATTCTCCTCGCTGTAAAGACACTGATAAAACGGATCTGGTATGTAGATCCGTTGATCAGTGTCCTTACAGCTCAAGCCACAGCCAATCACAGTAGAAAGCACGCCCCTAGGGATACACACAGCCCATCCCTCCCAAATAAAGTTAACCCCTTCACAACCAGTGTATTTTTACAGTAACAGTGCATATGTATAGCACTGATTACTGTAGAAATGTCACTGGTAACCCCAAAAGTGTCACAAATGTCAGTCAAGGGTCCGATCTGTCCGCCCCAATGTCGCAGTACCGCAAAAAAAATCGCAGATCGCCGCCATTATGCGTTAAAAAAAAAACAACAAAAATGACAAAAATCTTTCCCTTTGTTAGTAAACGCGATAACTTTTGCGCAAACCAATCAAAATACGCTTTTTGCGATTTTTTTTACCAAACATATGTAGCATAAAACAAATTGGCCGAAAATTTTAAAAAATCTTGATTTTTACTTTTTTTTTGGGGGGAATTTCATATAAAAAAATGTGAAAAATATTGTTATTTTTGCAAAATTGACGCTCTTTTTTTGTTTATAGCGCGTGATCAAAAAATCGCACAGGGGATCAAATACCACCAAAAGAAAGCTCTGTTTGTGGGAAAAAAAGGACGTCAAATTCGTTTAGGTACAGCATCGCACGACCGCGCAATTGTCCGTTAAATTCACGCAGTGCCGAATCGCAAAATACCCCCTGGTCAGGAAGGGGGTAAAATCTTCCGGGGCTTAAGTGGTTAAAAGCCTTTAAAAGCCTTTACAGATGACTATTTTAGATTTTAAGAGAAGATCTACTGCTAGAATTACTGCCTTTGATCTGCCATTCGGGGTGATACCTCACATGCATGGTGTAATTGCTGTTTACATATGACACGAGACCAATGCTGGCGTTTTCCTTTGCGCACAAGCACGGGGGTTGGGGGAGACAGGAGTGCTTTAACTTTTTTTTTTATTATTATCTATTTTGCTTTTTAATAATTAGTTAATTAATTTTGTTATCATTTTTATTGTTATCAAAGGGAATGTAAACATCCCCTACAATAGCAATAGGTAGTGCAGGTTGGGGTCTTTTAGACTCTAGATTTCTCCTCTGCCCTTAAAGCATCTGATTGGTGTGATAAGATGCTTTCCTAATTTCCCAATGGCGCTGTTTATATCTGGCAAAACCGAAGTCGTGAAATGCTCATAGCTTCCGGTTTCTCAGGCCATAGAGATGATTGGAGGCATTCTGGTCTCTGATCAACTTTATGGTCAGCTGGCAGGACCACCGGCTGCATTCTCGGGTTCCCCGGTGGGACAGGAGAGTCCAAGAAAACCACGGAAATCGGGGGATGTCCCCTCCCACTGCTTGTAAAAGCAGTCTGGTGGCTAACTAGCCACGAGGATTGCTTTTACATAAAAGCTGACTGCTGGCTGAAAAAAGTATACCAAGATGATGTCAAAACCTGCAGGCATCATTCGGGTATAACCACTCAAAGTCCAGCAACATACCAGTATGTTGCTGGTCCTTGTTGGGCTTATATTGTAATCTTCTTTTTTTCATGCAGCCTGTGGGCTGAACAAAAGAAGAGAACCTAACAGATTCCTCCATTCACATCGATCGATCTGTGTTATGCCCACCTTTAGAATACCGCCCTGCATCCACCCACTTCTAATGATGGGCATACATGCACTGTTCTTTTTTTTTCGTTCATGGGTTGAACCTAACAGATTCCTCAGTTGATGTGGATGAAGACATTTCTGCCAAGAAAATGTAATAAAAATATATGCCTAAGCATAGGGGAGATCTGACCTCTGTGTCATCCCCAGCCCCAATGCTTCAGCATATATTCTTTTTTTTTAACTGCGGTGGTGAAATCATCTCCTACAGTGCAGGAGTCATGGATTTATGTATCATGAGAGCAAACCTTGTTGCTGTCAAAATAAACAACTCAGTGCTGCAGCTGAATGGCGTACCTACAAAGCAAACAATGGTTAACAATAAAACACAGTGTCAGTAAAACATTAACTCAATAAAACTATTTTCTTTATTGCATTCTGTGCCAAAAAAAAACAAAGAGTAAAAAATATATGGCGAAGTATAGGGGCAATCCACCCCTATATCTACCTTGGCCCCTCTGCTTCGCCATGTATCCTCTGTTTTTAAACTGTGGTGGGGAAATCACCTCCTACAGCACTGGAATCATTGATTTTATGTATTGTGAGAGCAAACCCTGTTGCTGTCAAAATAAACAAATCAGTGCTGCAGCTGAATGGCATGCCTGCAAAGCAAACAATGGTTAACAATAAAACCCAGGACCAATAAAACATTAAAGTGTTGCATAAAATCCAGAAAAACAGTAAGAATAATAAAAGGATAACTATTTTTGGCTATTTAATTTTTTAATTTTATATATATATATATATATATATATTACACTTTTATTGTAACTATAAACGTTCCAGGTTAGGGTCGCTCAAAATGTGAAAGCCATCTAACATCTTTCGAAACCCTGTGTGAAAGTGTGCCCTAGACTGTGCCATGCTGTATCTTATACTACTACTCCACTAGTGTGTGGTAGCGATGGAAACAGTGACCGATGCAGAGACCAGGTTCACCAGGACAGAAGGGACAAAAATAGCGGGTGTCACGCCTATACCTGCGTTTTCTACAGACACAACATCTTTTTTTGGGGTGCTCCTTGGGTAGGGGTACCAGGGAGGACATCCGAAAAATGCCTCTCGTGCAGATGGCTCACTGCATTTGATTGGGAAATTGGGCCACAACACCTTCTGGTGATGATCTCTCCCTGGAATTTTAGGAAGGATCTGGTTCTTTCTGACGCTTTGTATAGTACATAAGCGTTGAAAAGAGCCAATTGGATTAAGTATACAGACATTTTTTTGCACCAGCGTCTGGCCTTACGGGCAACTAAGTACGGCCCTATCATCTGGTTGTTGAAGTCCACCCCTCCTATTTTACGGTTGTAGACATGGACACAGAGGGGCTTCTCAACAAAAAAGTCATATATATATATATATATATATATATATATATATATATATATATATAAAAAAGTATATATAAAAGTATATATAAAAGTATATATATATATATATATATATATATTGTACAGGTCGTCGAGGGTGGGTCCTTGAAGGACGCTATATTTCCCCTCTGTTTGGGCTCTGGTCCCTTTAAGGGAGCAAAAGGGGTTAACTCATTGATCAGAGGAAGTGGGTTTAAGAAGGACAGGAAGTTGTAGATTGGGTGTGGTGGAGCATAGAGGAGACTGTGGATGGTGAATGGTGGACTTTTGTACAGCCGAGAGGGTGCATGTCAGTGTGTTGACTGGGAACCTGTTGCCAGGGAAGCTACCCTCTTCAAAAGTTGGGACTGTTTGACTGCAAAAGCAGCTCTGAACTCTTCAAGTCGGTGAGACTGTTTTTTCCTTGTTGTGTTTTTTTTTTTGCTGCTATGAAGCCTGTTTAAGTTAATAAACATTTCTTTGGTTGCAACGCCTGTGTCCTGCGATCCAGCTGATTCCCAAAACATTACAATATATATATATATTTGTTGAAGTCCACCCCTCCTATTTTACGGTTGTAGTCATGGACACAGAGGAGCTTCTCAACAACACCAGTCGCCATTGTAATTTGGACTGCCATATCTGCATGAATGGACGACAGAACGAAAACGTTCTTTTTGTCCTTCCACTTCACTGTGAATAATTTATTGCATCTCAAGCATGCTCTGTCCCGATTGTATCGTATGTCAGTGGACATGTCTCCGCTGACATCCGATGCTCCATAGAGATGCATGGCCAGGCGAATCTGAATGGTCCGCCTGTGTGAAAGGGGCCTGACTCTAATACATGATCTTGACGGCTGACTTATTCTAATGGCTTTCCATGTTACATTCCTTTAATACCTTAGTCCAATACCTGCATATAGCATTTCACTCTGATAGCTATGATAGCTATAGCTGATTTCTGACTAACACTATTAATTTGGTATCCATTGGTGTTAAAGAGAAGTTGTTAACATCTGCTCCATAAGAAAAAATTTTTTTAGTTGGTTTGACAAACTTGCAAAGTACTCACAGTTGTGATGGCGATCTAGCAAGCTGCAGACTGTTGTAGGTGCCAATGGCATCAGCCTCAGTAGCTAAAGTGCCATAACTCCAGATCCCTTGTTGGTATCCCCCTAGCCAGTGCTTGCTTTTGACTCATATAGCAGCTCTCACCTCTGAGTTTGCTCATGTAGCCCTTGATATTCACATCCTATAAAATCAAATGTCTTTGTGTGCTCCCACAGTAATCCTCAACAATATCCAATGACACAATGCAAGACAGAGCAGAAGGCCACACAGTACATCATGACATAGAAGCAGGGTGAGGAAGAGCAGCAGCAGGGGACGCAATAGAGGGGCTTTAGAACTCAAACATTGCAGAAGTGTTAGAGTTTGAATGCTTAGAAAAAATATATATATATTGTAGCATTTCAGTGCGATTCAACTCAAGTGGTGGCTGTGATTTGAAGAAGTAGTGCCAGGCCAGACTGCATTTTTAAGGGCACGGCAACCCACTTTTATTTTCTCTCTCTCCCTCTCTCTGCCTCTCTCCCCCCCTCTCTCCCTCTCCTCTCACCTCTCTCCTCTCTCCTCTCTCCTCTCTCTTCTCTCTCTCTTTTTAGTGACCAATGAATTTTACAGCAATGAATCCTACCCATGTTATCCCATATCCTAATATGTTACATTACTTCAAGGCTTATAGAAGGTCAGTACTTTAGTTTTCAAAAACTCTATGGATGTCCCAATCACAATTTAATTTTCTAGTTGAAATAATAGTAGCTCAGTGGGTTTCTTTATTTAGCTCTTTAACCACTTCAATACCAGGCACTTTTACCCCCTTTTAGATTTGTTGCCCATTGAATGACGATTGAGCAGTAATGCAACACCGTGCCCATAAGAAATTTTTATCATTTTTTCACACAAATAGAGCTTTCTTTTGGTGGTATTTAATCACCACTGAATAAATAAAAATAAAGACCAAACATTTTGAGAAAAGTGTGTTTTTCCTCATTTCCGTTATAACATTTTGCAAATAAATAATCCTTCTTCATATACTGTATATTCTGTAAATCTGAAAATCGATCGATCCTGCCCGAAAATGCCAGGACAGTATATACCATAAAAATAATTTTTTTTGCATTTCTTTCTTTTTTTACATACTTTCAACAGTGCAGTACAGCGTCATCATATAACTAGTATGGCAGTAATCAGAGACACTGACCGGTGACAGTATGTAAATAAAGATAATTTTTACTTTTTTTTTATTTTTATTTTTTAATACTTTTTCCCCTTTTTTTACGTTTTTTTTTTGTTTTTAACCACAGCAATACAGTACTACTCTGGGGAGATCATCAGGAATTGTTTTTACACACTATGATTGCTTATAGCAGTGAATTTCACTTTTATATACAACCAATTTTTCTTAATTAAATTTATTTATTCAGTGATAACTATTTTGATTAGTTTGATTGGCCACAACTACTCACATGGCACAGATGGGCTTTGATTGGCTCTGTCAATACTATGTGATCACTGTGATCAATCACAGAGATCAACACAAAAGTACACAAATAATGGCATGAGTGGAAGCCATCAATTGTGTACAATTGTCATGCGATCTGCTGTGATTGGCCACTGCTATCACATAATACTGGCAGCTGGGTGGGACACTGATCTGTCATCTTCTGTGTCCGGTGGACACAATGGTGACAGATTACGTCACAGCATGGCCCATGGGACCTGTGCGAGGCGTGTTCTGGGGAGAACATAATATGACATCCACCCAGAACGGTAAATGTCCTACCCAGTCATCATTTTACTATAGGCCAGACAGGAAGGTGTTAAAAATTACGACAATATTGAAATCATATGTGAGCTTTTTCTGCTTTATTCCCTCCTAAATATATACCCATTCTACCTATTGACTTGCACACTGGGCAACCTAGTTCAAGCCTTATTTTATCTTTAAGTGGTGTGGCGGTTCTCTAAGAAAAGTTAAAGCGGAGTTCCGGGCACAAAAAAGATTTTTTTTTTTTTGTGCCCCTCCGCTAGGTATGCCGCACCTGAAAAGGAATTGGATAGTTATTTTTTTTTTTTTGTTTACTCACCTTTTTATTGACGATCGTAAATACTCACCTATGACAGCTTCCTCCTCCAGCGCCGCGGCTCACCCCGTCACTTCCTGCCTCGCGATGATTCCTGGGAGCTAAACGTCATAGCTCCCAGGAATCAATGCGCCGCACCGGCCCCACTCGTCATTTCCGGGCGACGCCGCATTCCCCTGCTAAACAGCTTCTGGGCATGCCCAGAAGCTGTTTAGGAATGCGGCGCCGCGCCGGAAGTGACGAGAGGGGCCGGTGCAGTGCATTCTGGGACACGAAGACGCGGAAGAAGAAAGAGAAGAGGACCGCGCCGGCTTCAGCTGCCCACAACCGAGATGGAAACGCTGTGGAAGAAAATTTCTAAGTAAGTATTTCTTCTAAAAGGTAAGTGCGAACCGGGACAGATCAGAGGCTAGCCATTGTGGAATGTGCTAGCCCTGACTGTCCCAGGGGTATGTTCAACAAAAAAACGTTTCTCTGCCCGGAACTCCGCTTTAAGATATTTATTCTGACCTAATTAAAAAAAACAGTTAAAAGAATCATCAAGTGAACTACAGGATTTGTATGTATTTTTTCGTGTTGCTGATAACACTACTATATATGACTAGCTTGTTATTGTTTTTTTAACAATGCACTGTGCATCCAGTATGTAACCAATAACAGCACAGTATGTTCTAGTGCAACTGCACTGGAAGTGACAGCATCTTGCGGATTTAATGCTCCTGTGGGTTTTAGACTCTGCTTGCCCTAAATGTAAATGACATTTGTAATGAATATCCTCATATGAACTCTACAGTCATCCCTTATGTTAGCTGAGGAATTGTGGATTGGGTTAAGAAGAAACTTTACAGGAAATACTTATCAGAACAATATAACAAATGTATAGTAATGCAGAAAGTGTTGCTTTTAGCAAAGTTGAAAACAATCTGAATGCTTTAAGTGCTCATTTATTTTTCTGCTTGCATTACTTTGAGAACACTAAAAGAAAAGAAAAGGAAAGCCCTTCTGTTTTTAAATACATCAAATATATAAATTATACTGGGATGTTGAGAGATTCTGAGACCTTTATGACCTGAATATCATTATTTCCCAATTCAGCCTAAACAGACATGTGAGTTGTAAACTGCTGTACAGTGCTCTACTTTTTCTTGCTTTACACATACATTTTAGTGAATTCCCTCATGAAAAGAACTGTAGAGTGCCAGGAGAAAGTAGTTGTGGACAAAACAATAAATACTATAGCATCATTCCATTATGGCATTGCACTTTTTCTGCAGGCTCCCAACTATATTATAGAAGATCCCTTATACAGTACATTAAAGGAACCTGTCAATGGGAGATATGAGTGGTCTGCCATTGCGGAACTTCTTCTGAAAACTCTCTAGTTTCATGGCTGTTGTGTTTTTCTGCTAGCATGCACTGTGAAGTCAGAATAGCATTAGAATTCCTAATCATATATACACCAAAAACACAGCGCTGAAACAGTGTAACTCTAAATAATGAGACAAAAATATAAATAGTCCAAATAATCATATAAATCTATAAAAAAAATGTATAATATATCCAATTCCGGTGGTAATTATACAATGCAAGTGCCAAGTGAAAAAAAGTATTTTTAATAATAAGCAAGTGTCCAGTGAAAAAAATATATTCAAAATGTCCAGTGCAAACAATGATGTGATCAAACTTGGCCAATATTATTTTCAAGTGAATTCTGGTGACTCTTGTGGTTCCAAAAGTGCCCTCTTCACCGCAAGTGAGTCCACTTACCAGAAGACGTGGACCCCTTAAGACCTTATGGTCCAGGGGTCTAAAAAGATTGGCAAGTGGATATCAGATGGGGCCCCTTTAAGATGTCCTCTCCTCAATTGCAGGAAGAAAAAAACAGGAAAGACCAAAATAGTGTAGTACGTTTTAACAAATTTAATTTAGACAATAAAAAAGGCTTCCAGATATGCACTCACAATATGTAAAAAGTTTTAAGGCTCATCAAATACGTAATTACAGGTAATCCCCGGCATATAGTGGAGAGCGATCCTACCCTACTTCCCGCTGTGTCAAACGGCGTGCGTTCCAGCGCACTTCCACTTGCGTTACACCACACCAGAAATTACGTCTTACGTTTGCTGTGAAGGCCGGAATTACGTCGATGTGTTTCGCCCCTCTCTGTGGGCATTTTCAAAGACTTGGCCTAGAGAGCAAGAATATAGAAATAGAAATACACCACAGAGTGCACTAGCACAACACCTCATATATGACCCCAAAAGATTTACAGAAGGAGTTAGGACATTTAAGACCCAAGACAAGGCAGACACTGGCAAGTAGTGATGTCGCAAACCTAAAATTCGCCGTTCACGAACGGCGAACGCGAACATCGGCAAATGTTCGCGAACCGGCGAACCGGGCGAACCGCCATAGACTTCAATAGGCAGGCGAATTTTAAAACACACAGGGACTCTTTCTGGCCACAATAATGATGGAAAAGTTGTTTCAAGGGGACTAACACCTGGACTGTGGCATGCCGGAGGGGGATCCATGGCAAAACTCCCATGGAAAATTACGTAGTTGACGCAGAGTCGGGTTTTGATCCATAAAGGGCATAAATCACCTAACATTCCTAAATTGTTTGGAATAACGTGCTTTAAAACATCCAGTGTGTGAATACGATCAGGTATGATGTTTTATCGGTCAAGTAGTGTAAGGGTTACGCCCGCTTCACAGTGACAGACCAAACTCTGACAGACCAAACTCCCCGTTTAACAACAGTCAGTCAGTCCATTTGCACAACCGCAAACTCCCCATTTGCACAAGGTTGGATACCAAGCTAGCCATGTCCCGTTCCTTGTCCTCACTGACATCATTGAAGGTCTCTTCCTCCACCCAGCCACGTACAACACCAAGGGTCCCCGAAAGGTGAGAACAAGCCCCCTGGGACGCCTGCTGTGGCTGGTATTCCACCTCCTCAAAGCCACCTTCCTCCTCTGACTTCTCTTCTTCAGACTCCTCTCTCTGCGTTGCCACAGGTCCAGCAATTGACAACGACAAGGCTGCTTCTGGTGGTGATGGGGAGTGGACCACAACTCTTCCTCTTCATGCTCATCTACAGCCTGATCCAGTACTCTTCGTAGGGCACGCTCCAGAAAAAACACATATGGGATGAGGTCGATGATGTTGCCTTGGGTTCGACTGACCACCAGGGTTGTCACCTCCGCAAAAGGACACATGAGCCTACAGCCATTGTTCATGAGCATTCAGTAACGCGGCCAAAAAATACCCAGCTCCGCAGAAAGAATGAAAGGAAATTAATGTTTTTCCTATGAAAAATTATCCTGCGGATCGCTTTTGGTCTGTTCACAATGAAGCAACGACCTTATCATCTGGGGTGTGCCAACACACTCCTAGAGGTGATCGCTTCATTGTGATACGCAAGCCCCTTCACCACGACAAGGTAACGATCACGAAGGGGAATTGACACATGTATGTGCCTTTTTTTTGTTTTTTGTTTTTTTGCAGCCACAGTGTAGGGTCCCTCAACAGGCATGACAGCATGAAAGACCCCATTTGCACAAGGTTGGATGCCGAGCTACTCATGTCCAATTCCTCGTCCTCACTGATGTCATTGAAGGTGTGTTCTTCCCCCCAGCCACGTACAACACCACGGGTACCAGATAGGTGACAACGAGCACCCTGGGATGCCTGCTGTGGTTGGTGTTCCTCCTCCTCAAAGCCACATTCCTCCTCTGACTCCTCTTCCTCACACTCCTCTTCCAGTGTTGCCGCAGGTCCAGCAAGCGATGGTAAGGCTGTTTCTGGTGGTGGTGATGGTGACCACAACTCTTCCTCTTCACGCTCATCTACGGCCTGATCCAGCACTCTTCGCAGGGCACGCTCCAGGAAAAAAACATATGGGATGATGTCGCTGATGGTGCCTTCGGTGCGACTCACTAGGTTTGTCACCTCCTCAAAAGGACGCATGAGCCTACAGGCATTGCGCATGAGCGTCCAGTAACGTGGCAAAAAAATACCCAGCTCCGCAGAGGCTGTCCTAGCACCCCGGTCATACAAATACTCGTTGACCGCTTTTTCTTGTTGGAGCAGGCGGTCGAACATTAGCAGTGTTGAATTCCAACGTGTCGGTCTGTCGCAAATCAAGCGCCTCACTGGCATGTTGTTTTGCCGCTGAATATCTGCAAAGTGCGCCATGGCCGTGTAGGAACGCCTGAAATGGCCACACACCTTCCTGGCCTGCTTGAGGACGTCCTGTAAGCCTGGGTACTTCTGCACAAAACGTTGCACAATCAGATTCAACACATGTGCCATGCACGGCACATGTGTCAACTTGCCCAAATTCAATGCCGCCAACAAATTGCTCCCGTTGTCACACACCACTTTGCCGATCTCCAGTTGGTGCGGGGTCAGCCACTGATCCACCTGTGCGTTCAGGGCGGACAGTAGTGCTGGTCCGGTGTGACTCTCTGCTTTCAGGCAAGTCAACCCCAAGACAGCGTGACACTGTCGTATCCGGCATGTGGAATAGCCCCTGGGGAGCTGGGGGGTGCAGTTGGTGTGGAGCAAGACGCAACAGCAGAAGAGGACTCAGCCGAGGAGGTTAGCAAAGAGGATGGAGTAGGAGGAGTAGAGGAGGTGGCAGCAGGCCTGCCTGCAAGTCGTGGCGGTGTCACCAACTCCTCTGCAGCAGAGCCACGCATTCCATGCTTGGCAGCCGCCAGCAGGTTTACCCAATGCGCAGTGTAAGTTATATACCTGCCCTGACCGTGCTTTGCAGACCAGCTATCAGTGGTCAGATGGACCCTTGCCCCAACACTGTGTGCCAGACGTGACATGATTTCCTTTTCCACAATAGAGTACAGGTTGGGGATTGCCTTTTGTGAAAAATAATTTCGGCCGTGTACCTTCCACTGCGGTGTCCCAATAGCGACAAATTTTTTGAGGACACTAGATAGATATATATATAAAAAAAAAAATTACACAAATACCAGCCCTTAGAAGGGCTTTTTGGGGTGCTGTCCTTACAGCAGTAGTGGACCACTGCAAGACCAGGAACACTGACTAACTGTCCCTAGCTTAACAGCAGCAGCAGCCCTCCCTACTCTCACTACACACACTGCTTCAGAATGATCTAAGATGGATGCTGCCCTTGCTTATTTATAGGAGGTGGGAGGGTGTGGGAGGGAGGTATGCTGATTGGCTGGAAATGTGCCTGCTGACTGTAAAGTTCAGGGTCAAAGTTTGCCTCAATGATGTATTATGGGGGGCGGACCGAACATCACATATGTTCGCCCGCAGCGGCGAACGCAAACATGCTAAGTTCGCCGGGAACTGTCCGCCGGCGAACAGTTCTGTACATCTCTACTGGCAAGGTGGCACTGGCCACGAATTATGGAGGACAAAAAAAAAGAAATAGGTTGATGCCTAGGTTGAAATGGCTTATAGCTGTGCACTGGTCCATATGTATGGTACCATGTTGGCACCAAAAAAGGTATTTTTATTTGTGATCTCATTGAGGAGGTCCGTCCTTTAATTGTTCTGGTGACAGTTGTCATAGAAAGTGATGGCAAATCCAAAACTTTAATGTTGTTACCACAGCAGGAGGTGAGGGCAAGTTTTTTAATTGAGATGTCTGCTCTGGCGATAAATACCAAAGAGGGCATTACCCCTCTTGATTTCCTTTCGCTTCCTGTTTGTGTCTCCAGGAAAGGATGTGATAGGATAATTCCTTAACTGATCACAGACAGCAAATATGGAGTATGAAACCCTTCTCTTCTCTATTAAAAACTAAACAATAAAAAGATTTGGCTATTCATACCGTTTTAAGTATATAGAGTTCAAAAAGTGCTTAACAATTTGAACCTCTGGAAAATTTACCCAATTCATGACCAGGCCCTTTTTTGTGATACAGCACTGCATTACTTTTACTGACAATTGCTATACCCAAATAAAATGTATGTCCTTTTGTTTTTCCATAAATAGGGATTTCTTTTGGTGGTATTTGGTCACCTCTGCATTTTCTATTTTTGTGCTATAAACAAAATATATATATATTTTTTACTTTCTGTGAAAAAAACATATCCAATAAAAATAAAATTGAAAAAAATCAAATTTCTTCATAAATTTAGTCCAATATATATTCTGCTACATATTTTTTGTAAAAATCCCTCTAAGCATATATTGATTTGGTTTACGCAAAAGTTATAGCCTCTACAAACCATGGGATATTTTTATTTATTTATTTATTTACTAGTAATGGCAGTGATCAGTGAGTTATAGTGGGACTGCAATATTGCGTCAGATATTCTGATACTAACTAACACTTCTGACACTCTTTGGGGACCAGTAATACAGTGATCAGTGCTAAAAAAATATGCACTGTCGCTGTAATAATGACACTGGGAATGGGACAACATCAAGGATTAGCTGTGTGCCTAACATGTGTTTTACTAAATTGTGGGATGTACTTTTACTAGGGGAAGACATGGATCCTATTCCCTGCTTTGCAGAGACACAGGACCAATGTCTTCCCTCTGGTCAGAACCACGATATACCTTGTTTATATAGGCAGACCATCCTTCTGCCTCTCTGCTCAACTGTGATCCCGCTGCCGCCAGCGTACATACACGCTCCCTACCCAGAAGTGTCACATCACGTGTATATATATATATATATATATATATATATATATATATATATATATATATACATATATATATATATGTGTGATCTGGCGCAGAGGTTACTGTAGCAATAAAACTGCTAGAGGGCAGACCTTAAGCATTTAACCACTTGTGAACCAGGGCAATGTTTTCACTTTTTTTGTATGCACATTGAAATCTGTATTTTTTTGCTAGAAAATACTATAAACCCTGCAAAAAGTATATATTTTCAGAAAGCAGAGACCCTGGAAACTACAATGGTGGCAGTTACAAATTTTATGTTGTATGATATTTGCGCAATTATTTATCAAATGTGTATTTTCAGGAAAAAATACACTAAAATAATTTTATTGCAAACAACGCAATATTATACACTATTTTTTGGTAAAATATAAAAGATAGGGTAAATAGATACCAAACATATCAAGTCTTTAAATATTGAATGCTTATGGAATAACAATAAACTTTGGCATCCAAAATTCACATTGGCAATGTTTTAAAAGACTCTACAGGTCATCAGTTTAGAGTTAACCATAAACTATGGTCTTAGAATTAGTGCTCTCACTCATGATTGTGTGGCGAAATTTACTTTTACATACAAGTGCTTGCCCTACTCTGTATTTATTATATGGAATGTCTGTGGGGGTGACGAGGTGCTTTAACCACTTAAGCTTCGGAAGGTTTTACCCCCCCTTCATGACCAGGCCATTTTTTGCTATTCAGCACTCTGCTACTTTAACTGCCAACTGTGTACGCAAACACAATTTATATGATTGTTTTCCCCCCACAAATAGAGCTTTCTTTGGGGGTATTTGATCACCACTGGGTTTTTTATTTTTTGTGGTATGAACAAAAAAAAAAGAGCATACATTTAGAAGAAAAAAAAAAAATATTTTTTACTTTGTTATAAAACATGTCCAATTAAACGTTTTAAAAGTCTTTAGTAATAAAAAGATCCCAATAAGTGTATATTGATTGGTTTGCACGAAAGTTATAATGTCTAAAAACTGAGATATATACTGGAATTTTTTTTGTTTATTTTTTATACTAGTAATGGGGGTGAGCAGTAACTTATAGCAGGACAGCAGACAATCTGACATGGAACTGGCCAACTGCCACTGACATCTCCAGTGACACTAATACAGTGATCAGTGCTAATAATATACACTGACACTGTACTAATGACAATGGCTGGGAAGGGATTAACATCTGGGGCAATCAAAGGGTTAACCACTTAAGCCCAGGAAGATTTTACCCCCATTCCGACCAGGGGGTATTTTGCGATTCGGCACTGCGTGATTTTAACGGACAATTGCGCGGTCGTGCGACACTGTACCTAAACGAATTTGGCGTCCTTTTTTTCCCACAAACAGAGCTTTCTTTTGGTGGTATTTGATCACCTGTGCGATTTTTTGATCACGCGCTATAAACAAAAAAGAGCGTCAATTTTGCAAAAATAGCAATATTTTTCACATTTTTTTATATGAAATTCCCCCCAAAAAAATGTAAAAATCTAAATTTTTTAACATTTTCGGCCAATTTGTTTTATGCTACCTATGTTTGGTAAACAAAATCGCAAAAAGCGTATTTTGATTGGTTTGCGCAAAAGTTATCGCGTTTACTAACAAAGGGAAAGATTTTTGTCATTTTTGTTGTTTTTTTTTAACGCGTAATGGCGGCGATCTGCGATTTTTTTTGCGGTACTGCGACATTGCGGCGGACAGATCGGACCCTTGACTGACATTTTTGACACTTTTGGGGTTACCAGTGACATTTCTACAGTAATCAGTGCTATATATATGCACTGTTACTGTAAAAATACACTGGTAGTGAAGGGGTTAACTTTATTTGGGAGGGAGGGGCTGTGTGTGTCCCTAGGGGCGTGCTTTCTACTGTGATTGGCTGTGGCTTGAGCTGTAAGGACACTGATCAACGGATCTACATAGTAGATCCATGTGATCAGTGTCTTTACAGCGAGGAGAATGACAGGTCGCTTGTTTACACAAGCTGCCTGACATTCTCCCTCTCCCCCGCCGATCGCCGAGTGGCCGGCGGACATCGGGTCCGCTGGTCACACGCGCGGGGGGGTCCGTGACCACGCGGGAGCGGGAGCGCGCCTCCGGCGGCGCGCGCTCGCTCCCTAGACCCTCACAAGCAAGCAACGTAGCCCTACGTTAGTTTGCCTGTGAGGGGCTGACCGCCGACGTAGATAGTCGTGCGGCGGTCGGCAAGTGGTTAAATTTGCATGTAACAACGTTTAATATGTGTAATGTGTGCTGATTTTGCTGAGGAATGTGCCGTTTTTTTTTTTTTTTTTACCTGAAAATGAAAACCGGCAGAGTGATGCCCCACCAGGGTGATGTTAACCCAGAATTCTCAGCCAGGCAGGTTGAAGGGATCCAGGAGTTTGCTGAATTGGTAGGAAACTGGCTTATCAGTTTCTTTATTGTTTAGAAAAATCCACTTTGGGACCTGGAGCCTGGAAATTTCTTAGAAAACCAGGTGGGATGAATTGGGATGGTGGGATGAGTCCAGATTTTCAGAACCACCGCACATTGCTTTGTCTGGTGTGAGCTGGGCTATTAGTAGTGACCTGACCATGGTTATGGGTTCCACCCTCCCGAGGAGTCTAGGTATGCACTGGGAAAGCCAGAGACCCAAGCCTGAGGGTGAGAGCAGCAAGGGGCTGCTATGTATGTGGACAGTGCTGACAAGTAAATGGTCTGCAGGAGACATACCAGGGCCTAAAGTGGAAAGCCTGAGTAGGGATGATCGAACAGTTCGGGTCCACCATCGGTTCGGCCCGAACATTGGGTGTTCGAGGTTCGGCCGAATTTAGAACTTTTTGCCCAAAAAGTTCGGAATTCGGCAACCAGAACCGACCAAAATGCAATGCTTCAGGAAATGGGCTTTAAAAGCCTGCGATTGGACCAGAACCATTAGCAAAAGCCAATTGAGGGGGCAGGAGAATGCTAGGAATGTGATTGGAGTGACTAGGGGGTCCCTAGACCAATCATTAGTGAATACGCCCCCCAGTTTATAAGATCGCCCCGCCATATTCCTAGCATTGTTATACTGGACATGGAAGAGAGTGGAAGCAGTTCTGTTAATTTTACTTTAAAAGTGTCATTTAGCATTTATTAGTGTGAGGAAAGGGATATCTAGTGTAGTTAGAGTGCTCCTTTACACTTAAGTTAGCTTCAAAAATTTAGTTTCTGTAGGGAAAGTGTTAAGTGTAAAGGGACCGTAGTGTAGTGTAGGGTTAACTGACAGTGACTGCTATGGAAGGGTGACAAAAACCTTCCATAGCAGGGTGACCGCTATAGAGCAATGATCATTTCTCTGAGTTGCTTCGAGACAGGAATATGGATCTCACCAGCCAAGCATTTTTCATGCTGCAGGGGCTGCCACTGCCAGTGCTTTTTTGAGGACATGTTTGATGTCAGACATGACATCTGAACATGTGTATAGGGGGTATATATACACATATATGTCTGTATATATACCCCTAGACATATATAGGTGTGATAGTAGCAGAAATATATGCTTGCGCTAATGAAATCATTTACAGTATATATATATACAATATATATACAATATATTTCTGCTACTATCACACCTATATATGTCTAGGTGTCTATAAACATATAAGTATGTGTGTATATATACCACTATAGACAAGTTCAGATGTTTTGCCTGCCTCAAAAGAACTCAAAAAAATGCCAAAAAAAACGCTAGCGTCAAAAAAAAAATGCCCAGGTGTGTTTTTGCTGGCATTTTTTGGGGGTTTTTGGAGGCAGGCAAAACATCTGAACTTGTGCACAGTAAAAAACGCACATATAAGTATGTGTGTATATATACCACTATAGACAAGTTCAGATGTTTTGCCTGCCTCAAAAGAACCCAAAAAAATGCCAAAAAAAACGCTAGCGTCAAAAAAAAATGCCCAGGTGTGTTTTTGCTGGCATTTTTTGGGGGTTTTTGGAGGCAGGCAAAACATCTGAACTTGTGCACAGTACCACTATACACAAGTTCAGATGTTTTTCCTGACTGCAAAGAACCCAAAAAAATGCCTGCTATTAAACCAGCAAGGTGTTACAGCAGAGAAGCCATACTCCTGTGCTGAAAGTTTTCTAATACAAACAATCCTTTTTTTTTATGGTTCTGGACATGCTACAGAGCTGAATCTTCACAGGTACACTTTTTAGACCCCCCAGACACAAAATCACACAAAAAAGTTCTTAAAAATTGTCATTTTTGATAAAAAAAAAGCCAATTATTGAAAAAATTAAAAAAAAAAAAAAAATTTTACTTTGGATTTCAGATCTGGGGGGTCTAAAAAGTGTACATGTGAAGTTTCAGCTCTGTAGCATGTCCAGAACCATAAAAAAAGATTGTTTGTATTAGAAAACTTTCAGCACAGGAGTATGGCTTCGCTGCTGTAACACCTTGCCAGTTTAATAGAAGGCATTTTTTTGGGTTCTTTGCAGTCAGGAAAAACATCTGAACTTGTGTATAGTGGTACTGTGCTCAAGTTCTGATGTTTTGCCTGCCTCCAAAAACCCCCAAAAAATGCCAGAAAAAACACACCTGGGCATTTTTTTTTTCACGCTAGCGTTTTTTTTGGCATTTTTTGGGGTTCTTTTGAGGCAGGCAAAACATCTGAACTTGTGTATAGTGGTGTATATACACACATACATATATTTATATACACACCTAGACATATATAGGTGTGATAGTAGCAGAAATATATGCTTGCGCTAATGAAATCATTTACAGTAATATATTTCTGCTACTATCACACCAATATATGGCTAGATGTCTATATACATATAATTATGTGTGTATATATACCACTATACACAAGTTCAGATGTTTTGCCTGCCTCAAAAGAACCCCAAAAAATGCCAAAAAAACGCTAGCGTCAAAAAAAAAAAAATGCCCAGGTGTGTTTTTGCTGGCATTTTTTGGGAGTTTTTGGAGGCAGGCAAAACATCATAACTTGTGCACAGTACCACTATACACAAGTTCAGATGTTTTTCCTGACTGCAAAGAACCCAAAAAAATGCCTTCTATTAAACCGGCAAGGTGTTACAGCAGCGAAGCCATATTCCTGTGCTGAAAGTTTTCTAATACAAACAATCTTTTTTTTTATGGTTCTGGACATGCTACAGAGCTGAAACTTCACATGTAC
Organism: Pelophylax lessonae; assembly: GCF_965119305.1. Taxonomy (NCBI): domain Eukaryota; kingdom Metazoa; phylum Chordata; class Amphibia; order Anura; family Ranidae; genus Pelophylax; species Pelophylax lessonae. Next base: position 165,726,232 of record NC_138774.1, on the reverse strand, counting down.
ACTTTTTAGACCCCCCAGATACTAAATCCAAAAATCAAAAAAATCTCTCTTTTTTTTTTTTTTTTTTAATTTTTCAATAATTGGCTTTTTTTTTATCAAAAATGACAATTTTTAAGAACTTTTTTTGTGTGATTTTGTGTCTGGGGGGTCTAAAAGGTGTACCTGTGAAGTTTCAGCTCTGTAGCATGTCCAGAACCAGAAAAAAAAGATCATATAGGTGTTAAAGGAGGGTCCCACATCCCTGTTCTACTGAAAAATTATCTTTTTTTTTTTTCATGGTTCTGGACATGCTACTGAGCTGAAACTTCACATGCACACCTTTTAGACCCCCCCCCCCCCCCCCAGATACTAAATCCAAAGTCAAAATCAAAAAATCTCTCTTTTTTTTTAAATTTTTTCAATAATTGGCTTTTTTATCAAAAATGACAATTTTTAAGAACTTTTTTTGTGTGATTAATAGTTAATGGGGCATGACCCAGAACCCTAGGCACTTTTTAGGGGCATTTATTGGGTTTTAGAGCTTAAAAATGGTGTTTTTTGATTACCGAAGTTCGGGTCCCATTGATTTCAATGGGGTTCTGAAATCCGGGCCGAACCTTCGGGAAGTTCGGATGTTCTGGCTGAACCGAACTTTTCAAAAGTTCGATCATCCTTAGGCCTGAGCAGCACTGCGGTAAGTGTAAGCCTGGAGTGCTGCATGTATATGTCTGGAGGCTGAAAGTGTATTTTCCTTGGATGGAAATGCTGAAAACCCCTGTGAGGCAAATTCATAGATTTTTTTATTTTTTCTGGAACTTTGTTTGAAATGTACTTTAAATAAAAGTGGGCCAACAGGCCCTGAAATGGGAATATATGGTGTGAACTGCACTCGCTAGTGGGCGCTACACTTGAGCTATACAACTCCAAATATCACAATACTCAAAACTCTGTCCTGTCACTCGCTCCGACGATCAGCGGGTTCTGCTCACAAACCATTGGCAGGGAACCGCTGATCGGCATGTGCTGGATCCCCCTACACAAAATGCACAATTACATATATATATATATATGTGATTCTGCGCAACTGGCCTGCACTGTAGCAGTAAAATTACAATGCCTGGTCAGCAAGAGGTTACATTTAAAAAAAATATATTTTAATTGTATTTTATATAAATCTTTTTGTTTATTTATCTATTTATTTTCATCACAGGGGGGTAACAAGATAGTTGAACTAGATAGACTTGTGTCTTTTTTCTACCAGACTCACTATGTGATAACATGAAAAGATGACAGGTCCTCTTTATCTCCCCTGCCCTAGAAAAAGCTATTCCAGCACCCTTCCCTGGCTCTTGAAGCTGGTATTGATGCAACTACTGCCATGTCCAAAAGTTTTGAGAACAACACAAATATTCATTTTCACAAAGTCTGCTGCCTCATATTTTATGATGGCGATTTGGATATACTCCAGAATGTTATGAAGAGTGATCAGATGAATTTCAATTAATTGCAAAGTCCCTATTTGTCATGAAAATAAACTTAATCCCATAAAAAAACAACATTTCCACTGCATTTGTGAAGAAAGCTTTAGGGCACTTCAGGACGCTTTTCTATTCAAATTCATTCTATTCAAAATTTGAATTTCTGAAGATGGTTGTGTTCTTTATAGTCTATTCTATTATATTATAATCTATAATTTTGGATTCCATTGTTTTGGAATCTATTCTAATCTATTCTATTCTGATTTGAATTTATTCTCTTCGAAATTCGAATTTCGGAAGGCAGTCATATATTCTTTCTATTTTATTCTATTCTATTGCTTTTCTATTCTATTCTTTTCTATTCTAATCTTTTCTATTCAAATCCATTCAATTTGAAATTCAAATTTCTGAAGATGGTTCATTCATATTTTTTCTATTTTATTCTTTTCTTTTCTATTTTATTCTAATCTTTTCTATTCAAATGCATTCTATTCGAAATTTTGAAGATGGTTAGGTTATATTCTTTCTTTTTTATTATTTTCTATTCTATTCTTTTGTTTTTCTATTGTATTCTTTTCTATTCTTTTAGTTTATATTATATTCTTTCCTATTATTTTGGATTCCATTGTTTTGGGCTCTATTCTAATCTACTCTATTCAAATTTATTCTATTCAAATTTTGGAAGATGGCCATATTCTTTTTATTTTTTTTCTGTTCTATTGCTTTTATATTCTATTCTATTATTTTCTATTCTAATAATTTCTATTCAAATTCATTCTATTTGAAATGTATAATTTCCGAAGATGGTTAGGTTATATTCTATTTTATTCTATTCTATTCTATTCTATTCTATTCTATTGCTTTTTATATTCTATTGTTTTTTATTATTTTTGTTTCCATTGTTTTTGGATTCTATTCTGCACTTTGACAGATGTGCATGGAGCACTGGTGGTACACTGTGACAGAAGTTGATGGGGCACTGGTACAGTGTGACAGATGTTGATGGGGCACTCCTACACTGAAAAAGATATTTATGGGGTACTGGGGCATTGTGACAGATGTTGATGGGGCACTGATACCCTGTGACAGATGTTGATGGGGCACTGGTGCACTGTGATAGATGTTGATGGGACAATGGTACACTATGACGGATGTTGATAGGGCACTGGTGAACTGTGACAGATGTGAATGGAGTAGTGTGGTACCCTCTGACAGATGTTGTTTGGACAATGGTACACTGTGACAGTTGTTGACTGGCACTGGTGGTACACTGTGACAGATGTTGATGGGGCACTGGTGCACTGTGACAGATGTGCATGGGGCACTGGTGGTACCCTGTGACAGATGTTGATGGGGCTGTTATATTCTTTATATTTTATTCTATTGCTTTTCTATTGTATTATTTTCTGTTCTATTATTTTCTATTATTTTCTAACCTTTTTAATTCAAATCCATTCTATTAAAATTAGAATTTTGGAAGAGAGTTATAATATCATCATCTCAGGAAATGCTAATTTTGAATAGAATTAATTTGAATAGAACATATTAGAATAGAATAGAATAGAAAATACTAGAACATAATATAATAGAAAATAAGAGACTAACATAGAGTAGAAAAACAATAGAACCGAAAATAATAAAACAGAATATATAACCATGCTTCAAAATTTGAATTTTGAATAGAATCAATTTGTATTTGAATAGAAAAGATTATAATTGAATAGAATAGAATAGAAAATAAGAGAATAAAATAGAAAATCAATAGACATTCTCTCTATTTTATTCTATTCTATATTAATTGTTTTTCTTTTTCTTTTTTCTATTCTGTTCTCTTATTTTCTATTCTATTTTTTCTATTATTTTATATTCAAATTCATTCTATTCGAAAATCAAATTTCTGAATATGGTTATATTCTTTATTCTATTCTATTGTTTTTCTATTCTTCTATTTTCTGTTCTATTATTTTGGATTCCATTGTTTTGGATTCTATTCTAATCTATTCTATTCAAATTTGAATTTGAAGATGGCCATATTCTATTTTATTTTGTTCTATTCCGTTAAATTCTATTATATTCTTTACTATCCTTTCATTTTGATTCTTTATAATATTATATCCTATTTTATTGTATTCCTTTTTAGAAAATTGATTTCTAACTTTTTAAAATTCAATTTCGATTTAAATGTTTTTTTAATTCAATTCAAATTTGTTTTTAAATGTGAATAAAATTTTGTTCAAATTTTGGTTTGTTATTTCTGATTCCTTTAAATTCATTATTATTGTAGTTCGGTAATTAGATACTGTAAATCGGAGTTTCCGAATAACAAAAATTTGTCCGAATTTCGATTCAGAACAAAACAAATTGCACATGTCTAGTAATTATACTTTAGCATACCATAGTATTATCTGACAAAAACATCTGCACACACTGAAGCAGCAGACTTTGCAAAAAATATTTGGGTCATTCCCAAAACCTTTGGCTGTACTTGTCTACTATTACGTTTATAAACTTACCTTGATAGACAAGTGTTTTTTTTATCAGCAATCTGCCCAGTCCTTCAATGGTCAACTCATCTGGCTCTAATCCTTATTAATTTGATGGAATATTTATTTTGAAATAAAATAAATACAAGCTTTGTGTTTTTTTTTTCAACGCTCAGCTTTTTTAGATGCATGCAATTTCTTGATTAAAAAGCATTTGTTAGGAAGGGGCTACACAGGGGGTTTTGGCGTGTTTCAATAATATACTGTATAACTGACATTAACAGTGGAAATTATGAATAAATACTACTGTCTAGTCTGTCATTGGGCATTATTGTTTCAAAAGTGACCAGCTGCAGGTACCTATCAGTAGTGTGATCAAAAAGTGTACGTGTTTCCTTTAATTTGGTCCTGTGTTATATAATATCCATTATTTCTCTCTATATAAATTTATTTTTTATGTATTTTCCACTATTTATGTTTTATTCAAATGCTTTTTTAATCATTTTAAAATAAGCCTGGATGTTTCTCTGCCATTTTAAAAATGTGATGTATTTAAAAAATGGTCATAATAGCTTTAGATTATCAGTAGGTCATAAAATTACAATAACCATGAACTATTAATAGATAATTTTTGCATTTTCTAGTTTACTACAGTACTAAACAAAAGAATCTAGCCTAGAAAATCGTAAGCGTAATTACTGATGCTATTAGGTGATCATTGTGAGTATTATGTTCTGCTAGGAAACATATCATTCTGGTTAGAGTACAGGCAAAGAGTCATTGTGTTATGAAAACGGAGGTTTTCGGTGTCTGGCAGCCTTCTCCAAACATCTGAACATGCTAATATCTATTAATGAAATGCAGTGGTATTGTTGTACATTTATTCAGTAAATCGCCCTGTCCTGACATCAGAAATCATCTAATATAATGACAAAAAACCTCTACCAGAGGCTAAAGTGATTCAGCTGACAAACTGGCAATTACTCCTACAGACTCTCCATGCCTGTCTTTAAATAAAACATATGCTAAATCCTTCTGTGACGTACCTTTTGTCACCCCACAGCAAGATTGATGTTAAATTATACTTCAGGAGCTTTTTTCAATTTATGCTGTTTTGTAGAATGCAAATGGATTTGGAGGAATGCATTCAATATGCAGTCGGGCATTTCTATAATATACTCTATATGGGCATATGTCTACTCATCACCTAACAGAAATAATAAATGTTCCCAACACAGATCAAATAGCTTTAGGATGTTGTCCAACAACATGTCAGGTGCTTTTAGACCAAAAAAGAGGGTAAAGTGTAAAAATTATTTGCATATAATATATATATTTTTATCCATTAACCATTTCAGATATTAACATATTATAATGAAGCAGCTGGAGCTAGTGTACTATATAGCTTTGGGATACCCATAAACAACTTATTACTAGTTGCTCCAGCCGAGAGCTCTGTCCCTTGTGGTGTTTAAGAAACAGAGAGAGAGTGTGATGACTTCGCTTTTACAAAAGTGTCACTGTGGCTGCAAGCAATTCAAAAATACTTACCTCTAGTTTGTAGATAACAAAACTGGAGGTAGTTAGGTCCAGCTCAAAGTTGTCGTACAGACAGGCCAGAGTTATCTTTACTATTAAAAAATATATTTATTGAAATGCTCTGTTCCTGTTAATTAATGACACGCAATATAAATAAGTCACTCACAATAACAAATTCATGTGAATAATCTCACTCAATGAATCAATAGTGCATTAACATCATATAAAGTGCATATATATTATGTAAAGTGCATACGTCGAATTAACCACTTCTGGACCGGAAGATTTTCCCCCCTTAATGACCAGGCCATTTTTTGCTATTTAGCACTGCGATACTTTAACGGACAATTGCGTGGTGTTGCAACGCTGTACCCAAATAAAATTGATGTCCCTTTTTCCCACAAATAGAGCTTTCTTTTGGTGGTATTTGATCACCTGTGAGATTTTTATTTTTTGCGCTATAAATAAAAAAAGAGTGACAATTCTGAAAAAAAAAAAAAAACAATATTTCTCTTACGTCCTCCGACAGTCGCTGCCCCTCATAAAGTCTTCACCAATGGGTATTGACTTCCGCTCCGCAGGAGTAGCTAGGCATAAGACTTGTTAGAAACAAAAGCTTTTAGCATAGACACACCCATGGGGGCTGTCCCACTAGTCAATACTCCCCCTGCAGTAAGCCATCCCAACTCAGTTTGTCTCTGCCTAGCGTTAGGAGTAGATAGGCTTCCCTGTGACGGGGCTACAGTCTCAGCCTTCTAATCTTTTCTTATGATTTATATTTGCAAAAATGTCAGTTTTTTCTTTGCTTTACTAGCTGTTTATTTTGTCAGCTTTAGTTTTAGTCGGATCTTTGGATGAAGATGGATTTTGCGGAGCTGGGAATCGGACTAGCCGCCCTGGCTTTCCAGGGCAGAGGGTCAGAGGGATTCCCAGCCCGCCATCGAGCGTTCGGCTATGGTTCGCCCTAGTGCTATGAACGACCCATCCCTGTTCGCAGCAGGGATGCAGCCTGTGAGGTGGCTACCTCACTGGACGCATATGCGGTTGCATGCTGCAGTGTCCTGCGTTTTGGCTGACGGCATTCCCTGTCATCTGAGGACAGAGGCTTTCCGTTTAATAGAAGCACCCCACGCCATCTGGTACAGGTAAGTACTTTTCTGTGTGGGGCCTCTGTCTGGGATGGCAGTCCTGTGTTGCTGTGTGTCCCCTCATGTCTGTGCGTTTGTGGGGCTCCCTGATGCGATCCCTGGGGGGTCTTTTTTATTGCACTGCTGGCGCTGTGTGGGTTTTGGGGGCCCCTCTCCTGTGTCACTTTCAGTGTTTGGGAGGCGCAGACTGTGCGTGCGGCAGTCGCTGCGGCTGAAAACCGTGTGGTCCGCCATTTTGGATGTGGGCAGCATGTCTGGCTTCACTATGGGCTTTGCAACAGCTTGCTATGTAGTGTTTTGGCACCATCCGGCGCCATCTTGTGTGTGGCAGAACGATCGTTCCGAGCACATGTCGGCGGCCATCTTGCCGAAACCTTCCATTACTTTCTATGGGCAGCCATTTTGTCTTAGCCTTGCAGCCTTGTAGTTCAACCTCTGGTAACCTCACTTCCTTTTCCTCTGGAGCAGCGATCGGTGTGGTAACACTCTGTGGGGCTCTGCAGACTATCTCTTCCATATCTCTCTGTTTTATCCTTCCTGGCTCAGTTTTGTCCCTTTTGGGGGGTCTGTGTACACAGTGTATTTAGCGGTGGGCTGCGCAATCCGCAGCGCTTTTAAAGGGCCAGTACTTTTTGTCATTGTTTTTGCAATGGATTCTCAGGACAGCAAATTCCCCCCAGCCTTGGTGGGGGACTCCAGTTCTGCTGAACCCCCCGTTATACCTAATTTGGCCGCTGTGGTGGCGACTTTAGTGTCAAAAATGGAGGTGCTGTTGGCTGAACGAGCTGCTAGGAAAAGGCCTAGACTATCTTTCTCCTCTGATTCAGATGGTGATGTGGCTGCTGTGGCTGGTGTGCCCTTCTCAGGGTCTCGCTCGTCCCTGGACCCACTAGGGTCTGAGGGGGAGGCGGAGGTGGAGGGGGTAGATGATTCTCCTCCGGGGTCGCCTGAAGAATGCGCACTCCTCCGGGCATTGTGTCCTCTTTTGGTACACATAGGACCCGCAAGTCGGCGCAGGTTTTTCCCTGCCCCGCTGAGTTTCAACACACTATGAATGAACAATGGTGCAGTTTGAAACGCCCTTTTACAGTGCCTAATAGGTTTAAACTGCTTTACCCCTTTGCGCCTTCTACGGATTCGCGCTGGTGTGTTGCTCCCCAGGTGGATCACCCGATGGCCGTGTTAAACAAGGCTACTTTGGTTCCCGCTGAGGATACCCCGGTGTTCCGGGATCCTACGGACAGGAGGTTGGAGTCTCTTGCCCGCCATGCCTACGTGGTGGTGGGTTCCATGCTCAAACCTATTTTCGCTTCTGTCATGGTGGCTCAGGCGGTGGCGGATTGGACTAAGGTGCTTAGACTCAGTCTCGCGTCTGATTCTGCCCCACCTGCTACACTGGCCATGGTGGACCAAATTCATCAAGGGGTCATGTATTTGTGTGATGCGGCCTTGAACGAGGCCCCTTTGGCTGCACGCCTGTCAAGTGTCGCGGTACTTAACCGTTGACTGATCTGGCTGAAGAGCTGGTCGGCTGACCAGACGTCACGGAAAACGGTGGCTGATTTTCCCTATGCAGGGTCTTGCCTTTTTGGCGAGGCTTTAGATACCTTGGTGAAAGGAGTCACTGGGGGCAAAAGCACTCTGCTGCCCCAGAATCCGAAGAACAAGCCTTTTCGCGGCAGGCGGGGTCCTGCCTTTAGACCCAATCAGGGGTCCTTTCGTGCCTTTAAGCCACAAAACAAGGGCAAACCTTTCAAGGGCCAAGGTGGCCAGAAGAAGCCCTGGGTGGGCAAGCAAAAGTCCGGCCACGCCGGTGCGGTGGCTCAGTCTGCCTCTGCCTGAAGGGACGCCCTCACCCGTTTCAGGGGTGGGGACACGTTTGTGCGGTTTCCTCCAACCTTGGCTGCTCCGAATTCCAGACAGGTGGGTTCAGGAAATCATTTGATCGGGATACAAGATCAAATTCCTTTCCCGGCCGGCGGACAGGTTCTTTCCCTCGAATCTTCATTTGATCCCAGGGCGCCTACAGGACCTGCATCAAGCGGTGCAGGACCTCCTTGCCCAGGGGGTGATTGTCCGGGTGCCTCATTGGGACAGGTTTCGGGGGTTTTACTCAAATCTGTTCACTGTGCCCAGAAAGGAGGGCAAGGTGCGTCCTATCCTGGACTTGAATGCTCTGAACCACTTCGTGCGCGTTCGAAAGTTCCGTATGGAATCCCTCCGCTCGGTGGTGGCCTCCCTGAGTCCAGGGGAATTCCTGGCCTCTATAGACCTGAAGGATGCGTACCTGCACATCCCCATTTTCGGTGGTCATCAGAGGTACCTCCGGCTCGCCATAGCGGAGGACCACTATCAGTTCGTAGCGCTACCTTTCGGTCTCTCTTTGGCTCCAAGGGTCTTTACCAAAGTGCTGGCGCCTGTTCTGGGTCTGCTGAGGGCACAGGGCATTGTGGTCTTGGGATATCTGGACGATCTCCTGTTAAGATTGAGTGCCAGTCAGAGCCTGCTGCGCGATCTGTCCACTACGGTACAGACACTCCAGGAGTTCGGATGGACCATCAACGTACAGAAGTCGACTTTGTCTCCTTCGTTTCGTCTTCCCTATCTGGGAATGGTTCTGGACTCTGCTCAAGCTAAAATGTTTCTGCCGGAGGACAAGCTCCGGATCCTTCAGGACGAGATCAGGTCCCTCAGGGACAACCATCCCTCGTCGTTCAGGACCTGCATGCGGTCCCTGGGGCTGATGGTATCAGCCTTCGAGGCGATACCCTTTGCTCAGTTTCACACACGGTCTCTTCAAGCGGAGATCCTGGCCAGGTGGGACAGACTACCTCAGTCCTTGGATCTGAGTGTCTCGTTGAGTCGCCGGACCAGAATGGATCTTCTGTGGTGGCTTCAGTCCCCGGCGGTGTCGAAAGGAAAATCCTTCCGTCCGTTACTGTGGACAGTGATTACCACAGATGCCAGCCTGTCGGGCTGGGCTGGAGTACTGGGCAACCTGTCTGCCCAGGGCACTTGGTCGGAGGAGGAATCCTCCCTTCCGATCAACATATTGGAATTGAGAGCGATCAAACTCTGTCTCTTCCAGTGGTCGAATCGACTTCGGGGCCATCCCGTTCGGGTACAGACGGACAATGCAACAGCGGTGGCTTACATAAACCACCAAAGGGGCACCAGGAGTGCCCAGGCGGCCCGGGAGGTGACCGACATTCTGTCTTGGGCCGAGACTCATGTCCCGGCGATTTCGGCAGTTCACATTCCGGGTGTGGAGAATTGGCAGGCCGATTATCTGAGCCGCCAGATAAGGGGGAATGGTCCCTACACCCGGAGGTCTTCCAAATGCTGTGCGCAAAGTGGGGATCCCCAGACGTGGATCTGTTCACGTCTTGGCTAAACCACAAGGTGGAAAGGTTCGTGGCAAGAACACGCGATCCTCGGGTGGACGCCTTGGATGCGCTGGTGGCCCCTTGGCATCAGTATCGTCTGATGTATGCCTTTCCTCCGTATCAGTTGTTATACAGGTTCCTTCGCAGGCTGGCCTCGGAACCGAACTTGGTGATTCTAGTGGCACCGGACTGGCCACGCCGGTCCTGGTACGCAGACATCGTTCACCTAGCAGTCGAGACTCCTTGGCGACTGCCGATGCGAGAAGATCTACTGTCTCAGGGACCGATCTTCCATTCTGCTTTACAGTCGCTGGCTTTAACGGCCTGGCTGTTGAAAACCAGGTCCTGAGAGACAGGGGTCTCTCCTCAGAGGTCATTCCTACTTTGATCAAGGCTAGAAAAGCCTCGTCTGGTAAGATTTATTACCGAACATGAAAAGCTTATTTTGCCTGGTGTGAGTCTAGGGGCTTTTCTTCTCGCTCATACTCGGTGACGAGAGTGTTGGCTTTCCTCCAGTCTGGTGTGGACCAGCGCCTGGCGCTGGCCACGATAAAGGGCCAGGTATCTGCACTGGCTGCTCTTTTTCAACGTCCTGTGGCGTCTCATTCCTTAATTCGCACCTTCATTCAAGGTGTGCGACATTTGGCCCCTCCCCGGAGGGAGCCTTTACCTCCATGGGGCTTGAACTTGGTTCTGTCCGCGTTACAGTGTTCTCCCTTTGAAAACATCCGGGAGATATCGTTGCCTCTGCTGTCTAAGAAGGTTGCCTTTTTAGTGGCGATCACTTCAGCTGGCAGGGTGTCGGAGTTGGCGGCGTTGTCTTGCCGCTCTCCTTACTTGGTGGTTCATAGAGATATGGTGGTCTTGCGACCTAATTCGTCATTTCTCCCTAAAGTGGTGTCTGATTTTCACCTTAATGAGGACATTGTTTTGCCTTCGCTCTGTGCGAAGCCTAAGCATCCTAGGGAGGTTTTGTTGCATTCCTTGGATGTTGTCAGGGCGATCAGGGTTTTACCACTGCGTCCTTTCGAAAATCGGATTCCCTCTTTGTCCTTCCTGAGGGACCTCGGAAGGGCATGGCGGCGTCTGCGGCGACCATTGCCAAATGGATCAGACAGACGATTGTCCAGGCCTATGCTTTGAAGGAACGGGTTCCGCCCTTCCCTGTTAAGGCGCACTCTACCAGATCAATGAGTACGTCCTGGGCCTACCGGCATCAGGCCTCGGTGACCCAGGTGTGCAAGGCTGTGACTTGGTCGTCGGTGCATACCTTTTCCAAATTCTATAAGGTTGATGTTCTGGCGTCAGCTGATGCCTCCTTTGGCCGCAAAGTTCTCAGTGCGGCAGTGCCATAGGGAACCCTTGTTTTTTTGTGGGTCCCTGGCTGTTGGGGGGTTTTATCCCCTGGGTTATTTGCTTTTCTGGGTTGTTGCTCCTGTTGAGCATTTTCTGTTGCCCAGAAGGTTCTCTTACGGTGTGTGTAAGGTTCCTTTCTCTGATGTGGGTACTGCGTTGCCTTTTCTACGATTGCGTCTCCCACCCCTCATGTCTGCACTGCTTTGGGACATCCCATTGGTTAAGACTTTATGAGGGGCAGCGACTGTCGGAGGACGTAAGAGAAAACTGAATTTTTGTAAAATCTTACCATAAAATTCCTTTCTTTGAGTCCTCCGACAGTCGCCACCCCGCCCCTCTTTTGGGGATTTTTCTTCTACACTTACTGCTTTGCTACCAAACTGAGTTGGGATGGCTTACTGCAGGAGGGGTATTGACCAGTGGGACAGCCCCCATGGGTGTGTCTATGCTAAAAGCTTTTGTTTCTAACAAGTCTTATGCCTAGCTACTCCTGCGGAGCGGAAATCAATACCCATTGGTGAAGACTTTATGAGGGGCGGTGACTGAAAATTACAAAAATTCATTTTTTTCACTTTCTGCTATATAACATTCTCAAGAAAAAAAAAATGTTTTTTTTTAATCATTTTAGGCCAATTTGTATTCTGCTACAAATTTTTGGTAAAAAAAAATTCCAATAACGAAAGGATGCCACATCATTTGATGGAAATGAAAATTATTAACCTATAGAGGGCTGAATTCAAAGACAACCCGAAAATCAACGTGAAAAAATGATGCATCAGGCTAGTCCATTTCGCTGAAATTTCATTGTAGCAACTGAAAATGGTACTTAGTAGTTTGTATGGCTCCCATGTTCTTGTATGCATGCCTGACACCATAGGGACATGCTCCTAATGAGACAACGGATGGTGTCCTGGGGTATTTGCCCCCAGATCTGGACCAGGGCATCACTTAGCTCCTAAACAGACTGGGGTGCAACGTGATGGCGTCAGATGCATATTCTCGCCACATGAGGCCGGGCATTGTCGTGCACCAGGAGAAACACAGGACCCACTGCACCAGTGTAGGCTCTGACAATGGATCCAAGGATTTAATCCTGATACCTAATGGCAGTCAGGGTGCCATTGTCTAGCCTGTAGTGGTCTGTGCATCCCTCCATGGATATACCTCTCCAGACCATCAATGACCAACCACAAATCCGGTCATGCTAAATGATTTTACAGGCAGCATAACATTCTCTACGGCTTCTCCAGACCCTTTCACACCTGTCACATTTGCTCAGGGGGAACCTGCTCTCATCTGTTAGAAGCACAAGGCACCAGTGGGGGACCTGCTAATTCTGGTGTTCAATGGCGAATGCTAATCAAGCTCCACAGTGTTGGGAAGTGAGCACAGGCCCCACTAAAGGACATCAGGCCCTCATGAAGTCTCTTTCTGATTGTTTGGTCAGAGACATTCACACTAGTGGCCTGCCGGAGGTAATTTTGTAGGGCTCTGGCAGCGCTCATCTTGTTCCTCCTTGCACAAAGGAGAAGATACCTGTCCTGCTGATGGGTTAAGGATCTTCTATGGCCATGTCCAGCTTTCCAAGAGTAACTGCCTGTCTCCTGGAATCTCTTCCATGCTCTTGAGACTGTGCTGGGAGACACAGAAAACCTTCTGGCAATGGCACATATTGATGTGCCATCCTGGAGGAGTTTGACTATGTGCAACCTCTATAGGCTCAAATTATTCTGCTTAAAAATGTTAAAGAAACACTTTGAAAACACATCAGATCTCAATGATCTTAATGGGGAAAAATATCATGCTGGGTATCTATACTGATATGGACTGGGTAATGTGTTAGGAATGAAAGGATGCAACATCGTTTGATGGAAATGAAAATGACCAACCTACAGAGGGCTGAATTCAAAGACACCCCGAAGATCAATGTGAAAAAATGATGTGGCAAGCGAGTCCATTTTGCTTAAATTTTATTGCAGCAACTCAAAATGGTACTCAGTAGTTTGTATGGCTCCCACGTGCTTGTCAGCACTCACCACATGAGGCCGGGCATTGTTGTGCACCAGGAGGAACCCAGGACCTACTGCACCAGCATAGGGTCTAGCCTGTAGACGTCTGTGCATCCCTTAATGGAAATTCATCCCCAGACCATCACTGATCCACCACCAAACCGGTCATGCTGAATGATGTTACAGGCAGCATAACGTTCTCCATGGCTTCTCCAGACCCTTTTGCTTTTATCAAATGTCCTCAGGGTGAACCTGCTCTCATCTGTGAAAAGCACAGGTCCCAGGGGCAGACCTGCCAATTCTGGTGTTTAATGGCAAATGCCAATCGAGCTCCACAGTGCCGAGCAGTGAGCACAGAGCCCAGTAAGGACGTTGGGCCCTCAGGCTGCCCTCTTGAAGTCTGTTCTCATTGTTTGATCAGAGACATTTATACCAGTGGCCTACTGGAGGTCATTTTGTAGGGCTCTGACAGTGCTCATCCTGTTCCTCCTTGCACAAAGGAGCAGATACGGGTCCTGCTGATGGGCTAAGGACCTTCTACGGCCCTATCCAGCTTTCCTAGAGAAACTGCCTGTATCCTGGAATCTCCTCCATGCTCTTAAGACTGTGCTGGGAGACACAGCAAACCTTCTGGCAATGGCACATATTGATGTGCCATCCTGGAGGAGTTGGACTGTGTGTGCAAACTCTATAGGGTCCAGGCATCGCCTCATGCTTCCAGTAGTGACACTGACCCTAGCTAAGCGCATAACTAGTGAAAAACAGCCAGAAAAGATGAGTAGGGAAAAAGAAATGTCAGTGGCCTCCACCTGTAAAACCATCCCTGTTTTGGAGGTTGTCTCATTGTTGCCCATCTATTGCACCTCTTGTTAATTTCATTAACACCAAAGCAGCTGAAATTGAGCAGATCAATATCCCAGGAGTTTAATTGACTTGAAGCTATACACTGATTAAAAAGTGTCACCATCCACAGTCTCCTTTATACTCAATATACCACACCTACAACTTCCTGTCTACCTTAAACCCATTTCCTCTGACCAATGAATTAACCCCTTTTGTTCCCCTAAAGGGACCACAGTCCAAACAGAGGGTAAATGTAGCGTCCTTCCAGGACCCACCCTCGGCGACCTGTACAATATATATACAATACAATATATATATATATACAGTGGTGATTGAAAGTTTGGGCACCCCAGGTAAAAAATTTGTATTAATGTGCATAAAGAAGCCAAGGAAAGATGGAAAAATCTCCAAAAGGCATCAAATTACAGATTAGACATTCTTATAATATGTCAACAAAAGTTAGATTTTATTTCCATCATTGACACTTTCAAAATTACAGAAAACAAAAAAATGGCATCTGCAAAAGTTTGGGCACCCTGCAGAATTTATAGCATGCACTGCCCCCTTTGCAAGGCAGAGACCTGCCAGTGTCATGGAATGTTCTCAATCATCGTCTGGGAAGACCAGGTGATGTCAATCTCAAAGGTTTTAAATGCCCAGACCCTTCTGACCTTGCCCCAACAATCAGCACCATGGGATCTTCTAACCAGTTGTCTAGAAAACTGAAAGTGAAAATAGTTGACGCTCACAAAGCTGGAGAAGGCTATAAGAAGATAGAAAAGCGTTTTCAGATGTCAATATCCTCTGTTCAGAATGTAATTAAGAAATGGCAGTCATCAAGAACAGTGGAAGTTAAAGCAAGATCTGGAAGACCAAGAAAAATATCAGACAGAACAGCTCGCAGGATTGTGAGAAAAACAATTCAAAACCCACGTTTGACTGCACGATCCCTCCAGAAAGATCTGGCAGACACTGGAGTTGTGGTACACTATTCCACTATAAAGAGATACTTGTACAAATATGGTCTTCATGGAAGAGTCATCAGAAGAAAACCTCTTCTACGTCCTCACCACAAAAATCAGCGTTTGAACATTGCAAATGAACATATAGACAAGCCTGATGCATTTTGGAAACAAGTTCTGTGGACCGATAAGGTTAAAATCAAACTTTTTGGCCGGAATGAGCAAAGGTACGTTTGGAGAAGAAGGGGCACAGAATTTAATGAAAAGAACCTCTGTCCAGCTGTTAAGCATGGATGTGGAGCAATCATGCTTTTGGGTTGTATTGCAGCCAGTGGCACAGGGAACATCTCCCGAGTAGAAGGAAAAATGTATTCAATAAAATTTCAGCAAATTTTGGATGGTAACTTGACGCCATCTGTGAAAAAGCTGAAGTTAAAGATAGGATGGCTTCTACAAATGGATAATGATCCTAAACACACCTCGAAATCCACGGGGAATTACATCAAGAGGCGTAAACTGAAGGTTTTGCCATGGCCTTCACAATCTCCTGACCTCAACATAATTGAAAATCTATGGATAGACCTTGAAAGAGCAGTGGTGTGACAGACAGCCCAGAAATCTCAAAGAACTGGAAGACTTTTGCTAGGAAGAATGGGCAAAGATACCTCAAACAAGAATTGAAAGACTCTTGGCTGGCTTCAAAAAGTGTTTACAAGCTGTGTTACTTGCCAAAGGGGGCAGTACAAGATATTAACTCTGCAGGGTGCCCAAACTTTGCAGACACCATTTTTTTGTTTTCGTAATTTTGAAAGTGTAAATGATGAAAATAAAATCTAACTTTTGTTGACATATTATAAGAATGTCTAATCTGTTATTTGATGCCTTTTGGAGATTTTTTCCATCTTCCCTTGGCTTCTTTATGCAC
Organism: Pelophylax lessonae; assembly: GCF_965119305.1. Lineage (NCBI taxonomy): Eukaryota > Metazoa > Chordata > Amphibia > Anura > Ranidae > Pelophylax > Pelophylax lessonae. The sequence goes on along the minus strand of NC_138774.1, from coordinate 165,710,124 downwards.
ATTAATACAAATTTTTACCTGGGGTGCCCAAACTTTCGATCACCACTGTATACTGTGTATATGTATGTGTGTATATGTGTGCGTGTGTGTATATATATATATATATATATATATATATATATATATATATATATATATATACATATATATATATATATATATATATATATATATTTATATTGTCAAGATATGAAAATATATGAAGAGCATATCGCTATATTAGTCAAGTGTTCCCTTTTAATACTAAAGAATATATTCTTCTTATGTTTGGAATTCTAGTTGGTGTTTTCATATTGCAATGTTTTACTGTGTCTCAGTTGTCCCAGATGATATGAAATGTTCCGCCAAAAATGACAAGGTTCCCGGAAAGAGATGTTTATGTAAAATATGTTATTTCCCTTAACATATTCAATCTTTTTTAATTGTCAGACTAACCTTTCACTCAACTCCATTGTGGGGTCAAGATGACCGTATGTGTAATTAGGATAGACCACAAGGAATGTATTATGGTCAGCAAAGACTGTATTGTTAAATCTTGTGTAATCTGTAACTTGGGTCTGTGCCCGCCATAGAATGACATGTTAAATTTGCCTATAAATATTCTGTAACCAAATGTAATCGGTTTCACATATCTGTTGGAAGATGTGGACCCGCTATATGGTGTTATACTCTGAAGTAAACATATAGAGACGAATTCAAACCTGATTGGCATAGATGTCCTTTATTTCAAGGCTTAACATAACATTGGTGACCCCAAATCGTGTCTTCTTGACTGCATCTCCACCACCGCAACAGGAGGGATGGGAGCAAAGAGGCCTCAAGTGAGAAACATTTTATTTCTCATATTGATACTGTCTCTTCTGTGCGGTGATGTGAGGTGCCAGGTGGGGATTGCAGCCACAGAGGGTAACACGTTTCCTTTGAATTTATTTTGCATTCTGTCTGTGTATGATTACTGAGACTATTATATGGTACCAGATATAAATTGTTCATGCAGATGTAACTTTATGTAAGCTTTTAGAGCTTTTAGAAGTACTTCTCCTTTTTCTTCTTACCCTCAGAAATGACAATATATATAGTCATGTATTAAGGGATGTATATAAGCAGGTACCACTAATTTCTGAATTGTGTATAAGTTGTTGAATGACAAGGGGGTTGGTATTAGGGCAAGACTGCCTTAAGCCACAGTGCCTGTGACCTGCTGAGTGTTCTTTGGATTAGGGAGTCAGAGTAAGAGACTAGCCTATTTCCACTCAGACAATAGACGTCTTTCTGAGCATAGAACAAGTGAGATATCTCAATTAATGTACTGGGCTGCTGGTACACAGCCGTAACGATAAGAAGTAGGGGTTCTTAGTCCCGGAACTCCAAAATATTGTCATTTCTGGAAGGGGTAACAAGAAAAATAACAAATTATGGGAAAGTTATTTGGTAAGAATATTTTGCCCATCATGAATGACTTAGGGCTTACAAAAACTAGAGCTAAGAAATAATTAAAAATAGAAAAAAAAAAACAGGACTTAATGTTGCTAAACTGCATCCCAGCACACCTATCATTAAGATGATGGTAGGTGAGGATCCAAGTGCTCTCAAAATGGTGTAAAATTACTAAAAAAGGCGTACAAGGAAGATCCTTCTAAATGGTGGCCACCAGAGGGATCCCTTAATACACTGACAATTGATGCATTGTTTAACTTGCTTTTTAAAATGTCTGATTGTAGGGGGATTGAATGCTTAGCAGCTTGGGAGGAAGCAGCTAGAAAATAGGTAAAACCGCCTCCCTATAAAATGTGTTCAGAAAAAGCTGCTTTACAAATAGATGAGAGAGTAATAGTAGTAAAAAAAAAAAATTGTGGACCCGCTATATGGTGTAATACTCTGATGTAAACATATAGAGACGTATGCAAACCTGATTGGCGTAGATGTCCTTTATTTCAAGGCTTTACATAACAATATATACAGTGCCTTGCGAAAGTATTCGGCCCCTTTGAACTTTTCGACCTTTTGCACATTTCAGGCTTCAAACATATAGATAAAAAACTGTATTTTTTTGTGAAGAATCAACAACAAGTGGGACACAATCATGAAGTGGAACAAAATTTTAAGGATATTTCAAACTTTTTTAACAAGTAAAAAACTGAAAAATTGGGCATGCAAAATTATTCAGCCCCCTTAAGTTAATACTTTGTAGCGCCACCTTTTGCTGCGATTACAGCTGTAAGTCGCTTCGGGTATATATCTATCAGTTGAAAGAGAAACCCCCTTAGGTTTGTGGGACTTTAAGGGTAACAGTAAAGGCTCTCATAAGAGAAGTTTTAACGTGAAATAATTATAACATTTTTTATTTTGTAAGGTTGTGGTTGTAACAGACAATCATCATAAACTGTACATGTTTAAGTCATAGACTCGAAAAAAAGCATGAATGATACAATACAGTTGTAGGTACATAGCAGAGTCCAACGCGTTTCAAAATGTTTGTTTTAGTACATAAATCTTCCTCAGGGAGTCTGCATATGTTCCTGAAATACATGGTTAAATGTAAGTTCCAAGAAACAAAATATATATAAACATTTTACAATGAAAAGTTATTTATACATGAAAAAAGTATTATTAGCATCTGCGACCACATGTTGCCCTAAAGAGGTCCTGGAAAGCCTCTTGCTAGTCCAGGATACTCCTAGAGAGGAAACCTACTCCCAGAGATTGAAAGGGAAAAAGGAGAGAGGGGGAAAGGGAAGAAGAGGAAAGGAGAGGGGAAAGGAAGAAAGGGAGGGAAAGGGGGGGAAAAAAGAAAAAGAAAGAGAAAGAGAAAGAAAAAGAAAAGGAAAAGAAAAAGAAGAAGAAGAAGAAGAAGAAAAAGAAAAGGAAAAGAAAAAGAAAAAGAAAAGGAAGAGAATATCTATCAGTTTTGCACATCGAGAGACTGAAATTTTTGTCTATTCCTCCTTGCAAAACAGCTCGAGCTCAGTCAGGTTGGATGGAAAGCGTTTGTGAACAGAAGTTTTCAGTTCTTTCCACAGATTCTCGATTGGATTCAGATCTGGACTTTGACTTGGCCATTCTAACCCCTGGATATGTTTATTTGTGAACCATTCCATTGTAGATTTTGCTTTATGTTTTGCATTATTGTCTTGTTGGAAGACAAATCTCCGTCCCAGGCTCAGGTCTTTTGCAGACTCCATCAGGTTTTCTTCCAGAATGGTCCTGTATTTGGCTCCACCATCTTCCAATCAATTTTAACCATCTTTCCTGTCCCTGCTGAAGAAAAGCAGGCCCAAACCATGATGCTGCCACCACCATGTTTGACAGTGGGGATGGTGTGTTCAGGGTGATGAGCTGTGTTGCTTTTACGCCAAACATAACATTTTGCATTGTTGCCAAAAAGTTTGATTTTGGGTTCATCTGACCAGAGCACCTTCTTCCACATGTTTGGTGTGTCTCCCAAGTGGCTTGTGGCAAACTTTAAACTACACTTTTTATGGATATCTTAAAGAAATGGCTTTCTTATTGCCACTCTTCCATAAAGGCCAGATTTGTGCAGTATACGACCGATTGTTGTCCTATGGACAGAGTCTCCCACCTCAGCTGTAGATCTCTGCAGTTCATCCAGAGTGATCATGGGCCTCATGGCTGCATCTCTGATCAGTCTTCTCCTTGTATGAGCTGAAAGTTTAGAGGGACGGCCAGGTCTTCGTAGATTTGCAGTGGTCTGATACTCCTTCCATTCCAATATTATCGCTTGCACAGTGCTCCATGGGATGTTTAAAGCTTGGGAAATCTTTTTGTATCCAAATCCAGCTTTAAACTTCTCCACAACAGTATCTTGGACCTGCCTTGTGTGTTCCTTGTTCTTCATGATGCTCTCTGCTCTTTAAACGGACCTCTGAGACTATCACAGTGCAGGTGCATTTATACGGAGACTTGATTACACACAGGTGGATTCTATTTATCATCATTAGTCATTTAGGTCAACATTGGATCATTCAGAGATCCTCATTGAACTTCTGGAGAGAGTTTGCTGCACTGAAAGTAAAGGGGCTTAATAATTTTGCATGCCCAATTTTTCAGTTTTTTATTTGTTAAAAAAGTTTGAAATATCCAATAAATTACGTTCCACTTCATGATTGTGTCCCACTTGTTGTTGATTCTTCACAAAAAATTACAGTTTTATATATATATGTTTGAAGCCTGAAATGTGGCAAAAGGTTAAAAAGTTCAAGGGGGCCGAATACTTTCGCAAGGCACTGTATATATATATATATATATATATATATATATATATATGTATATATACACAGTATCTCACAAAAGTGAATACACCTCTCACATTTTTGTAGATATTTTATTATATCTTTTCATGTGACAACACTGAAGAAATGGCACTTTGCTACAATGTAAAGTAGTGAGTGTACAGCTTGTACAACAGTGTACATTTGCTGTCCCCTCAAAATAATTCAACACACAGCCATTAATGTCTAAACCGCTGGCAAGAAACGTGAGTACACCCCTAAGTGAAATTGTCCAAATTGGGCCCAATTAGCCATTTTTCCTCCCTAGTGTCATGTAACTCGTTTAGTGTTTCAAGGTCTCAGGTGTGAATGGTTTAAATTTGGTGTTCTCACTCTCACTCTCTCATACTGGTCACTGGAAGTTCAAAATGACACCTCGTGGCACAGAACTCTCTGAGGATCTGAAAAAAAATATTATTGCTCTACATAAAGATGGCCTAGGCTATACCAAGATCGCCAAGACCCTGAAACTGAGCTGCAGCACGGTGGCTAAGACCATACAGGGGTTTAACAGGACAGGTTCCACTCAGAACAGGCCTCGCCATGGTTGACCTAAGAAGCTAAGTGTACGCACTCAGTGTCATATCCAGAGCTTGTCTTTGGGAAATAGACATATGAGTGCTGCCAGCGTTGCTGCAGAGGTTGAAGGGGTGGGGGGGTCAGCCTGTCAGTGCTCAGACCATACACTGCATACTGCATCAAATTGGTCTGCATGGTTGTCGTCCCAGAAGGAAGCATCTTTTAAAGATGATGCACAAGAAAGCCTGCAAACAGTTTGCTGAAGACAAGCAGACTAAGGACACGGATTGCTAGAACCATGTCCTGTGATCTGATGAGACCAAGATAAAACTATTTGGTTCAGATGGCGTCAAGCGTGTGTGGCAGGAACCAGATGAGGAATACAAAGACAAGTGTGCCTTGCCTACAGTCTAGCATGGTGGTAGGAGTGTCATGGTCTTGGGCTGCATGAGTGCTGCCTTGCACTGGGGAGCTACAGTTCATTGAGGAAACCATGAATGCTAACATGTACTGTGAAGCAGAGCATGAACCCCTCCCTTCGGAGATGGGGCCACAGGGCAGTATTCCATCATGATAATGACCCCAAACACACCTCCAAGATGACCACTGCCTTGCTAAAGAAGCTGAGGGTAAAGGCGATGGACTGGCCAAGCATGTCTCCAGACCTAAACCCTATTGAGCATCTGTAGCATGTTTTCCTTTTAAACTGTCATATCAATTACAGGTCTCAGGAGTTTGACTGGTGCTGGCCTTTATATAATGTCGTCCTTTTTGTGATATTTCATATTTTGATATTTTATCTATTTGAGCAATACTTTCCATTTTTGATCATATTATTTATAACTGATTATATTAATGGATTCACTATTTTTCTTTCAAATCTTGATTTGTTTTTTCATTTTGCGTCATTCCCTTCAAAGATGCTTCCATTCAGCTACATGCGTTCCCCTTATGGCCAACACGGCACGGACAGAGGCGCCACCTTTTGGACGCCTGATACTGAGCGTGTATTCGGTTCCATCAATATCTCCTTGAGATGTCTCGCACACATGTCCAGTTAGCTTCACCTGCGTTCCACGCCGACGGATCAACTTCCTTGTCAGTGGAACGCAAGGGCGGTCGCGTCTTCACTGCTTCGTGCGATCGCGCATGCGCAGTCTCCGGAGGACGTGCCCGGCCCCTGGGTACCAGGTTGTCCGCGGCAGAGGACAGCTGACGGCCATCAGCTTGATTGATCTTTTCAATCTACACAGGCTTTCAGGTACTATTTAACCAGGCTCCAGATGGCATTCATTTGCACAGTTTGCTGGTCAGGAGCTTGGTTTCTTCCCTAAATTTTTGGTCTGCTTGGTTAAAGGTAAGACACCATTTATATTCCTCATAGTGCTCTGCTCTTTCCTTCTTTCAAACATAATTTATTGGTTGTTGACAACACATACAAAGCATTTTTTGGGGCACAAACCAAAAAACTCTTTTATATAAGAATACAAGAATATTGCATTCATACTACTATTTCTCTTTAGAAAGAGAAATATTTTACCTTCCACTCAGTTTAATTCAGTGACTGGTGGCTCCAACCATGCAGCGATTGCAATACCTCATTGTCTTTTTTTCTCCTTTCTTTTTTCCTTTTTCTTTTTTCTTTTTTCTTTTCAAATCAATATCAGTTTTTATTATATTTTCTCTTGAGCAAATGAGTGGTTCCTCATTTTTTTCATTCTGGTCTTTTTGGCCTATGTTCAGCAAGATCTTCAGCCATTCTTGGACTCCAGTTGTTCATAGTGGGGGACACACAGCCAGGCAACCATCTGGGGGACATCAACCATATTCCATCCTTTTCCAGGCCATGCACTACCAGTCAGGTTCCAAGTTAACCTGTTTGATTTTAACTCCAGCAAGCATCTAATGTTCACAAACAGATAACCATGTAAGTGTATTTCCTTTTTGAATATTGTTTAATGTTCAATAATATTATTCAATTGTATATTTTTGTGTGATGTTCTGTGATGCATTGAAATGAGTTGTCTCATGATTGTATTTAACATTAACAGAAAACCACCTAAAGTTACCCCTAAAGAAGAAGCTTCTCAGTCACTTCGAAACGCGTTGGGTACTTACTTTGCACTGTGTGGTTGGTTTCTGATATAGTGGAATGTCCTATGCTTGCTAATGGTTTTAATTGTCTTTCATGTATTCTTCTAATAAAAATGTATACCTTTACTTTTGTATCATACCTTTATGTGCCTTTAAAATCCCACCCTAGGGGAACCCCAAACTCATTGAGCATCTGTGGGGCATCCTCAAACAGAAGGTGGAGGAGCGCAAGATGTCTAACATCCACCAGCTCCATGATGTCATCATGGAGGAGTGGAAGAGGACTCCAGTGGCAACCTGTGAAGCTTTGGTGAACTCCATGCCCAAGAAGGTTAAGGCAGTGCAGGAAAATAATGGTGGCCACACAAAATATTGCCCAATTTGGACACTTTCACTTAGGGGTGTACTCACTTTTGTTTTCAGGGATTTAGACATTAATGGCTGTGTGTTGAGTTATTTTGTGAGGACAGCAAATTTACACTGTTGTACAAGCTGTACATTTACTACTTTACATTGTAGCAAAGTGTAATTTCTTCAGTGTTGTCACATGAAAAGATATAATAAAATATTTACAAAAATGTGAGATACAGTGTGTGTGCGTGTATATATATATATATATATATATATATATATATATATTATACTGTGTGTGCATGCAGGTATATGTGTGTGTGTGTGTATTTATATATATATATATATATATGTGTATATACATATATACGCACACAATACAAGCAAACCAGAGGAACTGCTATTATGTTTCTTTTTGCATGCCTTGTAGGCCATGCTTATTAATATTTATAAACTAAGAAAGACATTTTCTACTCATAAGTAACCCTTTATACTCATTACCGCCACAGTCTAATTTTAAACTTATGAGAATCTTGACCCTAAAGGAGTGTATGAAGTCAGTCATGCTGAAAGGCTATAATAAAAAAAGTAATTCTGTAGATGCTGCTGCTGCTGCTGCAGTAAATTGTGCTCAGGGTATATTGAGATGTACAACAATTAAAGTAATATTGCATGTATAGGTGTAAGCTGCCAAGAAGCTGTTCCTGCCAATGTGCACTAAAGCATTTTAACATAAGATGTAGACATGTTGTATTTCTTGGCTCTAGAATTTTCTGCAGTAGCTTTTGGTCACAATAATTACTCACTTTAATTAATTTTAGTAATATACGCTGCACTCCATGAATGCATTTTAAGTAATGTATTCTTAAAGGAAAACTGCAAGAAAATAAAATAATGTAATATGTAAAATAAAGAGCAATTTACTCATGTTTGCGTATTGTTTTTAAATATACTACTGCATCGAGGAAACAAATGTTTTGGGCCTTGACTGGTCCACTGTTCACTTCTCCCTAAGATTACCCTAAATAATTACGACAACAAAATTCTTTCGATTGGGTTGATACTTTAATTACTTGTGTATTGGCCACAGCTTGACAACTGTAAAATGAACAATCAAACCAGTAAACATATACGTATAGCCTACACCAGATCATTTTAGCAGTGCTGAGTGGCGTATTTCAACTTTCCTTACTTATTAGGAGCCAATTCAGCCCCCCCATCCATCCAGGTTAGGCTCAGGAGCTTACTAAGGGCTTCCTGCTCCCCATTCTACCGACTCCATTAGCCACCTGCCACCTCAGCCCACTAATCTCCAAATTCGCATGACTGGCGACTAGTGATGAGCCGAACACCCCCCTGTTCTGTTCGCACCAGAACATCTCGAACAGGGGAAATTTTCTAGTGAACATACAAACTCCATTAAAGGCTATGGGACATTAACATGAAAAAATAAATGCTTAAATGCAAGTTATTGGCCCAAAAAAGTGTATGGGGACCTGGGTACTGCCTTGGGGGACATGAATCAAATCAAAACATTTTTTTTTAACACAATCGTTTTTACAGGAGCAGTGATTTTTATAATGCTTAAAGTGAAACAATAAAAATTTAAAAATTCCTTTAAAATTGTGCCTGGGGTGCCCCCTTAATGTACCTGTGGTGCATTTGTGCGATGTTTGTAGCCTGCTGCAGCAATTCTGACATTTCTAAAGGAGTGTAATCTATTGTAGTTTTGGAAAAGTCCTTTATTAAAAAAATAAAAAAATAGTGTCCCCCGATGATCAGTGGCCCGCCCAACAGAAAAATAGAAAAAAAAGAAGCTCCTGCTGCTTCAGATGCTTGAGCACTGCTTTGTGGGGAGGCTTGTGATGTCAGATTATTATAAAAGAGCTGTCACAATCAAAACAGCTCAGAGCGCGGGAAGTGTCCGGAGAAGCAGGGGCTTCTGTTTTTTTTTTTCAGGCGGCCGACTGATCATTGGGGGACACTATTTTTCTATTTTTTTAATAAAGGACTTTTCCAAAACTGGCTTTTGTCTTTATTTTTTTTATACACTTTTTTGGTGAATGGGTAGGGGTACAATGTACCTGATATCCATTCACATGGGGGGGCCGGAATCTGGGGGCCCCCTTGTTAAAGGGGGCTTCCATATTCCAATAAGCCTCCCCCCGCAGACTCCCACAGCCCACATTTGTCGGGAAGAGACCCCTGTCCCCATCAACATGGGGACAAGGTGCTTTGGGGTGGGGGTGCTCCAAAGCACCCACTTCCTCCATATGTTGAGGACACATGGCCTGGTGTGGTTCAGGAGGGGGGGCGCTCGCCCCCACCCCCATACTGGCCAGCCAGGCTGTGTGCTCGGATAAGGGTCTGGTATGGATTTTAGGGGGAACCTCACGCCGTTTTTTGTTTAAATTTGGTGTGGGGTTCCCCTTAAAATTAATTCCAGACCCAAGGGGCCTGGTATGGACTGGGGGGAGCCCACGCAGTTTTTTTCAGCAATACTGACATAAACTGATATAAACTGACCTGCAGTATATATATATATATATAATTTAATGGTATACACTGCACTCAACAAACTGTAAAAGCAAAAATCTCTCTCCCTGCCAGCAATGTATTATTAATTATAGAATTCCACTTATAAATCATCCGCTGGCCAAGGGATTCAAACCCACAACCTCGCAATTGCAGGCATGGTATTCTACCAGCTACACCACCATCAAGTAGGCTTAGGTTGAGCACACTTTCCCTGTCTAACTAACTAACTCCTATCTCACCCTACACACAGTGAATGAGATAAAAGTTAGGGAGAGTGTGTTCAGCTTAACCACTTTCAGACCTGAAGATTTGGCTGCTCAAAGACCAGGCCCTATTTTGCAATTCGGCACTGCGTGATTTTAACGGATAATTGCACGGTCGTGCGGCGCTGTACCCAAACGAAATTGACTTCCTTTTTTTTCCACAAACAGAGCTTTCTTTTGGTGGTATTTGATCTCCTGTGCAATTTTTTTTGCGATATAAACAAAAAAAGAGCGACAATTTTGAAAAAATAACAATATTTTTCAAATTTTTTATATGAAATTCTCAAAAAAAAATGTAAAAATCTAAATTTTTTAACATTTTAGGCCAATTTGTTTTCTGCTACATATTTTTGGTAAAAAAAAAAAATCGCAATAAGCTTATTTTGATTGGTTTGCGCAAAAGTTTTTGCGTTTACTAACTACGGGAAAGATTTATATAATTGTTATTGTTTTTTTTTTAACTAGTAATGGCAGTGATCTGCGATTTTTTTTATGGGACTGCGACATTGCGGAGGACAGATTGGACCCCTAACTGACATTTTTTACACTTTTGGGGGTACCAGTGACATTACTACAGTAATCAGTGCTAAAAAATATGCACTGTTACTGTAAAAATGACACTGGCAGGGAAGGGGTTAACATTACTGGTCAGTGGGTTAAGTGTGTTCCTAGGGGCATGATTCTAACTGTCAGGGGGAGTGGCTTGTGAAGTAATTACAGAGACATGCGATCCTATATAGCAGGATCACATAGCCTCTGTGATCACTTAAGGGAGAATGACAGATGGCAGATGGCTCCCCAGCTGATGAGCAGGGACAAGAGCATGCCTCCGTCAGCTTGCAAACGCCCCCTAGCTTCACCCAGGCGAGCTCCGTACATGTACGATGCATTGCCTGGGAGCCCCAGCCTGCTGATGCGGAAGTGGTTAAAGTGGAGTTCCACCCTAAAATTTAACTTCCGTCCATCTTCTTGCTCTGGGTCACCTGAAAAACAAATGGATAATCACAATTTTTTTTTTTTACTTACAGTACCTTGTTTTAGAAGTAAATATACTCTGCTTACTTCCTCTTCCTCCCTCTGCGGCCACGGCCCGTCGTCACTTCCTGGCTTGCAATGATTCCTGGGAGCTGAACCTCAGCGCTCCCAGGAATCAATGCGCCTGCACCGGCCCCGATGTCAGTTCTGGTGCAGGCGGGTCATACCTTGCTAAACAGCTTCTGGGCATGTGTTCCATTTAGTGTGATTTACATCTTAACCCATCTTTTATCTGAGTTTACTTTAGTCCATTTTATCATTCGTGAAATTATGACTGTGGTGTAACATCTTTTAATGTCTGGTGCTGCCAATCCACCCTGTAATTTATCTTTACTGAGTACTGTATACTGTATTCTTGGCTTCTTTCCCTGACAAATGAACTTTAATATAATTGTTTTTACTATTTTAAAATATGTTGGTGAAATAGCTACTGGTAGCATTTGAAATTTATACAGGATTTTGGGTAGTATTACCATCTTTACCATGTTTATCCAGCCTATCCATGAAAGTGGCCGTGTTGATATTTTTTTTAATATCTGCTTTAATCTAATTTAGCAAAGGGATATAACTGTCCTGATATAGGCTCCCTAAAGAAGGGGTTAGTTTTACCCGTAGGTATTTTAACTCTGAATTCACCCATGTAAAAAGGAATTCCTTCTAGAAAGCTAATTCTTCTTTCTTACTTAGCCCAATATTCAAGATTTCTGACTTTACAGGATTGAACATAAAATTTGAAAATTCCTTACTGTTATGAATGATTGTAGTGATTCTGCTCTCATTTCATTTTCTTTTCCTATTCGGTTCATATATGAGCATAATTTTGGTACTAGTATTTCCTTAAACTTTTGTCATTTCAATATTTTTTTTATTGAAGATTTTCAAAGTGTAAAATAAAATACAAAGAACAAGAAAGTAGTAGAGCGAAACAAGTCTTATGTACAAGTGAGCATCACATGGAAAGCTAGTAAAGGAGTTACATGAAACAAGCAGAATTATTGATTATACTAGTGTAGATGAAGGTGTATTATTACTAATGCTCGCCTATCGGTAAGAGTAATGACCGCCACACCTGGACACCCCATTGGGAGCATACTGTGTCTCGGAGAGGGGGGCACCACGTCCAACCAATACTTTATCTTTCAATCCTTTTATTGAGTTGAGGCAAGTATAACATTTTTTCCCATGGGAGCACCAGTGAGACATACATTTCTTATGAAAAATAACAAAACTTAGACTCAAAAAGCCAACATAACATGGAGATCTAGTATGTTAAAATTAAAGGAGTGATTAAAAAGAATCCCCTATCATAGCCCTGAAAATGCAGCGACAAGTTATTCCAGCAAGATGGATAACATCTGGAGAAATGTGAGTATAATGGGAACAGATTGTCCCAGAGAGAACAGTAAAGGAGGGAAATGTTTGAGAGAAAGAAGTGGGGGGGTTCACCTGGAGCGAAGGATTTTATGAGGTGAGAGATCCAGACTATATGGGTGTATGGGTGTATACAGCCCAAGGTTCTCATATCATTTCAAAGATCCAGACTCTATCTTGGAGTATACTAACCATTTTCTCTTGGGCCATGATCCAGGAATTTTTCTGTTTAGCAGTGGAGAGTGAGACTGAAGACTTTTTATAAGATTTTGCAATGGTAATTTTTAGCTCCTAAAAGCATATAAAAGAGCAATGATTGAATATATTTGGGAAGCTCCACCTTGTGATTAAGAAGAGCTATTTTAGGATTCTGGGGGGTGGCCGAGCCTGTAATTTTGAGCAGCAGGGAGAAGAACCTGTTCCAGAAACTTCTAATTCTAGGGCAGGACCACCAAGTGTAGAATAGAGAAAGTTATTGCAGCCCCTGAAGTACATTGGGGAGGAATCTGGAAACATTTTTGCGAGTTGGGTAGGTACATGGTACCATTGCGTGAACATTTTGACGTTTGCCTCCAGCAAAGAGATGTTCGTCACTCCCTTAAAGGAGTACTGAACGCAATGATACTACTTTTCCTGGAAGAAGAGTCTCACTCTTCTTCCAGGTTCACCTCCCAGAGCTGAGCATAAGCTAGTTTAGTCGAGGTACTGGCCGAGGAGGAGTAAATTATGGATATACCCCCACCCCCCCCGATCCATAATTTTCAAGCACCACTGTTCATAAGCCATTAGCCTAGGAGGTTTAGGTTTATTTGACCAAATTGCAAAAATTGTGAAGTGTGGGTTATTCTGTAACTCATTCTTGTACTCATTGTGTATTATAATGACTGGTTAACATCATAATTTTTCCTACACATCTGCAAAGAGTTTTTTTCCTGTAATGCACTCATTATTCATTTAATGACTGTTTATCATTGTCACCATACTTTTTGTAGTAGCAAACCAAGAAGCCATCTGGGCCTGGTGCAGATCCTAGCTTAAGACATTTAATGATGTCTAGGAACTCGAGGTCAGAGACAGGTTTTTCAAGTAAGACAGCTTGGGAAGGGATACCTTTTTGAGGAAGTCTTCCAGCTATAGATTAGAACACGGGAACGGGGGTGTGGCCTGGCGCTGGACCTGAATGGAAGCCTGATCCCTGAGCTCTGATCAGCGCGGGAGAATAAAGAACAATCCTACCCGATCCTTCTCATTAAAACGCTGGCAGCAGGTATGGGGAAGTCATCAGCCCACTCCTCACCCCCTAGATCCCGGTCCCCGCGTGATATCCAAACCGGAGGCAGCACAAACATACCGGACATGTACCAGCAGCCGGCGCCGCTACGCGAGACCCCGGCTTCAGTTGCGGCCTACACGGAGCTCGCACGCGGCCCCCCTCCACTGCACACTCTGAGGAGGGGCTTCACTTACAACAGGAATTGACCCCCCCAGCTCCCAATACAGTCCCAATTGCTACCTCATCACCACCTGCAGCTCCATTTCAAGCAAAATTAATTCCTGCAGCACCCACCACTAGAGTTGAGCGGACACCTGGATGTCCGTGTTCGGCGGGTTCGACCGAACTTGAAAAAAAAGTCCGGGTCCGTGTCCCGGACTTTTTCCGAACTCTACCCGAACACTGAACCCCATTGAAGTCAATGGAGACCCGAACTTTCAGGCACTAAAATGGTTCTAAAACACCAATGGAAAGGGCTAGAGTGCTGCAAATGGCAGCAAAACATAGTTAAGAGCATGGCAAGTGCTCTGCAAACAAATGTGGATAGGGAAATAACTTAAAACAACAAAAAAAAAACAGAAAAATAAAACAATGTTCTTCATCTGTGAAGGACGAGGCCCATATGGAGTAGGAGGGAGGTTGAGGTGATGGTGGATGTGGCGGTGTCATAGGCGTGCGCACAGGGTGTGCCGGGTGTGCCTGGGCACACCCTTATCACCTAGGGCACATTAGCATTATCGCTCTGTTTGCCAGTGAGGAGATGGGAAAGATCTCCCTCGGACCTGCTCTGCCATAAGAGAAGTGCCACACACTTCTATTTCACTTTGCCAGCAGGGAGAGTAATGTACCGGGGCCATATACATGTAGGCAAACACATGCATGTGTATTTAAACTTTGGGGTGCACACCCTAATGCAATAGGCTGCGCACACCTATGGGTGGTGTAGGTGGAAGCGGAGGTGGAGGAGGACGAGGTAGCCAAAACTGCTTTTTTTCAGTCATTTTAAATGAGGGTACACCCCAAAAAAATGAGAAAGAGCAAAAATAGAACAATGGCTGGGTAAGGTCGGTATCCATCTCTATTCTGCACAAGGTACGGAAAAGTCCTGTGGGATCCATGCCTGGTTCATTTTAATGAACGTGAGCTTGTCCACATTGTCTCTGGACAGGCGGCTGCGCTTGTCTGTGAAAACGCCCCCAGCCGTGCTAAATACACGTTCAGATAATACACTGGCTGCAGGGCACGCCAGCACCTCCAAGGTGTAAAGGGCAAGCTCAGGCCATGTGCCCGATTTGGAGACCCAGAAGTTGAAGGGGGCAGACCCGTCATTCACTACATGTAGGCGTGTGCACACATACTGCTCCACCATGTTGCTGAAATGCTGCCTCCTGCTAAGACGTTCCATATGAGCTGCTGCTGCTGCTGTTTGTTGTGGCGTGCTGACAAAGCTATTCCACATTTCGGCCATGCTAACCCTGCCTTCTGAGGTGCTGGCGGTGCCCTGGTTGCGTTGGCGACCTCTTCCTCCTCCTCCTCCTCCTCCTCCTCTGCCTTGGCCTTGTGCTTCCACTGTGGCCCCGCTGTCAGGTGGGAATGCCAGCAGCATCGCCTCTACCAGCGTGCGCTTGTACCCGCGCATCTTGGGATCACGCTCCAGTGAGGGAATTAAGGACAGTACATTGTCCTTGTAACGGGGATCCAGCAGCGTGGCCACCCAGTAATCAGCACAAGTTAGAATGTGGGCAACTCGGCGGTCGTTGTGGAGACACTGCAGCATGTAATCGCTCATGTGTGCCAGGCTGCCCAGAGGCGTATCGTCTGTGTCCTCTGTATCCCCCCAGCCACGCACCAGTGATGGCCATGAGCTGGCCTGGGTGCCACCCTGCTGTGAACATGGTTCCATCTCCTCCTCCATCTCCTCCTCCTCATCCTCCTCATCCTCCAGAACTGTGCCCCTGCTGGACAATTGTGTCCCTGGCGTTTGTGGGTGCAGGAACCCACCCTCGGAGCCACTTGCGAATGACTGCCCTGAAAGCCTTGGAAATGTTACCTCTTCATCCTCCTCCTCCTCATCCTGTGCCACATCCTCTTCCATCATCGCCCGAATCGTTTTTTGAAGGAGGCATAGAAGTGGGATAGTTAAGCTGACAACGGAGTCATCGGCACTGGCCATGTTGGTGGAGTACTCAAAACAGCGCAACAAGGCACACAGGTCTCGCATGGAGGCCCAGTTATTGGTGGTGAAGTGGTGCTGTTCCGCAGAGCGACTCACGCGTGAGTGCTGCAGCTGAAACTCCACTATGGCCTGCTGCTGCTCACACAGTCTTTCCAGCATGTGCAAGGTGGAGTTCCACCTTGTGGGCACGTCACATATGAGGCGGTGAGCCGGAAGGCCGAAGTTACGCTGCAGCGCTGACAGACGAGCAGCAGCAGGGTGAGAACGCCGAAAGTGCGCACAGACGGCCCGCACTTTCTGCAGCAGCTCTGACATATCGGGGTAATTTTTAAGGAACCTCTGCACCACCAAATTCAGCACATGCGCCAGGCAAGGGATGTGTGTCAAATCGGCTAGGCCCAGAGCTGCTATGAGATTTCGCCCGTTTTCGCACACCACCAGGCCGGGCTTGAGGCTCGCTGGCAGCAACCACTCATTTGTCTGCTGTTGAATGCTCCTCCACAACTCCTGCGCGGTGTGTGGTTTTTCCCCCAAACAGGCAAGTTTTAAAACTGCCTGCTGTCGTTTTCCCCTGGCCGTGCTGAAGTTGGTGGTGAAGGTGTTACGCTGACCAGATGAGGAGGCGGTAGAGGATGAGGAAGCGGAGTAGGAGGAGTTAGGAACAGGAGGCAAACTGAAGCGCCCTGCAATCCTCGGTGGTGGAAGGACATGCGCCAAATTGCTATCTGCCTCAGGCCCATCCGCCACTGCATTTACCCAGTGTGCCGTTAGGGAGATATAACGCCCCTGACCGTGCTTACTGGTCCACGTATCGGTAGTTAGGTGGACCTTGGCACAGATGGCGTTGTGCAGTGCACACCTGATTTTTTCCCCCACTTGGTTGTGCAGGGAAGGGATGGCTTGCCTGAAAAAGTAGTGGCGGCTGGGCATGACGTACTGTGGGACAGCCACCGACATTAGGCTTTTAAAACTGTTCGTCTCCACCAGACGGAATGACAGCATTTCAAAGGCCAAGAATTTTGAAATGCTGGCATTCAGGGCCAGAGATCGCGGGTGAGTAGGGGGGTACTTCCTCTTCCTCTGAAGTGTTTGGGAGATGGAAAGCTGAACGCTTCCACGGGACATTGTGGAGATGGTTGGTGACCCAGGTGGTGGTGTTGCTGACAGATCGTCTGTTTGCGGGGTGGCAGGTGCCGGTATCACTACAGATGTGGATGGAGAGGCCGAGACTGCAGCAGAAGAGGAAGCAGGAGGACCCAGAGACCTTTCTTGGTTTTGAAGGTGTCTACTCCACTGCAGCTCGTGCTTTGCACTTAGATGCCTGATCATGCAGGTTGTGCTCAGGTTGAGAAGGTTTATGCCTCACTTCAGGCTCTGATTGCACAGGGTGCAAACCACTCGTGTCCTGTCATCAGCACATTTTCTGAAGAACTTCCACGCTAGAGAACTCCTTTGAGCTCGCTTTGGTGCGCTCGTTCCCTTGCTGCGTTGGGCAGTAGCAGGCGTAGTGTCTAGGGCACGGCCGCTCCGCTTCTGCACCCTGCTCCCTCTTCTGCTGTGCTGGTGGCTCTGTGCAACCACCGCCTCTTCCTCCAAACTACTCAGGTCACCTGCATGACCTTCATTCCATGTGGGGTCGAGGAACTCATCGTCCTCCACATCATCTTCCACCCAGTCTTCACCCCTGCCCTCCTTGTCGGTCTCCACAATTCTGAATGCCGCAGCAGTTGGCACCTGTGTTTCGTCATCATCGGAGACGTGCTGCGATGGTCCTTCCATGTACTCATCTTGAGAAATAAGTGGTTGGGCATCGCTGCACTCAATCTCTCCCACTTCTGGGGCAGGGCTAGGTGGATGGCCCTGGGAAACCCTGCTGACAGAGTCATCAAAAAGAAGAAGAGACTGCTGCATGACTTGGGGCTCAGACTGCTTGCCTGATTTGCAAGGGGGTGAGGTGAAAGACGGTTGAACATTGGCTGCAAGTGCCAACTCTGAGGCACTGTCAGCAACCCAATCTACTATCGCCTGTACTTCTTCTGGCCTCATCACTTCTAGAGGCGCATGATGCCCTACCAAATACTGCTGCTGGTTCTGTCGCCTACTCACACTTGAGGAAGGTGTTTCACTTGTGCGTGTAGCTGGCACAGATCGACCACGTCCTCTCCTTGCAACAGGAGCTCTACCAGCAGCACCACGACCCAGGCCACGGCCCCTATTTGACGGTCTCCTCATATTTCTGTAATTTATGATCTTGCCCTAGAAAGATGTTTATTGAATAGATGAACAAAACAACAACAGTATCGCACGGGTGTATCTCACAGTCAAATATGCAAACTATGCCGCAATTTAATTTTTTTTACCCCAAAAGGGTGTATATTGAATAGCGGAATAGAAAAAAGGATAAAAAACGGTGTATCTCACACGTACAAACACAGACTAGGCCCTGATTAAATTTTTTTGTACCCTAAAGGGAGGATGAGGAAGAGGAGTAGGAGGAGTTCGGAACATGAGGCAAACTGAAGCGCTCTGCAATCCTCGGCGGTGGAAGGAGATGCGCCAAACAAATTTAAAAAGGTGTATCTCACATGTACCGATACAGACTATGCCGTAATTTAATTTTTTACACTCCAAAAGGGTGTATATTGAATAGCGGAATAGGAAAATTTTTATAAAACGGTGTATCTCACACGTACAAACACAAACTAGGCCCCGATTACTATTTTTTGTACCCTAAAGGCAGGATGAGGAACAGTAGTAGGAGGAGTTGGGAACAGGAGGCAAACTGAAGCGCCCTGCAATCCTCGGTGGTGGAAGGAGATGCGCCAAACAAATTTAAAAAGGTGTATCTCACATGTACCGATACAGACTATGCCGTAATTTAATTTTTTACACTCAAACAGGGTGTATATTGAATAGCGGAATACGAAAAATTTTACAAAACGGTGGTGTATCTCACACGTACAAACACAGACTAGGCCCCGATTACTATTTTTTGTACCCCCAAAGGCAGGATGAGGAGTAGGAGGAGTTCGGAACAGGCAGGAGGCACACTGAAGCACCCTGCAATCCTCGGCGGTATGAGATGCGCCCCAAAAATTGGAAAGGTGTATCTCACACGTACCGACACACACTATCCCGCAATTTTATTGTTTTTACCCCAAAGGTGTAGATTGAATAGCGGAATAGAAAATATGATATCAAAAGGTGTATGTATCTCACACGTAGAGACCCAGACTAGGCCCAAATTACTATTTTTTGTACCCCCAAAGGCAGGATGAGGAGTAGGAGGAGTTCAGAACATGCAGGAGGCACACTGAAGCACCCTCAAATCCTCGGCAGTATGAGATGCGCCCCAAAAATTGGAAAGGTGTATCTCACACGTACCGACATAGACTATCCCGCAATTTAATTGTTTTTACTCCAAAGGTGTAGATTGAATAGCGGAATAGAAAATATGATATCAAAAGGTGTATGTATCTCACATGTAGAGACCCAGACTAGGCCCAAATTACTATTTTTTGTACCCCCAAAGGCAGGATGAGGAGTAGGAGGAGTTCAGAACATGCAGGAGGCACACTGAAGCACCCTCAAATCCTCGGCAGTATGAGATGCGCCTCAAAAATTGGAAAGGTGTATCTCACACGTACCGATACAGACTATCCCGCAATTTAATTGTTTTTACCCAAAGGTGTAGATTGAATAGCGGAATAGAAAATATGATATCAAAAGGTGTATGTATCTCACACGTAGAGACCCAGACTAGGCCCAAATTACTATTTTTGTACCCCCAAAGGCAGGATGAGGAGTAGGAGGAGTTCGGAACAGGCAGGAGGCACACTGAAGCACCCTCAAATCCTTGGCAGTATGAGATGCGCCCCAAAAATTGGAAAGGTGTATCTCACACGTACCGATACAGACTATCCCGCAATTTAATTGTTTTTACCCAAAAGGTGTAGATTGAATAGCGGAATAGAAAATATGATATCAAAAGCTGTATGTATCTCACACGTAGAGACCCAGACTAGGCCCAAATTACTATTTTTTGTACCCCCAAAGGCAGGATGAGGAGTAGGAGGAGTTTGGAACAGGCAGGAGGCACACTGAAGCACACTCAAATCTTCGGCAGTATGAGATGCGCCCCAAAAATTGGAAAGGTGTATCTCACACGTACCGACACAGACTATCCCGCAGTTTAATTGTTTTTACTCCAAAGGTGTAGATTGAATAGCGGAATAGAAAATATGATATCAAAAGGTGTATGTATCTCACACGTAGAGACCCAGACTAGCCCAAATTACTATTTTTTGTACCCCTAAAGGCAGGATGAGGAGTAGGAGGAGTTCGGAACAGGCTGGAGGCACACTGAAGCACACTCAAATCCTCGGCAGTATGAGATGCGCCCCAAAAATTGGAAAGGTGTATCTCACACGTACCGATACAGACTATCCCGCAATTTAATTGTTTTTACCCAAAGGTGTAGATTGAATAGCGGAATAGAAAATATGATATAAAATTGGTGATTTATCAATAGCACATGTGAACAGCAGTGTCTTATATCAGTCAGCTCTGCTGCAGGCTATGGAGGGGAAAAAAAAGAAAATTCCCCTTTTAAGTTTGTAATTTTTAACTAGATTAGTACAGACTATGCCACAATTTAATTTTTTTAACCCAAGGGTGTATATTGAATAGTGGAATAGAAAAAAGTGTATAACTTTTGAAATCACTCAATAATAGCACATGTGAACACAGCAGTGTATTATCACAGTCAGCACAGCAGCACTGAAGGAAAAACGCTGCACACAACTGACTGATAAAAAAGACTTTTTTCTCCCTCCTCCTCAGCGGGCAAAAAGATTGTGTTCACACCACCCCACACACAGCAAAATCGATGTGGACCACTGACCCTGCCTATTTCCAGCCTCGCCCTAAAATGATCGATAAGATCGGTCAATCGGTCACTGCCGGCACTGCAAACCCCCCCCCACACAGCAAAATCGATTGTAGAACACTGACCCTGCCTATCTCCAGCCTCTCCCTAAAAGGATCGATAAGATCGGTCACTGCCAGCACTGCAAACCCCCCCCACACAGCAAAATCGATTGTAGAACACTGACCCTAAATATCTCCAGCCTCTCCCTAAATGCCCTAATATCTCGCCCTGCCTGCAGCACTCCGACCTGTCCCTCAATTCTTTTTGGACACAATATGATTTTTGCCTGTCTGTCCCTAATCAGCAGCCAGCACGTATGATGTGTGCTCTGTCCCTGTACTACAGCAGAATGACGCAGCGGCGCTCGGTCTCGAATTTATAAAGACTTGGTCACATGCTTCAGATAGCCAATCACAGCTACTAATACATTTGTAGGCATGGCTGGGATGGCTTAAGGCACACCAGTTAAACGCTTGTTGATAGGCTGTTGAAAGCCCGCCATTAAAAGCATGCCAATACATACAAACCCAGAAATAAAATGAACGAACACGGATTTTTACCCGAACATACAGTAAAGTTTTCGGGTCCGTGTTCGGGTAACAAAAATCCAATTATTCGGTACGAACACGAATAATACAGTCCGTGTTCGCTCAACACTACCCACCACA
Organism: Pelophylax lessonae; assembly: GCF_965119305.1. Lineage (NCBI taxonomy): Eukaryota > Metazoa > Chordata > Amphibia > Anura > Ranidae > Pelophylax > Pelophylax lessonae. The sequence continues at coordinate 165,688,617 of NC_138774.1, read as the reverse complement.
AATCCCCAGGCACCCCCAGTAACTCTCCAGGATCTGAGATCAATTGCTGATGACTTCAAAGCTTCTCTGGCGATTGCAGTAGCAGACCTCAAGAGAGATATCAACTCTATTAATAACAGGGTTGTTACGCTCAGCGCTCCGGGCCCCCTGCTGGCCTCGAAGCGCTCACAGCGCACCGGGACTCTTAGATCTAAAGGACCAGTGCACAGGTGATTGGTACCTGGCCCAGACTGGTTATTAAGGGTTAAGGTTTGTGAAAGGCAGTGCTGACTTAATTAGGCTTCACCTGTGCACTGCTCATTTATACCTTCTCCTCACACAGCTTCCTGCCTGATCTTTGTGCCTTGTGCCTCTGTGAAAGCGTTCCCTTCTGTGTTTGTTTGCTTTGCCTGTTGCCGAATCCTTGCTACCGACATCTCGCCTTTGAACCTCTGCCGCCTGCCCTGACCTCTGCTACGTCCGACTACGCTCTTGCCTACTCCCTGTGTACCACGCCATATCAGCTGCCAGAGAGATCGAGTTGTTACTAGGGGACACTACCTGGTAGTTACCGCCGCAGCAAATCCATCCCGCCTTGCGGCGGGCTCTGGTGAAGACCAGTAACTGCTTAGAACCGGTCCTCTAGTACAACCCGCGCCATCGTCTCTCTGGTCCAGAGGATCCACTACCAGTCCTGCCGGTTCGTGACAGTAAGATCCGGCCCTGGATCCCGCTGATGTTCCGTTGCCAAGCCTAGCGGACCTCACCACCGTTGTGGCCCAGCAAGGTCAACAGTTGGCTCAGCTGACCGCTATGTTTCAGCAGTTCCTGCCAACTCAGCAACAGCCAGCTCCTCCGTCAGCATCTGCTGCACCTCCCACACAAGCAGTTGCCACCAGGTCCAGAATCCGTTTGTCTCTGCCGGACAAGTACGACGGAGATCCTAAATTATGCCGAGGGTTCCTGTCTCAGTGCTCTCTTCACCTCGAGCTACTGTCTGACCAGTTTCCGTCTGAGCGAGCCAAGGTAGCCTTCATCCTCACTCTGCTTTCCGGGAGGGCCCTGGTCTGGGCTACACCATTTTGGGACCGCGCTGATCCAGTCACCGCATCTGTCCAGAATTTTTGTCAGGAGTTTCGTAACGTATTCGAGGAACCTGCCCGAGTTACCTCCGCAGAGACTGCCTTGCTAAACTTGTCCCAAGGAACTTCTACCGTGGGTGATTGTGCCATCCAGTTCCGTACCCTTGCCTCCGAGCTGAACTGGAACAATGAAGCTCTTTGTGCCACTTTTAAGAAGGGACTCAATAGTAACATTAAGGACGTCCTTGCTGCACGTGACCTGCCTACTACACTGAGTAACCTCATCTTGCTGGCCACCAGGATCGATAAACGTTTCTCCGAGAGACAAGAGGAACTCCATCTTGAAAAGGAAAGAGCTCGTCCTAAACGCTACCCTCCTCTGGCCCCTGTGTTCCAGCATCCACCTCAACCTGTCTCTGGGTCTTCCATTGTGGAGGCCATGCAGGTGGACCGGTCTCGCCTGACCCCGCAAGAACGAAGCCGTCGTAGAGACGAGAACCTGTGTTTATACTGCGCTAGTACCGAGCACTTCCTTAAGGACTGTCCTCTTCGTCCCCAAAGTTCGGGAAACGCTCGCACCTAGTGAATGTGGGAGAGGCATTACTAGGTGTGGATTCTTCCTCTCCACGTCTCATCATACCCGTGCAGTTGTTCCTGTCGTCCAAGTCTTTTTTTTCTGCTGCAGCCTTCTTGGACTCCGGCTCAGCCGGCAACTTCATTCACGCCTCCTTGGTCGACAAGTACCTAATTCCTATAATTCGTCTTCCCAAGCCGATCCTCATTTCTACGGTCAACGGGGAGAGACTCTCTGCTACGGTACAATACCGCACCCAGCCTCTGCGGATGGACATTGGGGTGTTTCACACAGAGACTCTGGAATTTTTTGTTCTTCCCTTTTGCTCTTCCGAACTCCTGCTGGGTCTACCGTGGTTGCAACGCCATTGTCCTGTCCTGAATTGGTCCACCGGTGAGATTTTGCGTTGGGGTTCCTCCTGCTCTGACCGGTGTCTCAAGCCTGCTCCTATCAAACGGGACCCACTAATTCCTCCGCCACCAGGTCTCCCCAAGACTTACCACCGTTTTGCGGATGTCTTCTGTAAAAAGCAAGCTGAGACTCTTCCTCCTCACAGGCCTTATGATTGTCCTATTGACCTATTACCTGGCTCTACTCCACCTCGAGGCAGAATTTATCCTCTCTCACCTCCAGAGACTCAGGCCATGTCAGACTATGTACGTGAGAACTTACAGAGAGGGTTTATTAGGAAGTCTTCTTCCCCTGCTGGAGCCGGTTTTTTCTTTGTGTCTAAAAAGGATGGTTCGCTCCGCCCCTGCATTGACTATAGAGGACTCAATAAAATTACCATTAAAAACCGTTTCCCACTGCCTCTAATCTCTGAGTTGTTTGACCGTCTCCGAGGAGCCAAGATTTTCACCAAGCTGGATCTCCGCGGGGCCTACAACCTGATCCGCATTCGAAAGGGAGACGAGTGGAAGACTGCTTTTAACACCAGGGACGGTCATTTTGAATACTTAGTGATGCCCTTTGGGCTCTGTAACGCCCCTGCAGTCTTCCAGGAGTTCGTGAACGACATCTTCCGGGACCTTCTTTACACTTGTGTAGTAGTATACCTGGATGACATCCTTATTTTTTCCTCTAATTTGGAGCAACACCGAGTCCATGTCCAACAAGTTCTCACCCGTCTCAGGAGTAATCGCCTCTATGCCAAGATTGAGAAGTGTCTGTTTGAGCGTTCCTCCTTGCCCTTCCTGGGATATATCATCTCTGCCCAAGGACTTCAAATGGATCCTGCCAAGCTCTCAGCGGTTCTGGACTGGCCACGCCCCTCTGGCCTCCGAGCCATACAGAGGTTCCTGGGTTTCGCCAACTACTACAGACAATTTATTCCTCATTATTCCACCCTGGTGGCCCCCATCGTGGCCTTGACTAGAAAAGGTGCAAATCCCAAAACCTGGCCTCCTCACGCTGAAGAGGCCTTCCAGTCCCTGAAAGCCGCCTTTGCTTCTGCACCTGTTCTGTCCCGGCCGGATTCTTCCAAGCCATTCTATCTGGAAGTGGATGCATCCTCAGTGGGAGCCGGAGCTGTGCTAACTCAGAAGTCATCCAGAGGCAAGACCATAACTTGTGGCTTCTTCTCTAAAACCTTTTCCTCCGCCGAGAAGAATTACTCTATTGGGGACAGAGAACTGCTGGCAATTAAATTAGCCTTGGAGGAATGGAGACATCTTCTCGAGGGTGCTCCTCACCCTGTGATCATCTTTACGGACCACAAGAACCTAGCCTACCTCCAGTCAGCTCAAAGACTAAATCCCCGCCAAGCCCGTTGGTCCATCTTCTTCGCCCGCTTCAATTTCCAGATTCATTTCTGCCCAGCTGCTAAGAACATCAGGGCGGATGCCCTTTCTCGCTCTTCAGATGTGGTGGGTGACATACCCACTCCTCAACACATTATCCCTCCAGAATGTCTCATCTTGGTTGCTCCTGTGGACCTGCGTCTTCTTCCTCCCGGCAAGACCTACGTTCCTCCTCGTCAGCGGTTACAGATTCTCAAGTGGGGCCACGCTTCCCTTTTTGCCGGTCATCCTGGAATTAAAAAATCTCTTCAATTAATTTCCCAAAGATATTGGTGGCCCACTCTGGAGAGAGACGTCACAGAATTCGTCCAATCCTGTGTGATCTGCGCTCGTGACAAAACTCCTCGTCTGAAACCTGCGGGTCTTCTTCTGCCTCTTCCTGTTCCTGAGACCCCTTGGTCGCACATCGCCATGGACTTTATCACTGATCTTCCCTCCTCCCATGGTAAGACGGTCATCTGGGTCGTGGTGGACCGATTTTCAAAGATGGCTCACTTTGTGTCCCTGCCTGGTCTCCCGTTCGCGCCTCAGTTGGCCAAACAGTTTTTTCTACACATCTTCCACCTCCACGGCCTTCCCAGACACATCGTCTCGGACCGTGGGGTGCAGTTTGTTTCCAGATTTTGGAGGGCTCTCTGTGGTCAGCTCGGAGTCAAGTTGGACTTTTCTTCCTCGTATCACCCTCAGTCCAATGGCCAAGTGGAACGGGTGAACCAGATTCTGGGAGATTATCTACGCCATTTTGTGTCCTCCCATCAAGATGATTGGTCGGATTTACTCCCTTGGGCAGAGTTTTCTTACAATTTCAAGCAATCTTCTGCCTCCAATAAATCCCCATTTTTTGTGGTCTATGGTCGTCATCCTCTGCCACCTCTGCCTCGGACCTCTGCTCCCTCTTCTGTACCAGCTGTAGAGGACCTCCTTCAGGACTTCTCTTCTATTTGGCGAGAGATCTTGGGAGCCGGAGGAGAACATCCTGGACCGCAGCCTCATCCGCAAGTTCTTGGGTTCCAAAAAGAGGGGGAGACCAAAGGGGGGGGGTACTGTTACGCTCAGCGCTCCGGGCCCCCTGCTGGCCTCGAAGCGCTCACAGCGCACCGGGACTCTTAGATCTAAAGGACCAGTGCACAGGTGATTGGTACCTGGCCCAGACTGGTTATTAAGGGTTAAGGTTTGTGAAAGGCAGTGCTGACTTAATTAGGCTTCACCTGTGCACTGCTCATTTATACCTTCTCCTCACACAGCTTCCTGCCGGATCTTTGTGCCTTGTGCCTCTGTGAAAGCGTTCCCTTCTGTGTTTGTTTGCTTTGCCTGTTGCCGAATCCTTGCTACCGACATCTCGCCTTTGAACCTCTGCCGCCTGCCCTGACCTCTGCTACGTCCGACTACGCTCTTGCCTACTCCCTGTGTACCACGCCATATCAGCTGTCAGAGAGATCGAGTTGTTACTAGGGGACACGACCTGTTAGTTACCGCCGCAGCAAATCCATCCCGCCTTGCGGCGGGCTCTGGTGAAGACCAGTAACTGCTTAGAACCGGTCCTCTAGTACAACCCGCGCCATCGTCTCTCTGGTCCAGAGGATCCACTACCAGTCCTGCCGGTTCGTGACAAGGGTAACTGATGTGGAAGAGAAAGCAGCATACCATGAAGAATCACTGCAATCACTGAATGAGAACAGCAACCTCTACACTATGCAATTGAGAGATCTCCAGAGACAACTTGAAGACTTGGTCAACAGAGGCCGAAGACACAACCTGAGAGTGAGAGGACTGCCAGAATCGGTCGACCGCAACCAAATTACTAACGCAACCGCGGCAATTTTCAACGATGTACTTGGCAAACCCCTAGATACACCAATAGAGTTTTAACAACTGCACAGGGCTCTGAGACCAAGAACAAGAGAAACAGACCCACCTAGAGACATTGTTTGCTGTTTGGTGAACTATCGATTAAAAGAAGACATTCTCAGAAGATCAAGAGATAGACGTACACTATTGTTCCACGGCACTGAAATTAAGATCTACCAATACCTGTCCCCCATGACACTACAACGCAGATGAGATCTTCACCCTCTACCAGAGATCCTTAGAAGCAGAGAAATCCCTTACTGCTGGAAATTTCCTTTCTGCTTGTCCGCAACCGCAAACGGCAGCACAGCAAACCTACCTGAAGACCTAACATCATTCTGCAACTTGCTAAACATCCCTCATGTTGATCTTCCAGACTGGTATAGAAGTCCACATGCTCCTACTCTGCGCAGAGCAACCTCAATGGACACGATCCCCGAAAGGGTTGAGATCCATATTAGATGTCCCAGATCCGCATCACCCAGAAACGTGAGCTCCTCTCACCCCAGGATGTACAGTCACGGAAGTCCGACTGCATCTCCGGTGCAAAGAAGACCATGCCAAGAATAGAAATCCCTGACTCCAAACAACAGTAAAGCCTCTAAGAAATCTCTCATCGGGAACTCACTAGAAAAACTTTTTTTTCTCTTTTTCTCTTTTCCTCTTCCGCCCCCTATTTTTTTCTCCCTGCTTTTTATCCTTAACAGGTACCGGATACTCCTCTCATCACCCTCCTACGCCCGAGCGACAGAGGAACACTACATAACCCCCGAGAACAATCACCAAATTGATCAACCACCTTCTCCCTGATTGAGCCTCCTCGGACTCTTTCTTCTCTCCACAGCTTGATGATGGAAGAACAGGAGCACTCTACCTCTACACATGATCCACCACCCCATACTAATAAAAGGACTGGTAAAGTACTGTACCCCTCACCCATATTACACCCAGATATACACACATATTTTTAGTAGGAGTAACTCATCCCTTTTTCAACCAGTACCCATAAATAGAAATGTCATACAATCTACCTAAGGGAATGGATCCACCGGACTCCTCTAGGATTCCGTTTAAAGCTACAGCTTAAGATGTACAACACTAATCTGTAAAGTTTTAAGATGATAACTTGAAATGTCTCACAAAACAAGTAATGTACATAACTGGTGACTCATTCCATCTATATATTTAGTTTGAACTAAGAAAAGCTTACTCAGAATCCTTCCACTAGTAGAGACACTAGCACACGAGTTAACCCTTTGAGATCCCTCGCTGGCATATGACATGCCATTGCTTAATCTGCAAAATTCCCTAAAATCTTATCTCCTCCACACATGGTATTATTAGTTAAAGCATTATGACAAGACCTGTCGATAAAGATACCATACTTTCTCAACTACCCAAACCATCAAAACACCTCCAACTGAGGCGCATGCGCGGATGCTTCCGGAATGGCAGCTTATCTCCGGAGCTCCGTCTCACACCGGCCGCATCACCGCCCGCCCAGCCACTGTCCACACTCCGCTGCTGACACACTGGACCCAACGGACTGCCGAACCTCCGGTGACTCTCCTGGACCCTCTTATGCCCGGCTCCCAGGCCCGCAGGGACCTCTCACTACAACTCGGGGCTGCAGTCTACCACACTGCCTGTCCCAAGATGGCCCGGATCCAGGAACACCCCAGAGGTCAGCATATAATAACCCAGAGACTCCCCCACACTGCCCCACTATCCTCTCCCCTGCATCTACAGTCTCCCTCCTGGAGCGCACACTAGATGATCTACTCCAGTCCCCGGATGGGGCCTACTCCATTAAGGTGGCTACCTCACAGGGTTCCCCACACCTCCCCCCCAGCACCCCTCCTGACATGCATTATCTCATGGCCACTTTCTCCAAAATGCTCTCTACTGGCCTGGCTCAAACAGCCATGCAGATCACCTCAGCTATTCAGGCAGACCTGCAAAACCTGGGGGCCAGGATTGAGGTTATTGAAACCAAAACTGACCAGACTGTGGGGCGAGTCAACCAAAACTCTGCCAGACTCCAAGAACTCCATGATCAGCTAGACACAGCCCTTTCCAAAATTTACAACCTGGAAAACAGATCCAGGCGGTACAACTTCAGGATCAGGGGGCTCCCTGAAAGTGTCAAGGATGTCGAGGCTGCGGTTTCTTCCTTTATCACGGACATGATTCCTGACATTCCCCCACATCTCCTTGAACTGGATAGGGCGCATAGGGCCCTGAGGTCCCCATTCCCGGATGGCTCCCCATGGGACATTATAGTCAAACCGCACTTCTATAAAGTGAAGGAAGCCATTATGATGGAAGCCAGATACGCAGAAAACCTGTGCATCCAAGGGCTCTCAGTGCAAATCTTTGCTGACCTGTCACCCACCACTATAAAGAAACGTCGGGCTCTCAAACCATTTCTTCAGGTTCTTCAACAAAAAGCTATCAAGTACTGGTTTGCCTTTCCATTTCGCCTCAGTTTCATCTATCAACAATGGACCCACGGCTTCTTTTCCCTTCCTGAGGGTGAACATCTTCTACTCCATCTTGGACTGATCACACAAGACCCAACAGCCTCTTCGACGCTGAAGGGATCTGGATCCACTAAGAGGCCTTCCCCACAGAGCCCTCTCTCGCAATCCTGGCAGAAGCAGCATTCCAAGCGGTCCAAAGACGCTAGGCCCCCTTGATGACCCCTAGGGGACACTTCTGCTCTGTTCTCATATTTTTTATGGTGTCTCTTCCCCCTTAGAGACTCTCACACTTACCCCGAAGGTTTTGGGCACCCCCATGGGTGGCCCCTAATGGTCCCCGTTAACCCTGACCCTTCCGTGAGTTCAATGGACTCCCCCCCAACCCCCCCCCCCCCCCACATGTGGCTACTTATAGCTTTTCTGGGTTAGATAGGCAAATTTGTTGAGTTTCGCCTTTTTCTTTTCTTTTGTTTTGCTATTTTTGGATAATTTACTGATGGTACCCGTTTTGACTGTTTTTGGTTTCTTCAGTCTTTGGCTGCCTTTTGATCTGCCTTGGGCGTATGGCCGGAGTCAGTTTTCTGCTGCCCCCTTGCCCTCATCTACTTGGGTGTTTCCCTTTGTGGATCAGGGCAATTGACCTGCCTTCGGGCACGTTCACTTGGGATTGAGGAGGGAGGAGGACTGGGCCTCCCCTCTCCTTTTTGGGTGTGGGATGTTTGTTTCATGTTTGTTTGTCTGTCTCGTCATGGTGCACTGCTCTGCTCTTTCCCCCTCTCTGCTCCCTCCCCCTTGTTTTTTCCTTCTCCTTTTATGTTCCCTATCGTTTCTACAGTCACCGGGGGACCCCTTGATCTACTGTGGGATCTTAAGGGATCTATGCCAGCCTGGGGGGACCTGACGGCCTCTTCCACTCCAGCTCTCCACCCATCTAAGTCATGATGGCTCTCTCTGATGAACCCCATGCGAAGCTGAGGAATCACCTCTCACAACGTCCAGGGTATGAATTCTCCACTCAAGAGACGTAAGCTATTTAACCTTTACCATTCACACCACTTAGACATTATCATGACACAATAAACTCACTTCCCAGAGGCCTACAAACCCTTGTTTGTCCACACCAAGTTCCCACAGTTCTACTTAGCCAATGCCCCTAACAAAACTCGGGAGGTGGGCATATTTTTCACCAAACAGGTTCCATTCACACTTATCCGACAGTTTGCAGACCCGGAGGGGCGATTCCTGCTGCTCATTGGGGATATAGATGGCTGCACCTACTCCCTTCTCTCCTATTATGCCCCAAACCAGCACCAGGAAAGGTTTTTCCGCGACTTAGTCACTAATGTTTTGCCACATGCAACAGGCACGATAATCATGGGGGGTGACTCCAATGTTGCCCTTGACCAGAGTTTAGATAAATCCCGCCCGGGACGAGCACAACTATGCCGGCACTCCAGGCAGAGCACCCGTATAGCTCGGATTGCTCTGTATGGAGGGGCTAGTGGACATCTGGAGGGAGATGAACCCGACAGCGAGGGACTATAGAAATGTAAGAAAATCTCCTGTATTATGGCACAGGAAAAGATGGTTGCGATCCTGAAAGATCGTGTACACAAATTTGAGAGTGTTTGGGAGCCATGGGCTCAACATTTTAAGGTTACGCTGTAGCAAGGTTTTGGTTTTTATCTTCCCCTGCTCACTCCTGGACTCCCCCCGGTGACTATTTCCTTCTACTACCTCACCTCCTAAACTAGTTCTGTTTCAACTTCCCCTTCTTCTTTTCCCCCTCTTGCTGTGTCTTCTTTCTGTGATGCCTTAGCCACTTGTTGGCGGCTCCATAGTTGGGTTGGCCCACCACTACTACCCCCTCCCATCTGCATGCGCATGGTATATACCCAGGGGAGGACCTTGAAGGTCACACCAGTCACTACTGCAGAATGGTGGGGTGCCCAGGTTTCGGTCTGGGACCCCCCTCAGCTGGACCCAGGAGGGTGTCTCCGAATGTTTCGCAACCTTTTAGGTGCTCGGAGGCCTCAGCCTGGTCGTGAGATTATCGCACTTCAAGTTCCCTTGGGAGAGGGATGGATAGTGGCAGGATTTTCTCCATTCACCCTATATTTGCAAATGTTTTGGTTACAGATGCGGAAAATGGGGTCAGACTTCAATACAGTTGCTTCCCTCTCTTCCCTACTCCCATTAGCCCTCGCACCTTGAAATCTTTTCAATAATGCATGATATGCTTTATGCCTATGTTTCATCGTTGGCTTATGTGTATGTAACCTGACTGAAAATGCTATTGTTGGCTTCTGCTTGTTTTCTATTCCATCCAAGTTATAACCTGATTTTATGCTTTGATGCCTGTTTGATTAAAAAAAAAAAAAAACTTTTTTAAATAAAATAAAAAAAACACCTCCAACTGCAGCAATTTGTGCCACACGCAACAGGCACTATAATCATGGGGGGTGACTCCAATGTTGCCCTTGACCAGAGTTTAGATAAATCCCGCCCAGGACGAGCACAACTATGCCGGCCCTCCAGGCAGAGCACCCGTATAGCTCGGATGCTCTGTACGGAGGGGCTAGTGGACATCTGGAGGGAGATGAACCCGACAGCGAGGGACTATACAAACTTCTCCGTTCCACACCAGATCTTTTCCAGAATAGACCACATATTCATTTCCTCTAACATGATCCCGAGGGCGGTCAAATCTTATACCAGGGACTCCCCCGTGTCAGACCACGCTATGGTGGTTTTAATGATCGCCCGTGCTTCTGCCCCGAGCAAGGAATTCAAATGGCGACTGAACGAAGCCATACTTAGCAACCCTGTTCATTGCACCATATTCACAAAGGAATTAGAGGAGTATTTCAACACCAACGCTACAGACTATATTTCCCGGGAACTCTCTGGGCCGCTCATAAAGCGGTCATCAGGGGGAAAATTATCCAATTCTTATCCGAACTTAAATGCCAAAGGCAGGCAGACCTTGCCAAATTAGAAACAGAGTTCCTTGCCTTAAGCAAGGCTCACAAGAAAAACCCCACACCAGTTTCCAAAACTCAACTGGAGGGGGACAGGGTCCAATTGAACCTTGCACTGTCAACAGTGGCGGAAAAACAATTACGGTGGTCCAGAGCTAAATTTTACGAGTCTTCGGACAAGGGCCTAGGTTAGCTTCCAAATTGTCTCCTAAGATTAGAACGATGGCGGTTCCTAAACTTAGGACGGATCAAGGCTCCCTTTCTCAACACCCTCAAAAGGTGCTTCAAACGTTTCACTCATTCTATTCTAAACATTATGATAACGCTCCCATCTCCCCGTCTAACTCCCCAGCGGCGTTCCTTAACGACTTACCCCTCCCCTGCCTGCAGAAAGAACATAAAGACCTCTTAGATGACCCGATCTCGGAATTGGAAGTTCTGGGAGTGATTAAACACCTGAAAAAGGGCTCAGCTCCTGGGCCTGATGATTTCTCATCAATCTATTACCAGATCTTTGCTAATACACTCGTCCCCCACCTAACAACATTTTATAACGCACTCCAATCGGGGGATTCGATCGAGAGAACCCTAAATTCTGCATATATAACGGTCATACCTAAACCGGGCAAGGATCACAGCGACGTTCAAAACTATAGGCCCATTTCTCTCATTAATGTTGACCTGAAAAGTCTCACCAAAGTTCTCTCGAACAGGATTTCCCGATTTATTAACCTTTACATACACAAGGACCAATCGGGGTTTATCCCGGGGAGACAGGGCCCTGATCAAATCAGGCAAGCAATAGACATTATTTCACTACTGAATTCCAGATGGGATGGCAACCCCCCACAGGAAGCTTTGATTATGTCAATTTACTTACATAAAGCCTTCGACTCGGTCACGTGGCCCTATCTCTTTGAGGTCCTCAAGAAGTGGGACTTTGGTCCTAAATTCCTGAATATTCTCCGAGCACTTTACTCCTCACCAAATGCCCAAATCCGAATGGCAGGCCATTATTCCGACCCCTTCCCTATTAAACAGGGGACTAGACAGGGATGCCCGCTATCACCCCTTATATTTGCAGTGGCAATTGAATCTTTGGCTATAGCAATTCGATGCAATCCTGACATCCGAGGGGTTCATTGCGGCCCGACTGAACATAAATGCGCCCTTTTCGCTGATGATCTTTTACTCTTCTTGTCCTCTCCGATCACCACCATCCCCAATGTCCTGGACCTTCTCCGTAAGTTCTCTCTAGCCTCTGGTCTGCGGGTTAACTTAGCTAAATCCTCAGTACTAAACGTAACAGTTCCCGCCCCTACTTATGAGACTGTTAAAGCCAATTTCCCCTTTAACTGGTGCACCTCGTCTCTCCCCTATTTGGGGATTCAGCTCACCCCAACTTTTGCCTCCCTTTATCAGGCCCCTCAGGGGATCCCTGAAGAAGCCACGTGAGTGGAAGTGGCGTAACGCGTAGGGCCGCTACCGGAAGTGACGTACGGACGCGGAAGTGAGGACCGCGATTCTTAGTGTTTGTACACACAAGGCGCTCTTTCTTAAAGACAAATGTAAGTCTTTTTAATCTTTGGCAATAAAATTGATTTGTTTGGCAATATTGCACTATTGTAAGCACTTTATTTCCGAGGGTCGCTGACCATTGGGCATATTATATGAATCGATCTATCCAAGGGACCATTATCCATTTGCAGACAGGCAAGGAGTGGAGAGGATCCCGGGTCTGAGCTTAAAAGGCGTATAATAAGATACTCGGAGGTGAGAGATTAGTACACCTATAGGGGCACAAGGTGAAGAAGCACCCCACTTTTCTTTACACCGTTTGAGGTGGAGGGCATAAAACCCTTTATGCTATTCCTTTTTTGGATACACTATTGGAGCACATCCCCCCTTCCCTTCTTTGGAACTGTTGGAGTCACCTATAATAGTAACTATGATATATTGGTGCTGAGAATGTCATTGTTGCGTATCAGTGACAGCCTGAGTGTACTTTTGGGCAGTCATTTGTGACAAGTTGATGAAGATGACTGTGGTCTGACCGTGTTTGTCACAGAGGGGTGTTAAAGACATTGTCAGACATACTTTTTAGGCAGTGTCTGTAATGGCTGATTCTGATGCATTTTCAGGGCTGACCCTTGAAACCCCCAATTCACTACCCTTGCTCTGAGGAAGAGGGTTCCCCCTTAAAATATCTCATCAGCCATTACAGTTGCTGCCTGGTCCTTCTTGGTATCAATTGACCACAGTAGACCTGAAGGCACTTGGTCTCATTTGCTATTAGATGCGTTTACACAACATGTGTTTGTGAGTATATTTATTGTTGTTTTTATGTTTTCAAATCAATTTTACTGAGGTAATGTGCTGGGTTGATGTGCCCTTTTCTTCTGTTGTTGTCTTTTAGTCTATAAGGATACACATTGTCCTAGGGGGGCAGCAAGACCACTGGTGCTAGGAGAGACTCCTTACACTGTGTACCTCCTGGTTAACCATTGTGAGTGCAGGAATATGGTTTTTGAATACCTTAGACCCCTGGTCCCCAACACTGGTCCTCAGGGCCCACTAACAGGCCAGGTTTGCAAGACAACTGAAATACATCCCAGGTGATATAATTTGCTGCTCAGTGATTGCATTACTCTAGTCTGCATCTTCCCAAGGTAATACTTAAAATCTGGCCTGTTAGTGGGCCCTGAGGACCGGAGTTGAGGACCACTGCCTTAGACCACCGCAGTGCTTTACAAGTAAATGGAGACAGTACAGTTACAATAAAATTCAATATAAGAGAGTCCAAAAGGCCTTACTTGAGAGCTTACACTCTAATGATCATCTGTAGGTAATTTTCATGGGACTCTTTCATTTAAAATGTTGAGATAAGTTTACAATGTATCCCTTCTGCAAGAAAGTTTGTGGTGTGCAGCCCAGTATTCACTCTGATGGATGATTATTTAACTAATCTGGTAGCATTAATCAATTGATAAACAGAGAGTGTTTGACAAGCACCTCTGTGGTTCTAAATGCCTGATCCCCATTGCATGAGCAGAAATCATTAGGGAGAGAGGAAGCCTGTGTATCATTGGATAGTGAATTTACTGTTTTAGGCACACTGTGCCTCAAACAACTGTGTTTAATTGCAGGAAATGAACTTGCATGTTGTTGTTTGTGCCACTTTACTAGTGATCCAGCAAAGGAAAATACTGCTTACAGGAAACATAATCTCAGTACAGGCTATCTGAATTGTGAGTTCTGATTCACAAAAAAAATGTGGTCATCTCTACTCAGAGGTGGGTCATCTCTGCTCACATGACTTGACTCGAGTCAGACTCGAGTCACCTGTTTGAGGACTTGCGACTTGCTTGACAGAATTCAATAAATGACTCGACTTGACTTTACCTTGACACTAATGACTTGCGACTTGACTTTGACTTGCGACATATGACTTGCAATGACTTGCCCCCCCGGCTGCTTTGGTGTGGCTCTGAGTCTCCGCTGCACTGGTTGCTAGGAAGGCCAGCCGACTGGCATCTAGCAACCAGTGACGTTGTGAGGAGGACCCATCATGCACAGTGGAGGAGGATCCTCCTCATCGGCTCGTCCTCCTCTCCTCCGCGCCTAGAAGAATGGCTCCACCCACCTCCTCCCTTCATGTGCTGTGCGGCTGGTAGAAGGTAATCATACTGCTGCAGGCTGCTTGATTTTTTTTCTCTCTCTCTCTCTCTCTCTCTCCATCGACTGTCTGTGCCATCCTTTTCCTGCCATATACATCATCTGTGTGCCATCCTCTGTGTGTGTGCCATCCTCTGTGTGCCATGTACATCCTCTGTGTGCCATGTACATCCTATGTGTGCCATCCTCTGTGTGCCATGTACATCCTCTGTGTGCCACCCTCTGTGTGCCATCCTCTGTGTACCATGTACATCCTCTGTGTGCCATCCTCTGTGTGCCATGTACATCCTCTGTGTGTCACCCTTTGTGTGCCACCCTCTGTGTGCCATGTACATCCTCTGTGTGCCATGTACATCCTCTGTGTGTCATCCTCTGTGTGCCATGTACATTCTCTGTGTGACATCCTCTGTGTGCCATCCTCTGTGTGCCACCATCTGTGTGCCATCCTCTGTGTGCCATGTACATCCTCTGTGTGCCACGTACATCCTCTGTGTGTCATCCTCTGTGTGCCATGTACATCCTCTGTGTGCCACCCTCTGTGTGCCATGTACATCCTCTGTGTGTCATCCTCTGTGTGCCATGTACATCCTCTGTGTACCATGTACATCCTCTGTGTGCCATCATCTGTGTGCCACCCTCTGTGTGCCATCCTCTGTGTGCCATGTACATCCTCTGTGTGCCACGTACATCCTCTGTGTGTCATCCTCTGTGTGCCATGTACATCCTCTGTGTGCCACCCTCTGTGTGCCATGTACATCCTCTGTGTGTCATCCTCTGTGTGCCATGTACAGCCTCTGTGCGCCACTCTCTGTGTGCCACCCTCTGTGTGCCACCCTCTGTGTACCATGTACATTCTCTGTGTGTCGTCCTCTGTGTGCAATCATATGCTTGTCATGTACACCCTCTGTGTGCCATCCTCTGTGTGCCATCCTATAGTTGCCATGCACTTCATCTGTCTGAGCCATCCTATACCTGCCATGTACATCCTCTGTCTGTGCCATGCTTTACCTGCCATGTACATCCTCTGTGTGTCATCCTATGTGTGCCATCCTATACTTGCCATGTACATCCTCTTTCTGTGACATCCTATACCTGCCATGTACATCCTCTGTCTGTGCCATCCTTTACCTGTCATGTACATCCTCTGTGTACCATCCTCTGTGTGCCATCCTATACTTGCCGTGTACATCCTCTGTCTGTGCCATCCTATACCTGCCATGTACATCCTTTGTCTGTGCCATCCTTTACCTGCCATGTACATCCTCTGTGTGCCATCCTATACTTGCCATGTACATCCTCTGTCTATGCCATCCCATACCTGCCATGTACATCCTCTGTGTGATATCCTGCATCTGTCCTGTACATCCTCTGTGTGCCATCCTATACCTGTCATGTACATCCTCTTGTGTGCCATCCTATACCTCACATGTACATTCTGTACCATGTGCCTTCCTGTACCTGTCCTGTAAGTCATTTCACTGTGCCATCCTATATCTGTTATGTACATCCTCGGTATGCCATCCTATACCTGTCATGTGCATCCTCTGTGTGCCATCCTATACCTGCCATGTGCATCCTCTGTGTGCCATCAGATACCTGTCATGTACATCCGCTGTCTCTGCCATCCTATACCTGCCATGTACATCCTCTGTGTGCCATCCTATATCTGCCATGTACATCCTCTGTGTGCTTCTCTCTCTCTCTCATTGTGTTAATGTTTAAACACTGATTTTGTTGGCGGTACCAATAAATATCGCCTTATCGATAATTTGCATTTTTATTCTCGTGGGTGATTGTGTAGGCAGGGCCCCAGTGCACTGCATTGCCCGGGGGCCTATAAGGCTCTTAAGATGGCACTGCACACATTGTGACTGAAATTATTATTACTCACACTCCCTCTCCAGCCACAGTTTGTTCCTCCACTCCAGAGTCAGTCCAGCAGGCCAGCAGCAGTGGCAGAGTTGAAAGCTTCTGTTGTACTAGTCACGCCGCCGCGTTGCTGGCCTATAGCAGCCGCCCGCAGTACACAGCAGTGAGTGAGTGGTGCACTGGTTGCTATCGCCGCCTGGCGTCTAGCAACCAGTGATGTCACCTGAGGGAGGAGGAGAGCAAGGCCCAGCATTCACAGCGTAGCCTCCTTCCTCCTCCACCACACACCTAGAGTGATGGCTCCACCCACCTCCTCCCTCCAGCACCTTCTCCAGGTGGCCAGCACGCACCCCACCGAGAATCATTCTCTGCGACTGTGAAAGAGTCTTTCTTAATATTTGAATGAAGAAAAGTGAGTGCAATTAATTTAATTTTATACATGCCAGAAAAAATCACACATTGCAATCTTGTATTAAAGGAAAAAAAAAGTGCTGCCCTTCAATGTTAATCACTTAAGCACCGGGCCTATTTCTATTACTTTACAAGGTAAAAACAGTATTATTTTCTTCTTAAAAATGACTTAGAACCCCTAAAACTTTTTTTTTTTTTTGGCAGAGACTAAGGTAACAATTAGTTTAAACTTAGTTATTTTCCCCCTCACCAAGGATTACATTTTTTTCAGGCTTGTTGTCCATTTAATTGCTGAGTGTTCTGCTCCTTGTCTGCTGTTTGGGCATTCAAAGTGTTTCTTTAATATGCCAAGAAAAAAGCACTAAGCAGTTTTGTTAATGTTGAAAATAAAACAAAACATTTCCTGAACACTGACTTTTAACTAATTTAAAGGTGGAAATGGGGTAGATCAGTATTTTGACTTGATTTATGACTCGACCAAAATAAATGACTTGACTTGACTTGCTTGACTTCTAGCAGTGACTCGACTTGACTTGCTTGCTTTTGGCCACAGTAACTTGGGACTTGCTTGAGACTTGAAGGTTAAGACTTGAGACTTGCTTGTGACTTGCACATGTGTGACTTACTCCTATCTCTGTAAGACTCTGCTTAAATGTTTGCTATGTTATTTGTTCCTGGTATTAATAAAAACATAATACTTTGCAGGGCTTCTAGCAATTGTCTATATGTCAGACAATGCCTTTGGCAATACAGCTGAACAGCAGCTAAGCTTAAAACACACACAATATTACCAGAAAAAGGAACTTAAAGTGTAACATTTAGTTAACATTTATTTTTTTTAGTTTTGGATAGAAAAAGGAAGAATTAGAACTCCTATCAAGTTTTACTGCAGTCAAATGCTTCATCGGAGACATTCCTTTACTTCCTGTCTGGTAAAAAAGTTGTCCCCTAGGCCAAGAAGTAAGGGTGTATTTCTCTAACAGAAACACAGAAATGAGTAAAAATGTTCTTTTAAGTTAAGTAGATGAACAATAGAACTAAACCCCTGACAGCTTTTATTGTTGTCTGATTCACTGTTGCAGTTTTTTTTTCACCTCCTGTCTGGTAAAATGCTGGCTGCTGGACAGAATGTGATAGAAAATCTCTCTAACAGAGCCCCAAATTGTAGTGAAAACCTAACAGGAGCTCTAATATTTGCACCTTCTATTTTTACATTTTATCCGAAGCTAGAAAAAAAGAGGTATAGAGGTGTTTTAAAGATAATTTGCCATCAAAATGAAAGAAAGATAAACTTCCTCAAGCATAAAGTACAGACACCTACAAGAGCCTCTACATACCTCCCAAACTTTCCTGCCATGGCTTAATGCATGGCCATCCTGACCAGCAAAGCTTTGGCACTTCCAAATAGGCATTCCCATCTATGCCTGTTTTCTGCACTTTCCTATAAGCCAGTGAGTCTGCCCATCATAGAGATGGAGTAATGAGAGTGCTAAAGTCTAACTTTATGTTTCATCACTGCTGAGAAGTATCAGAATTTTTCCAGTCATAACTAAAAGAAGCTTTGGAAAGCTGCCGGTACAGGTATATGTTGGTGCCACTAGGTGACTGAACTTCATACCTACAGCCGATTTTTTTTATTAAATAACAAAGTCTCTTAGAAATATTTTTTAGCAGATCTTAGTTGACTATAGACATATTGTATGACAAAAATACATAAATAGAAACAGATATGAATGTAGCATGGATTATTAAGGGTATTTACATAGCTAAAGAAATGTAAAGGTTCCCTGTAAAAAGTCTATTGTGTGGTAGCACTGTATAAGCTACAACCTCCCACCAAATACAAAGTCATATCTCCACACTCTTCAGTTAATCTTCTTACTCCTTAAATGCACTAATGCATCATCTACTAAATACTTAATCTTCCTTACATCCTGATTATTACACAGTTCTGGATTTGTTATCAGGTCATACCCTTTCTTTTTCTTGTACTGAAGAAATGCTGATTTGGATAAAAAGCACATGAAGTACACGCACTAAAAGAATGATCTAAAGGCCCAAAGGTCGCATTTAGAAAATAATAATGAACAGTCACTAAGATATATTGCACTTTTTAAATGACTTGAAGAATCCACACTGATCCTTGCAGCTCTGCAATTAGTACACCAGAAAAATACTAATCACTGCAGTAACTAGACATTTTTTAAAGCTCATTAGATTGTGCAAAAAAAAAATATATATTTATCAATAAAAAAATACATTTTAAAAAAGATATTTACATACAATGTTTTGGCTTGTCACAAAAATGATCTTTACCAAGTATACAGTGGCACACAATCCAAACTCTCTCACTAATAGCTGACATGTGTGTAGTAACAGTCCAGATTGCAATACAGGCAGCCACACATTCCAGCTAAAAGGACCAGAATGAATCACAAGACACTAACAACCAATATCATGCATTAGTTCTACATATAAGATGCCATTACTGATACGCATGTTTTGAGACTTTGAGTGGTGGCAGCACTCAAGATTTCAGCATATTTTTAACCAGTGTCAAACAACACCACTTCATAAATTTGGGGGTCGGGCGATAGCCATTAACCCTTTTTATTATATCAAAATAGGCTCCTCCCCCACAAAAACAAGGACAGGCTAAGGCAGACCATAGATGTTGAGATATATATATTCATATTGATACTATATAAATCAATAAAAATGTATTTATCTACAAATTGTATCTTATACCCAGCAATGAGCATACACATGCCCGCATCTATAAGCAGAAAATATATATGTACCACCCTCTAACATGTGTGCAAGATAGGTTTCTGTTAGTGTAGATACATTTTTTTTTTGGCTCAGGAATAGGCCTGAGCTGTGAATCTTGGTCAAAGTTCAGTGACTCAGGGCTGAATGACTCATCCTAATAGCTCATCTGGTGCCTCCCCCTTGTCTAGAAGTTTGTAGAAACTTCTACAGCTGGTGGGTGGAGGTGAGGTAGTTTAAACTGTAACAAATGCTGTTTTATCAAACAGCAATAAACACACTTTGACTGACATATAGAATAATGGACCTGACATATAGAATAATGGGCCTAACCAGTGTATTCCTAACTTTTATTTTTACTATAGGGATAGGGGGTGAGGTGAATGTGCGGAAAATGTACAAAAAGAGAGAAAAACAGACCATGACTTCACTACAATATTTCTCCAAACACATCTAATAAAATGTATTGTATCAAAACATTAATATATCAATCCCCACTCAGTGACAATGCTGTCACTGAATCTGGGACTCAAAACTGCTCCTGAGCATCCCTTTAAGATAAGCAGTTATAAAGCATGTCGACAAATGGCCTGAACATTTATCACAAATATGTCATAAAAGCAATAAGGTATATAATAATCAACATGCATCTGTGAAAAACAGTTCTATGTCTGTAACTTACCTCCCTCCACTCACAAATGCCTTTAACCTACTTGCCATTACCGAAACCTGGCTACATTAATATGACACTGCTTCTCCTGCTTCCCTCTCCCATGGTGCCCTTTTTACACTCCCTGAGACCCAGGGGTTGGAAAGGTAGCAGAGTTGGAATCCTCCGAGCCCCACACAACACCTATCAGATAATTCACAGACCTTCCTCTCTGACACTCTCCTCTTTTGAGACACATTGTGTATGTCTATTTTCTCCTGTTTCTTTAAGAACTGCTGTGATCTTCCAGCCCTTTGAACAGGTATCAACCTTCCTTCACTGCCTGGCTACCCTACTTTCTCTCTTCTAAAATCCCATGAATCAATGGATATAGGTTTCTACTCACTCTGATGGCAACACCTTTGACGTTGAATTCTTCTACTTATGCACTCCATGAAACTTCTCCAACAATCCTCTCTTAATCTCTTATCACCAACTTTTTTGTTTCACTCTCTCCCTAATTTTCACCTCCTCTCCCTCCAACCGCCTAACAGTTACCCATAGAAACTTTTCCCACATCAACCCTTCTCTTCTCTTTTCTGCTACTGACCATCTTAATGACAAAATCTCATTCCTGTCCTGCCCCAACCTAGCCAACTCTGTGTACAACTGTTCACTCTCATCCTCCCTAGACAAGCTCGCCCCCCCCCCCCTCACTACACACAGAATCAGGACCCGACCCTTAGAACCTTGGCAAATATATGACACCAGAAGTCTCAAAAAACATAGCTGCACTCTTGAATGCCTGTGGCGTAAGAATAAGTCTCAGAAAGACTTCAACCAATATAAAAAAAACAGGAAGGGAGGAAAGTGGATTTAATAATAATGTAATCAATGTAAAGGACCCACTAGCTCAAAAAGATTTCCAATGAGCAGCACTCAAATGGCAAAAAGACAGCATACAAAAAGAGATAGGACAACTAAAGAAAGAAATTGTCCAAAAGTGCCATACATCAGAGTAACCGGGGTATATTATAAATAGAGGTTAACGGAAAAACTACAGAAACCAAAGTATTCCTAATAAAAATGTATCAAATTTTATTGAATCAAAGGAACATACAGTTTCAATATATAATAAAAAATATGAACCTTCTACCTCACCACTACAAGTGACCACGTGGTTATTAAAAGCAAACACACACGCCTGGATCAGCTGCAGTTGTCATATGAGCAATATATCAGTAGAATAATTATATAATAACAAATGAATAAATCAAAAATTAGGGATCCACAAAAATGAGAGTGGAACAACAAATAGGGGAAAAAGGCTCAGCTGGTTGTATCTAGTGGCTAAACCGGCAAAATTACCGATCACAACATAGAGAGACCCATATACTGAGCAAGGAGCTGAGCCACACCTAGTTCAATGGACGGCAACGGTGGATGTAACCAGGCTAGAGCTAAAAAAATAACGGCATCAACAAAAATAACAATAATACCCAAAGGATAGCCTCACAGCTCATAGCATGGAATCCCACCGGCGTCGTTATTCATAGGTGTAGCATAATTACCACCTATGAAAGAACTAGAGTAAATTCCATCTACTGCCTTTGTAACACAAAATTGGAAGCAAGAAGTGTGCACAATGGGAAGCCTAAAAATGACACATACATAAATATTTTAAAACCAAAATTAAGCAGCGCTAGCATAAAACAAATGTGTTAAAATGTGACATAATTTTACAAATTCATTAAAAGTCCATTATAACGTGATCCAAATAAAGTGCTCAAGTGCAAAAATATTCAAAGGTGCTCCAAGGTGATAGGTGACCCCTCTTGGTTCCCCACTCACCACAATGCCAGATTGTTTAAGCCTTGAGTATATATTGCTCAAAAGCCTTCTTGACCAGGATCTTTGGATAATCTCTCATAAATCCTTGGATATAGGTATGGTATAATCTGCCTCCGTGTCCACAACAACAAAGGGCAATGAAATAGATTGAAGCATTCCAGGGAAGTCTGCACAGGGTTCTGTTAGACAGGGATGATAGGATTGTAGTTAGGTTGGTAGATTACCGGTAGATCACACAAGCTGTCACCTGCATGGGACCAGCACACATTCTACCCCCAATTATGTTGAGGTCAGGAGATTGTGAAGGCCATGGCAAAACCTTCAGTTTACGCCTCTTGATGTAATCCCCGAGGTGTGTTTAGGATCATTATCCATTTGTAGAAGCCATCCTCTCTTTAACTTCAGCTTTTTCACAGATGGCATCAAGTTACCATCCAAAATTTGCTGAAATTTTATTGAAGCCATTTTTCCTTCTACTCGTGAGATGTTCCCTGTGCCACTGGCTGCAATACAACCCTAAAGCATGATTGATCCACCCCCATGCTTAACAGTTGGACAGAGGTTCTTTTCATTAAATTCTGTTCCCCTTCTCCAAACGTACCTTTGCTCATTCTGGCCAAAAAGTTTGATTTTAACCTCATCGGTCCACAGAACTTGTTTCCAAAATGCATCAGGCTTGTCTATATGTTCATTTGCAAAGTTCAAACGCTGATTTTTGTGGTGAGGACGTAGACGAGGTTTTCTTCTGATGACTCTTCCATGAAGACCATATTTGTACAAGTATGTCTTTATAGTGGAATAGTGTACCACATCTTCAGTGTCTGCCAGATCTTTCTGGAGGGATCGTGCAGTCAAACGTGGGTTTTGAATTGTTTTTCTCACAATCCTGCAAGCTGTTCTGTCTGATATTTTTCTTGGTCTTCCAGATCTTGCTTTAACTTCCACTCTTCCTGATGACTGCCATTTCTTAATTACATTCTGAACAGAGGATATTGACATCTGAAAAAACTTTGCTATCTTCTTATAGCCTTCTCCAGCTTTGTGAGCGTCAACTATTTTCAGTTTCAGTTTTCTAGACAACTGCTTAGAAGATCCCATGGTGCTGATTGTTAGGGCAAGGTCAGATGAGTCTGGGCATTTAAAACCTTTGAGATTGACATCACCGGGTCTTCCCAGACGATGATTGAGAACAATCCATGACACTGGCAGGTCTCAGCCTTGCAAAAAGGGGGCAGTGCATGCTCTAAATTCTGCAGGGTGCCCAAACTTTTGCAGACGCCATTTTTTTGTTTTCTGTAATTTTGAAAGTTTCAATGATGGAAATAAAATCTAACTTTTGTTGACATATTATAATAATGTCTAATCTGTAATTTGATGCCTTTTGGAGATTTTTCCATCTTTCCTTGGCTTCTTTGTGCACATTAATACAAACTTTTACCTGAGGTGCCCAAACTTTCGATCACCACTGTATATATATATATATATATATATATATATATATATATATATATATACATACATACACACACTTTATTTTATATTTCCAAACTTGTTCACTTTGTGCAGGAACAAATCTCAATAGAATGCTTGTATTACGGGCTCATATGTATATGCGTTTAGCGAACACAAACTCTTGCACCAATCTAACAAACAATACAATGTTTTTCAATGCATATAATATAGCTCTTGTTTTTTGTATACATTAAACCACCAAGTAATGCAGCTTCTGTTCTGATAAGGTCCACAAAGTAACGTGCATGTCAACATTTCTATTTGATGAAAAAAAAAAAATGAATGTGACCTGTTCAATAAGCAGTAAAATACACATGTACCAAGCAAAGTGGCATGTCAAAAAATGTGTAGATTGTGCTGTCAGAGAAAAATTAATCATGTTCGTACGTATTTATCCTAGGAGACTTGTATAAAGGCACCAGTGTATTAATTAGCATATGCTTACTGACCATGGCCACAGCAGGCATATCTGCACATGTGCCCAGTTATACCCCTAACACAGCATGCACATTGTCTTTTTTATATTTGTGAAATTTATCAATACAGTCCCTAACAGCTGTCAATAAGAGCTTCATATAAAATCACATTTTTTTTTTGAGTCATGCAATTTTTTTTAAACCGCTTACATTCAGACACAGCTTACATTCAGAATGTAAGCGCTCAATAAGGGTATTGTAACTGTACTGTCTCACTTTATATTGTAAAGCACTGTGTAAACTTTTAGTGCTATATACAGTAGATCTTGCAAAATATAATATGTAGCGCTACCCCTGCAAGGGCCGCTGGACCTTGCAAGCCCTCCAACAACAAGTCTGATACTCCGGGTTCTGACACACTTCAGTGCAAAGACACCAATAATTAGTAAGATTTGCAAGTCAACACTTTACTAGAAGGGTAAGTCAACCAGACTATAAAGGTTACAAGTATAAGCCAATTTGAGTGATATTACAGTACAATGAGATCACAAGAACACACAATGAAATAACAATAGCAATAAGGACCCCAGAAACAAGAGGGGGAAGAGGAGACTTTTAGTCTCCTCTATGAGGAGGTTGAATTCTGACACAGGTTCTATGAGCAGACTCTTTTTTGATGAAAGGAGGTCCTTGGAACATGTGTATCCTTGATCTTCAGCTAGCTATGGAGGGGGCCCAGAGATGTTACTGTGCAGTAGCAGGTCAATGAGGCTGAATGCAATAGATGTTGTATAAACTCCAGCAACCCCTCCCCCTCCCCTCCCAACTGTTCAGGTGCAAAGGTGTCTGCATGCAGTGTTTTTATTTAAAGTGTCAAAAATAAGATAAGCTTCTGCCCGCTCACCAATCTTGCCGATACATGGGTCCTGTGAGGCATGCTGTCTCAGCAGCTAGTTATAAGGTACCCAACAGGCAACCTGTAGGCCTAGGAATCCAGCAATAACTGTGTAGGTGTGCAGTGGATGTGGACCCGATCAGCAGTGCATCAAATGCAGAGACAGTGGCAGGCACCCTGTTTCCAGCAATGCAGCCCTCATTTTGAGAGGTCCTACCTCTGCTTGAGCCATGGTGCCTGCCAACAGCACCTAGAGTAACAGCCTCTTGCACTTGCAGCTCAGTATCCCAAGAGAGCCAGTCCACCCAGAACAGTCCGAATTATCTGCTTGTCTAGAACTCCTTTAGTCTTTCAGCACTCTGAACCTGTAGTTTCAAACAGTATTAAGTCTAGTGTAAATCCAGGTGACCGGAATACATGTCCCACAATCCTCTGCTATCAGTGAATGGCTTTTCATTTGCATTCAGGAAGTGATGTGATTATTCCCATATTGAACACTAGGGAGAAAGTGCTCCATGTACAATATATAAAGGAGTTTTCCTGAGTGAAGTTAATAACACAGCCAGGACTTGGCTACAAATATAATGTAATATAATATACAAAATCTGAAAAGCAGTTTCTCATATCTCATACAGTAACCTTCCATAGTACCATATGTCCCTAGGGCTGCTAATACTGAATGAAATGTGGATCAATTATTTCTGTAACATTAAAGAAAATCTGCTATAGACTAGAATGACATAGCACACCACTGGAAAATTAATGGGAGACCAGTTATGTTTAGGGTCTATGACCGTGTGAATACTCTATAGTTATGTCCTATGTACTGCTTTCGTGACCCTGACAAAAAATGTTTCATTCCCTGATCATTCACTCATCTAGTAAATTTAATACAGCTAGGTTATACCTTTAACTGGTAAGAAAATTCAAAACATTCTGAGAAAGTTTTGTGTTTATCTGTATGTGCAGTGGATGTGGACCCGATCAGCAGTGCATCAAATGCAGAGACAGCGGCAGGCACCCATATACCCATATATAGACAGCGGCAGGCACACATATACTTCTGTATTTATTATGTACCCCATGATCTGAGAAGAGGAGTTAGTAGTAGATATATTTATTTAATGTGCTCTTACTATTGATTAGAGTTTACCGTTGGAGATAGAGTGAACAAATAAATGACTGAGAGCAGCAAGGGAACTGGATTAAAATTTGATTTGAATACATTCCAAAGCATATGCTTGAACTTAAAAGATGTTCTGCGATTATCTCAGTTGAAAACTCCAGGTCAGATTGCTCTTTTCTATGTAAATATCAAACAAGTCAATACAATTTAATGTAGCTTTGCATTTGCTTAACTTTTAGCCTATGCCTTGCAGACGATGCATTGAACCATGACATTCTCCTGTACCAAGTAGAATTCGCAGTTGCATGCCTTGAATTCATATGAGTTATCAAGCACAGCTGTCTGCTGCACCAAGAAGATACGCAGACAGTTCCAATAGACTGAAACTTCTTGCTTGAGTTGATATTGCTGGAAGTTATGCTGCTCTGCTGGCTCAATTAAAATTCTCGTTTATTCAGAAAAGGTTATAGCAGATGCTGACTCCATGTGTTACATCAACATGGCTTCAATGGGTCAATTATGATAATGAGGCAGAGAAGCAATAAGTGATAAGATGCTCAGTGTTATGTCCCATTTGTAGTAAATCCTCCAGAGTGCTGCCACCTCTAGCTCAGAGGGTGATAAGAATTTGATTATGTACATATTTCAAACTTTTTATTGCAAGAAATGTTCATGACTTAGACAAAATTGCTATAGTAGGTTTAAGAATTCTGACACTTTAAGGTTAGCAGAGATGTGTCATTCAGTTTTAGTGCTGATCTAATTTCTAAAAGACACGTTCCTTTTTAGGTAGTTTAGTGGAAAACAGTTGAATAGACCATCCTCTGCATTTGTTAATATTAATTTTTAGACAGTGGACGAATTAACATATTGATCCGGATTTAGGGTGCTACTTACACACTGAAACCATCACTGATTATGATCACAACAAGAGTCAGATTTGTCCTCATTGAGAACTATGCTGCTTAATCAGCATCCCCAGCACAAACTGGCAGCACATCTCTTGCATGACATGACATGAGTCAGCTTGTTCACAACATTCTGGTAACATGTAAAACAATCACTCTTGGTGCTGCTTCAAAAATCTGGGAAAGCTACTTATTGTGATACTCTGAACAGTCCGGGTAACTGTTTAGTTTGCTTGTTATCACTATTCTGTGAAAGAAATGGGAAAACTACACCTGCAAACATATTAGAAAAAAATAGCCCAATCCCTCTTGCTCCCTTCCCTAAAATTCCACAAGGTCCTTACCATTGTGTTGGTGGCCTCCTCTAATGTTTACAGCCTCGGTGAAGACATTTTCTCTGGCTCTGCCTGCACAGTAACAGCATTGACTTGAATGGAACCACACAGAACTGCATAAACTTAAATGAAGATATAATTCTGCAGTAAATATGCTAGACCATGGTCACATCAGAGGCTGCCATTGCCACTTAGAGATTCAGTAAAGCCTGATACACACTATCAGCGGGCTGAACAAAAAAAGCTGTCAGCTCTGGTCGGAGGCACTATACTAACTATGCAAAGTTAGTATAGCCTAAACCCTCGCTAAGCTATTGTGTTCTGACAGGGGTACGGCCCCCCCTGCCAGAATACTCCAATCAGCACTCTCTGCCATTGGTTGAGAGCGCTGATTGGGAGTCGGCTGGTTGCTGGTTTTCCAGCATGCATGTCCGACAGAAGTCGGTTAAATGGCCAGCTTCTGTTGAAGCTGTGTGAACAGATTGACATATACACATGGCCGCATATCGGCCTTTTTTTTTTTTGAACTGGCAAATGTCTGCCGACATTCGGCCTATTTGTACCCAGAGGTTAGTTAAAGCTTAGACTAGATTACGAGGCTAGGTAGTTTTGGCTGTTTTTTTTTTTTTTTTTTTTTAAGTAGTCCTTTAGGCTACATGTACACTGGCGAATGTGGCCAATCATGTTTACATGCAAGAACCCCAGTGGGGGTTCCCAAAGCTGATTGCACACATTTTAAGTGAATTGGCTACGCATCGATCACCTGAGAGTAATATGCAAGTAATGCTGCATAACAAACTCATGTGAATGGCTGTGATTTCCTGCGAGAGACGGCAGCCTCCCATTGCATTCCCACAGCTAATCACTAAGAGCACCTACTGGAGTTTTTGCATGTAAACATTTTCTAGCCCATTTGCAGGTGTAAATGTGGCCTTAGCATGAGAGGGTATGATCAGAAGGATTTCAATATAAATCTCCTAACTATATTCCTCCTATTCATATTGAAGTAAAGCCCAGCTGTTAGGTTTGATATTGGTAATGGTTATTGTGGTCATGTTATTGTCATAACTTGTTAAATATTGCATGTACTTGCACAATCTAGTTCATATACCTTGTTAAATTGAACATACTGTTTATGTTTAGACATAAATATTGACTTACACATGAATATGAATAAATGGAGTGATCATAGCAGACAATTTGTTTGTTGGACAATCACCAAAAACAAATGTAATTATTTGAACTTAACCCCAACAGCAATGTGGAGCTGGCATGTTTATAATGCAGTAAAGGCATTTAGGCTGCAGTAGAAATTGATTAAAAATATTTATTTATAGGACCAGCCTGATCGCTCAATCATGCATGCACTCATGAATACAGATGACACATCTTGAACAGCTTGTGGCACACTTGCTGTTCCTGTTCTTATGAATGAGCACAGAACTATAAAAAAAAGTATTCATTCTAGTATAAAATGTAAAATAAAACACTCCTTACAAGAATCAAACAACAGGCTGTTCACTTTGCAAGGGAATTTTCCCTAAGGTTTAGTGAATTTGATGAAGCTTTACTTTGCAAAGTTTGCCCATTTTTGAGCAAGAAAAAAAATTGCTTGCACATGATTGGATGATGGAAGTCAGCAAAGCTTCACCCTATTCACTAAGCTCTGAGGAACATTTGCTTTAAAAGTGCAGCTTTCCTTGCAAAGTGAACAGCCTATTTGCCTTTATTAAATCAGTCCAACAGAGTCTTCCCATTGAAGCCACATTTCATAAAGAACTCAGACATAGAGCATTTCTGAAACATTCTCAGGGACTGATTTAAAAATTGTGGAGCAAAGAAAATTTGCACAAATCAGGAACAGTTGTCCAAACCAATAAGATTGCTTGATGTATTTAAAATATCAAACCAGGCTGATTGTCATGGATAACTATCAATTTGTACCAATTTACCTTGTTCCTGATTTTGTAAATCAGCTTTTAGACTATTTAAAGTATGCAATGCTGACTGAAAAAGTTAGATATCTGAATATCCCATGTGTACCTCTCTGAACTTTCTGCATTTGACTGTAGATGCCCTGAGAGGTTCAATATATGTACTTTATCTTGCATTGCATTGAAGCAGTTTTCAGAACTAAGTCAACATCTCTAACAGTGTGAGTTTGAATTATATACAGTTGATGCCTCCAGAATTCTTTGTGAACATAATATACAGCTTCACATTTGAGGACAGCCCCACACAGAACAATGGAACATGTAGTTCACAGACACAGGAGAAAGATAGCAGTTCTACATTCAAAAGACTCTTTTATAGTATTTTTAACTTCATTGCAGTCTGTAAAAAAGATGTCACCTCCTGTTCTCAAGTCCAATTTATTTAACAAAAGTCATAATGGAGACACATTTTCATCTGGCCCTGGTGTTGCATGTTCATTATTGATGTTTGTTCTCATAACATTTCAATGAAACATCAACGTTCCCATGTTTTTAGCTTAAAGTATTAAAAATAAAATTAATAACAAAAGCAGAAAGACAAATGGTGCCAAGACAAGATATTTGTCAACTTTCTGATCTTACAATAAAAAAATAAAAATCTGAAAACAGCATAATACTAAGTGTGCCAAATAATGTATTTTCCAGTGGCATGATCATATGTTTAAATCTTCCCCTTTATCTTTCTTGTAATTTTTAGCTTCATTTACATGGAGACATGCTTTAATAGAGATCTTTTTTTATCCTCTTTGTGATATGCCTTTTTAATTTGTTTAA
Source organism: Pelophylax lessonae (assembly GCF_965119305.1). Classification (NCBI taxonomy): domain Eukaryota; kingdom Metazoa; phylum Chordata; class Amphibia; order Anura; family Ranidae; genus Pelophylax; species Pelophylax lessonae. The sequence goes on along the minus strand of NC_138774.1, from coordinate 165,658,687 downwards.
GGTTTCTTACCTCTATAACTATTGCAAAGCATTTCATTGCCTAAAGTGGTCTACCTATCTCCAGGGGCAAATAGTTTTTTTAATCCGATGAATTGCTCAGTGTTTTACATAATAGATCTATACCTTAAATATTCTCTTTCCTACTCTTTTAATGATGTATGGATTAGTACAGTAATGACTGGATATATTATCCCTGCCTCTCTGACAACATATAATTCCAAGTGTGATATACAGTATATATCATATTCATCCCTAAAAAAAAAAAAAAAAAAAAAAAAAATGTTATCTAATTTTCATATTACAGATTAATAGATCCTGTCTATTACCAATCAACAACATTTTTGCATATTTGTACTTTTACTCCCACTTGGAGTTCAGCAACTGTTCCATGGAGGCATGCTAGAATAGACATGTATATCCCGCATGAGCCTGTTTCGATTTTACTGTTGCTTTTTCTATTTGTGTATATTACATTCCTTCCTCTTTCTAGATTTTTAAATTACAGGAAACACATTACACATCAGACCTGTAAAATGTGCAAAAGGGTATTGATTTCCAATTCTTTTTTTAAATGTCTTTGAATAAATGCTTACTCCTTCACCATGGCAGCTAAAATGTTCCATCAGATCATCCTTGTATTTAAAAATGTAAATGATTTCAAAGCATGGAAAACACCCACATTAAGCATAGCGGAGACTAAACACCGAATAAACCACACTTTGCTACATGCTAAGATGGAAGCTTTAAACAATGATAACCTTGGCAAATGTGATCATCTATGGAGACCATGAATTACACATGGTCTTCCACCAGGCTTTGAAGAACAGATACTTCTTCCATGGTAGAAGACTCACATGATGTCCTCTTTAATGCCCCTTAGGGGGTTGCTCTATTTCCGGGGATCTCTCTTCCTTACCTTAAATCTTGAAATTGCTATTCAGCTGCTAGATAACCATGTTAATATACTATTAAAGGACCAATACAAGTTTATTTTGCTCAAAATAAGTCTATGCCCATAACGCTGTTTTTTGAATAACTCGATCAGTAAAATCTAGCAGAATCCTTCTCAGCTATACAGAATGTTGTTGAAGAGACCATGTACAGCCATTTTTTTTTTTTTTTTACCCCATTCTCTGTGCCATTCCTATACCAACACAATGGCATTCTTAAATGTGTATAATTTTATATATTATCTGTTGTTCTTTATTGTCAATAAAAACTCTCGAAATATAAAAAAACATATAAAATGATTTCTACCAGTTCCTTTCCATGCAGTTGAAAGTGGTACTAAGCTGCAGCAAAAAAAAAAAAAATTGGGCCGTGGGCAGTTTAAGTCATAATGTGTTAGTATGCATCGCATAATAGCACTTTATGGGAGACCTACCTGAAAACAAAGCCCTCCAGCGGCACACTATCACTGCTGTAGGCGCTTCCACCTTTACCTGGTCTTCCTTCTGGGTTTGCAGGCTCCAGCAATATAAATGGTCGAGCCATGCACGCTGGAGTCACTGTTTAAAGCACAGGGCTCTGAAGGAACGGCATGGTATGCCAGCGATTCTGCGCTTTGGAGGTCTGGAAGGTTCTCAATGATCTCTGTGGTATAGGAAAAGGGAAGCGACGTCACTTCCAGTTTTCTGGATGTAAACAGTCCCTTTTTTAGGTTGGTAAAGCATCTGAACACACCGATCTTGATGTGATCAGATGCTTTTAGGGCAGAGGAGACATCTGAGGTCTAATAGACCAAAGATCTCTCTACAAAGAGTACCTGTCACCTCCTATTTCTGTCACAAGGGATGTTTCCATTCCCTGTAACAGCAATAAAATTGATAAAAAAAATTTAAAGAAACAGTGTAAAACCATACGCAAACATAAACCCATACGTAAACAGTGCACCACACATCCAAACTCCACAAAAGTCAGTTAAAGCTAAAACTTAAAAATCATAAATTGCAATTTTATAGACTAATAGGCAAGGGATTGTCAAAAAAAAAAAAAAAAAATGGTATGGGAGCTGGGCAATTCCCTGGATGACAAATACCAAAACTTTTTTAAACATTCAGTTTGTTGAAGAGGCACACTTTTATTAAAGTTTAAATCAAATTATTAAAAATACAAATATTCTTTAAATACCATGCCTGGGGGATGCCCCCAACCTTCCTGTGACATATCGAGTACGAAGTATTGGACCTAATACATAAAAACTAAAATATAAAAAAAATATTTAAATTGAGCATGAATTAATTTTACCAGTTGCTTTATCATTGGGGATACCCCATAATGTTACGGGTCAAATATGGCCCTGTCCACATTTGGTTAATGATGCCATTTAACCCCTGATTTTTACATTTAGCTACGGCGCCCAATAGCAGTCATTTGTGGCAAGTGAGTGATGGGATCAGACATGTCAGCAGAATTTTTCTTTTGACGTGTTGATGGGTGTGTACATTGTGAGGTTGAGTTTACACTGTGGGACGTTTTGGGTTTTTAAAAAAAAAGACTTGTTGAAAAGTGTCAGTGTGTTTATTTATTGTTTAGTTTTTTTTTTGTACCTCTTACTCGTTCCAGATTCTGATAGGCATCCCACTCCCAGATCCCCACAATCACCAGGTCAAACAATATAGGAAAAGATGGGGCTTTGCGGGCCAATGGGAGGAGGAGGATCAAATATGACACAGAATTATCTAAAACATAGCTTTATTGTACATATTAAAATTAGTACAATACATAGGATGGTTACCCATGTCTAACATAGAAAATAAAAATAAACAAACATATAGAATCGCAATGTAGAAATACTTCCCAAAAGGGAGTGCCGATAACTTAATATCAGGAGATGACGTAAAGGTCTCAGATGGAGCACGGTCTAAGGGTCCCCAGCAAGTCGACGCGTTTCGCACGAGGCTTCCTCAGGGCCAGAGAGACCAGAACAGACTGATATTTCTGATGCGACTCAAATCATGGCAGGCAGAAAAAATGGTAAAACCTTTCCAGGACCAGTGATAGTATAGTATTATGTATATGACCAAAAATGGCAAAGATAATATCTGTGGGTTTCAGTAGGAAGACATGCTTGTATGCATATTCGTATCCATTTTAGGAACAGGCCTGAATGGCTACTTTATATATTATAGTGGCAACATACGGTCAGAGTGTGTGGAGACCTCTTAGTAAAGTAGGTGTATCAATGTCTGCTGAGTCCTATATATATCTGGAGACTACAGCTGCAGATAGCATAATCAAACGCATGAGGCAGGTAGTAATTACAATCTGTTCAGGCTGGGTTAGCTAATACCAACAGCTAACCCATCAAGACGCCAGGCATAAGCAAGCCTGCTGCATGTAAGAGCTTCGAATGCCTGCCTTCGAATGCTTGCTTGCATCAATAATCCAGGGTATGGGCCCCCTACAAGGTAATTTGTTGTTTATAATCCCCAGGTCAACATAGGGACAAGATACATGGTCAGGGAAGTCCTCCCTGGAAAGGTGTCCTCCTATTGTTTAGGGCATGTGATCTGATATGGTTTGAGGAATGGCACATGCTTGTTCCTTACCTTTCTGGCTGGTCAGACCATATGCTCAGATAGCATTTTGGTATTCATTTTTGGGGAGCATGCTCTTTTCTAAACTTTTCAGTGAAGATCCCCCTTAAAATCCCTACCAGACATGAAGAATCTGTCAAAGAATTTGGGAAGCACCCCGCACCTTTTTTGTGTGTGTGAAGAGTTCTCCTTAAAATCCATTAAGAGGAGCCTCTTAACAGTTATGATGATTAGTCTATCAGGTCTAGATCTAAGTAGTTGGCAGCAAGCTGCAGGTCATAAGGCATGGGGGAGACTTGAGGAGTCTCATCAACCATGATCTGGGTATCCGTATGGTCACCATCTGTGCTTCCCATGGTTGTCATAAGTAACAGAATTAATTTAATCCTAGGTATCTTAAAGAAAATTATGTACAAAAATAAATTATAATTAATATATTCTGGGAAGCATAAATTAAGACATGATCTTGACTTTTACAATTTCACATATAATAAATCATATATTAATTACAAACAGTTATTTAATAAAACTTTTTTAATTTAATAATTTCTTAATTTCAATATATTTCACTAAATTAAAACATCTATGGCTATTTTTTAAAAAAGTTAAAGAAATAGTTTAAAGCTTATATATTCATTCAATCCAGGATATTTAGTAGCCTCTAAGAGTAGATCCATCCAGGCTCTCTCTGAAGCAAAGGTTTGTCTATGTCACCTCCCCACTCATGGGTCGATATGTGTTCTAATGCACACAGTTTTATCACATTCAGATACAAATTATAATAGAGGCAGATAAGGCAACTAATGAGGGTTTCCATTTTTCCCCCATGGATTGTTGACATACATCCTTCTTTGATTGATATATGCAGATATGATAGGATTTTTTATTTATAACTTCTACTTGGGTAAGCATTGCTTGATTATTTGACCTTGTTGACTTGATAAATACAATGTATGTAAATTTGAATTGCTTACTTATATATGTTATCTGTATACAGTTTACTAATATTTGGAAACACTCCTCCTGACAAAGCCATTGTCAGTGAAACATGTTGAGGAAAACAACAAGTGTCACCTTTATGAAAAAACAATTTAGCAATATTCTCTGCTGTATATGTTAAAGTGATTGTAAAGTCTTGTTTAAAAAAAAAAAAAAATTACAAGTGGCCGGGAGCCTCCTCTTCTAGGGTCCCTCTTCTGTGCTCCTAGCCCTTCCTGTGCCCCCACAGAAAGCGGTTTCCTATGGGGTGTTGTGGAAATTTTATTAGGACTAGTGTGGACATTTTTCAAGATGTTTTTTATTTAGCTTGTCATTATGGCTCCTGTTGTCGGTTTGCTTGCAACACGCTCATTAGAGTGTGTACAGGCAAACTGGCATTGAGGAAAGACTACTAGCAGTAAAAACCTTCCTTTAGATGTGTAGACGCGTTCACTTTACATGTACATATCCGGTGGGGAACACTCCATGCGCTATGTGCGGGCCTATTTGCCGTTAGTGATCTACTGTATGTGTATTACATAGTTAGGTTGAATAAAGACACAAGTCCATCTGGTTCAATCAAAAAAAAAACAGTATTGAAAACCCAACCATACAATCCCATATACAGTATCTCACAAAAGTGAGTACACCCCTCACATTTTTGTAAATAATTTTTTATATCTTTTCATGTGACAACACTGAAGAAATTACACTTTGCTAAAATGTGAGTGTACAGCTTGTATAACAGTGTAAATTTGCGGTCCCCCAAAAATAACTCAACACACTGCCATTAATGTCTAAATCACTGGCAACAAAAATGAGTACACCCCTAAGTGAAAATGTCCAAACTGGGCCCAAAGTGTCAATATTTTGTGTGGCCACCATTATTTTCCAGCACTGCCTTAACCATCTTCGGCATGGAGTTCACCAGAGCTTCACAGGTTGCCACTGGAGTCCTCTCCCACTCCTCCATGATGACATCACGGAGCTGGTGGATGTTAGACTCCTTCACCTTCTGTTTGAGGATGCCCCACTGATGCTTAATAGGGTTTAGGTCTGGAGATATGCTTGGCCAGTCCATCACCTTTACCCTTAGCTTCTTTAGCAAGGCAGTGGTCGTCTTGGAGGTGTGTTTGGGGTCATTATCATGTTGGAATACTGCCCTGTGGCCCAATCTCTGAAGGGAGGGGATCATGCTCTGCTTCAGCATTTCAAAGTATATTCTGGTATTAATGGTTCCCTCAATGAACTATAGTTCCCCAGTGCCGGCAGCACTCATGCAGCCCCAGACCATGACACTCCCACCGCCATGCTTGACTGTAGGCATGTCAAACTTGTCTTTGTACCCTTCACCTGGTTGCCGCCACACACACTTGACACCATCTGAACTAAATAAGTTTATCTTGGTCTCCGATTGGTAATCCATGTCCTTAGTCTGCTTGTCTTCAGAAAATTGTTTGAGGGCTTTCTTGTGCATCATCTTTAGAAAGGCTTCCTTCTGGGACGACAACTATGCAGACCAATTTGATGCAGTGTCTGGCGTATGGTCTGGGCACTGACAGGCTGACCCCCAACCCCTTCAGCCACTGCAGCAATGCTGGTGGCACTCATACCTCTATTTTCCAAAGACAACGCCTGGATATGACGCTGAGCACGTGTGCTCAATTTCTTTGGTCAACCATGGCGAGGCCTGTTCTAAATGGAACCTGTCTGTTGAAACCGCTGTATGCTTTTGGCCACCGTGCTGCAGCTCATTTTCAGGGTCTTGGTAATCTTCTTATAGCCTAGGGCATCTTTATGTAGAGAAACAATTCTTTTTTTTAGATCCTCAGAGAGTTCTTTGCCATGAGGTGCCATTGACCAGTGACCAGTATGAGAGAGAGAGAGCGATAACACCAAATTTAACACACCTGCTCCCCATTCACATCTGAGACCTTGTAACACTAATGAGTCACATGACACTGGGGAGGGAAAATGGCTAATTGAGCCCAATTTGGACATTTTAAGTTAGGGGTGTACTCACTTTTGTTGCCAGCAGTTTAGACATTAATGGCTGTGTGTTGAGGTTTTTTGAGGGGACAGCAAATTTACACTGTTATACAAGCTGTACACTTACTACTTTACATTGTAGCAAAGTGTAATTTCTTCAGGGTTGTCACATGAAAAGATATAATAAAATATTTACAAACATGTGAGGGGTGTACTCACTTTTGTGAGATACTGTACATAATCCTAAACGCGCAGTTGCCAAAAAACCCAGCAAAGCATGATCCAATTTGCTACAGCAGGGGAAAAAAATCCCTTCCTTATCCCCCGAGAGGCAATCGGATATTCCTTGGATCAACTTTACCTAAAAAAAAAATTTTGTACCCATTTACTGTATATTTAGTACCCCCAGGAAAGAATCCAGACCTTTTTTTAAAGCAATCTAGTGAGCTAGCCAGAACCACCTCTGGAGGAAATCTATTCCACATTTCACAGCTCTTACGGTGAAGAAACCTTTCCGTATTTGAAGATGAAATCTGTTTTCCCTCTAGACAGACAGAGTGCCCCCTTGTCCTCTGTGTTGACCTTAAAGTGAACAACTCAACACCAAGTTCACTATATGGACCCCTTATGTATTTATACATGTTGATCATATCCCCCCTTAATCTCCTCTTCTCAAGAGAGAATAAATTCAGTTCCTCTAATCGTTTCTCATAGCTGAGCTCCTCCATGCCTCTTATCAGTTTGGTTGCCCTTCTCTGCACTTTCTCCAGTTCCTTGATATCCTTTTTAAGAACTGGTGCCCAAAACTGAACAGCATATTCCAGATGAGGTCTTAATAATGATTTGTACAGGGGCAAAATGATATCTCGCTCTCTGGAGTCCATGTCTCTGTTAATACAAGAAAGGACATTGCTTGCTTTGGAAACCAGAGTTTGGCATTGCATGCTATTATTAACCACTTAAGCCCCGGAGGATTTGGCTGCTGAAAGACCAGGGGGTATTTTGCGATTCGGCACTGCATGATTTTAACGGACAATTGCACGGTCATGCGACACTGTACCAAATTCCAGATGAGGTCTTACTAATGATTTGTACAGGGGCAAAATGATATCTCGCTCTCTGGAGTCCATGTCTCTGTTAATACAAGAAAGGACTTTGCTTGCTTTGGAAACCAGAGTTTGGCATTGCATGCTATTATTAACCACTTAAGCCCTGGAGGATTTGGCTGCTGAAAGACCAGGGGGTATTTTGCGATTTGGCACTGCATGATTTTAACGGACAATTGCACGGTCATGCGACACTGTACCCAAATTAAATTGACGTCCTTTTTTTTCCCACGAACAGGGCTTTCTTTTGGTGGTATTTGATCACCTGTGCGATTTTGACTTTTTGCGCTATAAACAAAAAAAAGCGTCAATTTTAAAAAAATAACAACATTTTTTCAAAATTTTTTATATGAAATTCCCCCCCAAAAAATGTAAAAATCAAAATCTTTTAACATTTTAGGCCAATTTGTTTTCTGCTACATATTTTTGGTAAAAAAATTGCAATAAGCGTACTAACTAAGGGAAAGATTTTTGTAATATTTATTGTTTTTTTTTTTTAACGAGTAATGGCGCCGATCTGTGATTTTTTTTTGCGGGACTGCGACATTGCGGCAGACAGATCGGACCCTTGACTGACATTTTTGATACTTTTAGGGGTACCAGTGACATTACTACAGTAATCAGTGCTATACATATGCACTGTTACTGTAAAAATAACACTGGCAGGGAAGGGGTTAACTTTATTGGAGATGCAGGGGTTAAATTTGTCCCTAGGGGCGGGCTTCTAACTGTAAAGGGGTGTGGCTAGTGATGTAACCACAGAGACATACGATCCTACATAGCAGGATCGTATGATCTCTGCTGTTACACTAGGGAGAATGACAGGCGGCTTTGTTAACATCAGCTGCCTGCCTTTCTCCCTCTCCACTGGGAGATCGCGAGTGACATTGGGTCCACCAGTCACACACACGGACATGTTAGGGAACGTGTGGGGGCTGGAGCGCGCCTCCGGCGGCCCGCGCTAGCACCCTAGAGGCTCTCAGGTTAGCGACGTAGTCACTTTGCCTTTCGTGCGGCGGTCAGCAAGTGGTTAAGCTTATGATCTACCAGAACACCCAGATCCTTCTCCGCTATGGATTCCCCCAGTTCTACTCCACCTAGTATGTATGATGCATGCATATTCTTAGCCCCAACGTGCATAACTTTACATTTATCGACATTAAACCTCATTTGCCACATAGTTGCCCAATGAAACAGAGCATTGAGATTAGCTTGAAAGTTGGAGACATCCTGTAAGGAAGTTATTCCACTGCAAAGCTTGGTGTCATCTGCAAAGACTGAAATGGTACTTTTAATCCCAGACCCTATATCATTTATAAAGATATTAAAAAGTAAGGGTCCCAACACTGAACCTTGGGGTACACCACTGATAACCTTAGACCATTCAGAGTAAGAATCATTAATCACTACTCTCTGAATTCTATCTTTTAGCCAATTTTCTATCCAATTACAAACTGATCTTTCCAAGCCAGTAGACTTTACCTTACACATTAGCCGTGTGTGGGGAATTGTGTCAAACGCTTTTGCAAAATCCAAGTATACTACATCCACAGCCCCCCTCTGTCCAAGGTTTTACTTACCTCCTAATAAAAAGAAATCAGGTTTGTTTGACAACTTCTGTCTTTCATGAATCCATGCTGTCTGTTGCTTAAAATATTTTTTTCCAGCAAGAACTCATCTATGTGGTCTTTTATTAAACTCTCCAGTATCTTCCCACCTATAGAAGTTAAACTAACTGGTTTATAGTTACTTGGCAAAGACTTTGATCCCTATATGTTTTTAAATATAGGCACCACATTGGCCCTACCCCAATCCAGTGGTACTATTCCAGTCCTTAACGAGTCCCTAAAAATTAGAAACAAAGGCTTTGAAATTACAGCGCTTAATTCTTTTAGGATGCGTGGGTGGATGCCATCTGGTACAGGTGCTTTATCCACCCTTATTCTGTCTAAATATTTCTGGACCATATAACATTTGAGCCATTGTGGATCATTTGGGGCTGTGTCAATACCATCCTCATTATTGTCACGAGCTTCCCCATGCTCCTTTGTATATACAGAGCTGAAGAAAGTATTTAATACATTTGCCTTCTATTTGTCCCTAGTCACCCTCTCCTGATTATTTTGTAAAGGGCCTACATGCTCAGACCTAACCTTTTTACTGTTAATATATTTGAAGAATGTTTTAGGGTTTGTCCTACTATCTTTTGCAATCTGTCGTTCATTTTGAATTTTTGCATCCTTGATTTCCTTTTTACATATTCTGTTATATTCGTTGTAACAATTAAACAATGATAGTGTTCCATCATTTTTATATTTTTTAAAAGCTCTTTTCTTTTTATCTATAGCTTTTTTAACTTTGGCCGTGAGCCATTTTTAGTCTTTTAAACTTCTTACCCATGGGAATATACTTTACAGTCAGTTTGCATAAAATCTTTTTGAAAATTTCCCATTTTTGTTCTGTGCTCATCAATGCCAATATTCCCTCCCAGTCTAAATCCTGGAGAGCAGTCCTCATCCTTGGAAAATTTGCTCTCTCAAAGTTAAGTGTTTTTGTATTTCCTGTATGCGTTTTTTGCTTACAGCTAACATTAAAAGAAATCATATTATGGTCACTGCTACCCAGATGTTCTTTTGTAATGCAGTGCGGAGTTCAAGAATCAAGCAACAATGATGTGACCACCACCAGAGGCCCCTGTATAATGTGCAGATTTGTTCACTAGGCAGGCATATGCTTGCTCTGTGAAGTCAATATTGGTTTGATATCTATCTGCCTTTATGAAAGAATGCATGCTCATGTCTTTCTACTGTGCAGTGATCACCATCGTGGAAACAGCATGGCAGATAGCCTTGAGTCTATGGGAACAGTAGTATAATCCTATTAGGCATTGTTCTCTGAGCCTTGCTGAGTGAAATTCATGCTAGTAGTAGTGGCGGGAGTGCATGCACGAGTTTGATCAAAGCAGCATTCACAGTTGTACATGCTGGTTTCATTGTGTAGGGTTAGGCGCAAATTCCGCTACACGTGGGTTTCATTGTTAACTGCGGATTTCCATGCACCAAGGGGGGAAGCCGTGCACTCTGTTCTGCTCGTTCACGATCATGTACTTCCCCTTTCTATTGTATATTTGAATGTATACAAGTCTGTCATTAGCTGATTCTATGTAAGTAACTTATGTCATGTGACAGTACATTTAGGAACTGATTGGCTGATGTTGTATAGCCATCACTTCCTGCTGTTATCCCTGTTTTGTCCCATAAATAAATGGAGCTCAATGCTTTAGGCAGGACATTCTATCGAGCATCCAATGTGACAGCTTGTCTGTCTGTATTACTGGGTACTGCTGAGCGCACTCAGTTACCTTATACAAAAGAGCTGAGAATCGTGCTTTTTAGCACAACGGAATTAATTGCGCTTGGCATATATTAATAGCCCAAAGTGCACTTATTAGCGCAAATGAGTTATTTGCACATCAAGTGTACATTAAGATTCAATACAGGGGGCACCGAGCAGAGTCACAGCTCCCTGTGTCCATTTAGACACAGAGCTGTGACCTGGCCCGTGCCCTCTCTCCCCTGATTGGCCGACTGACCTGGATTGACATCAGCAGAAGCCAATCACGCTACACTGCGGTCTTAGCCAATGAGGAGGGGAGTCCCAGGCAGCTGAGAGACTCCTGCAACATTGCTGGATAAATATGAGCTCAGGTAAGTATAAGAGGGGCTAAGAAAAGCTGCTGCACACAGAAGGTTTTTTTTTTTTATCTTAATGCTTAGAATGCATTAAGATAAAAAAAAAAAAACCTTCTGCCTTTACAATCCCCTTAAGTACAATTGTATGCACTTTTATGAAATTCTAATGAATATCTAATAAAGTAAATTATTTTAAAATAAATTTGTGTCTGTGTTAACACCATAAAAGTCCCAGATTTGGTCAAGTTGGTATATATGGCAATATAATTAGTGGAAAATTATTTAGCAATATTATGCCATGGCCTTTCTTCGGTGTTCTACATTTGGAGCAATTATATTGGCTGTGAATTGTGAAAGAAAGGCTTGGTTAGTGAGCTCGCTGGGGACCAGAGAGGAAGCCTATTCTTGCCTTAAAGGGGAATCTCAGGGTGCAATTTAGACCTATGTTTTGGGTCTTAACTTTAAGGTGAGTGTCCAATTCACACACTGGTGGAGCATGGTTGGATCTTTATAGTATGACATTTTTATTGACTGGTGTATGTTGTAATGACAGCACTGAGATTGTGTACTCACCTGTTTCCTTTTATTTTATTAATTGGTGTATTAAGTTTATACACTCACTGAAACTGTATTTGACTGTATTTCACAATTTTCAGATATAAATGGATGTAAAGAAAGTGCTGCACTGTTTTCTCATACATTTATACATAAAACTTGTTGCAGTTCCTTATAAATATATACTATATGAACCAACAAAAGTGTAATTGATGTCTCAATAAATCTGGAATGGTGCACAAATCAGTGAATAAAAATTAATTTATATAAAAAATGTCCCACAATCGCAAACAAATATTAATATAAATTAAAAAACTCCACAATAGAAACAAAGTCCATCCACAGGTGAAGAAGTGCCTTGATTGATTTGATTGGAAATTAAATGTGATCTGTCAGGAAAATTCTGTGAGACATTTGGTGCATAGATAATAGAGAAAAGGAGGAACACTGGTTCACATTTAACCACCAATCATTGCCACATCCCTAAACATAATAGAGAAATAAAATAATGGTGAGGAGCCGACCCAACATATAGTCAATCCAAAAGGCCAGAGAAATATCCGGGCTGCACCTCATCACAAGCATGGGACTTTGAAGGCATAGATTCTATGGTGGTAACACATTTCTACACAGAGGACCAAAAAATATATATAAAAAGGTAAATTTTATTACAAATACGATTTGCTTAAAAACATGGAAAGAAGTAAAAAAGAACAGACATACACATTTCCAAAATGAAACAGATGAATCATAGATGACAATATGGATCACAAAGGTCCTACATGTTTCGCCGAAAAGTTTGGCTTCTTCAGGGACCAGAAAAATGTACCCTTTTATAGATTCTAAATAATAAGACATAGCATATGTTTGTTGGTCGAACATGGAAATGTCAAAAAGTCATATAGACATCCATACATGCACGTCTAGCACGTTAGTGATGACCCCCTAAAAAGATACAACATGTTCATATAACATTCTGCTTTCCAATTCATTTTAGATAAGAAATTACATCTGTCAAAGTGACAACGCTCCGTGGTATAGGGTAAGGCATAGCGATGATGCAGCAATGGTCAGAAAATTTCTGGCCCAGAGCTGGGAACTTCCCAATCACTTCCTGAGCACTGGACCGAGCCACACCCTGCGGCAGAGATGCAGTGTACAGAAAAATATATCCAATTTCCTGAAGGAATGGGTATGCAGGGAACGAAAAAATGGGAGAAACACAAAGGAGAAAAATAATAAGTATGAAAACATTATATAGTACCATACCTCTTTCATGGGATATTGGGCTGGCAGTTAGCAGAGTCAAGTGCAAACGAAGTTGCTGGTGTGATGTAGAGATTATTATAGTACTGATAGAAAATAGTAAAGAAATCCATGTCCAGGAAAGGGGACTGGTACATATAAGAATAAAGCAGTGACCAGCATTTAAATAAATGCAGAGGTAAAACGTGCAGGTGAAACATATGTGAAGAGTGTGTGCAGAACATGCATAATAAATTAATGCATGATATTACTCTGAGAGATAGTACTGAACAGAAGCCAAGGTATAAAAAGAAGAAAATAGAGTCTGTCGTCCAGAGCAGGAGCGTGTTGACCAGAAAGGGAAAAATAGGGAGAGTGCTTGTGATAAATAGCATATCCAAGTATAGAGCACAAAGATTGTGTAAAAATAAATAATAATCAAAAAGTTGCCAGACCAATAAACATCCCATGGATAAACCTGATACACAATCAGGATATCTAGAGCCAATATATGTATCCAGTGGGAAGTTAGCCATAATGATGGTACAGAAAAAAGGATGGAGCCGCTCACCTGGTTGTGTAATGGTCCCTGCATGCAATTACATGGGTAGAATAATCAGCCTGGTCCTCCGTGCAGAAGGGAGCCGTGTCCAATATGCCAGTCCCACCGGAAGTGACGCGGCCGTGACCGGCCTCTGTATGTCACTTCCGGTGCGGGCGCCATCTTGCGCTCCGGACCAGTGTGAACCGCAAACAAAGCAGCAACACGCTGATGGCGGTAGGTGCTCGAGTACTCGCCGAAAAAAGAAAGGGGAAGGACCAGTTGTCAAAGCATTTGCCAAACAATAATACAAAGGACAAATGGTGTCACACTTAAAGAATACATTGACAATATGCTTATTGTAAGCGGTCCTGAATGAATACAAAATACAAAATAGAATAAATTTGCACAGATACATAAAATTACAGGATTTAGTCAAACATAGAATAATCTTAGAGTGTATAAATACATATGTATATATAATGTGTTGAAAACAACATATATTTAGCATCTTGGGAAGTGGAAGGGTCAAAGTGTGGGGATGAGAACCAAAGACAACAAAAAAAAGGGGGGATATAATCGAGCATAACAGGATTGGTCATTCCAAAAATGGTTTGAAAGATATAGCCATGTTAAGGCCAGGAGGTTTTGTGGCCTGCAAATGATAAATCCATTTAGCCTCACACTTTAGGATGGAATTATCAAAATTAAAAACGTGGATTAGGCCTGATGGCCTCTAACACTGAGAATTGGATGGTGTAGGGGTCAAAGCTGTGGTAGAGACCCACATGCTTGCAAATGGGGGTGTATACCATGCCAGTGTCAATATAGTACAGATGGTCATGTATACGGCGAGCAAATGCTCTTTTGGTTTTGGCAACGTAAAACGAGCCGCAAATGAAACTGGCAAGGTATACAACTCCTTTGGTACGACAGGTGGCATAGAAGCGGGGTTTGAGCATGCCTCTACGTGGGAGGGGAAGTGTGTTACCTTCTCTCACCCGTGGACATTCTGCACATTCGCCACAGTGAAATGTGCCAAAACCATCAGTGGCACCTACTAAGGTCTCATCACGTCCCTGATAATGACTGTGGACCAATTTTTCCCTGAGAGAAGGGGCTCTATGGTAGCCAATCTCTGGTGATTGTTGAATATACTTGGAGACAGTGACATCATCCGTAAGGAAGTGCCAGTTCTTGTTGAGTAGACTCCAAATTATCTGATGGTGTGAATTGTATCTTGTAATGATTTTTGTGGTGTTGGGGGGTTTTTTGATCCGAGATCCAAAAATTAGATTGTCTCTGCATTGTGCTATAGTCCTATAGTAAGCCTTTTTGAGTACATTACTGCTGTAGCCTCGTGCTAATAGTCATTTCTGTAAGGCCTTAGCTTCTCGTTCAAAGTCACTGTCCAGTGTACAGTTGCGTCAAGTCCTGAGGTATTGAGAATAGGGAATGCTGCGTACAAGCGATCGGGGATGACCACTTGTACTGTGCAGGATGGTGTTCCCTGCTGTAGCCTTGCGGTACAGTTGAGGTGTGTAGGGTACCATCTTGCTTGAGAAACACAGTAGTGTCTAAGAATGGAATGCTACTGGTGTTGTGTTGGACAGAGCATTTTAAGTTAAAATCATTATTGGAAATGTACTCAACAAAGGCGGACAGTTCAACAGGTGTCCCAGTCAACACAATGAGTAGGTCATCAATGTACCTGCACCACAATGCGAGGTGGCGCAGGTACATCGAGGCAGCATCATCGGCGAATAGCTCCCTTTCCCACCCCCCCAGGTACAGGTTGGCGTATGATGGGGCACAAGAGGTCCCCATCACCACCCCCTGTACCTGGAGGTAGGTGACGCCGCCAAACGTAAAACCGTTTGAACGAAGTATATGGTCCAGGAGCTGGATGACAAATTCTGCCATGGGCCACTTGGTTTGAACTTGTTCCTTGAGGAAGGTGGCTATAAACTCAACACCCCTTGAATGAGGTATGCTCGAATAGAGCGCCTCAATATCCATGGCAACCAATAATGAGCCCTCTGGTACCGTTAGACCCTCCACAACTCTCAATATTTCCAACCTATCCTTGAGGTATGATGGAAGTCGGACAACATGTGGACAAAGCTGATCGTCCACAAATTGACTAGCAGTTTCAGTAAGGGAGTCCATGCCTGAGACAATGGGGCGGCCTGGTGGCTTGTCTAAATGCTTGTGCACCTTCGGGAGTGAATAGAATGTTGGCAGTATGGGCCATTTGATGTTCAAGAAGTCATAAAGATCCTGGTCGATAATGAAAGATTGCAAAGCATTTGATAAAATTTATTTGAAACGCAATTTAAAGTGCTCAATAATATCCTGGGAGACTGGTATATACCAGTCTTGGTTGGATAAAATGTCACTGCACATATCCTCATATTGCTGTCTGTCCATAATGACCACATTGCCACCCTTGTCAGAGGGCTTAATGATAATGTGGTCATTATGGATCAGTCCATCCAAGGCCAGTCTCTCGGGGGGCGATAAATTAAAAGATTTAACAGTAGGAAGTCTCAAATTTTCGATGTCCCTCAAGGATTGTTTTAAAAAGGCCCATATAGCGGGGCAGGTCTGGAGTTTAGGAAACTTTGTTGATTTGGCTTTGAATTTTCGAGAGGTAGATTTATCGTCATCACCGTCGTCATCAGACGATGAGGAATCTGATGATTGGACTTGAGTGGTAGTTTCATTTTCATCTAATAATTGGATGAGTATTTTAAGAACACGAAAGTCCTGTGCTTTGATGCCTTTGTAAAGGTCTTCATCGCGTACATTGCCTATACCTTTGTCTCTGTCAAAGAGGTATTTAAAGGTGAGGTTTCTGGCGAAAAGATGAACATCTTTCACCAGTTCAAATTTATTAAATCCCTGAAGGGAGCAAAAGCTCAAACCAAGTTGGAGTATCTCCATCTCGTCTTTAGAAAGTTGGTAGGACGAGATATTAATAATGTCCAGGGAGGTTGGAGACTGATTTCAGGAGTCTAGACATGGGGTGTGACCCTTAGAACTAACGTCTGTTGGAGTACTGGTTGGATTACCTAATGTATCTGGGCAAATATATGTCATATCCCCAGTTGTGTCATTATACATGTCTATTGTTGTGACAGTACAGAATGTTTTATGAAAAATGGGTCGAGTGTGCCCATTCTATTGTCTTCCATGTGAGGGTGGGGAAGTGGAGTCCCCAAAGGGGGTCCTAAAGGAAGGTTCCTTGGAGAGGGATGATGGTCAGAGTTACCTTTGCTTCCCTTGGGGATAGTTCCTAAATCACATGAAGTAGTGGATACAGATCTACTGTCCTGGCTAGACATAGATATAGGAGTGTTGGGTATCATTGCTGTTGTGGTGTTTAACATAGATTGTGGGGAAAGTGCTCGTTTTTTATCATTGTGAAATATATAATTTTTACCCCCATTAGTTTGTTTTCGTGTTTTGCCTCCTCCTTGTTTTATTTTTCCTATCTTACTAGCTGATTTCTGAGAGGATGCGGAGGATGCTACTGAGAATTCAGAATCTGATCTATAAGTAATATTAGTGTTTTCAGAGAAGAGTCTAGACGGTTTATTCCTCCGTAATTGGAAGGCCCTTTGCCATTTGTACGCATACCCTCCCATAAAGGCCAGTTTGTCCTTATAGAACTTCTGGTCTTTCTTGGTAAGGAGGTTTTTGTTATAATTTTCAAGATATGTAATCAAATCTTGTTCTTTTTTGGCAAAGTCTGCATTCCTATTAGTGCTCTATTCTTTGTCTGTAGAGTTTCGATATCCCTGTCGATCTCAGCCAGGTCCAATTTGCATTTATCCCTTAGCATGTCCATCATGTTGGAGGTACATTGGGTCAAATTTCTTTCCCATTTCTCCTTAAAGTTCCCATCATTCACCTCAAAAGAGGGGAAGATCTGGATCCGTAGACCCAAAGGATTTAGACCCTCCCCTATGTATTTGTCAAAGAATCTTATGTGCCAACCAATATTAGATTTCCTCTCCAATAATCTTTTAATTTTTTGAAAGTATACCTCCAAGCCCACATCCACACGTGTCTCCGTAACACATGTCCTCTGACTAGTATCCAGAAAATTATCCCAATTCATGCCACTAAATTGCGTCATCCTGAGAAAAAGAGAAAAACAAACAACACACAAAAAAAAAAAAGGGCAAACAAATAGGCTATTTCCGCAGATGCTAATTAAACATCAAACAATTAATAGTCATATAGTACTAAATAACATAGCATATAGAAATTGTTAATCTTAAAGACTTATGTTATTGTGAGCCAGTGACTTATGTTATTGTGAGCCAGTGTTCCACCAATTGCGGGGATCTTCACCCCAATTGAATACGTAATAGAGAAAAGGAGGAGCACTGGTTCACATTTAACCACCAATCATTGCCACATCCCTAAACATAATAGAGAAATAAAATAATGGTGAGGAGCCGACAATTTCTATTTGCTAGTCAATTTGTGGACGATCCACATGTTGACCGACTTCCATCATCCCTCAAGGATACATTGGAACCATTGAGAGTTGTGGACGGTCTAACGGTACCAGAGGGCTCCATATTGGTTGCCATGGATATTGAGGCACTCTATTCGAGCATACCTCATTCAAGGTTATATCCACCTATCTCAAGGAACAAGTTCAAACCAAGTGGCCCATGACAGAATTTGTCATCCAGCTCCTGGACCATATATTTCGTTCAAACGTTTTTACGTTTGGCGGCGTCACCTACCTCCAGGTACAGGGGGTGGCGATGGGGACCTCTTGTGCCCCATCATATGCCAACCTGTACCTGGGGGGGTGGGAAAGGGAGCTATTCGCAGATGATGCTGCCTCGATGTACCTGCGCCACCTCGCATTGTGGCGCAGGTACATCGATGACGTACTCATCGTGTGGACTGGGACACCTATTGAACTGACCGCCTTTGTTGAGTACATTTCCAATAATAATTTCAACTTAAAATTCACTGTCCAGCACAACACCAGTAGCATTCCATTCTTAGACACTACTGTGTTTCTAAATCAAGATGGTACCCTACATACCTAGCTGTACCGCAAAGCTACAGCAGGGAACACCATCCTACACAATACAAGTGGTCATCCCCGATCGCTTGTACGCAGCATTCCCTATTCTCAATACCTCAGGACTTGACGCAACTGTACACTGGACAGTGACTTTGAACGAGAAGCTAAGGCCTTACAGAAACGACTATTAGCACGAGGCTACAGCAGTAATTTACTCAAAAAGGCTTACTATAGGACTATAGCACAATGTAGAGACAATCTAATTTTTGGATCTCGGATCAAAAAACCCCCCAACACCACAAAAATCATTACAAGATACAATTCACACCATCAGATAATTCGGAGTCTACTCAACAAGAACTGGCACTTCCTTACAGATGATGTCACTGTCTCCAAGTATATTTGACAATCACCAGAGATTGTCTACCGTAGATCCCCTTCTCTCAGGGACAAATTGGTCCACAGTCATTATCAGGGACGTGATGAGACCTTAGTAGGTGCCACTGGTGGTTTTGGCACGTTTCGCTGTGGCGAATGCGCAGAATGTCCATGGGTGAGAGAAGGTAACACACTTCCCCTCCCACATGGAGGCATGCTCAAACCCTGCTTCTATGCCACCTGTCTTACCGAAGGAGTTGTATACCTTGCCAGTTTCATTTGCGGCTCGTTTTAAGTTGGCAAAACCAAAAGAGCATTTGCTCGCTGTATACATGACCATCTGTACTAAATTGACACTGGCATAGTATACACCTCCATTTGCAAGCATGTGGGTCTCTACCACAGCTTTGACCCCTACACCATCCATTTCTCAGTGTTAGAGGCCATCAGGCCTAATCCACGTGGCGGTAATTTCGATAATTCCATCCTAAAGTGTGAGGCTAAATGGATTTATCAATTGCAGGCCACCAAACCTCCTGGCCTTAACACGGCTATATCTTGCAAACCATTTTTGGAATGACCAATCCTGTTATGCTCAATTACATTCCCCCTTTTTTTTTGTTGTGTTTGGTTCTCATCCCCACACTTTGACCCTTCCCCTTCCCAAGATGCTAAATATATGTTGTTTTCAACACATTATATATACATATGTATTTATACACTCTAAGATTATTCTATGTTTGACTTAATCCTGTAATTTTATTATTCTGTGTAAATTTATTCTATTTTGTATTTTGTATTCATTCAGGACCGCTTACAATAAGCATATTGTCAATGTATTCTTTAAGTGTGACACCATTTGTCCTTTATATTATTGTTTGGCAAATGCTTTGACAACTGGTTCTTCCCCTTTCTTTTTCCGGCGAGTACCCGGGCGCCAAGCCGGGGTTCAGGGGGGAGACCCATTTTCCATCTTATTCTTATTCCATTTTATCCCCCGGTTTTTATCTTATTCTCCTCCTGTCATGTCCCCGAGTCCGCCCCTCAGTCCGCCCTGGTCGCGTACCACCATCAGCGTGTTGCCGCTTTGTTTGCGGTTCACGCTGGTCCGGAGCGCAAGATGGCGCCCGCACCGGAAGTGACATACAGAGGCCGGTCACGGCCGCGTCACTACCGGTGGGACTGGCCTATTTATAGGCCCGCGATAGAGCAGGAAGCTGTACACGGCTCCCTTCTGCACGGAGAACCGGACTGATTATTCTACCCATGTAATTGCATGCAGGGACCATTACACAACCAGGTGAGTGGCTCCTTCCCTTTTTCTGTACCATCATTATGGCTAACTTCCCATTGGATACATAAATTGGCTCTAGATATCCTGATTGTGTATCAGGTTTATCTATGTGACGTTTATTGGTCAGGCAATTTTTTGATTATTATTTATTTTTACACAATCTTTGTGCTCTATTCTTGGATATGTTATTCATCACAAGCACTCTCCCTCTTTTTTCCTTTCTGGGCAATATGCTCCTGCTCTGGACGACAGACTCTATTTTCTTCTCTTTTTATACCTTGGCTTCTGTTCAGTACTACTTCTCAGAGTAATAGCATGTATTAATTTATTATGCATGTTCTGCACACACTCTTTACATATGTTTCACCTGCACGTTTTACCTCTGCATTTATTTAAATGCTGGTCACTGCTTTATTCTTATATGCACCAGTCCCCTTTCCTGGACATGGAGTTCTTTACTATTTTCTATCAGTACTATAATATTCTCTACATCACACCAGCAATTTCGTTTGCACTTGACTCTGCTATCTGCCAGCCCAATATCCCATAAAAGAGGTATGGTACTATATATTGTTTTCATACTTATTATTTTTCTCCTTTGTGTGTCTCTCATTTTTTCGTTCCCTGCATACTCATTCCTTCAGGAAATTGGATATATTTTTCTGTACACTTCACCTCTGCCGCAGGGTGTGGCTCCGTCCAGTGCTCACCGATTGGGAAGTTCCCGGCTCTGGGTCAGAAATTTTCTGACCATTGCTGTATCATCGCTATGCCTTACCCTATACCACTGAGCGTTGTCACTTTGACAATGTATCTTTTTTGGGGGTCATCACTAATGTGCTAAACATGCATGTATGGATGTCTATATGACTTTTTGATATTTCCATGATCGACCAACTAACATATGCTATGTCTTATTATTTAGATCAATAAAGGGTTTACATTTTTCTGGTCCCTGAAGAAGCCAAACTTTTCGGCGAAACATATAGGACCTTTGTGATCCATATTGTCATCTATGATTCATCTGTTTCATTTTGGAAATGTAAATGTCTGTTCTTTATTACTTATTTCCATGTATTTAAGCCAATTGTATTTGTAACAAAATTTACCTTTATATATATATTTGTTGGTCCTTTGTGTAGAAATTTGTTACCACGATAGAATCTATGCCTTCAAAGTCCCATGCTTCTGATGAGGTGCAGCCTGGATATTTCTCTAGCCTTTTGGCTTGACTATATGTTGGGTCGGCTCCTCACCATTATTTTATTTCTCTATATGGTGCATAGATATGCACATGGTATTTCCCGAAGAACCGCTAACAGGCGTACTCATGCGTGTGAGAATTAGCAAACACACAGGCACACTCCCTGTTGCCGCCAGATGGGCTTTTTAAAGGGAGCTCATTCCCATATCCTTTGCTGACTGATCTTCAGCTGTGCCCTGTGTCCTGATTGATCCTGCATGTTCTCCCTGTTACTGACCTGGTGTGTTCTTGACCTGATACTGGATTCTGCTTCTGTCTTGTTGTTTACCCTTGAACCGGCTCTGTTCCTGACTCTGGCTCTGCTCATGATTTGGTATCTCGCTGCCCACCTGTTGACGACCCTGGCTATTCCTGAGACCGTGATTCTGCCTCTGATTATGGCTCCTGGTTCTACTCAAGTGCTTGCCTGGCTGTCTGTTAACCACTTGCCGACTGCCGCACGACTATTTACGTCGGCAGTCAGCCCCTCACAGGCAGAGCGACATAGGGCTACGTCGCTAGCCTGTAAGGGTTTTGGGAGCAAGCGCGCGCCGCTGGATGCGCGCTCCTGCTCCCGCTCGGTCATGGACCCCCTGCGCGTGTGCCCGGCGGACCGGATGTCCGCCGGGCACTCGTGATCGTCCGTGACAGCGGGAGAAAGGCAGGCAGCTAGTGTAAACAAAGCCGCCTTACTGTTCTTCCTGTGTAAGAATGGTGATCAAACGGTTCTACTATGTAGGACCGTTGATCATTGTTCTTACACATCAAGCCACAGCCAATCACAGTTAGAAACCCCTAGGACACACTTAACCCCTCCCTCTCCAATACAGTTAACTCCTTCACTGCCAGTGTCATTTTTACAGTAACAGTTCATATGTATAGCACTGATTACTGTAGTATTGTCACTGGTAACCCCAAAAATGTCAGTCAAGGGTCCGATCTGTCCTTCCCAAATGTCGCAGTCCCGCAAAAAAATTGCAGATCGCCGCCATTACGCATTAAAAAAAAAAACAACAAAAATGACAAAATTTTTTCCCTTTGTTAGTAAACGCAATAACTTTTGCGCAAACCAATCAAAATACGATTTTTGCGATTTTTTTTACCAAACACATGGTAAAAAAAAATTGGCCTAAAATGTTAAAAAATTTTGATTTTTACATTTTTTTGGGGGAAAAAAAAAAAGAGAGAACTATGTTTCCTTGCAATGTTATTGTATAACTTTCTGTACCCTGTACACTTTGTTTTTCAATAAAAAATTTTTATGGAAAAAAAAAAAATTTATAAGTAAATAACATTCAACAAATTAAACAAAATTCACACAGGTGATCAAATACCACCAAAAGAAAGCTCTATTTGTGGGAAAAAAAGGACACCAAAGTCGTTTAGGTACAGCATCGCACGACCGCGCAATTGTCCGTTAAAGTCACGCAGTGCCGAATCGCAAAATAGGCCCTGGTCAGGAAGGGGGTAAAATCTTCCAGGGCTTAAGTGGTTAAATCAGCTCTGTACACTGCTGTTTGTTCCAGCCTCCAGAGTCCTGACAAGCTGCCTATCCTGAACCATCAGTGTAAGCGGAGTTCCCCTTTAATCTGGACTAGTCTCCTGCACACTACTGCTGTTCCTGCTCCTCTGGTTCCACAGCCTCCTTGGAGTCGCATTACCTGCGGCAGGTTCTGCAATCAAAATCCAAAAAGTGCACTGCTGTACGGTGACACGCAGTGCCATTCATTTTAGTGCAGAAAAATGTGGACATGCTGCATTTTTCTACCTTGAACCACACATCACACCAGCATTGCATTTTGAACAGGGCACAAAGAAAACAACTGTTTTATATGTGCCCTAGTGGTGATCTGCATTTATCCAATGTGGAAAAATGCAGGTCATCTGACATTGTGTGAACAAGCCATTCATGTTTGTCACACCAACTGGGGCCTATTTTTTCTTATCTATCTTATCTTTCTTATCTATCTTATTATTTTTTTATCTTAGAAAGGGTCCTGGAGTAACTTATAAGAGCTTATATTGTATCTGCATTGCATTTAAGTGATTGCAAAGTGGCCACTGATTCTTTTTCAGTGCACATTTGCAAGGTCTGAATTGGTCTTAGGTCTTTAAAGGTGATGGTCCTCAATGAGAAATTGTGGCATGCTTCCAACAACTGTCAAATGTATTTTTGGGAGGAATTTGAACCTATATTTTTACAGACTGCACAACATAACATTGAACAATGAAATAAAGGTTCACAGACATACAAAGGGAATGAATAACAGTTCTAAATTAAGAAGAAAATCGTTCTTTCTGTATAAATTCTAACTTCATTATTGTCTGGTGAGAAGGTATACCAATAGCCGTTTTTATATAATCATTTTGGCAAGATAAAGAGTATCTTACTCTGCACTGATATAGTAGGTCCAATATCAATTGTATAATTGTTCCTTGTCATAATACTTCAAGGAAACGCCTGCATTCTTTTATTGAAACTTTTCAAAAATGTAATTAATAGCTTTTTTGAAGATAACAATTTTGTGGGTGCATATCTACTATTATGCAAAGTAGCTTAAGTTCAAACAGAGTTTAAATAGTACATATAAGAAAATGTTTTCTATTTTTGCTAATTTCTAGAGCAGCTTTGCAGTGGTTTTTGGCAGGTAAATTTACAGCAATAAAAAATGTATTGCACATATCATACATGATCTGACAAGATTACAAAAGCAGATGTATGTCTGAATCAGTCAAAACTGTTGGCACGGGGGGCGTGACCGGCACGTGAACATGATGTCTGCCTGAAGAGTGGGCTGCTCACAACTGACCACACACACACACAGCGTCTGACAGCCTCCTACTGTCCACCTTCAGCCCGGGAACAAGCCCTGTATCTCGGCCACATCCCACCCGACATAGCGCCGAAAGAGGAAAGAAGACCAGCTTCCTCATAAGCTGACAGCTTACATGTTCCAGCCGATGAAGCAGAATGGCCAAGATGGCACCGCGGCCGGCCTGCAGTGTCCGGCGCCCACTCTCGCAGCCACCGCACACGCTGACCAGCCTGCTCCTCCATTCCAGGACACCTCTCCTCAAGAGAATACAGATATCACCAGATCCCCACCTGGCACTCCGATGACAGGCAGCCCTGCAAAGGCAAAAATGAGACTGAATTCTGCTGACTACAGCACTGAGGTGAGCCACATCCCATCAATGTCTCCCCTGCCAAAAAGCCAGGCCCCCTATCCAGATACTATAGCAGCTTTCCCAACAGCAGGCCAAGCATTATTAGATACCACACTGAAGGAGATGCTGATGTCCCTAAGAAGCTCCATCCAATCTGACATGCTGTCCCTTATGCAGAGATTTAGTCACAGTATGGGAGCTCTGGAAAATAAGGTAGCTTACATTGAATCCAACATGGGTGACATCACCAGCACAGTGAATGCTATAATTGACACCCAGGGAGATCAAGCCCAAGATACCAAATGGATCAAAGATAAACTGATGGATATAGAGGATAGATCCTGCCACAATAACATCAAGACCAGAGGGATCCCCAAATCAGTACAACCCACTGATCTATCCACATATGCAAAAGGGTTGATCAAAGCCATACTCCCAGACACCAAAAACATGGAGTTAATCATTGACCACATACACAGGCTACCAAAACCCTTGTTTCTCCCAGACAAATGGAACGAGACAAGGATGCCTCCTCGTTCCTTCCAGACGCAGTCCCCAGAGATGTAATTTTTAGGATCCATTTTTACCATGTTAAAGAGCAATTTATGCAGAAAATGAGGGCTCTAGGATCCCTACCTTACCCCTACGGCCAGCAACAAATTTATGCCAACCTTTCTCAACACACCCTATACAGACAACTAAATACCATCACCAAATCTCTGCGCAATAACCACGTCCAATACCAGTGGATAGCGCCTACTTAACTCTCTATCACCCACAATGGTTCCCAACATGTGGTCTCCTCTATACAGGATGGAATACATCTCCTAAAAACCTGGGGCTTGGTTCCAGACACAACGGACACTGACCCCATGGATCAGGGCCCTACTAATGCTCTCCCTGCTTGCCCTCTACCGCAAAGAGCACACAGACACCGTTGAATGTCTTTAGGGACGTAGAAATTCACACTGCTGTGCTGCCTGTTGCAGCCTTATGCCCGCTTGGTCACCAGAACCTTTACCCCCGTCTCGCACTCCTTGGCACTCGTTGTGCCAGTTGCAAAGAAGCAACCACTAAGGTTCCCCTAGTTCTACCCCTATCCCCTCTTTACCTCTTTTGGTATCTTCTCAGTCTTAATCCCTAACTGGACTACACCCCAGGAATCACCAAAGAGAAGGAACATACAGCCCTGCAGCAACAAAAGCCCGACCACAACCTCAGGAATAAAACACCCACCTTTTACAACAGCCAATAGCTCCCAGCACCATACCAACTAACATCTCTCAAGACACTTATATTCTCTCGGACTGCACCACCCTATAATGACCATTAAAATGGTGTCTATTAACGCCAATGGCCTTAACCATCCGGCCAAACGCTCCTCACTATGGAAGCTAACAGCACAAACTAATTACGATATCCTCTGCGTACAAGAGACCCACTTCTGTGCATCCCCCCCCCCCCCCATTCTCTAGTAAGAACTTCACTACCGTATTTACAGCCAATGCTCCAAACAAGAAGAAGGGTGTGCTTATAGCAATTAAGAACTCGTTATCCTTTCAACTAAAAAACATGTGTAAAAGACAATGGTGGACGATGGTACCTCATTATAATATGCTCCATCCATACAGCATAATATAAACTCTTGTATCAGTATATGCCCCCCAACGTGCACCAACTTCGATTTATCAGAAAATAACACAAGAAAGTTCTTGCAATTCAACAAGGCGCGGTTATTTGGTGCAGCAATTTTAACGTCTCCCCAAATTGACTCTACATCCACCCAAAAAAGGGGCAAACCATCCCTCAATCCGCTAATTTCCAATCTCAGACTTTTTGCTGTATGGAGATATCAGCATGCAGAGGAAAACAATGACACATTTTGCTCTTCATGCAACAATTCCAATTCCCGGATAGACTTATTTTTGCTGAATCAATGGTATTTGCAAAAAGTATCATCCTCGACCATTCTCCCTATCTCCTGGTCAGACCATGCACCAATTTGCATTACCTTCGAAGACTCTCCCAAACTCTACCCGACACGTGTATGAAGAATGAACACCCAGATTCTTCAAACTCTACCCTTCCTACAATCGCTACGTTCTAACGTCGTGGATTTCTTTGATCGGAATAAAGACTCTGTACAAGATCCTCGTACAAGATCCTCATACGCTATGGGCAGCACACAAGGCATTTGTACGAGGGCTCTTTATACAAATGGGAGCACGAGACAAAAGGCAGAGGAAGCAGCGCATTGACAAAATCCTAGCAGACATTCAAACTACAGATTCTCTTAATAAGCGACAACCCACAGAAGATCTCAAATCTGAAATGATTAAACTGAGACTGGAACTCAGATCTCTCCTCCTAGAAAATTTTGAAAAAACACCTAAAGATGCACCTTTAATCCTATAGCAATAAACCAGGTAAACTATTGGCCCACCAGATTATACAATCTGAAAGATGAGCAGTCAATTCCCCAACCCATAGACTTTTCTAGACTCCATCCACCTTTCTAAATTATCCCCTGACCAATTAGCCTGTCTGAACGCTCCATTCTCATCTGCAGAAATAGGATATGCCATAGATGCCCTACCCAACAACAAAACTCCCGGTCCAGATGGCTTTGTGGGAGAGTATTACAAACAACTCAACAGTGTAATAAGCGACTACATCACACCTTTGTTTAATGCTGCTGCTTCCTCGGCCTCACTCCCAAATGAAATTTTGAAAGCATTATTAGTTACCTTGCTGAAGCCAGGTAAAGAACCTTCTTCCCCCAAAAACTTCTGCCCAATTTTCCTCCTCAACCATGATACCAAATTGTTTGCCAAAGTGATATCCAACAGAATTCATAAACTACTACCAAATCTTATCCACTTAGACCAATCGGGATTCATCCATGGCTGTCAAACATCTAATGCCACACAACGGATGATAAACATCATTCACTGGGTGGAATCCACAGAAATGCCTTCTCTGCTCCTCTCTCTGGATGCAGAGAAGGCATTCGACAGAATTCACTGGGGGTACCTAAACCGCACTTTCCTAAAATTCGGCTTTCACATCCTCTCATCCATTCTAGCGTTGTACTCAAACCTTTCAGCTCAAGTATATTGTTCATCTATGTTGTCTACCCCTTTAACATAATGAATGGAACAAGACAAGGATGCCCCCTATCGCCTCTACTATTCAATCTCATGATGGAACCCCTAGCAGAAAAAATTAGATCTTCCCCAGAAATGACAGGAATCCAAATTGGCTCCCAAGAACATAAAATCAATCTTTTCGCAGATGACGTGATACTCTCATTATCCAACCCTATCCCTTCCCTGGCTTCGGTAGGGAATATCTTAGAAATGTTTAGCAACATATCGTATTATAAGGTTAATGCATCAAAATTAATTATCCTACCGCTATAAATTCCACAAGAGCTACAATCCTCGATTAAAAATGATCACCCATACATGTGGGCCAAGGACTCTATCCCTTATCTAGGAATACATCTAACAAAAACTATATCTGCACTATATCTGGCCAACTATGTTCCACTAAAAATGATTCAATTACCATGCATTATATACCTGTTTAGGTCCCTACCCGTACCTATTCCATCTAATTTTTTTCAAATCCATTCAACTATATCTGAGTAAATTCGTATGGCAAACATCTAAACCCAGAACCTCTACGTCCAACTTGATCAAACACAGATCAATAGGTGGTGCAGGCTATGTAAACTTTAATGACTACTACTATGCCTCTGTACTCTCCCAAATTATTTATTGGTTTAATCAACAATTACCTTGTACCTGGAGGGATATGGAAGCTGCTCAGGTTCCAAGCAAAGATCTACATGCCTGGCTCATGTGTAGACCCAAAACAAAATTGCCAAATTCAAAATATACCCCCACAATATTACCCACGGTAGAATCGTTTATCCGCTGTAGATAAACAATACTGAGAGGAAATAATCCTAATCACCTGCCAATACCTATATGGGTACTAAACCTCCTTATACCAGGTTTCTCTTCCAAACATTGGCAATCCCAGGGCATAACCCATCTATCACACCTATACCAAAACAACTTATTCAAGCGATTCCCAAAACTGCAGAGCGAATTTTCCCTTCCTAATAAAGACTACTTTAAATTCATACAGGCAACTCACTGTGTGCTCCGTAATCCCTCCCTACATATCCTGATTCACAACAAAATCTGGAAATATTTCTTCAATAAGTCCCCTAACTCCAAAGGAATAACGTTGTTTTACAACCTTTTTAATGCCAAGTAAATATTCTCCAAGCTTCCCCCAAGGATATCATGGGAAAGACGTCTTGGAAAAACTTTCAACACATCCCAAAGGCTTATAGCGATCAATTCCAACTGCAAAGCCACAAAGGCAGCCAAACTTTGGGAACTGTCACTTAAAATTAACCTCAGATGGTACATCACACCGACTTGAATAAACAAATTTGCCCCATCTGCCTCCTCTGACTGCTGGAGGAAGTGTGGACAAAGGGGTGACCTACTTCACATTCTATGGGAATGTCCCAAACACTCCACCTTATGGGTAGAAATATTTACATTTATTAGCAACATGACTAAGACCACTATCATGCCCAACCCAGAACTAGCCATTCTAAGCATTGGAATTGACCTTATTATTCCCCAATACCGATGTGTGGTTTCCTATATTCTGTTGGCTACTAGGCTTACCATCACTAGGCATTGGAAAACTGATAAAAAGATCACCCTAGCTGAAATAACATCCTTAACACACATTCATGGTATGTATGAACCCATGCTTGCTTCCTCTGAGGGTAAATTCATCTCCTCTCACCAAAAATGGTCACTGCTCAGATTTACACGATTTTCAACACTTGTACCCTCATCTTCTTTTATGGTGTAATATCTACTCTAACTCTTTCCCATTATACTCACAATTCAAGTTACCAATGTTCCTGCAACCAATTACAAAATATGTACGTATCAAGCGCCTCAATGCTGCCGGGTGGCGGATTCTGCACCTGACACTAACAGATCCCATTTGGTGTGTTGAGTGTGGTAATGCGGCTCCCTCGTATTGTACCTCATTAGTTTTTACTATAATCACATGACTGAGAAAGTTCTCCATGTTCCTAATTACAATTTTATACCAAGTTTTATTGCCTGCTATACTGTACCTACTTGCTGATATTATTATTATTATTTTTTTTTTTTTGGTTTATACCTATGCACCAACCCTTTGTAATGCTTCTTTGTGCATAATAATAATAAAAATGTATTAAAATAAAACTGTTGGCACCACTGGACTCAACAAAAGCTCATTTAGGTGTCGACCAAGCCGGGTGGAAAATTAATGGGCAAACAGTGACTATATCCTTTCAGATTCACTTACTGTTTGGGTATTCTGGCAGCTGTGGGTGGTGCGGCCATCTGAATTTAAAAGCTGATATGAAGGTTGAACAAGAGGACTCTAAGTATGTATGGCTATAATAAAGCCTTAGATCCATAGTGTGGGTTAACCTTTCATGTTTATCATCTTAGAATTCCAATATGTGTTTACCAGGCTTTATTATAGCCATACATACTTAGAGTCCTCTTGTTCAACCTTCGTGTGTTATGTTGGTACATACGGCTGCTGCCCTCACTATGAATTGCCACCTAGTGGTAGTGTTCCAAAAGACATAAGTAAGTGCTAGTGTGCAAGTGAGTATTGGCGCTGCCTGATTGAGGTAGATAACTTTTAGCGATAAATAATTTTGTGTAAAATATAGGTACAGGACAATTGTGGTATGTGCTAATGTTCAATAAACTAAAAATAGATAGTATGTGTAATTTGTGCTGGCTGATATGCAACTGACATCTAATTTATAAAAAAAATATACACACATACATGCTAATTTTATCAATCCAAAAGTGACTTAGTGCTATTTCTTATTACATACATTCCATATACATACAGTGCAATGTGCAAAAAAGTACCAATGTAGGTACACAGTATAGTTTTAGCAGCAAGGGACTCCTTGTGAGGGGGTGCCTTCATCCATACAATGTGAACAGTGGTAAGCCTTAGCGTGATATTTCAGTTGGAGTCCTTTAACTTTAAAAAACTACTGTTCCTTTAAAAATGCCACACAAAGGGCAATATTTTCAATGTTAAGAATGCAGTCCCAGACCAAAGACCAGTGTCTTGTTATACTTCTGACAAATCAAAATAATAAAACCACTTTACAAGTTTCGGCATGGACAGCTCATTATGTGTGGAGACTTCAACATAGTATCGAATAACCTACTTGACACTTCCTCCCAAACCAATAGACTCCCCTCCCCAATGAGAACCTGCCAAAGGTAGATGTCACCACACCACCAAGTGTGACTACACTTTCGTCTCCCATCGCCACAACTCATACACACGAATCGACTACTTTTTGGTCGACAAATGATGATTACCCAGTATCACCAAGACATCTATATCCACAAATACCTGGTCAGACCACGCACCCACCACCATTACTATTGACACTTTGACATTTTTTTCCACTATGAGAATATGGAGAGACAATGCATCAATTCTACAATCGCTGCATATGCCACATGCTTACAAGGTCAGGTAGAAGAGTACTTCACCCTTAACAAAGGATCTACATCCGACAATGCCGCCCTATAGAACACCCATAAAGCGTTCATTAGGGGGATTGTTATTCAATGAAGTGCTAGAGAAAGGAGAAAGAGAACACAGCATCTAGACACTCTCATGCCGTTTATTAAGGGCTTGAAAAGACAAACCAAACTAACTCCGATCCCTCCCTTCAATTGAAACTCATGTTCCTTAGACAAGAACTAAGAGCATTCCTGTTAGACTCATTTGAAAAACCTCAGAAAAAAATTTAAAGCCAGACATTACACTATGGGCAATAAAGCGTTACCCACCCTAAGAATTAAAGGCTATCATAACAAAACTAAAATATCACACATGTATTACCCCACCACTAAGATAAACTTCTTGACCCTCAGGCTATAGCTGATGTTTTTGGCCATCATTACAATACACTATACAATCTAAAAGATGACACCTAAATCCCCCAACCATCCAAAAACAAGACTGACACTTTCCTTCAGGAAATTAATCTCTCCACAATCTCCCCAGAACAGCTCTCTCTTTTAATCGCCCCATTTATGACATAAGAGATAAAGGAAGTCATCTTTAACATACCCTAAAATCACCAGGTCCAGTCAGACTTACTGTAGAATACTATAAGCAATTTAAAGCAATACTAGCACCCTTTTTGCCAAATTATGCAATGACGCTGCATCCTTTTTCTCTCTTCCTCCAGAAATGCTTAAAGCTCTTCTTATTGCCTTACTTCCTACATCACCACAAAACTTCAGACCCATATCCCTACTTAATATTAAATAAAAAATGTATGCCAAATTACTAGCCAATAGATTTATAAATATGATGCTAACATTGATCCACCCTGACCAATCTGGATTTACAAGAGGTTAAGCGAAGGATTATTAACATTATTCACAATTCTGAAAGTACTCGAACTCCTTCTCTGCTCCTATCTTTGGACACAGAGAAGGTGTTCGATAGAGTACACTGGACATACCTCCAGGCCACACTCTGCAAGTTTGGCTTCCAGGTTCGTATTCTCTCTGTCATTATGGCCCTATATACATCTCCATCAGCTCAAGTTTACACGTCAGAGATGTTATCCAAACCATTCCATATATCCATTGGAGCTTGTCAGGTTTGCCCTTTTTTACCACTTATATTTAATGCAGTGGTGGAACCTCTTACAGAGCATTTAAAATCACATGAAAACATCTCTGGTTTCCAAATTGGTAACAATGAACATAGAATTAACTTGTTCGCCAGCAATGTAATATTAACATTACAGACCCAGTCACTTCCCAGGCTTCAGTACAATCTGTCCTACAAAGATTTAGCAACATTTCTTTTTAAAAACAAGAAATATTCTGCGCTAGATGTACTTGAAAATTATGAAAAAGTATATGTGTGGAAAAATTATTATAGTATATAAAAGCAGCTCACACAGACCAATAAACAAAGTCCAATAACATCAATAATAACACGTGTAGCGCAAATAATTAAGGTGAATAACATATTGATGAATCATAGTCAATAACTAAAAATATGCACCCAAAGTGAATGACTACAAAAATAAATAATGACATAATATTAACCTGTTCCCGATCCCCACAGGTATAAGGCGGCAGGCAGCCGCTCCCAGGCAAATTGCCATAGATGTACGTCGCTCGCATGGACGAGGCTAGGGGGCGAGCGCGTGCCGCCAGCGGCGCGCTCCCCCTGCTTGTCAGTGGGGAAGCCGATGCAGTGGGCAGGTGGCTCCGATTGCCACCTGACACCCGCGATCACTCCCCGCTGAGAGAGAAACACAGCTGACCGTTCTTCTCTCTGGAATGATCATAGAGCCCATGTGATCCTTCTATATAGGATCACATGTCTCTATGGTCATTTCAGAAGCCACGCCCCCCCCCACAGTTAGAATCACCCCCTAGGCTCACATTTAACCCCTTGATAACCCACAACGTTACCCCTTCCCTGCCAGTGTCATTATTACAGTAATAGTGCATATTTTTAGCACTGATTACTGTAGTAATGTCACTGGTCCCCCCAAAAGTGTCAAAAATGTCAGTCAGGGGTCCAATCTATCTGCCGCAATGTCACAGATCGCCGCCATTACTAGTAAAAAAAAAAAACAATAAAAATGACATAAATCTTTCCCATAGTTAGTAGACGCAATAACGTATGCGCAAACCAATCAAAATACGCCTAATGGGATTTTTTTTTACCAAAAATATGAAGCAGAAAACAAATTGGCCTAAACTGTTAAAAAAATTAGATTTTTACATTTTTTTTTTTGAGAATGTCATATAGCAGAATGTGAAAAATATTGTTTTTTTTTTTTAAATTGCACAAAAAATAAAAATTACACAGGTGATCAAATACCACGAAAAGAAAGCTCTATTTATGGGGAAAAAAGGACATCAATTTCATTTGGGTTCAGCGTCGCGCGACCGTGCAATTGTCAGTTAAATAAGGCAGTGCCGAATCCCAAAATAGGGCCTGGTCAGGAAGGGGGCAAATCCTTCCGGGCTTAAAGTGGTTAAATGTGCATAAAGTCCATACGAAGTCCATCAAAAGATGGTGAATAAAATGATATCCAATGATGAGATAAACACTTGTGTTGAGGAAGAACCACAAGTCCCAGCGTGCGAATATAGACCATTATCCTCTCACAGCAGGATAGGAAAAAAAGCCACCAGTGAAGATGGAAAAAATTGTCCGCTTACTAGAATATATTGGCCTCCAAACTAATGGAAAAGCCAATAGCACAATAGCACTTGAGGGGGATTAATCCCACCAGGCACAGATCACCACAGATGTCGGTTCAGGTAAACTTCCAAGTAGGCACGTAAGAACCGATGTACATAAAATGAACACAAGGATACATAGCATAATACCGTCTAAAAAGAATTCCATTTATTGTAAAATAGTGCACTAATATGATTGATGTTAAAAACAAACAACGCCTCTGACGACGTCAAACATATGATAAAACGTCTTGGATGGGACCAAAAGTGACGTCACCATGCCCCCTGGCCGGCTTTATTAGTGAACGCTGCAGTCTTTCATCTCTCTCCTTGGATTTCCCGTTATGCTTGTTTTTAACATCAATCATGTGAGTGCACTATTTTACAATAAATTGAATTATTTTTAGACTTTTTGCAACTGTATGTGTGTATGTGTGTGTGTGTGTGTGTGTGTATATATATATATATATACACACACACAGTTTCTCACAAAAGTGAGTACACCCCTCACATTTGTGAAAATATTTTATTATACTTTTCATGTGACAACACTGAAGAAATGACACTTTGCTGCATTGTAAAGTAATGAGTGTACAGCTTGTATAACAGTGTAAATTTTCTGTCCCCTCAGAATAACTCAACACACAGCCATTAATGTCTAAATCGCTGGCAACAAAAGTGAGTACACCCCTAAGTGAAAATGTCCAAATTGGGCCCAATTAGCCATTTTCCCTCTCTGGTGACATGTGACTCATTGGTGTTAGAAGGTCTCAGGTGTGAATAGAGAGCAGGTTTGTTATATTTGGTGTTATCGTTCTCACTCTCTCTCATACTGGTCACTGGAAGTTCAACATTGCACCTCATGGCAAAGAACTCTCTGAGGATCTGAAAAAAAGTTGTTGCTCTTCATAAAGATGGCCTAGGATATAAGAAGCTTGGCAAGACCCTGAAACTGAGCTGCAGCACGGTGGCCAAGACCATACAGCAGTTTACCAGGACAGGTTCCATTCAGAACAGGTCTCACCATAGTTGACCAAAGAAGTTGAGTGCACAAGCTCAGCGTCATATCTAGAGGTTGTCTTTGGGAAATAAACGTATGAGTGCTGCCAGCATTGCTGCAGAGGTTGAAGGGGTGGTGGGTCAGCCTGTCAGTGCTCAGACCATACGCCGCATACTGCATCAAATTGGTCTGCATTGGTTTTTGTCCCAGAAGGAAGCCTCTTCTAAAGATGATGCACAAGAAATCCCGCAAACAGATTGCTGAAGACAAGCAGACTAACGACATGGATTATTGGAACCAAGTCCTGTGGTCTGTTGAGACCAAGATAAATGGATTTGCTTCAGATGGTGTCAAGAATGTGTGGCAGCAACCAGGTGAGGAGTACAAAGACAAGTGTGTCTTACCTACAGTCAAGCATGGTGGTAGGAGTGTCATGGTCTGGGGCTGCATGAGTGCTGCCGGCACTGGGGAGCTACAGTTCATTGAGGGAACCATGAATGCCAACATGTACTGTGACATACTGAAGCAGAGCATGATCCCCTTGCTTCACAAACTGGGTGGCAGGGCAGTATTACAGCAGGATAACGACCCAAAACACATCCCCAAGACGACCACCGCCTTGCTAAAGAAGCTGAGTGTAAAGGTGATGGACTGGCTAAGCATGTCTCCAGACCTAAACCCTATTAAGCATCTGTGGAGCATCCTCAAATGGAAGGTGGAGGAGCGCAAAGGTCTCTAACATCCACCAACTCCATGATGTCGTCATGGAGAAGTGAAAGAGGACTCCAGTGGCAACCTGTGAAGCTCTGGTGAACTCCATTCCCAAGAGGGTTAGGGCAGTGCTGGAAAATAATGGTGGCCGCAAACAATATTGACACTTTGGGCCCAATTTGGATATTTTCACTTAAGGGTGTACTCACTTTTGTTGCCAGCAGTTTAGACACAAATGGGCGTGTGTTCAGTTCTTTTGAGGGGACAGCAAATTTACACTATTATACAAGCTGTACACTCACTACTTTACATTGTAGCAAAGTGTCATTTCTTCAGTGTTGTCAAATGAAAAAATATAATAAAATATTTACAAAAATGAGAGGGGTGTACTCACTTTTGTGAGATACTGTATGTATAATATACATAAATACACGCACACACGCAGGTATCTCTTATCTAGGAATCACACTCGCTAAATCCACAAAACACTTTTTCGCCAATAACTATGCAGAAGTTAAACCCATGCTTACCCAAAAAATGGCTAAATTCTCTAAATTTTAATTCTCCCAGTCTGGAAGGCTGGCTACCTTTAAGATGATGATCCATCCCCACCTCTTCTGCACTTCCATACCACTACCTCACTCATACCTCAAATTCCTTCAATCACTCATACATGTTACGTCTGGCAGGGGAAAAAGGCCAGATGTAGCCATGCTAGGCTCATTAAACATAGGCTGGCAAGCGGTACAGGCTATACAGATATAAAAGACTCTTATACCGCCACCATACTGACAAAAATGAGAGACTGGATGTCTTCACCCCCCAAAACATTATGGGGTAACATAGAGGCTACCATGGTACCTAGGCCGTAATCTTAAACTTTGGCTATTCAGCACAGTTACCTCCTGGCCTCAAATTTATTTCCCCGACTATCCGGGCTACTGTTAATGCCTGGAAATCATTACTTTGCTCTAAATAGTCACAGTTCTCCATCAAAGCCCTCCCAATACCTCTTGAATCATTGCAATTGTTAACCCCAGACTTAGTTCTACTCATCTGGTTAACAGGTTGGGTAGCTCATACTTTTGAACTTCGTGTCAGACTAGCAATCAAAACATTTGCCCAATTCCAAAAAAATGTATAATGCCCCTGACAAAGACTTCCTTACCTACTATAGAACCCAGCATTGTCTCTCTTCCTACCCTCATCTAGAAGGTGTTATACCTAATGAACTTTGGAACTACTACTTCACTAGCAACCGAAAACACAAAGCCATCTCCTACTAATATACTAAATGAAAATAGAATATTTACTAAATCCATGCCCTTCAGGGGATGGAGGAAGATTTACAACAGCAATTTACTGAGCAACTATAGCAAGTGGCTTTACATATGATTTACAAAGCCACAAATAGCACATCATTATGGAAACTAACCCAGAAAATAGCTCTGCGGTGGTTGGTATATGACACCCCGGAGACTTGCAAAATTCCATAACCATTCCGCATCCTAATGCTGGAGGAACTGTAACCAGTCAGGTACCCTGTACCATATCTTCTGGTCCTGTCCGTATTTGAGAGATCTTTGGACAGGCATATCAAATATACGAACTGACATTACACAAATGCAATGCACAATCATCTCATTCAAGAATGGTAACTACCCACATACTGTTATCAGCCAGACTGCTTATTACGTGACATTGGAAGACAAACATTATTCCAACAGACCTAGATGTGATAGCACTAGTACACACTCATTATTCCTATGAATGTTTAATGACACAAGAGAAAACCGCATATACTAATCTCCTCAAACTATGGCTCCCCTGGAAACACTGGTACGATAAACTTGTCAGCTGAATAAATATCTGAACATCCCTAATATAGCTTTATTGGACTTTTGCTCCAAATACAGGATCAAATTTGCGTTTATTGCCTCTGTGCTCTCTCTCTTCTTGCTTTTCTCTGCCCTACCCTTCTCATTACCCTCTGTATTCTGTTTATATATTTACAGTATTTTCACTTGATCAAGTATTGTTATTCCTTGATCTTTATCACTACTAAGAGGCATATTGTACTTGCATTTTGGTTCTTGAACAACCCTATGTTTGAAAAGTCCATTGCCATTTTACATTGTATTTTTGAAAAACTCCATAAAAACTATGAAAAAAAAAAAAAAATCTGCTGGTTAAACAAAAAAAACAAAAAAAAAAAATGTGTACACATCTACCCAGCTTTAGTACATAGGATGTTCAAAAAAGTATTTTCTGGACTGGATTGCTGGCAGGCAACTGCTGCTTTAAAAACTCTCTTTTAATAGTGCTTTTAAATCATATTTATGCACATTCTTCAGAGTTCGTGTTTCTGGTCATTTTTGGAAAATTACACCAGCTTATATTAAGCTCTGCAATGTTCAGTGTTTTTTGTGGTCAGAAGAACTGCTTTTGAATGTGATTTTAGGGCGCTCAGACAACAGCCTATAAAGCTCCTCTGCAGATAAACTTCAAAAAACCTCCATGCGTGCATGGGCACATGAGATAACATAGAAGGGATTTTAAGGGCGGTTAAAAAAAATGACTGAACTCACAAAAACATGAGTTTATCAGCTGCAGTGTGCATGAGGCCTTACTGTACTAGTTGTTTATAGACATTGGGGTTTATTTAATAAAGCTGAAGAGTGCAAAATCAGGCTCACTTCTGCATAGAAACCAATCAGCTTCCAGGTTTCATTGCCAAAGCCTAAATGAACAAGCTTAGGAAAGAAGCTGATTGGCTACCATGCACAGTTGCACCTTAATCTGAGTGCACCAACTTTAATAAATCTCCCCTATTGTAACTACTATTTACTTTGTACAAATACTGTTTTCTACTAGGTTCTGCAAAGCAACTCTTGCTTTGTGCTTATATTTCAGTCACTATCTTTAAATATGGATGCTAATGATTACTACTAATAGCTGAACAATGATGGACAAGTTCTAGATATAATACCAAGAAAAATCTTCAAAAACAGTACAATGCAATATAAAATCTAGGAAAGTACCAGTAAATTACAAAATTGTAATTAAAAAGAACTTTGCAGTGCACAAAAGTAGGGTTTTGCCATACTTGTTTCCTTAGCTATACAGTAGAACAAGTGAATCTTATTGGTAGCAATACTATCAATAAACCTGAAAATTCCATAAACAAGGTCCTAAATGACAATATCTGTTTACACTCCAGAGGAGGCTGATGCAGGATATAAACCCCCCCCCCCCTTGTGAATTTTTTCCCTTTGTCCTTTGGCTTTTTTTGGCTTGGTTGCTGAAAACCTATCATTCCTTCAAGAAACAACAACAGATGGGAACACCGGGACTGCACATTCACTGATGATCTATCTACTATAAAACTCTTACTTTTTCAAACTCACCATCACACTGACACTTCAGTACCATTTTAGAAGACAATGGTTCACCCAAAAATATTTGCTTATTATACCTCTTTAGAATGATTGATCCATGATCTTTTACATAATGCCTGCTAAAGAAAAAACATATTTTATAGACAATAAGGAGGAACTATAAACCTAATGTCCAGACAGTCATCACTCAAGAAAAATCACATTCATTGAACAGGTCGGAGAGCTGGATGATGCTGAATCAATATTATCCCAGTGCAAAACTATTTTTTTTTTACCATGTGTCATCCCTCTAGTTCCTGCACCCCCAAACGTGCTGAAGGCTGAGATGCGTGGGGATGCCATCTAGAATGAATGGCAGCCCTGCACATCTCGCGAGAGCAATGCAAATCGGCTGTGGGTGGTTGCAGGTATGGAATCGATGCGATTCTGGCACCTGCAACCTGAATTCATGGCCCACACTAGTGTGAACTCAGCCTTAGTGAACGTGGTGAAGCTTCAATTTGTAAGGCCTGGTTCACACATATGTATTTTTGGTGCTTTTTTCAGAAGTGCACTACAATTCATTTAACATGGTTTTCTATGGGACACATTTACATCTAGGCTTTTTCAGCTGCTGCATTTTTGGAAAGGGTCAGGGACTTTTTTAAACAGAAAACTGTGCTTTTTTTGGTTAAATAGACTGCGTGAAAACACTTAAAAA
This sequence comes from Pelophylax lessonae, assembly GCF_965119305.1. NCBI lineage: Eukaryota > Metazoa > Chordata > Amphibia > Anura > Ranidae > Pelophylax > Pelophylax lessonae. The sequence continues at coordinate 165,618,726 of NC_138774.1, read as the reverse complement.
AAAACATGTGTGCAAAAACGCAAAAAGCACTGCAGAAATGGATCAAAAGCAAACTGCATAGGTGTGAACAAGGCCTAAAGAATGCTCAACCTGGTGCAAGAAAAAAAAAAAACAGCATTTTTTGCTTGCACATTATTACATGATGGAAATCAGCAGAGCTTTACCACATTCACTCATTTCTGGAATTTTGTTCAACTGCACTTCCAAAGTGCAATAGTCTATTTGCCTTTAGTAAATTCACCCCAATTCTGTCTAATCAGACATCAACAACAGCATTGCAAAGATTGGAAGAAAGAATAACAATCTAAAATAGTAAGCCCTATACTGTAGAGTACAACTATGATGAGAATCTTAGGACAGCCCTTCAGACACTGTTTAATTCAGAAAGTTTTCCAATGCTTCACTTTAAGGCTCCATGTACACGGGACGTTGTTAAAAGTCCCTTTGAATGCTGGAATTTTTAGGACGTTTGAAACGTCCGTTCGGTCGCGTTTGTACCCGCGTTTAGCAGCGTTTGCGGGCGTTTGCGTTTAGAAGCGTTCCTAGAGGTCAAAAAAAATATTCCCCTTTAAAATGGAAAAACGCGAACGCTAAACGCGGGTCATCGCGTTCAGACGCGTTCAGACGCGTTCGGACGCGTTTGTGCGTTTGAAACGCCGGGAAACACACGTTCGAACGCAAATAATTGCGTTCTAAAAACAGTCCCTGAACGCAACTGCCTGCAAATGACTGTAAATGACCTGGTGTACATGGACAGATAAGATAACATGTAGATGGGTTCAGGGGCTTCTGGAAAAAACGCCCAACTGCTCCTAAACGGCCATTTCCAGCGTCCCGTGTACATGGAGCCTAAAGCAGTAATAAACCCAAATAAGATCAAAATATGCCATGCTAAAAATTTAGTATATCACACATTAAATGACATCATGCAGAATCCTCAGATTGAGCTAGTATAAACCACCATGCTACATCAACAATAACATGAAAATAGTAATAAAAAGTCCAAAAATATCACAGTATAAAGTCCAACGCCATAGGAATCTTTCTATTCCAGTTTCTCCGGGACAGTGTGAAGACTGTTTTTTTCCCAGCCAGTGGTCGGCTTTCTTGTAAAAGCAATACTAGGGGAGAGCTGAGTGCGCACCTGGCAGTTCCACTGGTTGACCATAGAGCTGATTGAAGACCAGATCGTGTCTATGGTACAGCAAGCCATAAGCGATGGAGCATTTCATCACTTCCAGTTTCGCGGTTGTCATTAGTGGTTTAGAAAAAAAATTGGATCATACTGTTCTTGTCATGATCCTAAGCTTTTAGGCTACATTCACACCTGAGCGTAGCGTTTTCACGCGTTTTTACAGCGATTTACCGCGATTTTACCGCGTTTTACAGGCGTTTTTACAGGTGTTTTTTTGTGCAGGCGTTTTTAGATTGAATAGAGACCAAAGGAAAACGCCTGTAATCTGCCCAAAAAGAAGCTCATGTACTTTTTTGAGCGTTGGGCGTTTTGCTCACAGCGTCAAAACGCTCAGATGTGAACAGGGGCCATTGAAATGAATAGGATTTGTCTTGTTGGGCATTTTGAGAGCTGATCCTAGAGCAGAAAAACTCCCCAAAAACGCCCCAAAACACCTATATGTGAACGGAGCCTTAAGGGCAGAGGAGATATCTGGGGTCTAAAAGACTCCAGATCTCTCAGTAAAGAATAAAGCCAGTAAAGCCTATTGCTATTATATGGAATATTTATATTCCCTGTGATAACAAAAAAAAGCAATAGTGTGTGTTGCTGAAAACATTAGCTTTCTGACCTCAGTTACAGATGGGTTGTTGTGCAAATTCCAAATCCAGTACCTATCAATACCCAGATAAGCTTAAAAACTCTTGTAAGAATATATTGAATCAATAGCTGTCATTATTCCTTGGGCTGATAATATATTTTATGATATTTCCAGAGAATAAATGGAAAGAAATTTGTTGTAGTAATTGAACAGCTTCATAAACAGGGCTCACTAATAACTTAAAACATTGACTAAATTAAATGAAGTCATTACTTCTGGACACAGACTTATTCCCTACACTCTATTACCTTTTATTAACCACAGGGAGCTGGATTATCTGACATACAATTTTCTATTTTCAATACCAGCTGAGACTATTATGTCATTATTAGGGCAGTATTTCACAATTTTCAGATTGCTTAAAACCGGACATGATTTTAAAGCAGTGAAGCTCAGCACATCCTTCAATATATGAGAACATATGTTTGAAATAGTAAATATAATACAGAGCTCTATTATGTTAAAAAGAAAAAGAAGGAGGAGGAGGAAAGAAAGATGGAAGAAGGTAAACCGAAAAAAAGACGGTAATTTATTTTGTTCTTATAGTATAAATATATTAACTGAAGATGAACCTGTAGTCATTGTTATTCTTAACAAAATTAAAAGTATTTACTGACCTTTGTAGCTGCAGGAACTGAATCAATTCACCCTTAAAAATATGTTACCCCAACATTTCATATTCCTGATATGTCCCTGCTGTACCATGTACTTGTATGAAAAAGTATCCTGTTCTCTTTGTATTGCTTCCTTTGTGTGAAATCTCTGTGTTTCTGCCAGTTTCTCTGATTTTCTATTAAAAACTGAGACACTAGGCATGAGAGCACAGCGTGGTCAGTTTTCTGGCCGTGCTGGGAACTCAGCCTGCTCTCATTCAATGAATAGACTTGTGCTGACACACCCAGCACAGCCATTCACTGGGAAAACCAGTGTGATCATATGTCTTAGCTCTCTGAGCTCCTTATGCAGCTGAGCACAGAGTGTATCTGATCACTTCTAAAAAAGGAAAAAAGTATTTATAAAGATTTTTTACAAGTTTGCACAGATGTTTTGCCTTTCATTTCTATTTTAAACTATATGGGTTGTTTTACAAGGTGAGAGTTCATATCAGTGATCGACCGATTATCGGCAAAGCTGATATATCGAGGGCCGATATGCACTTTGCCCGATATATCAGAATCGGCCTTTTAGTTTACTGATATTTCGGGAAAGTGCTTGTACCGGGTGATGCCTGCAGCTAGAGGCATCACCCCAGTACCAGTGTCCATAGCTGACGGTCGGTTGTCTTGTAATGACAACCGATGCGGCATGAGAAGCTGCTCAGCTGTCAATCCAAGGAGTGGGAGGGGATGCCCCCCCTCCCGCTGACTTCCGCGGCTCGCCCGGGTCTCCTGTCCCACTGGGAGACCCGGGCATCCTACCTTCACCGCCGTCTGACCGAGTCTCCATCTGCACCACCGCCATCTAAACGGGTCTCCATTTCTTTGAATTCGGCACTGCCGAGTACCCAGAAGTGATGTCATGAAATGACATCACTTCCGGGTACTGGCGGCGCCGAATTCAAAAACTTACAGCATTCAAAACAGCCAAACCTGGCGTTTTGAATGCTTTTAAGTGCAGATGAGGGGTTTGGGGTCTTTTAGACCCCCAGATCCCTCCACCACAGTACCTGTAGACATTAAAAAATATATATATATTTTTTTAATGTCTGAAAATATCGGCCAATACTGATGACCGAAATATAGTGCTATCGGTATCGGCGGTAAAAAAAACGATATCGGTCAATCAATAGTTCATATATACTATAGAATTTCAAACAAACAATTCAGCCAAGCGCTCACTCCGAAGGGGAAGACTGGCGTGCTGCTCCTCAGGCAGGGAACTCCAACATGGGTACATAAAAGAAAAGAGAAAGGAGGCGCAAACACCTAGTGCATTACCCGTGGTCACTGTTTATAGTGGCCCTTTTTTATTGGAATAATCTATCATACTATTTGGCTATCTACTTTTGTATTATTGCCATGATGTTTTTACCCACAATTGGGAATAAAATTTAATTCTAAAAAATACTACACTGTCCGGAGCACCCTTTTTTTGTCTTCCTTCCTATTGGCCTGAGGTGAGAGGAGAGAGAGGGGGAGTCCACCATCCTATCTACCCAAAGTGAGCCACGAGGAGACCCCTATTTAGCCTGGAGGCTATCTAAGCCTGGTTGGTCTTGATGCTATAAGGCATACATGACCCACATCATTTGGTAAGTGATCCACTCTTACCATTATCACGGTGGAAAAGGAACCAGAGCTGCACTGATATCACAGAGTGAATCGGAAATTTCCACGTTGAGCACCTGCACTTTTTTGTGAATAAGCATCATTTGCACAAGAGATTCAATATTCATTTGAACTTTTATTTGAACTTTTTCACTACAGTCGCTTGATATGGACTTTACTATATGAACCACAATTTTTATGTACATCACTATTTATTGGTATTCACTGTATAATAATATTTTATTATTTATTATATTATATCAATAGAGGAGTATTAATTTATTTAAGTATTTATTGATCACCAGTCACAGACATTTATACCTATCACCAAGATTTATATTTAAGAGCAAGCGCTATAGGTAGCCTCAATTAGTAGACTACTTCCCTACATCCTTTTTTTATTCTATAGCAGCTGCTTTAAACGTATATTTATTTTATTTTTTATTTTTTTAAACTTACCAGGTGCGGGGCATATACCTCGGTATATTTTCCTATATATTATTTATTTTCTCGCTCACAATAGAAAAGTAGAAACTGAGTGTATTTCTAGCAGATTATCAGGTATTTCTTCCACACTTACAGGGATAGAAATTGGTAAAATGCACATACAGTGCCTTGAAAAAGTATTCACACGCCTTGACGTTTTCCACATTTTATCATGTTACAACCAAAAATTTAAATGTATTTTATGTGATAGACCGACACAACGTGGCACATATAGTAATTGTGAAGTGGAAAGAAAATAATAAATGGTTTTCAAAATTTTTTACAAATAAATCTGTGAAAAGTGTGGCGTGTATTTGTTACATAGTTGCATAGTTTGTGAGGATGAAAAAAGACATCAATCCATCCAGTTCAACCTATGATGTGTGTGTGTGTTTGCTGTTAACTGTACATTGAATACCCCTGTATGTTGTGGTCTTTAAGGTGCCCATCTAATAGTTTTTTGAAACTATCAATGCTCCCTGCTGATACGACTGCTTGTGGAAGAGAATTCCACATCCTTACTGCTCTGACAGTGAAGAACCCCTTACGTATTATAAGGTTAAACCGTTTCTCCTCGTTTTAGTGAGTGGCCACGTGTCTTATTATATTCCCTTTCTCTAAAAAATTTGTTCCTTATGCTAGGGTCATCACCAGTACAGTATTTGTACATTGATATAATATCCCCCCTCAATCGTCTCTTCTCCAGAGAGAATAAGTTCAGTGCTTGTAGTCTTTCCTCATAGCCGATACCCTCCATTCCCCTTATTATTTTTGTTGCCCTTTTCTGGACTCTCTCCAGTTCCAGCACATCCTTCCTGAGGACCGGTGCCCAGAACTGGACAGCATACTCCAGATGTGGCCGGACCAGTGTCTTGTAGAGTGGAAGATTAATCTCTTTATTTCTGGAGTGAATCCCCTGACGTCCCCGGGTTACGAACATCTGATTTACAAATGACTCCTATTTACAAATGGAGAGAGACAACAGGAAGTGAGGAGAAATATCCCCCTAGGAAGGGAAATTCACTCCTGTAAGAGTTCTCATGGGAAAAAGATGTCTCCACTGAAGCTTTATGACCAATCCTTGTTTCCACAACAACCCAACATTTTCAGAGTACAGTTGTCATAGGGACAGAAGTGAGGTGAAATCTTCTGAACAGGGGTACAGACAGCAAAAGAAATGGTAGAGGGGAGTTAACCCTTCCCTATGCTATCTAAAAAACTTAAAAATGATTATTTTGGCTGGAGCTAAACTTAAAAAATGTACCTGTTCCGACTTACAAACAAATTTGACATAAGAACAAACTTGCAGTCCCTATCTTGTTTGTAACCCGGGGACCACCTGTATTCTGTTGGCTTTGCTTGCAGTGGCTTGGCATTGCATGCCAGTGCCAAGCCTGTTGTCCACCAGTACCCCCAGGTCCTTTTCCATCCTAGATTCACCCAGAGGTTTCCCCCCTAGTGATTCAGTGAATAGCTTGCTTCCGTGTTTCTGACGCCCAAGTGCATTATTTTACATTTTTCAACATTAAACCTCATCTACCATGTAGTTGCCCACCCCATTATTTTGTTCAGGTCCGCTTGTAAGGTTTCCACATTCTGCATAGAAGATATTGGCATGCTTAGTTTAGTATCATCCGCAAATACTGAGATTGTACTAGATATCCCCTCCTCTAGATCATTTATGTATAAATTAAACAGGATTGGTCCCAGGACAGAAGCTTGGGGGACCCCACTTTCCACACCCGCCGAGTACTCCCCATTTATCACCACCCTCTGGACTCTCCCCTGGAGCCAGTTCTCTATCCAGGTACTCACCCTATGGTCCATACCTAAACTCCTTAGTTTGTACAGTAAGCGTTTGTTGGGAATGACGTCAAAGGCCTTTGCAAAGTCCAGATACACCACATCCACAGGCTTACCTTTATCTAGGTGGCAGCTCCTATTCACCCCCCTGAATCAATACTTTGTAGAACCACCTTTTCCTGCAATTACAGCTGCAAGTCTTTTTGGGGATGTCTCTATCAGCTTTGCACATCTAGAGAGTGACATTTTTGCCCATTTTTCTTTGCAAAATAGCTCAAGCTCTGTCAAATTGCATGGAGAGCATCTGTGAACAGAAATTTTCAAGTCTTGCCACAGATTCTCAATTGGATTTAGGTCTGGACTTTGACTGGGCTATTCTAACACATGATTGAATATGCTTTGATCTAAACCATTCCATTGTAGCTCTGGCTGTATGTTTAGGGTTGTTGTCCTGCTGGAAGGTGAACCTCCACCCCTGTCTCAAGTCTTTTGCAGACTCTAACAGGTTTTCTTCTAAGATTGCCCTGTATTTGGCTCCATCCATCTTCCCATCAACTCTGACCAGCTTCCCTGTCGCTGCTGAAGAAAAGCATCCCCACAACATGATGCTGCCACCACCATGTTTCACGGTGGGGATGGTGTGTTCAGGGTGATGTGCAGTGTTAGTTTTCTGCCACACATAGCATTTTTCATTGAGGCCAAAAAGTAAAATTTTGGTCTCATCTGACCAGAGCATCTTCTTCCACATGTGCAAACAATCAAAAAATTTGCGCTAATTCATCAATAATAAGGAGTGAAGATGTGGTATTCAAAAAATCTGAAAAAATTATAGGTAAAATCTCATGCAACATAAATGCTCAATGACGTGCAACAAAAATTATACAAAACAAAGTCCAAATGATTCAAAGTGGTATATGAAAAAATCATAAGTGTATGAGGTGATGATTCTTCAAATAAACTGTGAATCTTGATGCTTGAGTTATATTCAAACAAAGTGTCCTTCTTTATCACCAGATAAATAGTGTGTAGTGGCCGCTTACCTCAATACACACCAAACACGCGTGTAAAATAGTAAAGCTCCTTGCGATGTTCCTCAGATTCCTCAGATTCCTTCTGTTATGGATGGATGGTGGGATCCCAAACAAAGCAGCACCTTATTCTTCACTAATGACCTCTAATCTCTAGACGAATCCTTCACAGTGCCAAGATGTCTCATATAGATAATAAAAGAGGGGCCATCATGGTGCAGTATGTTCCAAAAAATATTTAATAAAAAATGTAGTACACTTACACAATAGACGATACAAATAAACGCTGACTGCCAATGCGGTATCAATCACAACTTCCGGTCACGGCCGTACACCCGGAAGTGACGTCACCCGGCTCCTCCCGACGCGTTGTGTCACTACGCACGTGACTTTTAAAGTCACTTTTTCTTTCCAAACCACATATCACCATCCCCAATGTACTAACCGATTTTGAACACTATAAAAATGTATCTAACCTGCATATCAATTTTTCCAAATAATACGCCTTGAACATAATTTTACCCCACAAAGAGGTGTCTACATGCAAAGACAATTTAATTTACCTGGAAGCCACATTCAATTACATACCTTGGTATATAGCTGCCAAACCGCTTTTCTGAATTATACTTCCTCAATTACTTACCCCTGCTCAGAAATATTAAGCAAGACCTAAATCGGTGGCACAAAGGTCTTTTATCATGGTTCGGTAGATCCGCCATTATTAAAATTAATGTCTTACCATGATTTCTGTATGTTTTACAGACTATCCCCATCCTACTTCCCAAGGCCTTCTTTGACTCCTAGACTCAAGACCCAGAATGAAATAAAACATACTTACAGTACATTACCCACATCAAAGGGGGGAATAGGTCTGCCAGACATGCACAAATATTACGCAGCTTTCCACCTAACCAGAATAATAGATTGAAATCTCCATAAACATACAAAGGCCTGGGTTGACATAAAAAATGCAGGACAGCAAATTCCAATGCAACTCCTATCCTGGCTACCATCCAAAGACACAACTGAATACTACAAAGAATACCCTACTGTAGGGCCCTCTCTCGAATTCTTCCATACAATTAACAGAAGCCTAAAACTCACCTCTTACCCTGACCCACTTTCACCCCTAAGACATAACCTGGAATTCCCACCGGGCTTTTCCCCGTATTTCTGCAAGACGTATGGTCATATAAGCAAGCCAGAGCAGAACATTTTTTTCAAGAGAAATGTTCTCCTGAAATATGAGGATCTTCAATCATCCATATGGGATGCTCACTTCCTGTTTTGGACGTATGTGCAATTAGGGTACTTCTTCAACTACCCACACACCTCACTAGATTGGTCACATCAAGATAGCTCTTTTGAAGCTTTTTGTACCAGGAAAACCCCACAAAGGCATATAATATGCTCAATGTACTCCCTGTTATTCTCAAACTACGATGGGAAAACCAATAGATCCCTTTTAAAATGGGAAAAAGTTTTAACGTCTCGCTATGTGATTAAGAATGGGAAAAAATCCTAACTTAGGCTCCCTGATAGATATCTGGTGGTCTTGCTCAAGATTATAATCTTTCTGGAAAGAAATACACAAAACCATAAGAAAAATCACTACATATTACCTAGATTACACACCCGCCTAAAACCCGCTCCACCACTTCTCACTTCCCCACTCTACATACCACAAATTCTTGGCCCTACACCTGGCTAATGCAGCTAAACGCTGCATGCCGCTAATATGAGGCTCACAGCCTACCCCCTACTCTTTAAGACTGCATCCGCTATGTGAAGTCAACAGCTGAAATGCAAGAACAGATAGGCATAGAGAGATAACCCTGCTAAATTTTCACAAACATGGGCTTGCTGGAGACACTACCTTGACTCTACTAACCCCTAACTTATTGACACTCCTTTCCCTGTTGATCTGCTTAAAATAAGCAGCCCAATCTATTTTTAATATAACAACTTTGCATTATAATACACTTGGGCCCTCAACCTTTGATTGTGTGAATCACACATCTTACCCTACTTTTGAACATCATCTTTACCACTATTTTAAAACAGAATGTAGTTAAAAAGCCCAAGACAAACTCTCAGTTATTTAAACTAAATTTACTCTAACTGGGAAGAAAATACTATTACTAGATAAGGTCTAACATTATCTAAGAAGTTGGTAAAAATAGCGATTTGTACATTACAAAAAGTAGTCTGAACGAATACTCTCTCTATACAATAAAGCCTAAAAAGTATTACTTGTCACATCATCCTACTTATTTTACAAAAAATGACAGCTTTTTTGGTGAATGCTTATCAATTTGGTTAGATGGTTTAATTCTATCCTACACGTATCTTTTGTATGCAAATGAGAGTAAGATCTCAATTATCGAAACATTATTAAAATATTACAGGAGAAAATCCTCAAAATCATATCAAATGTCTGGTGGAGGAGAGATCCATGGTAAATGATAATTGTTGCCCATGCCTCCATTGGGACACAGTTTTCTCCCACTTGGGTTGTCCAGCCATACGGATGAATGGGCCGACGTTGTCAGTTTGCCATGGTTCTATTCTTAACTACTGTTAACCACTTAAGCCCCATAAGATTTTACCCCCTTCCTGACCAGGGTTTTTTTTGCGATTTTTTACTGCGTGATTTTAACGGACAATTGCGCGGTCGTGCGACGCTGTACCTAAACGAATTTGATGTCCTTTTTTTCCCCACAAACAGAGCTTTCTTTTGGTGGTATTTTATCACCTGTGCGATTTTTTAATCATGCGCTATAAACAAAAAAAAGCGTCAATTTTGCAAAAATAACAATATTTTTCACATTTTTTTATACGTAATTCCCAAAAAAAATGTAAAAATCAAAATTTTTTTAACATTTTCAGCCAATTTGTTTTATGCTACATATGTTTGGTAAAAAAAAATCGCAAAAAGCGTATTTTGATTGGTTTGCGCAAAAGTTTTGCGTTTACTAACAAAGGGAAAGATTTTTGTCATTTTTGGTGTTTTTTTTTTAACGCGTAATGGCGGCGATCTGCGTTTGTTTTTTTTGCGGGACTGCAACATTGACTGACATTTTTGACACTTTTGGGGTTACCAGTGACATTACTACAGTAATCAGTGCTATACATATGCACTGTTACTGTAAAAATGACACTGGCAGGGAAGGGGTTAACTGTATTGGAGAGGGAGGGGTTAAGTGTGTCCTAGGGGCATGTTTCTAACTGTGATTGGACATGGCTACTAGTGTAAAAACAGAGATCAATGGTCCTACATAGTAGAACCGTCTGATCTCCATTTTTACACAGGGGAGAATGACAGGCGGCTTGTTTACATTAGCCGCCTGCCTTTCTCCCTTCCCGGCGAACGATCGAGAGTGACCGGCGGACATCGGGTCCACCGGTCACACTTACTGACTTGTTAGGGAACGAGCCGGGGCGGGCGCGCGCCCGCTATTGGCTCACAAGCCAGTGACAGGCTAGTGACGTACCGGTACGTCACTTTGCCTGGCCGGGGCTGACCGCCGCAGTATATGTACTTGCTGCGGTCGGCAAGTGGTTAATATATTTCTATTTCATTTTCATATTTCATTTTTTGTGTAATGCTATTATTGAACATGTCAAGTATTTTACAGATGTTCTCAATTTTTTTATGACAAAAATGGAAGATATCCTAATTCTTTGCTTCAATATATGCCAATTCTGTATTGTTTTTTTTATGTTTTTTTTAATGAAAACCTATTAACCACTTTTGGACTGGAAGATTTTCCCCCTTAATGACCAGGTCATTTTTTGCGATTCGGCACTGCGTTATTTTAACGGTCAATTGCGAGGTCATGCAACGCTGTACCCAAATAAAATTGATGTTCTTTTTTTCCCCTCAAATAGAGCTTTCTTTTGGTGGTATTTGATCACCTGTGCTATTTTTATTTTTTGTGCTATATATAAAAAAATATTTTTCACTTTCTGCTATATAACATTTCCAATAAAAAAATTGTGAAAATCAAAATTTGGTCTGCTACATATTTTTGGTAAAATAAATCCCAAAAAGGGTACTTTGATTGGTTTGTGTAAGTTATCGCATCTACAAACTAGGGGAAAGATTTATGTAATTTTTATTTATTTTTTTTTTTTTTTTACTAGCAATGGTGATTTTTAGTGGGACTGTGACATTGCGGCGGACAGGTCGGACTCCTAACTGACATTTTTGGGGGGACCAGTGACATTACTACAGTAATCAGTGCTAAAAATGTGCACTGTTACTATAAAAATTACACTGTCAGGGAAGGGGTTAACCCAGGGGCAATCAAAGGGCTTAAATGTATGCCTAGAGGGTGTTTTCTAACTGTGAGGGGAATGGGCTTGTGGAATTAACACAGAGACCTGTGATCCTAAATAGGAGGAACACAGGTGCTCCGTATTGATTCCTGAGAGAACAACGGTGTGCTCTGTTTAAAACAGCAGACCGCCGTTCTCTCTCCACAGGGAGCGATCGCGGGTGCCCGGAGGTAATCGCAGCCACCGGTCCCATGAATCAGCTTCTCAGCTGGCATCCCACGGATCCCTGTACGGATACGGCGATTCGCACAACCGAGCCAGCCTGCCGCAGTGTATATATGCGCCGGGCGGTCGGCAAGCGGTTAATAAAAAAACATGGTAAAAGATTGTAAAAGCAGAAGTTTTTTTTATCCAAAGGCCCCTTTCACACAGGCTTTCCGATCAGGTCTGCCTGTCAGTTTTTCAGGCGGACCTGATTTGACGCTCCACACACCCCTATGGAGCGGTGGATGTCAGTGAGGACATGTCCGGTGACACCTGCTGCTATCTGATCCGATCTTGTCCGTGAAATCCAGATGAATGTAAACCCTATTTTCCATTAGTCTAAAAGGATTGGTTAGGATAGAATCAGATAAAAATGGACAGGTGGTCCGTTTTCATCCGATCTCCTATAGGGCCCTTTCACACTGGCTTTCTGCCCGGCGGACTCCGTTTTGTTCAGCGAGGGATCACTTCGTCGATCCCTGCTGAGCAGGCGGATGACAGGTCCGTCTCCACTCTAAGTGCTGAGATGGACCTGTCAGAGCCCCCACTAAGCAAAACAGAGCCCGACGGGCGGAAAGCCCATGTGAAAGGACCCTAATGCATTCTATGCATTACAATAAAAAGCCTTTTGTATGCAACAGTCCCCCTCATACTTACCTGAGCCCCATTTAGATTCAACAATGTTATAGCAGTGTCTCGGATGCCCGGGACTCCCCTTCTCATTGGCTGAGACAGCAGGGGGGCGCCATTGGCTCCTGCTGCTGTCAATCAAAGTCAGTCAGCCAATGAGAAGAGAAAGGGGAGGGGGCTGGGATGCGGCTCCGTGTCTGAATGGACACAGGAAGCTGTGACTTGGCTCGGGTGCCCCCATAGCAAGTTGCTTGCTCTGGGGGCACTCAACAGGAGGGAGGGACCAGGAGCAGTAAAAAGGGACCCGAGAAGAGGAGTATCTGGGCTGTTCTGTGCAAAACCATTTCACATAGCAGGTACTGTAAGTATAACATGTTTTTTATTTTTACCTAAAAAAACAATGAGACTTTACAATCACTTTCATGTTAATGCTCTGTTGGGATTAGGGACAGGCAGAACAGCATACTGCTAAGTATGATGAGAGTAAATACTGGGCAGTTATGATAAAGAGATACACCTGTGATTTTTGGGCAAAGATGTTCATTGCGCATAAAATTTGGAGGTGGTGAAGTGAGCTTTAGCAAACATACTCTAAAAGGAAGAGGTTATTAATAATAATATTGAATCAAGCGTTACTAAACCCAGGACCATGAAATGTACTATATCGGGTCTCCTACAGTACACAGAACATGGAAATGCAATTAATTTAGTAAATATAAACTGCTAAATACCTTTTCTCATCAATAGTATATAGCAGTCTTGTGCCTTCTATCAGTGTCTGGTTAAAGCTTGTAGTAGAAGTTTTCATACTGCACTGGCTGTCCTATCAGGATGCAGGACCCCTAACCCTCTGTCTGGACAGTGCTGATTGGCCCTTAGCCGATCACATGCACTCTCCCAAGAAGAAAAAAACTCTCTAGCAATACACCAAACTGAGCATGTGCAGGTCTTTCTTATCCGAACATGTTAGAGGGACAATGCAAGAAGAGGAGGATCTGTGTATACAGGATCAAACAGCCTTTTTACACAATGCAGAGGATTTACCCCTTAGGTTCCACAGTAAGTATAACAAGCATGCTTTACTGCATGTACAGGCCGATTTTACTGTTGTGGGTTTAGTAACACTTAAATTGCTTAAAAGTTGGAGCGGAGTTGTTTTTCCATTTTTGAGCAATGGAGAGTGTGGCAGCTATAAGTACATGGGTTACAACCGTATGAAGTGGACTAGGCCAGTCATGAATTTCTATTACCATCAGGGATATTTGGGGCTAGATAGTAACAGAAATGCCTATGACAGAAGAGAGAAATGTGTTGACATATCTCCAAAAGGTAATAAGACTTGAACAGTCCCACCAGATATGAATTGGAGATCTGTGATGACCACAATTCCTCCAGCACTTGGTGGAGTGGGATATGAACATTGAGGCAAGTCTAGTTGGTAGTAGTACGAGTTGTGTAGAATTTTATGACTGGATTCCTAGTGGGATATACAGTACATTTAGAACAACTGAGAGGATTTAAAAGTGCTCAGTGCCATTGAGAAAAAAAAAAACAAAAAAACAATTGATATGCTGAGCTTTTTTCCCAATATTCCATTAATGGTAATTTTTGCATATTGTTTTGATATATAAATTATTAATATACGCATGAAAACCCATTCTGCAGAGGATTAGTATGCTCAAAAAGTTGTAAAAGGTCTCAGAAAAGCATGGTTTTAGACCAGGTAAGAGGAAAGTGCATATTACTGACACAGAGATATTTATAAATGTCCTTGCTGCTGTTGTTGTAAGCTTAATGTAGGGTTTGGTATGAGGATAGGTGAGGACCCTAAAATTGATCTCCAGTGCATTGAAGACCAGCACTGATCTTGTGACTAAAAGATAAGTTAGGACTCAAACTTTCTAATGCAGATTAGTCATGAATTGTAAAGACAATATTGTATTGCCCCTGGCTTGTTGAAGTAATGATTGTCATGTTCCTAGGGTTGCATTTATTGTGCCCAAGAATGAAGTGGTCACTGTTGCAGCCACAGGGCACTAAGGAGTTGTATAGTTTGAAATGCTATTGCTGTCTGCCATCTTTGGAACGCTATTGCCATATGTGGGTTTTGAATGAGGATAGGTAAGAATCGTGAAATAGATCTTCAATGCACTGAAGACCAGTACTGATCCAATGACTAAAATATGACTCAGAAGTTCTAAGGCAGATAGAGGCATAAATTGTAGAGACAATATTGTAATCCCCCTGGCTTGTTGTAGTAATGATTGCCATTCGCCATATTCTTAGAGTTGCATTTACCATGTCCAAGAATGAATGCTTTTGCCATCTGTTCAATTTGTAGCCAGGATCAACAGATTACATTTTTTAAAGTTATATATTGTTCTAGGAACTACCCTGAATTGTTATTGTTTTGTTTCATTAGCAGAGGGAAGCATATACCTCCTGAGATGTTGTGTATTTCACCACTATCTAAGAAAGGTAAAGTCCCTGTTATGTGGGATTCAAATTCAGACAGGATGAAAGAGTACTCAGTAAATCTCATGTATTTTGACTACGTTAGACTCAACCCTACCTAAAGATCTATTCATAATTATGTGTTCAATTTGGAATATATCAGGTCGAACACATTCATGGATATTGCTTCCAACAGAAAAGAAAAGTAACTGGTGTCATAGAGGTATTGGGATGGATTAAGATTTAGCCCAAAACACTGACTTTAATTTTTGCATTATACTCCAAATGTATTGCTAGTATACATTTTATGATTCATAGCTGTTCTAATAATAAATAGGTTGTCATAGTGCTTTGTTTATTCTTCTTTAATATTTTTCCAGTTACTGAAAGCTTTTAGCTACTGTAATAATCGTTTTTAAGTAAATCTAAGAAACTAGAAACTTTACTTCAGGATGTTAAAGAACAATCCAGCAAAAGGTATTTCAAATTCACAAAGAATTTTAGTCTCAACAAATTAGATCTTTTCCTGTCCTGTGTTTTGTCAAATATTTTGTTTTATTTAAATGGAGAACAATATATTCATTAAAGTGGTTCTAAAGGCTCAAGATTTTAGTTATCGTCATGCATGCTATGCATTAAGGTAAAAAAAACTTTTGTGTGCAGCCCCCCCCCCCCAGAAAAAAACTTTTCCCATCTCGATCCAGTGATGTGCATAAGAGCCTCGGCTCTCCAGGAAGGGATTGGCTCCCACTGCTGTCTACCACATTGAGTGTGCAAAACCACTGCACAGAGCAGGTAAGTATAAGATGTTTGTATTTAGACTTTAATATCACTTTAACATTATAACATTTTCAAGTTAATTATGATGTCATTTCTTTCCTGGATTTTTTTTTTTTTTTTTGAGATATTTACTTTAGAAATAGTCAAACAGTCACAAAGTTTAATTATCACGTATGTTTTGGAAGGAAAAATGCATCAAAAATTATAAAAAATGCTAGGAGTGTGGGACCTGTCTCACATTAAATAATTTCATATTAAGCTGCCTAAAACAAGTAAGGTTTCTGTGTACCATTCCAAAAATGCACGGTTTCAATTTAAGGTGGACTTTAATACACCCTATTTAAACTTTCCCAAAATTCTTTCTTTATTTATTTTTATTCTTACCTCAAATGGTTTTCTCGTTTTTGTCTTTCTTTTGTTTCTTACTATAAGATTGTATAGTACAGTACATGAAATAGTGTTTTTTTTTTTTTTTTAGCAATAGTCATATCATAGAGGTGTGAGAAATTTAGTTTATTTACTTTTTAACTCACTCATGCATTTATTTAATTTGGATTACATTATACTCAGCCCTATTTTTTAATTTGTTAATGATACCTTGTGTCAACCAAATTATAATGACAACCAAATGTCAAATACCTATTGGTAGATGTGTTAAAAAAAAAAACATCTCTGGGGTTGCATTGCACACAGGGGACTCTATAAAAGCCATTGCACATTCATAACCCTTGATTATCCAATTACTCAAAACCCTTGGGTATTAACATTACAGAAGATTCTGAAAAAAAACTTTTTTGGCAGCTAAAATACAAAGAAAGTATTTTGGTAGCAAAACTGAACAAACCTAGACTGGAAATCTGTAATTTTTCACATTTGCGATATGCATTATTGTTCTTGAGTTGGTGAAATTTCAATTGAAGGCATTATAGCTAATTCCTAATCACACCTAGTATTTTTCACCTGGATAGAATATGCATTAATCATGTAATTTCACAGTGTCATCTGTTGTCCTGTGCATGCACCCTATAGTAGTGTAAATCTTTACATTCCTGTGTCAGATGTTCATGTTTGTGTTCAAACATGAGATATTTGGCATAGCATCGCACAAGGTTAAAGCAGGACCTCTGTCTGTGGTCTGAGAACTAACCTTTTCTGTGATGAAATTAAATATCCCAAAATCCCTGGGTCTCTCAGTCTAGTGCTCTGCAGGTGAGAGCAACACAGTAATTAGACCTGAAACAGACACAAACAAGTAGAACAACCAGAAGAGCTCACCATGCTAGAAAAATTGTATCTTAATCACATTAGCACTCCCACAATTGTGATGCAATGTAGAGGGAATGGCAAGGCATGCACTGTATGCTGTGTGACAAACTAGGTGAATTCATACATGGACATAGGGGAATCAATCATCCATGACATGACAAACTGTAGCTATTACTTGGGAGCCCATCATAACAAGGAAATTACATAATCATTATAATTAAACTCATTTTTTTTTTTTTTAAACAAAATTTATTGAAAATTTTCAACAAGTGATACAGACATTAAATAGACTGTAATGCAAAAGTCAACAAATAATACTCGGTCAAAGTAACAGGAAAATCCAAAAAGGCGATCATAAAAGTAGATTTGACCCAATAAGGTGGGGTGGGGGGGGTGGTAGGAGGAGGTCGGAGGGGAAGAGGTGTGTAGAGGGTAGGTATGGAAGGTAGGGGGGGGGGAACAGTAAGGAATGACTGGAGGGGAGGGGAGAGAAAGGGAAAAGAGGCACGAAATACGACATATGTGGCTAAAGAAACGTATGGAACTAGTTCTGGAGGCAAGGCAGATAGTCATAGAACATTCTGGAAGCTGAGCTACTACACAATTCTTAATTTCAATGAGGCAGAGACCGGTCCTGTATATATAGGAGGGCTGACTAGAGAACGTGCAAGGGGTGGACCAGATCAACAAGCATCAGCAAGTAAACCATGAAGTTTTTAGTGTTTGTTGCATCATCCTGATATGGGAGAGGGTGGAGAAGAAGTAATGTGAAGATGTCTCAGGTCTGCTGGTCAAAGTCTGTGGAAGTTGAGGAGTTGGGATGTTGCAGGGAGAGAGCTATCTGTTCCCGCAATGAGGAGGATCCCACCAATGAGACATCAAGGTTTCCTACACCCTGTAACAGGGCCTGTGGGACTGGAAATTTGGCCAAATATGCGTCCCATTTGGAGAGATACAGAGGATTTGAAGGTGCGGATATAAGAGTGTCCAGTAAGTCCCTCCTGAGAAGCTGATCAAGTTCCATCCGTACGTCGTGGAGAGTAGGAGGGGAGGTAGAGATCCACTTGTTGAGGATAGCTCTTCTGCCCAGCATGTAGAGTGTAGTGTAGCGAGCCAAGGCCTATGTTGTACCATAAGGGACGCATGGTGTGAATTGAGGGTGAGCACTCCCCCAACTAAGAGCCCGAACAAGAGCATAAGGGGATTACATGTAAGAGAAATGCCTGTAACAGAAGATGCAAAAGATTCAATCCTGTCCCAAAAACCAGCGATAACTGAGCAGTTCCATAGCCTGTGTGCTAGCGAGGGCCTGTGGGCCATACACCAAGAGCATTTTTGGGGGGCATTGGAGGAGGGATCCATGGAGAAAGGGGCATATGCTCGGTGAATGATTTTAAGTTGCTGCTCCCTCCAGAATTCATTGATTACAAAGGTCCGCGTTGTATGATATCCTTTCAGAATATAATATTGGAGATTGTCATATTGAAAGTCTTTGTACCAAGGTGAGGGAGCCGAGGGATTTCGGAGGGATAACCGGTGAGCCTGGAGGGGTTTGTAGATGTCCGAGATGCTTGGTTTAGCAAGGTCCACAAACTTGTCCAGAAGAGAAGGGCAGAAGCGTTGTATTTTGTTGCTTGGTGGAGATGGAGAAAGTGGCAAGGAGGGATGTGATAACGAGCTGTGATGGTATCCACCGGGAGGGGATCGCCTGTGACAGGGTCAAATAATTGATGAAAAAATTGCAGTCCATTGCCCGGCCATGTTGCAAAAGCCGAGTATTGTCACGAGTGAGGAAATAAAGGATGACCATCCAGGGGTAAGAGTCTGGTGATTGTGTAGGGGAGTTTCAGGAATTTGCAGGCTTCCCTCCATGCTATAATAGTGTCCCTAAGGAGGCAGTTGGATTTAAGAGGTTGAGGGATGGAAGCCAAAGGGCAATGTAAAAGAGCACCCAAGGAGAGGGGAGCAACCATTTGAGATTCAATAGGTATGTTAGAGTAGCGCGAATTACCTGACACCCAATCCAACCCAATACGCAGGAGGCAAGCAATGTTATAGAGCCTAACATCAGGGAGATTGGCCCCTCCCTCCCTTTTCGGAAGAGTGAGTTTGGACAGAGAGATCCGGGGGCGCTTCTTCCTCCATAGGAAAGTCTGCAGAGCTTTATCTAGAATACGTGAGTCTTTGTGTTTTAACAGTAGCGGTATGGTCTGTAGGGGATATAAGAGTTTCGGAAAGGACATCATTTTATACAAATGGCACCTACCAAGAAGGAAGAGGGGGAGTTCCGACCATGCTTCCAACTGTGTCACAATCTTTTTAATAACAGGGGGGAAGTTTAACGTGTATATGGAGGAGGGGGATTTACCAATGCTAATACCTAAATACTTCATGTGAGATTGGGCTATCTGAAAAACCGAGCTGGTCGACCAAGGTGGAGGCTTAGCGAGAGAAAGAGGGAGGATTTCACTTTTATTAAAATTTATTTTCAGCCCAGAGCAGAGGCAAAAGGTGGAGAATATGTTATGAATACAAGGGACGTCAGTAGAGGGTTGGGATGTGAAGATGAGAATATTATCGGCGAACAAAGCCGTGCGAATCTCTTGATCACCCACCCGAACCCCATGGAGTTCCGGGTGAGAGACCAAGAAACGTGAAAGGGGCTCCATAGCTAGTTTGAACAACAGGGGAGACAGGGGGCACCCCTGTCTAGTGCCCTTGTGAAGAGGGAAAGATGCAGAAGGGTGGCCATTAGTGACCACCACAGCACTAGGGGACGAGTACATTTCTTGGACTAGATGCAGAAAAGGCCCTCCAAAGCCAAATTTCCGGAGTACCCGGAACAGCCACGAAAAGACGACATTATCGAAGGCCTTCTCTGCATCCAGGGTGATGATGGCCATGTCGTGAGAAGGGAGCGATTTGGCCCATTCCAGAACCGCTAGTACTTTCCTTATATTGGTGGTCGCCGAGCGGCCTTTGGTGAATCCAGCCTGAGCTGGGTGTATGATGGACGGTAGGATGTTACCAAGTCTAGATGCCATGATTTTTGAGAGGATCTTGGAATCAAGGTTTAGCAGGGATATAGGGCGATAAGAGCCCGGTTCTAGAGGATCCTTACCCGGCTTGGGAATCACTTTAATGTGAGCCTGGAAGCCTGTTGGTAGGTATTTACCCCCGTCGAGAATGTGTTGGTATACCCGTTGCAACGTCGGGGGAATCGCATTTCCCAGGAGTTTGAAAAAGTCAGAAGTGTAGCCGTCAGGGCCGGGAGCTTTACCTGAGGACAGAGAGGCTATCACTCCTGTGATCTTCTCTGTCGTGACCGGGGCGTTAAGTCGCTCCAGATCCGACGGGTCTAGGGTGGGGAGCCCTACATTCTCAAAAAATTGCTCTGCTCGGTTTTCATCAATAGTGTCAGGGCCATATAAAGAGGAGTAGAATGAGTGCATCACCTTGGCTATGTCGTCAGACGAGGTGACAACGTTGCCCGCCGCGTCCCTTATCTTAGGGATATGTACGGATGCATGGGAACCTTTACAAAGGTGGGCCAAAAGCTTCCCCGCTTTATTACCATATTTATGAAGTTTAAGGGATTGGAGTGACTGTCTAAATTTCTCTTTCGATTCTGCCCAGTGGTCAAAAGCAGCTTTAGCCTCTTTCCATCTGGATCTATTTGCCGGAGAGTTGCAGTGGGAGAGTTGGGATTGGGCCATACGCAGATTATCACTAGCCGTTTTAAAGTGAGCAAGGGTTTTCTTTTTATGAGTCGCAGCAAAGGACAATATCCTACCTCTGAGGACTGATTTTCCGGCCTCCCACAGAAGGATAGGGTCTCCCGTATGTGAAGCATTATCAGAAAGATAATCCTGCCATGTTGATTCTAGCAGGGCTTTTAACTCCTCGTTATCGGAAAGATACGAGGGAAAGCGCCAAATTCTCGGGGAGGAAAAGGTTGGATGGTCACCCACAGTTATGAAGATGGGAATATGGTCGGAAATAGCAATGTCACCTATGGAGGGTGAGAGCGTAGATTTGAGTAGGGACTGGTTGCAAAAAAAATAATCTATTCTGGACAGACTATTGTGTGGGTGAGTGAATGTATATTCCCTGTCTAGGGGATGGGAAAGCCTCCAAGTGTCCGTGAGCATCAATGAGGATACAAAATCGGGTAGAGGGGAGATCGGAGCAGGTGGTATAATTGGAGAAGAACTCCCTTTAAACCTATCTTCCCCAGAATCCATGATAGAGTTAAAGTCCCCCCCCCAATCAGTAAGGGGAGATGGGCATAGGGAGCAATAAGGGAAGTCAGAGTTTGAAAATAGGACTTAGTGGGTGAATTAGGGGCATAAACATTAGCAATGGCATACACCGTATCACAGATTTTAAGTGTCAGAAGCAGAAGCCTGCCCTCTGTGTCAGGCGTAACAGTGAGAACTTCACAAGGAAGGTTTTTGGTAATAAGTATTAGGACCCCAGCTTTAAGTTTGGGGGAGTCAGAGCCAAGGACCTGACCCACCCAAAGTTTACGCATACGGTGATAGTCCACAGCAGTGAGGTGGGATTCCTGCAAAAGCACTATGTCCGCTTTGAGACGTTTCAGGTGGCGCAGAACAGCCATCCTCTTATGTGGAGAACGCAAACCTTTGACATTCCAGGATATTAGATTAAAATTAAGGAGGTCGAATGAGACGGGGCTTTATAATCAGACAAGTGGAAATAACTAAAAATTTTAAAAAAAAGGACAAAATTCGGTTGCAACAAGCAAGATCTGGGGGGTAAGAAAGCTTGCCTCGGAGCGGATGGGGAAGAAATAGGTGTTGTCAGCCACTGGATAAAAATGTAAAATAACAACAATGTGAAGGAAAAAGTACATACATTCACTTTTTTCCCAATGAGTACCATAATCCAGTCGTGGCATTACCAGAGTTGACCAGTGATCGGCTGAGGGACCAGAAGAGATCCTCTGGACTTCTGCGAGAACCGTGAGAGAGGAGCCGCTCCCGTTTGTGACACCATCAAGCCCATATCCGCGGAGGGAGAGGACAGAACATAAGTAGGACCGCTCCGGTAAGGCTGCGAGGGAGAAACTAATGCATAAGGTAACAAAAAGAAGAGGACAAGTCTATATGAATAACATATCAAGCCCATATATAAACAACAAGAGACCAAAAAACAAAAAAAAAATGAACAACCAATGAAGAACATTGCAAACTCTGAGTACACGACCTAAAGCACAGTAGTGTGGAGGGAGAATTCAAGGTGCAAATATATCTCGTGCATCAAGCGAGACAATAAGAAACTCAGTGCTCCATGAGAGAGGAGAGGGCGTTTAGGGTTAATGCCCCCGTGAGGAAATCAGCGTGATCTGTTGCTGCGTGATCCAGAGGAATAACAAGGCCTTTTGGGCGAGTCTTTCCTAGGGTTGCTGAGGTCCCTGTTTCCAGGGGAAGGTATCTGGTTGGGGGAGCTCTGGGTCTCCATGGAGATCTGCATGTGCGCCCGCATATAATTTGCTGCGTCGTCCGGGTGATGGAAGGTCTTAGCTTCGCCAGTCGCCGTAGTGAGACGCAAGATTGCAGGATAGGCCAGGGTAAATTTTTCTACCACTTTGAAACAATGCTGAACAAGTAGGCTGGAAGGCTTTGCGCCGTCTTGCAACTTCCTGAGAGTAGTCAGCGAAGAGAAGGAACTTTTGTCCATCCACTTGAAGAGACTTGGCGTTTCTAAAAGAACGTAAAATAGCCACCCGATCTGCGTAATTCAGGTAGCGTACGATCACCGGGCGTGGTGTGCGTCTATCGTTGGACGGTGGGCCTATTCTATGGGCTCTTTCCACTGTGCATGGCATTGTAAGGCCCAAGGCCTGAGGAATGCGCGAGGAACATAAGTCCGGGAGTGCTGCTGCAAGAATGGACTCAGGAACACCAATGATGAGTCCTCCAGTTTGTCAAGAATGTAAGTCTGAGTTTGTGCAGTTTTTTGATCATTAGCCATGTTGGATTGTATCTCATCCTCAACATCAGATAGCCTGTGCTCAAGGTCATTAAGCTGCTTGGCCTGATCTCCAAGCTCCTTGCGCAACTGTGCTATGCCCGCTGTGACTGCGGTGTCAACCGCTGCTGTAATGGTTGGAGAGAGGAGGGCTGCCACAGCCTGGGCTATCTGGGCATATTGATCCTCTTCAGCGAGGGGGAGAGGTGTCCCTGCTTGCGTCTGCATGGGTGCCATGGGTCCCGCCTGAGCTGGAGTGAGGACAGGGGCCATATTGGAAGAGCAGGGCGCGGGAGGAACAGTGTCCTGGCGGGTATCCCCCGAGCTCGGGGGACTGTGAATCACGTACCGGTCTGTGGCAGATGGCGGGGAGAGCGTTCCGGAGTCGGTCGGGAGCCGCAGCGGGAGGTAAGAAGCCTGTAGCAGGGTCTTGTATAGGGATTACACCGGAGCTGCCGGAGACACCGCCTAGCTCATCGGGTGCCGGAACCGGAAGTATTAAACTCATTTTAAGTTAAAACAATTAAAATGGGGCGTGGCGGACGCTCAGCAGCATGCCTGCATAATCCAGAGGCTCCGCTCTCCACCCAGGGAATAACCAGCATACCAGAGCTTCTAGTTGATCAAAAGCCCATCACACAAACTCCCTGACAACAGGAAAATCCCATATACCAGTATGAGAAGACATTGCCACGAGAAGCTGATAATCCAAAAAAATTATCTGACTTCTTCCCCACTAGGCACAAAAAGCCTCAACAAAATGGCGGCGAGAGACACTGACTAAAGTACTTCTAGTGCCTGGAAACTCATCCCATGCTGCTACAAGCACCAACAATACAGAGAAAAATGCAGATCTGCCTGAATCTCCCTCCTCAAATAAAGGTTTAAGTTCCCCATCCTTTAGAAGCCCTCTAAAGTACAGACCTCGCAGAGACTCAGCAGAGGCACAGGTCACCCTGGAGCATATGGACATGAGCGGATCTCATGCAAGTAACCAAGCCATGCAGACACACTTTTATCCCATAGCAAAATTCCCAACCACATGGCAGCCCATATCAGATGTGACCCTTAAAGACATGCTACTGTCACTACGAGCCTCATTACAGTCAGATATGGCCTCCTCCATACAATAGTGCAGAGCTGAAGTCCATGAACTAGGGGACAGAGTGCATCAAGTGTAAAATAAAATGTGTGAGATCACCTCCTCATTCAATACTCTAGTAGGCTCTCACACCTCTCACCAAGAAGAATTATCCCAACTGAAAACTAAATTAGCTGACCTTGAGGACCGCTCACAAAGGAAAAATCTCAAAATCAGGGGCATCCCAGAATCAGTCCAATCGCAACATCTTTCACATATATATGTCCGCAATCTCTTCAAGGAACGAATCCTGTCTCTAACATTTGCCGACCTAACCATAGACAGGGTGCACATAATTCCTAAACCCTCATACTTACCCTCTGACATTCCGAGAGATGTCCTGTTAAGAGTAGATTTCTTCCAAGTAAAGGAAGAAAATTTGGAGACATTCTGCAGGGCGGAGAATATCCCACCCCTGGATTTCTCAAAGTGCAGTCTCAACAGCGCATGAACCTTACAACCATAACAAAGGCGCTACGGAACTACAAGATAATGTACGGATGGAAATACCCAGCCAAACTCAACATCCCTCATAATGACTCGAACCACCTCCTAACAACAGTTGACAAAGGCCTTCGCCTCCTAGGTGAGTGGAGCATCCTTCCTTTTGAACACATGCCCACCGCCACCTCTCATAACGCGAACCTGGTTCATATCACACAAGAATGGCAAGTGGCGCACCACAAAAAAACATCTTTTAAGAAAAAATAAACAATGAATATTAATTTCTTGTACAATTACTTCTCTACTGTCACTATAAATTCCCTGGGTGAAATAGGGTACACAACACCATACCCAAGTTCCCTCACTACATTGGCAGTATACACTGCCAAGGTCCTGGCTGGACCACCTGTTTTATCACTGTTATCCTTTTTTTTGGCAGAAGTTCTATGTTTCCACAAGTTCCCTGTGGACACTTACAGTTCCTATCTTGCTCTACCATATCCTCTAAGTCAAGTAAAAACATTGCTGGAACAATTTGTTCCAGCAACGTTTTTGTATTTGTAAACATTGCATAAATCTGCTTACTCTGTTGATCGTCGTAGGTGTAATGATGTACAGTTCTTTTATATTGTATACATAAATAAAAATTTATTTTATACATTTTTTGTGTTTGATGTTGACAAACATATGCCTATACAGATATTCTTAGAGGCACATTCAAATCCCCCCCTTAGGGTATAGCTCTGCCAACTTTGGTGGGCCGATCTATGCCCTTTTCTGGTTTTTGCACATTTTTCACATATGGGGGAAGGTGCCATTATATTCTCTGTTTTGATAGGCCCATAACTCCCCTTCTATAAATTTTTCACATTCAATAATTCTTCCAAACAAACGAACAACAAGACACACCACCCTTTATTAATTGGAATGCACATAAAGCATTTATACAAGGGATCTTGATTAAAATTAGTTCCCGAATTAAAAAACTATAAACAATACAAATGGATACACTATTATCAGAAATCCGCTGTTTAGATTTACAAAACCAGGCCTCCCTATTTTATGCAACATTTGTGGCATAGTTTCTAAACTACGCCAAAAATTAAGATAAATCTTGTGTAACGAACATGATCACTACATGCGCAAACTAAAACTTCAATGTTACACCAATAACAAAAAAGCAGTAACATTTTTAACATCCAAAATCAAAGTCTAAAGAATGAAATCCATAATTTCTCACATCTTTCACCCAATTTCAAACCAGAAACTCGAAAACCCGCAGGCAATTGATGATGTTTTTGTGGACTACTACAGTTCACTTAAAAATGACCCTAGCACACCACTAACATCTGAAACAGCTATCAATTCTTTCTTGGCCTCCATTAAACTTCCCACCCTGTCAAATACGCAAACAGGTTCACTAAACTCTGACTTCACTGCAGCAGAAATCGTTTGAATCATATCAATGCTCCCCAATGACAAATCCCCTGATCCTGACGACCTAACTAACGAATACTATAAAGCTTTTAAATAACTTCTAACACCTCACTTAAGCTCTATAGCAGTGTTTCTCAACTCCGGTCCTCAGGGCACACTAATAGGCCAGGTGTGCAAGAAAACTGAAATACATCACAGGTGATATCATTTGCTGCTCAGTGATTGCAGTATTCTAGTTTGCATCTCCCCAAGGTAATACTTAAAATCTGGCCTGTTAGTGTGCCCTGAGGAATGGAGTTGAGAAACACTGCTCTATAGTTCAGTCAGCTATGCACACAAGCTCCTTCCCAGAGGAGATGTTACGCACCCATATTACACTTCCCAAACCAGGTAAAGACCCTACCACCCCATCAAACTTTCGTCCCATCTCCCTTCTAAATATGAACATGAAAATATACACCAAACTTATAGCGAAACATATGCTTGATGGGATCCCAACACTGGTCAAAACAGACCAACTAGGCTTCACCAAAGGCAGACAAGTGTCCAATGCCACCAGACGTATTTTTAACATAATACATTATGCAGAAACACGCAGAATGCTTTCTCTGCTTCTATCCATTGATGCGGAGAAGACGTTTGACAGAGTACATTGGGGTTATATGTCAGCAGTCCTCCCAAAATGTGGCTTTCATGGACGAATCCTAGCTGCCATCTTGGCCCTCTACTCCCAACCCTCTGCACAAGTTTACACTTAAGGATTACTGTAAAAAAAAATTGCAATTTCTAATGGAACACGACAGGGCTGCCCCTTATCACCATCAATCTTCCATTTATTGATAGAACAATTTGCTGAAGCCATCCAAGCACACCCAATTCCACCGCAGATCCAATGTCTTTCAATACATCCATATCGCATCACACTGCACAAATCACTGGGATCTAACACAGTAAATAGTGGCAAGATGGTATAGAATCCCATAACAGCTACTTTACTGGAGAAACTGTGGGCAACCTGCTAACATCTACCTTATATTCTGGACCTGTAAAAATCTCACCAGTTACTAGAGGAAAATATTCAAGGTCCTCTAAGAGATTACTGGTATATTATCATCCCCAGATCCAGCACTAGCAATCCTACATTTTGGTATCGAAAAATATTCCAACTTCCTCAGCGCAATTATAATCCAGATACTATTAGCGGCCATACTGGTAATAGCCAGACATTGGAAGGAGGAGGACATCACACCAAACCCATCTGAAGTAGTCACTCAGGTTAACCTTAACTACCAATATGAAAGGATGTTAGCCTCTAGAAAAGCCTCTAGCTCCCTCTTTGAATTGGAATTCATGGGTAGATTGGTACACCTGAAGTACAGCCCCACTATCTTAAAAGGGGTTTTATTTTTGCTTTTCTCTTTAAAGTGGAGTTCCACCCATTTTTGGAACTTTAGATCTTTGTAATCCCCTTTAAAATGGCTTTTACCAATGGAAACTTTTTTTTTTTTTTTTTGCTAGTAAATACCTTAATTTCGGATTTATTCCTCCTCTCCTCACTTCCTGGTCCGATCGGCGATGACGTCATTTGGCGATCCGCAGTGTCTGCTGGGATGTATTCTATTCCAGAAATCTCAGTAGCTGTATCTGTACTGAGCCGTGCCTGCCCCGCCTCCGCCCCGCCTCCTCTCAATGAATTGCATTGTATGAATGTATTAAGGCTGTTCTCTGCCCAGCCTCCGCCCCGCCTCCTCTCAATACAACTCAATGAGAGGAGGCGGGGTGGAGGCGGGGCAGAGAACGGCCTTAATACATTCATACAATGCAACTGAATGAGAGGAGGCGGGGCGGAGGCGGGGCAGGCACGGCTCAGTACAGATACAGCTACTGAGATTTCTGGAATAGAATACATCCCAGCAGACACTGCGGATCGCCGAATGACGTCATCGCCGATCGGACCAGGAAGTGAGGAGAGGAGGAATAAAGCCGAAATTAAGGTATTTACTAGCAAAAAAAAAAAAAAAAAGTTTCCATTGGTAAAAGCCGTTTTAAAGGGGATTACAAAGATCTATGTATTCCAACCTATTAAAAATGGGTGGAACTCCGCTTTAACTTAACTGAAAATACTCAAATGTTGAAATAGAATGTCACGCTGATGCAAGGCTAAACTAATTTATGTTAGTTATACCAAACAAATATATGTAACTGCAAGATTGTCTCTTCATAAATCTTATTCCTTTCTACAAACATCTTGTATGTTGCGTTTATTATTTGTTACTATTGAAAAACCAATAAAAATGTTCTGTTTTAAAAAAAAAAAAAACAATTAAAACATTTGTGGTTTTGTACTAACTTTTAACATTATTGCTTTATTGGTATTTTCTAGATTAGGTAATATACATAAAAGTATAGACTATTTTTATATTTTAGCATGGAACTGATTATGACCATTATTACCAACATACCAACTAATTTATGGCATCTAGATATTTCACACACCTACTGCTTTGCCTGAACTCTCTATAAGGTCTTTCATGAGACTAGCATTCTGCTTGGTGGTTCATGTTTTTCAGTTCCATGTGTGCCTCTTTTTCTTGTATATAAAAATATACATAGTTGCTAATTAGCCATACACCACTGCTATGTACCATACTCATTAACTCAATTAGTTACTTTGCTGTAAATTAACTTTGGATGTAATAGTGTATTTACTAATATTTTCACCTACACATACAATTCTATGCCTTCTATCTTTTTAGGCTTTAGTGGCTTATTCCAAAAAAATCTTGCTGACTTATAACATCTTTTCTTTAAAATCACCAGGATACAATTATCACTAATTATCTAAAAGTGTTAAAGCTGCTTCATTAGGTTTGTAATCAGCTCATTAATTGATTAACTGAACAAAGTAATATAAACATTATAAAGCAATCTAAAGAAATCTGAGGCACAACAACAGCTGTTACCTTAGATCAAAACCATTTAGCATTAAGGGATATGTATATTTTAAAATGAAATGCAGGTATGTTCCTGGTTTAAAAACCTCCAGTCCATCTCCGAGGTCTTATTCTTACCATTCCTCTGTACAGAGAGATCTCAGATGTGCAGCCTCCTCTCCAGTACATAGCTGCTTGCTAGCTTATTGATAATTCCTATGTTGTACTCCAGTGGAGAATTAATCCTCTATTGGATTAAACAAAGATTATGGCAGGCATGTGTGGTCCCAGCAGTGAAGACTTTGACAAGTGGTTTTAGGGCCCTGCTGAGATCTTGCTGGATTGAGGTATATAGAAGAATAAGAGAGAGGGCTAGCAGAGAAGGACCTTCATAAAAAGTAAAGAATAGTTAGGTTCAAATTAAGTCCCAAATCATAGGCAAGCTCTGCTTGGCCTCAGTAGAGTTCTTTACCTGAGTGTCTTTGCTGTGTGCCTGCAGCCTACTCTCTATTGCAGTCAAATGTTTAAGATATAGCTTGGCATAGAGCCAGAGAACCAAAAAAAAAAAAAAAGAAAGTGAATGTCTCCTCCCTAAAAAGTATAGTACTTCCTATTTTTACCATCTGCCAAAGATCCACAAAAGTATTGTGGACACACCTAGATGACAAACAATAGCTAGTACCCACATTTTGACCAAAGGGATCTCTTTGCATATTGATCACTTTTTACAACCACTGGTTTTCAACCTGCCCTCCTTTAAAAGATTATGGACATCTGATCCATATTCTATGAAATTATAGTCGGGACACTGGATATCCAGGTATCCACGGATGTAAGTTTGTTCTATATGTCGATTTCCCCATACGGTTGGCTTAAAAGCCCTTCAACATTTTCTAGCTCAAGATCCTGATATGAATTTCAAACAAACTAAGTTCATCATGGATCATACTTACTTTAGCTTGGAGCATAATTATTTTTCCTTTTTGGATCAATTATTCTTGCAAACCCACAGCACTGCCATGGGAGCTAACTATGTTCCAACTATGCAAATATCACAATGGGCCTTTGTGAGGAACTTTTATTTCTTATAAAACTTATTTGGCACATTGACCCACACAGTAGACACATTATCTAGAACGGTAGACATATTGATGACATATAGGATGGGGATTCTAATACTCTAGTCTTGTTCCTGGAGCATTGTAAGAAAAAGGATTTTAGGCTAACCTTCATGTCCATGGTGGACCCCCACAGTTCTGGTTTTCCTAGATCTGGGACTGACCTATGAAAGTAGTTCTATTATTGCCAGAAACCATTTTAAACCCATGGGTGGCACCCCCTACCTCCATTTTGATAGCTGCCACCATCAGTTCTTGAAGGAATAACATACAAAAAACAGTTTTGTCAGCTCCAGAAAAAAAAACTGTAGTAGGATTATGTTGGTCAGAGTGCCATCTTGATTGAGAATATTGTTGATACAAAAGGCGCATATAGAGCCTATGGATGGTGAGATTAAGGATCATGAAATCCTAGCAGCGATTAAAAATCTAAATCCGTCTAAGGCTCCGGGCCCAGATGGGTTTTCCAGAAAGGTTCTGGCAGCACGCATGAACTTGTTCTTGGTGCATTATATACACCCAGACCAGGCGGGATTTGTCCCTATCAAAAAGGCCTCAGACCAAACCAGGTGAGTTATAGAAGTAATATCAGAAATTCACTCTGATTGGGATACCAAGGGAAATAGACAGGGAATGTTGTTATCATTAGATGTACACAAAGCGTTCAACTCCATTTTATGGGACTATCTGCTCTATGTTATGAAGCGATATGGATTTGACCCCCGTTTCTTGTCCACACTCAGAGTGCTTTATGATCCCCGATGGCCTCCATACTGGTCAAGGGATATCTGTCCCACCCTCTAAACATCTATAGGGGCACTCGTCAGGGTTGTCCCCTTTCCCCACTACTATTTATACTAGCGCTGGAGCCCTTAGCCATAAAAATTAGAAATAGCGTAGACATTCAAGGCATTAAGTGTGGGTATGAAGAGCACAAATGTGTGCTTTTTGCAGATGACATCCTTATGATGCTGTCTTCGCCCATTACCTCCATCCTTAATCTGTACTTGATACTCCGACACTTCTCACAAATCACGGGACTTACAATCAATCACGCTAAATCTCAGGTGTTGAACATCTCATTAGAGGATAGCACGGTTAAAGCATTAAAACTGAATTTCACATTCCAGTGGCAACCTAAAGCACTCCTATATTTGGGGATACAAATCACTCCATCCATTCTATATTCACAAAATTATCCCCCATAGTTTAAAAGACTCGCAGATGAAATAATCAAGTGGCAACATCAACCTCCATCATGGTTCGGCAGAAAGCATTCTTTAAAAATGATGGTGCTCCTGAAGATTTTATATTTGAAATTATAGTTTCAAATGTTATATTTGAAATTATAGTTCAAACTTTTCCAATAGCGCTCAATAAAGCGGACCTTGTACTGTTCCAGAGGAGAATGCTTAAATTTATATGGGGGGATAAGAGGCCCCTCTTGGGTGAACAGGCATACTCTCTATGCCCCCAGGGGGAGGGGAGGGTTGGGAGTTCCAGACTTACGGAAATATTTCTATGCCTCCAAGCTAGCACAGCTGATAAGATCCCATACGATCTCTACCGCTCTATTGTGGATGAAAGCGGAGTCCTGCTCCTGCGGGGCGCGGCCGATCTCCCATTTGATGTGGCTATCACCTAAGTTACGACCAGCTATTTTATGTCCTCAATGTCTCTCTCTCTGGGGATATGGGATAAGTTATCCAAAGCCTATAAGTTTAGATCTTCTCATGGACCACTGGCTCCCATATTTCGAAACCCGGGACTTGCCCCTCAAGCATTCACTTGGTGGATAAACAAAGGCCTATTGCACATTGCCGATATGTGTAATCATAGGGGAATGCTGACTAAACAAACTTTGATTGATAAATTCCAAATGCCTGTTTCTGAAAATTATTGGTATTCTCAACTATCACACTTTTTTAATGCACTAAAAAGCAAATCAGATCTAGCTTGTAGGACTCGGATGGAATATTTATGCGATAAATTCAACAAACTTAGAGGTCATATATCGGAAATATATGTTGTTCTTACGACATCTGAGACAAAGAAACAGGATTACATGGAGAAATGGGAAGCTGACCTGAATAAATCATTAGAGTTGGAGGATTGGCAAAAATTGGCGCACAACGCCTTCAGGGCCGTAGTCATAACCTCTATCATCGAGCCAAAGTATTTTACAATGGTACATGGTCCCAGCAAGACTGGCCTCTTATGTCTCGGGGGGCTTCTCTGCTCTGCTTCCCTGACTGTGGCCAGAGGGGAACGGCGTTCCACATTTGGTGGCAATGCCCCAAGGTGAGGCGGTACTGGATTAGGGTGTACAATTTTGTCTATTCCTTGACCCAGGTGAACCTACGAAAATCCCCAAAACAGGTGCTGCTAGGAGACATGGTGGAGGGGGCCCCTAGACATGCCAAGCTGCTAATCAAATTCATATTTGTGGCAGCAAGAATAGTGATTGCGAGGTCGTGGAAGTCGGCTGTTATACCCTTTGAACTGCTTAAGGCAAAATTATCTTGGATAATGGTCAATGAACAATGGAATAATTGGCGCATGGTGAGTTCGCTGTATCAATGGTCAAATAGAGGGTG
Organism: Pelophylax lessonae; assembly: GCF_965119305.1. NCBI lineage: Eukaryota > Metazoa > Chordata > Amphibia > Anura > Ranidae > Pelophylax > Pelophylax lessonae. The sequence continues at coordinate 165,585,968 of NC_138774.1, read as the reverse complement.
AAAAGGGTAGCAGTTAAAAGTAAATAATCCTGGGAATTGGTTGAACTTTCTGCCCACTGTAGTGGCTGATTGTTGAAGAGTTAGAAGTTACTCTGGAAGTACATGAAGGAGAGAAAACACAGCCCCTTCTAAGTGCAGCAGAACAATGTTTTTAATGAGGTAATAAAAAATTTACTCACAAGGTAAGCTTATTTAAAAGCATGTGGAGGTATGTCTCTGAAAATGTTATCTGGGGTTCCTGGATGCCAGTAATCCTGCTGGTCCTATAGGCCTGCGGGCTTTCTCAGTGCTAAACAAAGCTTTAGGAGTCAGTGGAATGCACAGGGAGACCGCTCAGGGGGACCGTGGCGTAATTTCCGGGGTATAGGTTGTCCACGTTGCTGTTATGCACCTTCCTGTACTCATTAATATATATATATTTGTACTTTTTATACATTTTTCCACATATACTGTATCTTTATATTTTTTACCTATATATCTATACCTACGCATATGCTGTTTATACGGGTATCAATAATTAATGGTATTTTTTTCAATTAGGAGTATACATATATTAGTTCAAGACACTTTTTTGTCTGTTATTGTGGTTTACTTAAAGGATTAGGTGGTTTTCTTTTACATTTCACAGGTAAAAAAAATGCCCTCTTATGCTCACATTCTGTTAATTATGAACAGGGTTACGAACAGGGGTACTCCTGCCTCTTTAGGCCCCTTTTACATGAATAGACTGATTGGGTCCACTTGTCAATTTTTCAGGCAGACTCGATTGGACCATCCATTTCTCTCCATTGAGCAGCAGATGTCAGTGGACATGTGTCTGCTGACACCCGCCAACATCTGTTCTGATCTTGTCCTCTAAAAACAGACAAATGGGGATCCGTACCCCTGCAGTGCGGTGGATCAGATCGGATTACAGTCGCATGGTAAAATGGACAGCCCATACAGGTAAGCAGATTGTGTCCCTGTCTGCTCTGCATCAGTGGAGTGGATACAGACCTGTCATCCTCCTGCTTAGCGGGGATCAGTGGAGAGATCACCTGCTAAGCAAGTGTATCTGCTGGCAGACTCGACCAGTGTGAAAGGAGCCTCAATAGCTTGATCCTTCTATTTTAGCACCTAGTTCCCCTTGTTTGTTTTGACTTGACAAAGAGGCAAAGGCCTTGAAACTTTGTCATGGCAACAAGGGATGCTTTGCTTAACCCGGAAGCGCTGTGTGCAAACATTCTGCTTTCTGGTTCATCTGCCTGCTTGTGTCATTAAACTATATGCACAGCTCTGTGATTACAGTTTATCAGAATACTCTCACTTTACATCTATATTGATGGCCACAGGAGAGAGAGCAAGGGACCCTCCATAAGTTTTTAGAGGTGTCCTGGATGCACACACAAAGACAGCTTTTCATGTGAGTGGATATTATTTTCATTCATGGTAATATAACTTATTATTGATGGAGCCTGTGTTTAGTTTTTTAGCAGCTGCACAGATATTGAAGCTGTTTCTCTGAACTACATTCCAGTGAACTTTGTACAGACCAGTGTTTTTCAACCTTTTGCTAGTCAGGTCACCCTTGAAATGTATTTTCAGTTTTGAGGCACCCGAATCTAAAGCTTGGTTAACATTTCTGCGTATCCTGAAATGCGGGTAAAAGTATGCACGTTCCTGACACACAGACAAATGCAGGGCTCTTTAGCAGACACTGAAGGTTGTCAATAATTCTTAATGGTATCCCCATGCATTGGCAAATGGGGTAAGTTTTCAGCTCAAGTTTTTTTAAGAAAATGTTTGGGAATTCTTTCCCTGTGCTTCTGCAGGGCAACCCATTGACATTAATGGGCTGTCCTATATGCAGCACACAGCTGCACAGATGTGAATCAAGGGCTTGTTCACATGTGAGGTTGGAGAGTGGTAAACCACACGCTTGAGCTGCATTTTTACCATCCCCTACTGCTCCCCCTTTGTAGAGGCAGCAGCTGGGTATAAAAACACACATATAAACACATACATTAATTACACAGTATTGGCACTCTCAAGTAGAAATGAGGAGCAAGCTAGTATGACACTAGGACAGTGACATAATTAAGTTCATATATGCAAAGTCCATTTGTAAAAGTTAGTGAAATTATAAGATATTGCTTTCCTAGTGGCTGCTGGCTCTTAGGATCTAGAAGAAACTCTGGGGATAAAAAGAGAGACGTTTTGAAGCCATGTCCACTCACCCTGGACCTAGTTGTGATGTCACCCTTGCCCTTCCAAGTGCACCCAGGACAACGGTAAGTGATGGGAGCCACCAGCGCTGCAGCATCACTCGTGGAGTGGAACGGCTACCCGGAGACGATCAAATGACTTATTCACCCAATAATTTTATTACTTTTTATGTTGTGAGTGTCTGCTCTTTTATTAGATTAAATTCCTCAAAATTGCTACACTTAGATGGTGCTGCTCTGCCTCTCTTTTTAAAAACACACACACATACCTTTTATATATATATATATATATATATATATATATATATATATATATATATATATATATATATATACACACACACACACACGCATAAACACACACATACAGTACATACACATAGATCCACATATAAACACACACACACACAGTACATACACACACATACAGTACAAACACACATATATACTGCATATATATATATATATATATATATATATATATATATACTGTACATATAAACACACACAGACAGCCTTTTAAAAATCAGCAGTACTGTACCTTTCTTCTAACTGTTGGGTACTGCACTGTAGGGGGAGGCAGAGAGCATAGCAAACCCTTGCAAGACAGCTCTCCCTTGCTTTCACATTCCTACATTAAATCAGTGTGACGGAGCTCCCCAGTGCCAAATTACAGTTTGGCTGGGGATCAGAGAGCTTGGTGATATGTGACAGCCACAGCACCCCTTGCTGCCTCTGGCGGCACCCCGCTTGAAAAAGGCTGGTATAGACTATGCAGGCTCTTTTGGGACTTTCATGTTTTAAACCCCTTATATTTTGTATAATTGATGTTTTGTATTATATTCTTTTGTTATTAAATTTTACATCTATTTAGGCATACCTTATATATTTTTATTTAATTGCAGGTAGCTTATTGTGCTTTGTGGTTTGTTTTTTGGGGGTATACATTTCACCAGTCCCTATTTGGTGTCCATGGCAGGAACAACCTGTAATAAGATTTTGCCATCGGATAATAATTGAAGTTTTGGTGTTTTAGGATTGGTGTTCCTTTTTCTGTTTTTTTTTCTTAGCTAGAAAGTCAATAATGCTCAACCACCACTCTTTGATTCATGTGATGGTAGGCTAGAAATGGCTAGGTGCATTTTTTCGGTCTCCCTCTGAACAGCCAGCAAAATAAGGGATTAGCCTCACAAGTAGTATTCGTTTTCAATGAGTTGACCGGTTTCATGGGTTTCTTGTAAGTGTTCATCTAAAAACACATTAAATCATGTTATCTAAAAATTTTCTATGTATTGTAGCCTGAATTTACAATCCCTGGTAAATGGTAAATGCAGGCTGCAAAGCAAACAATATGTTATAGCAAGATACATATGTGTCAAATGTAACCCTTATCAATGACCATTTGTATAATCAAATACACTATGTTGAGACCAATGCCTTGTGTTTATAACAGCCTGTATTAAAAAAAACAATATTGTATGTAACCAGAATGCCAGTCCCTTTTTTATATATATCATAATGTTTTAATTAAATTAAAATATTGCGTTAAATATTTTTTTAACCACTTGCCGACTGCGCACAGTATATTTACTGCTGCAGTCAGCCCCTCACAGGCAGAGCGACGTAGGTCTATGTCGCTAGCCTGTGAGGCTCTGGGGAGCGAGCGCGCGCCGCCGGAGGCGCTCTCCCACTCCCACGCGGTCCGCCGCTCACTCTGCGATCGTCGCTGCAGAGGGAGAAAGTCAGGCGGCTAGTGTAAACAAGCCACCTGTCATTCTCCCCTGTGTAGAAACAGTGATCATACGGTTCTACTATGTAGGACCGTTGATCATTGTTCCTACACCTCAAGCCACAGCCAATCACAGTTAGAATCATGCCCCTAGGGACACACACAGCCCCTCCCTCTCAAATAGATAGATAGATAGATAGATAGATAGATAGATAGATAGATAGATAGATAGATAGATAGATAGATAGATAGATAGATAGATAGATAGATAGATAGATAGATAGATAGATAGATAGATAGATAGATAGATAGATAGATAGATAGATAGATAGATAGATAGATAGATAGATAGATAGATACAACTTTATTGTCATTGCATAGTACAGGTACACAGCAACGAAATGCCGTTTAGCATCTACCAGAAATGCAAAATGTAGCAGTCGTACAAGAGTGCAGATAACCATCTAGCATATTTACAAATTAAAAAATATATATATACACACATATGTACATATATATATATATATATATATATATATATATATATACACACATACATGCACATACACATACATATATATATATACAGACACATACATACACATATACATACATATATACATACACATACGCATACACTACATACACAGATGAGTGTGAAATGTTGGGCAGAATGTACCGTAATGATAAAGATACATACAAATATAAATAGTGCAGATGTACTGAGAAGTGAAAAGATATACTATGTAGTATGTATACGTATAGTACAGAGGGCATACACAGTCTTTTGTTTGTGTTTGTTTTGTAGGGATTAACGGTGTAGTGTTGAGTTCAGTAGTATGATGGTGGATGGAAAAAAACTGTCCCTGAACCTGCTGGTTCTGGTGCGCAAGTTTCTGTATCTCCTTTGTGATGGAAGGAGGTTAAACAGTTTATGACTGGGATGCGAAGGGTCCTTGATGATGTTGTGAGCTCTGCGCAGACATCTACTGTGGTGAAGGTGCTCAATGGCAGGTAGTTGAGTGCCAGTGATGCGTTGAGCGGTTTTGACCACCCTTTGCAATGCTTTACGTTCACTCACAGTGGAGCCTCCGTACCATACAGTGATGGAGTAGGTCAGGATGCTCTCAATGATGCAGCGGTAGAAGCTCGTTAAAATCCCCGGGGACAAATGAGATTTCTTGAGACATCTCAAGAAGTACAGACGTTGTTGTGCTTTTTTTACCAGAGCTGACGTGTTCTGCTGCCAGGACAGATCCTCAGAGATGTGAACTCCCAGGGACTTAAAGCTGGAGACTCGCTCTACCTCGGTTCCATTGATGTTGACTGGTAGATGTCTCCCGCTGTTGGATTTCGGGAAGTCCACAATAAGCTCTTTGGTCTTTGTGGCGTTGAGAGTCAGGTTATTGGTGGCACACCATACTGCCAGATTACGAATCTCTTCCCTGTAGGCCGATTCGTCATTGTTTTCGATCTGGCCGACCACGGTGGTGTCATCTGCATACTTAATAAAGATGTTGGATTTATAGAGAGGAGCACAATCGTGGGTGAACAGGGAGTAGAGCAGTGGGCTCAGAACACAGCCCTGCGGTATGCCAGATAAAATAAAGTTAACCCCTTCACTGCCAGTGTAATTTTACAGTAACAGTGCATATGTATAGCACTGATTACTGTAGAAATGTCACTGGTAACCCCAAAAGTGTCAAAAAATGTCAGTCAAGGGTCCGATCTGTCCACCGCAATGTTGCAGTACCGCAAAAAAATCGCAGATCGCCGCCATTACGCGTTAAAAAAAAAAACAGCAAAAATTACAAAAATCTTTCCCTTTGTTAGCAAACGCGATAACTTTTGCGCAAACCAATCAAAATACGCTTTTTGCGATTTTTTTTACCAAACATATGTGGCATAAAACAAATTGGCCTAAAATGTAAAAAAAATAGATTTTTACATTTTTTTGGGGGAATTTCATATAAAAAATGTGAAAAATATTGTTATTTTTGCAAAATTGACGCTCTTTTTTTTTGTTTATAGCGCATGATCAAAAAATCGCATAGGTGATCAAATACCACCAAAACAAAGCTCTGTTTGTGGGGGAAAAAGGACGTCAAATTAGTTTAGGTACAGCGTCGCACGACCGCGCAATTGTCTGTTAAAGTCACGCAGTGCCGAATAGCAAAATACCCCCTGGTCAGGAAGGGGGTAAAATCTTCCGGGGGTTAAGTGGTTAAATTCTTGATTTGCTAGTAAGCATACATCTCTTTTTTGAGAATAGGAAGTTCCTGGGTCTTTTATTGTAATCAATAACATGAAACTGGATTTAGTGCAAGCTAAAAGGGAAAGAAGGAACATGACCAAAACATTTAAGGGTATTAATAGGGTTCGGGAACACAGTATTTTCAATATGAAGCTAAGATCAACTACACAGGGACATGACCTCAAACTAGCAGGAGGAAAGTTCAAAACCAACCTTAGAAAGCATTATATTTCCAGAAAGAGTAGCTGATGCTTGGAACAGATGTACAGCAGAAGTCCACCGCGAGCAAATTCAAATATGCTTTCAATACATATAAATCTGTACTAACAAAAAGTAAAAAAAAAAAAAAAAAAACACAATAAAACAGGGACAGACTTGATAGACTATTTAGTCTTTTTTCTGCCATCACTCTTATGTTTCTATAAGATTGGTGCATACATGAAGGGAAATCACATGTCTTATTTTCGTATGCACTAAACACTTATCATGTTTTGCCCCTGAATTGGCAATATTAATATGAGAAATCGGCTTTTATTTGCATCACAAGGGGTAAGTTCAAAAAGCACACATTGCAGCTTTCTCAGGAGAGTTGCTTAGTGACGTCTATTAAATGAGCAATGTAGAAGATCCACAGTCCAGCCTGTTCAAAGCAACTCTTTTTCTCCAGTAATCCACCTGATATGATTTCTTCTAGGTAGCCTGCCTCCAGAGAGCAAAACATTCTGAATAATAATTGACTTGCTAAGCAATTCAGGCATTTATTTTTAAAGGCGTTCTCATGTGCCCAAACAGCAGGAAACTGACACAAAGCTATGCGCATTCAGCAATATTACTGTGCACTCTACAAGGGCTTTCTGTACATATACATTTTTAAATAACCATCATTTTCTTTTAAATTCATTAGACAAAGCCCTCTCTGAAAAATACAAATTGTATCAATTAAATCATATGTGTTTATGGATCATATTATTTTAAATCAATAGTTACGGTAACACTTTGTGAGTTTAGGATTACTTCACATTCTATATTAAATTATTGGACATTATTCTTTCTAATTCTTTCTAAAGATGGACAAAGGGTCATTCCTAAAAAAAATAATCATAGCTCCTTTTTTTCCAAAGGACAGTTAAAGCTGCATTACCCTAAACTATTTTCTACTAATTATTAAAAAAGAATAGCGCACACATGCAAAAGAAATTACTACCAAATTTGAAGACAATCCATAAATAAAAATGGGGATTTGGTCCCACCATATGGCCATATAGTGCTCAAGCCCACCACTACGTCAAAGTACCCCATTATCAGTGGGTCCTACACTATCCATGAAAAAGAGATGAATCCAGCCTTTCTAACCCTTGGAGATAATACTCCTTGCTGGGAAAGATGTGCAAATGCACTACAGGGGACTCCTCCTATATCCACTTGATAGTGGACACCGATAGAGTACAGGTGTGTGTGGGGGGTGGGGTGGGTTGCTCAACCTCGGTAGTCTGGTCAGACCGAGGTTGAGGTTGCTTATTTTCTACTAACTCTTTGATAGAAATCCTATAGAGTTTCTTCATGCCTTAACAACTTTAGTTCTTTTCCCCATAAATCTTTGCGTCCCAGAGTCTAATGTATTTATTACACATAGCTTTTTTAGGAACATAAAGGGAGTTTTTTTGGCAACAGATTTTGGACACATGAGTTTAGTGCCTTGAAGTTTCCTGTAATTTTTCCCAATGCAGCATTTATTTTGTGCACCCCATATATTTACAGAAAAATATAATCAACAAAGTCTGCTGACTGCAATAATATCGTATTAGTGCAGCTTGTATGGAATGTACTGGAACGATAAAGCTTAAAATGTTATTAAAGGCTTTTAAATAAATAAATAAATACAATTACAAACATGTCATACTTACCTGCTCTGTGCAGTGCTTTTGCACCTTTTTTGGCTCTTCCTCTTCTCAGGTCCCTCTTTGGCGATCTTTGCCCCTCCCTCCTGCTGCGTACCCCAGAGCAAGCAGCTTGCAATGGGGGCACCCAAGAAGGCTTCCTACAGAGCTGCAACTCTGCATGTCTGTTTACACATAGAGCCGCGGATACGCTTAACCCCCTCTCTCTCCTCATTGGTTCCCGCTGCTGTCTCAGCCAATGAGGATCACGATGGGGCTCAGGTAAGTATTGGAGGGGCTGAGGGGTGGGGAGGGGGCTGCTGCACAGAGAAGGTTTTTTTACCTTCATGCATAGAATGCATGAAGGTAGAAAAAAAAACCTTGAGCCCTTAGAACCACTTTAAAGTGAACACACGTGTTCCCTTTTTGACTCTACATTGTGATACATGCAGGGGAAAAATTGGTTTGTGCAAATTGTTAGCATTACATTAAAATAGTTGTAAACCTCAGACATGAAATATGAACAAAGCACATCCCACCATAGTGTGTATTTGTCTCAAATAAGAGGACTAAGTATCATTTCTGTCTACTGCTTTGTTCCTCTGCTATCAACATGAGTCACTTCTGACAGGTTTTCCAAGAGAAAAAGATTGATTGCCAGCCTCAGTTCTTGTGAGCTGTGTGGAGCTGAGGCACTGAGGCATATGAGAAGACCTGGCTCACAGTCTGCGCTCTAATTCATCCCAAAGGTGTTTTATCGGGTTTAGGTCAGGACTCTGTGCAGGCCAGTGAAGTACCTTCACCCCAAACTCACTCGCCCATGTCTTTATGGACCTCACTTTGTGCACTCGTCCAAATCATTTGATGGAGGGAGGTTATGGTGTGGGGTTGTTTTTCAGGGGTTGAGTTTGGCCCCTTAGTACCAGTGAGGGGGAACTCTAAAAGCATCAGTATACTAAGACATTTTGGACAATTTTATGCTCCCAACTTTGTGGGAACAGTTTGGGGATGGCCCCTTCCTCTTCCAGCATAACTGTGCACCAGTGCATAAAGCAAGGTCATAAAGACATAGATTATTGAGTTTGGGGTGGAGGAACTTGACTGGCCTCCTGACCTCAACCCAATAGAACACCTTTGTGATGAATTAAAGCACAGACTGCGGGACAGGACTTCTCTCCAACATCAGTGCCTAACCTCACAAATGTGCTTCTGGAAGAATGGTTAAACATTCCCATGGGCACACTCCTAAACCTTGTGGACAGCCTTCCCAGAAGAGTTGAACCTGTTATGGCTGCTAAGGGTGTGCCAACTCAATATTGAACCTTACTGACTAAAACTTGGATGGCATTAAAATTCATGTGTGTGTAAAGGCAGGCATCCCAATACTTTTGGTAATATAGTGTATATCCTATAGTGATATTATGAGAAGAATACAGGAAGTACATTTTTTTTTATTTGGCTTAATTTCACAGTATGTGATGGAGCCATCTTATACTATTAAACGTATGTATTTTTTTCTATACACGTTTCCATGCATATGGGCATGCATGGAGGTATGGTTGTTATTTTCAGTGCACATATTTGCTTTTTTCTGTATATTATTGTTTGTATATTTTTTTCTTTCATAGATTATCACTCCTTCTAAATTACTGAGGAAGCGGTTACCCCGAAAAACATGTAGAGAGAATAGACTGGCTCAACAAAAGAACATAGATGCCCCAAATATTAGTGGGGTATTATGTTAATTTGTCCAGTTCTTTTTGAAAGGAGACAATACATGTTTTTAGCTGCTTTCTTTCTTTATTTGGTTATTGTATTAATGATTTTATATATGTTTTTGTTATAAAATGTTTTTTAATTACATGTAGCTTTGTGAATATGTACCATGAAAATCCATATTGCATCCCTAATCTTGCAATTGCAATATTACTTTGTACTTAGACTTGCCAGAGAGAAATGCAAGATAGCTTCACCTAAGCCATTTTTCATGTTATTTACAGTGTACATAGAAATATTAGATACAGAGAGCATAGAGTGGTTAATTTAGAAAAGGCAACTAGGTTGTTCACTTTGCAAGGGAAGTTTAACTTTACAAAGGAATTCTACCAAGAGCCTAGTGAATGCGATGGAGCTTTGTTGACTCATATCATCCAATCACATGCAAGCAAAAATGCTGTTTTGTTTTTCCTTGCTTTTTTCCTAGTCTTTGCAAAGTGAAGTTTCACCACATTCACTAAACTCTGGGGTGAATCCCCTTGCAAAGTGCAACAGTGCAACAGTCTATTATGTCTTTAGTAAATCCACCTCATAGTTTCTTTATAAAGTCAATCACCCTCTTGAAAGTTTTCATGTTTTATTGTCATAGTTTATTGAATAAAAATAGATGTAATATTGAAATGTCTACTCTTTAAAGTCACTGCATTAATATACACTCCTTTAGTATGATATTTAAAAAATTGTCACTAGTACAGCCAATTAGTTCTTAAAGTCGTATAATTAGATAAAATTAAAAAAAAAAAAAAAACCCACATCATAACATACTCACTCAGTTACTTTGAAATTAATTTTTTGTACTCTGCAAAAAACCTGGTTGATGCTGCTGTTCTCTATCTCCCCCTTCTTTCCAAGTCCCCAACACATCTAGCGATTTTGCAGAGTAGTGTTGGCAGCTCTGCACATGCTCAGTTTTCAGTGAGTTTCTATGCTGAGCATTTCCTTCCTATCACATCTGAGCAGCCCCTGTGACTATAGAGTCACACATGTGGGTGTATACACAGTGGTAAATGACAGACCACTCCCTCCTACCTGCACCATGTCCACTAACCAGCTAAACACAATGAGAGTGGGATATTACATGTTGATTAATGGAGGCTTCACCTGCCTCTTATTACCCCCTCTAAGACACAGACTGGAGGGGTGTGACACAGCCTGTGACTGGCATAAATCCACCAGTACCATGTTATTTCCACAAAATAATAAAGATTTAATGTCAAATATATATTTGTATGCCAATTTAAAACAGTGTATTTATTTTGTTTATTTATTCTTACTCTGTATTCCAATGGCTGTTTTTTTATTTTGAACATGTGAGCATCAGCCGAAGACTAGAAACTCCTCCTGTTTATGTTTCCTTGAAGGCAGGCTGGGAGAGAGATGGGTCATGTGACAGTTGTATATCAATCAGGAAAAATATATTTAGATTTTTTTTAATAAAGTAATTACAGTGCCATCATCCACAAACAGAAATAGAAGGGGCAATGTAAATTAAACAGTATTGTGTTTAGTATCACTTTAAATAAAGATCAGCTCTCAATAATAAAATCTACAGCAATAGAAAAGTATGACACATCTGTAAACAATAGGCCCTCCACCAATAGCAGATGACCATGCAAGCAAGAGACTAATAAGGGCTATTTTCAAGAATCCTGAGACCACTTTGAAGGAGTTACAACCTCAGTGGCTGAGTCTAAAGATACTATGCATACAACAAATGTTGTCTAGGTGTTTCACCAGTCACAGTTTTTTATGGGTGAATGGCAAAAGAAAATCACTATTACCTAAAATGCATATTATCTCACCTACAGTTTTCTACAATGGCCTGGCAGACTCTGAATGCAGGTGAGAGAAGATTCTATAGTATGATGAGAAGAAAGAGCTTTTTGGCCATCAGATGAAACACCTTCTTCGACATCAAGTCAAGCATTGCAGATCATCATAAATACACCATCCCCAGCATCATGCTGTAGAGTGTTTCTCTGAAACAAACCTTGCTTAGCTTGTGAGGGTAGAAGGCAAAATAAATAGAGAAAATCAATAAAATCAGCAAAATCTTGAATGAACACCTGATGAAGTCTGTAAGAAGTGTAATTTTTGAGAAAAGATTTACCTTCCAGCAAGACTAACCCCATGAATCTTAAATAGCCAAAACTTCACAAGAATGGTTTAAAAACAACAGTGTTAATTTCAAGGCAAGAACCTGGCTCTAAATCCAGTGAGGGTCTGTGCATCTACTAAATACTAACTTGAAGGGGGCACACACTTAAAGTGTTACTAAATCCACAACAGTAAAATAAATCTGCATATGCAGTAAAGCATGATTGTTCTACTCATTGTGGAACCTAATGGGTAAATCTTCCGCATTGTGTAAAAAGGTGGTTTGATCCCGTATGCACAGATCCTCCCTTCATTCCACTGTCCCCTGATACATTCCTAATAACACAGAGCCTTTGCAGCTCAGTTTGATGTGTATTGCTAGAGAGATTTTTTTTTTCTTGGGAGAGTGCATGTGATCAGCACAGGGCCAATCCGGTTTGTCCAGAGGGTCAGGGCTCTTGCAGTCCCAAAGGAAAGCCAGAAAGTTCCCCCTACAAGCCTTAACCAGTGCTTGGCTGATAGAGGTCACAAGACTGCTCTAACTGCTAATTAGGAAAGGTAATTAGCAGTTCAAATTTACTAAAAAGATTTGATCCCCAGGCAGTTTTTTTTGTGTTTTTTTCAGTGTGATTACTTTAATCACTTAGAGAGATCTGTTTTCATTTTTTGTTGATCAGTGTAAAAAAATAAATACATAAATAATAAAAAAAGCATATGCATCCATTAGCTACCTTACTTAAGCCTGTGCATTCTCCACACTTGTGAACACTGTGGTACCTTCATAATACTCTTTAGAGCAGTTTCAAACAAACCACTCCTTTACCTGGTATGTGCAGACTAAATAGAATGAATAGTGCTGGTAATAGTATGCAAATTATGACTTTTTATCAAAAATCAACAACCAATACCTCTTCTCCATCTCCAGTCACTCACATAGCCTCCAATGTATGCACATGGCTGACACAGGAAGAATAGAAGAGTTTTTGACAGGTGAACTGTGATTCACAGTCTAGATTTACCCTTGCTATGCTGTATCCAGGGCCGGTGCTACCTATAGGCAAGGTAGGCCTAGAGTGTACACCAGTCAGGGGCCCCGGAGGGCCTCCTCCTCATTGTTCGGTTGTGCAAAAAGCTCCCTCTCCATGGATAGTCATGTAGGGACCCCTCCCCCTGTGTCTCCCCAGAAATTAGGGAAGTTGCCCAGATCCAGCTCTCTGTCCTCCCTTCCCCCTCCTCCCAGGATGAGAGGAGGCTTATGTCTGCAGTATCCCCCCCCCCAGTCATTCTAATTCTCCTGTCACCTAGTACAGAGGGTCCTAGCAGAGCGCACAGGAGGAGGAGTCTGATCCCCATGAGCACCAGAGCGTGGGACACCAATCTGCTCTCCCCAGGATCTGCATGCGGGGTTGAGAATGCGGTCGTCCCTAGTTTCCTTCTAGTCCCTGTGGCCCTTCTGTTTCTGCTCTGGTCCTCAGATCGCCTGGCCAACGCCTGCAGCTGCTCCCCCGTGCACCTCCTGCAGGCCTTCTACAACGCCGGCATAGGTGAGGTCGCCTGTCTGTATACTGCCCCAGCCTGTCTGTATTTTGCCCCAGCCTGTCTGTATACTTCCCCAGCCTGTCTATATACTGCCCCAGCCTTTCTGTATACTGCCCAAGCCTGTCTGTATACTGCCTTAGCCTGTCTATATACTGCCCTAGTCTGTCTATATACTTCCCCAGCCTGTCTGTATTCTGCCGTAGCCTTTCTTTTTACTACCCTAGCCTGTTTGTATACTACCCCAGCCTGTCTATATACTACTTGGGATGGGCCGAACATCCCCCTGTTCTTTTCGCACCAGAACATCTCGAACAGGGAAAAAGTTCTAGCGAACATGCAAAGTATATTAAAGTCTATGGGACACAAACATGAAAAATCCTCATTTTAAATGCTTATATGCAAGTTATTGACATAAAAAGTGTATGGGGACCCAGGTACTGCCCTGGGGGACATATATCAATGCAAAAAAAAATGTTTTTTAAAACAAATGTTTTTAAAGAAGCAGTGATTTTAATGATGCTTAAAGTGAAACAATAAAAATGAAAAATTGTTTAAATATTGTGCCTGGGGGGTCCCCTTACTGTTCCTGTAAAGTGGCGCATCTGTATGATGTATAGAGCCTGCTGCAACAATACTGACATTTCTAAAGGAAAAAATTCCATTAAAGCGGTAGTAAACTGCTAAAAAAAAAAAAAAAAAAAGAAACCTGCAAGACAAAAACATAATGTGCTAGTATGCATCACATACAATAGCAGAATGTGCTAGTATGGCCAAAGCATACAGGTTCAGGTGCATGCTTTGGCCAATCATCAGCAATCAATGCACTGCAACAGCTCAGGGCATTATGGGGCGCTCATCGGTGGAAAACTTCCAGCCGAGTGCCCTTTTTGTTCGTGTGTTCAGCGAACACACGAACAGCTGATGTGCAGCAAAATGAGGTTTCACCTAGGGTGTCAACAATCCTTGCACCAACCCTGGCTGTAACGGGGTCAATATGGTGGTACTACTGGTGGGTGGGCTAACTGTGTCTCATTGGACAAACTGGTGCAGAGTTTCTCATAAACAGCTTAAGCACTAGGGTTTTTTACCTGATTAGTTCATATAGCAGTAATTCCTAATACATTAGCAAAGAAAATGGTAAATTTAAATTCACTTTATTTTTTAGGAAGAAAAGAAAAAGACAGAATTATGAGTTTTCTGTGGAAAATGAAATCGTTTTTTGACTATACATTGAGTGAACTTCAACATCATACAGGTTTAAACCAATGTTTTGGCAGATGGTGGCTTTCTATGGTTGCTATAAGGACATGCACTTCTAGGGTCACATGTATAATATCTGTATGATATTCTTTTTGACATTCAGTTTAGCTGCATTTTTTTTGCCAAAAAGCACCCAAGCATAAGATTCTTTTCTCTACTGGCTTGCTACCAAAATGTGATACAGTGTTTAACCTTTTAAGATTAAAATTTAAGCTATGCTTAGAATAAAGGGTTAAATTTTCTCTTTTGTGGCTAAAAGCAAATGTGTTATGAAAATGAATGTCAGAACTCCTGGACTATGGCAGCTTTTTACGCTCAGTGCAGCGTGGCACATCTGAATGTCTTGCTGTGAGTTAAGTATTGTTTTTGAGTCTCCAGTTAATCTCCTCGGAGCATAATTCCCTGCTGTCTGCCTATTGTGAACCCAAGTGTGGAAAGAGAGATTGCTGCAGTTTCTGTGATGTATGCAGCCTTTATAAACAGAAAATTATGGAGTTAACAGAAGCACATCCTTTTATAAAAGAAAATGTTTGTTTTGTATCTCATATTAATATATACCCTGCCCGTAGTCTATCTTCCAAACCACTGCATTGCTGTATCTGCCTTAAGAAGGAATCACGAAGCTGGCTTACTCTTTTGATGGATCTTCTGATGTTTTCAGAAGCCAAATACTTCACAGTTTATCTTTGCTGTTAAAAATGACACTTATCCTGACAAATCTTATACTCTGCAGCACTGTAGTCTTGTCCAAGTGGGATCAAATTGTATTAAAAATGTTTTTATGCTTTTGCTTTCAGAACTAAAGATTGGGAGTATAATAGAACTATATTATTTGACTTATGACCTATCTAGATAGATATTTGAATGTTTTATTTTTGTTGTTTGCATGGAGCATTGTGGAAGGCAATATTTCTAAAGCAGGAAAAGAAAATTAAGTGATAGTTAGAAATTATATTGCAGTCCTAGATTACCTATACCTGTTGGGGTGAGGTCTCTTATCTTTAGAAGGACCCAAGTTCCTACATTTATTCAGAAGGTAAGCCTAAAGGGCAATGGTAAAGGCATTAAAATACTTTTTAACTCTTTACACCATGGAACACACAGGGTCTCTTCACTTACCTTCTTTTTGGGTAGTCAATCCACTACATGTGATGACTCTCTGCCCCATCATTCATTGTTTGTTAAAAAGGTCATCATTTGTTGGACCACAATCCTTCACAATGTTTTATTCAATAAAAGACAAGTAGTCTGGAGCATGCAAACAAACCCAGAAAAGTGCTAATGCATTTCAGTCAAAGCATTAATTATAGCTTTATCGCCCTGCACACAAATTATTTTATAGCACTGCTGAAGGCCATAAATGTACCACTGTTTTTGCTATTAAAGTAGACGTGAATTGAAAAAAATAAGATTTGTATAGTCACCTCCGCCTCCCAAATGGTCTAGCAGCTGCTGCTAGGTGAAAATGGGGAAATGTTGAGGTGTTGGTTTCTTCTTAGTTGCAGAAGTGTGCTGGAGGAAAAGCCAAAATGTTGGCTATGCCTGGCTGTGTTTGTCTGCAAACTGGAGCAGAGGCACAGGATGAAGAGGCAGCTGGAAGATATGCTACCGTATATACTCGAGTATAAGCCGAGTTTTTCAGCACATTTTTTTGTGCTGAAAACGTCCCCCTCGGCTTATACTCGAGTCAAGAAAAAAAAAAAAAGTTCCCGGCCGCTCCGACGTGCTTGAGTTTTAAAAATGGCGCCGCCCGGCGCATTCATGTCATTGCGCACGCGCCGCCGCCGCTCGTGTAATTTCGGCTATTCCCGGCGCCGCTCGGGAGAGGCCGGGAATAGCCGAAAGTATACGAGCGGCGGCGGCGCGTGTGCAATGACGTGTCGGGGCCGGGCGGCGCCATTTTTAAAATGAAGGCGCCTCTGGAACAGGTAAGGGAAACTGCTGCACTACCTGCCATTCTGCAGGGCTGCGGGTATACTACAAGGGATGCAGTGCTGCGGCCATGGTCCCCCTTTACCATGCCCACAGCACTGCATCTCCTGTAGTATGCCCACAACCCCGGATCCTCTTGTACCATGCCAGTCACCCTGCATTATCCTGCACCATGCCAGTCACCCTGCATTATCCTGCACCATGCCAGTCACCCTGCATTCTCCTGCACCATGCCAGTCACCCTGCATTCTCCTGCACCATGCCAGTCACCCTGCATTCTACCGTACCATGCCAGTACCCTGCATTCTCCTGTACCATGCCAGTACCCTGCATTCTCCTGCACCATGCCAGTACCCTGCATTCTCCTGCACCATGCCAGTACCCTGCATTCTCCTGCACCATGCCAGTACCCTGCATTCTCCTGTACCCTGCCAGCCACCCTGCATTCTCCTGCACCATGCCAGCCACCCTGCATTCTCTTGTACCATGCCAGTCACCCTGCATTCTCCTGTACCATGCCAGTACCCTGCATTCTCCTGTACCATGCCCGCCGCCCTGCATTCTCCTGCACCATGCCCACCGCCCTGCATTCTCACCCTAGGCTTATACTCGAGTCAATCATTTTTCCCATCTTTTTGTGGTAAAAGTAGGGGCCTCGGCTTATACTCGGGTCGGCTTATACTCGAGTATATACGGTACTAATGGCAGGCCCCTTTCTTAAATGTCCATAGACCCGCACTACATGACCAGTGGCTGCAGGAGCAAGTACAAATGTACTGAGCCAGGCAGCAGGGGCTGAGGGAAGAGAGACAGTCCAGGTTCTCCAGCCACATTCATCTCTTTTGTAAGGTGTCACAGTTTAGCATACTTCCATTGCTCTCAACTTTGTGTCTACACATATTTCCACTGCTGTCACCAACACACCTGCACTCCTAACTCCATTTCTCCTGCACTCTCTCCACAACACTTGTACACCTAACTCACCCTTCCTCCACTCTTATTACCACACCAAATCCCACCCCTCCTCCTCTCTTGTCACCCCATCTGCAAACCTAACTCCACCCTTTCTGTGCACTCATGACCATACATGCATGCCTAACCTCACCCTTCTCCACTCTTACCACATCTACATGTCTAACTTCACTTCTCTTCTGTTTTCACCATCATACATGCATGACTAACCACACCCCTTCCACGCATTCACCAACACACCTATCTCCACCATTCTTCTTCACTCACCACCAAGCCTCAACATTTAAATCTATCCCTCTTCTGCTCTCACAACACCTACATGCTTAACACAACCGTGTCTTGATCTTCACTACCACACATGCACTACTTATCCACATCTAGCCACCTGTCCCTGTGCTCCTAACCCTCAACAGCACAATTGTATTCCTACCAACCCACCTTTGCTATCCACATTGTGCCTACATTCAACCCCCAGTTCTCACAGTCTTTCACAAGTCGCACCACACCAGGCTGTCCAGGAAGGCAATACATGTCAGCACTCCCCCACTCTTACTATCAAACCTACTTATGCCAGCCTCTTATCACTGCACTGTGTCTATGTGTCCCACTTCACTAGTGCACCTGCACCACCCCACTCTCACCACCACATCTGCACATGGTCCCTTCTGATAGCTGGGCCCACATGCCTCTCAACCTGCCTCCAACACCGAACCCTCTTGAGCTCTACACTCTACCTACATGCCCCCTTCTGTGGTCACCACCACACCAATACACCTGCATGCCCGCTTTCCACTGTGCCTAAACTTTCTTTACACCGCACCTATCTTGGAACAGGCACACATTTACTAGTATATAAAATATTTAGATTATATTTGCCACCTTTAAAGTGGAACTAAACCCTCATATTCTTTACAGTCAAGGAAGCTGCCATCTTAGTCTCTGTTTGATTTGCCATTGTCATGGTATTACACATGTCATCATTTATGACTCCAGCCATTTGATGGCTTGACAGTTTGGTTGAGAGTACAAGCAACTGTGACAGTTACATTTCATGGTAAGATTTGAATGTAACTGTTTTGAGAAACTGTTAGGCTCCTTTTACATAGAAACAGAGTGCCAAAACACTATACCTGTAGATTCCAGGCTACACTAGGGGGCAGTGTTTTGCATGATTCAGAGCATCGCACTGCTCCCTTTTTTTATTTTGAAAAAACTTTATTTGAAGTGTACACAACATACACTTTATTAATGGAAAAACACAGCAGTGCAATAAGCTGAGCTGGTGTACAGTGCCATGCGATTCTGTACAGTGCGCTGCAAACAAATGCAGCATGCCTGCATTTTATTGCAGCACACTGCAGGGCAGCCCCAGGCTGCATTGTAGTGTGAATGGGACACGCAGGAAAGAATTGTCCTTGTGGTTTACGTTTTGCAATGCACTAAAATGTCTGTCACCACACAATGTGTAAATTAGCCCTTAATTAAATGGGTTTAGTTCCGCTTTAAGGTTAATCTGTTTTTATGTACAAGGATACATAATTTTACATACAGCATTATTCCACATAATGTACCTGTGTAGTCCTGGAATGCTGGAATACTTTTTTGTGGGTATTTAATCAAGCCTATTTTCACAGTTCAAAGACGTTTTGTTGTTTTAATATTGCTTATGGGAAAAAGAATATTGTTATGTGTTTGTTTTAGTTTTAATTGGAAAAAGAAGAAATTGTTAAGTGTTTGTTCTAATTTTAATTGCAAATAGAAGACATCGTTATGTGTTTGTTTTTAAAAGCAGTAATAGGACTAATATGTTGTCACACTTAGTACAACAATTCTTTTTTATTAACTCTTTATTCATTTTGTTGTAAAGTACACTGCAACCTATTCATTTTGATAGAAGAGCATTTCATTTAAAGAGATAATATGTCTACGTATTTATTTTTCTGATATGAAAATGTTTAGGTTTGTCATTTCTGCTGACAGATTTGCATATACAAGAACTTCAATAAGGCCATCTCAGAGAGATAGGTAGATTCCAACCCTTATTCAACATCAATTATGGTAACCATTATAGAAATTTGTTAAAAAGATCCCGTCTAATAATCAACCCAATTACAATCAAAATTAAGATAGAGCCTCTCATCCTCAGCCAGGCCAGGGCCAAAAATGAAGAGTCGAACAAAGAGGGGGGCTAGAGGGGGTTGGTGAATACAGTCACAAAAGAAAAAGGATGTAAAATGTACAGGTATTTTAAACCTGAATTAAATAGATTTAACAAAAGAGAAAAAAGGCCATTTTGGATAAGGGTTTGCCTTTCCCTTGAAACTAAATAAGTTTCAGACTTTCAATGATCACAAAAAATATATTTGTAAACTAAACATTAAAAGATATTTGATTTCTAACCCAGTTAAAGATCAGAATAGAGTCACTACTAATATCCAGCACTCTAATTTATCTAACGTCTCATTGTCTAACCCACCTGGAGCCATGTTCTCCACTGTCAGGGTATTCTGCGATTTAGTCCTGAAAGATCTGGATAGTTTAAAGGTAACAAAAAAAAATAAAATACAAAATATGCTCGAGGTTGGAAAACATAAGCTACGTGATCGGAAAGATCTAATTGTTAGGCGCGCGGATAAGGGCGGAGGTATTGTGGTCCTAGAGAAGCAGGACTCTTTAAAGGACTTTTTAAAGACACTTGGCATGTTAATGATATTTTGAACTCTGTAAAATGTCAGGATGGTTTGTGTATGGGTACCGCCGATGTTACATCCTTATACACCATTATTCTTCAATTTATGGGTGTTGAAGCAGTTATATATTTTTGGAGTCAAAGCAATAATCACAAACCAGACGCTCCTGAGGTGCATTTAGGGTGGAGGGATAGAAATATTTCTATCCCTCCACCCTAAAGGCACCCCAGTAGTGCCTGGTTTGTGATTGTTGCTTTGACTTCTGGACTGGATTTTTTCCTATGGCTGCCCTGGGTGCAAATCTCTTTACTGAGCCATTAGTTGGCTAACAGCAGAACAACCGCTGGGAAGCCTCACAGGCTTACTTCTATCCCTCCACCCTACAGGCACCACAGGAACGCCTGGGTTGTGATTATTGCTTTGACTTCTTTTATATATTTTTAGGATTTAAAGTCTAATGTTAATGTTTTATTATGGAGTTACCTAAGTTTTCTGCCACCCATAACTATTTTTCATTCGATGGATAATATTTTCTTCTTTCTGGACTTGAGGATTAAGCTAGATGGTGACAAGTAAGGATGATCGAACTTTTGAAAAGTTTGGTTCGGCCAGAACATCCGAACTTCCCGAAAGTTCGGCCCGGAATTCAGAACCCCATTGAAATCAATGGGACCCGAACTTCGGTAATCAAAAAACACAATTTTTAAGCCCTAAAACCCAATAAACGCCCCTAAAAAGTGCCCAGGGTTCTGGGTCATGCCCCATTAACTATTAATCACACAAAAAAAGTTCTTAAAAATTGTCATTTTTGATAAAAAAAGCCAATTATTGAAAAAATTAAAAAAAAAAAAAAGAGATTTTTTGATTTTTACTTTGGATTTAGTATCTGGGGGGTCTAAAAGGTGTACATGTGAAGTTTCAGCTCTGTAGCATGTCCAGAACCATGAAAAAAAAAAAAGATAATTTTTCAGTAGAACAGGGATGTAGCATGTCCAGAACCAGAAAAAAAAGATTGTTTGTATTAGAACACTTTCTTTCAGGACAGGTAGTTAGTTTCTCTCCCGGTTTAATAGCAGGCATTTTTTGGGGTTCTTTGCAGTCAGGAAAAACATCTGAACTTGTGTATAGTGGTACTGTGCACAAGTTCTGATGTTTTGCCTGCCATTTACAAGAATATATTTCTGCTACTATCACACCTATATATGTCTAGGGGTATATATTCAGACATATATGTTTATATATACCCCTTATACACATGTTCAGATGTTTTGCCTACCTCCAAAACCCCCCAAAAAATGCCAGCAAAAACAGACCTGGGCATTTTTTTTTGATGCTAGCGTTTTTTTGGCATTTTTTTGGGTTCTTTTGAGGCAGGCAAAACATCTGAACATGTGTATAGGGGGTATATATAGACATATATGTCTGAATATATACCCCTAGACATATATAGGTGTGATAGTAGCAGAAATATATTCCTGTAAATGATTTCATTAGCGCAAGCATTTATTTCTGCTACTATCACACCTATATATGTCTAGGGGTATATATTCAGACATATATGTCTATATATACCCCCTATACACATGTTCAGATGTCATGTCTGACATCAAACATGTCCTCAAAAAAGCACTGGCAGTGGCAGCCCCTGCAGCATAAAAAATGCTTGGCTGGTGAGAAGCCATATTCCAGTTACGAAGCTATTCAGAGAAATGATAATTTCTCTATAGCGGTCACCCTGCTATGGAAGGGTTTTGTCACCCTGCCATTAACCCTACACTACGGTCCCCTTACACTTAACACTTTCCCTACAGAAACTCAATTTTTGAAGCTAACTTAAGTGTAAAGGAGCACTCTAACTACACTAGATATCCCTTTCCTCACACTAAAAATAGCTAAATGACACTTTTAAAGTAAAATTAACAGAACTGCTTCCATTCTCTTCCATGTCCAGTATAACAATGCTAGGAATATGGCGGGGCGATCTTATATACTGGGGGGCGTATTCACTAATGATTGGTCTAGGGACCCCCTAGTCACTCCAATCACATTCCTAGCATTCTCCTGCCCCCTCAATTGGCTTTTGCTAATGGTTCTGGTCCAATCACGGGCTTTTAAAGCCCATTTCCTGAAGCATTGCATTTTGGGCGGTTCTGGTTGCCGAATTCCGAACTTTTTGGGCAAAAAGTTCTAAATTCGGCCGAACCTCGAACACCCAATGTTCGGGTCGAACCAATGGTGGACCCGAACCGTTCGATCATCCCTAGTGACAAGTGGGTAATTTTATTCTATTGTATAGTTTCCACCATTGTTTTTGCTTAACATCTGTTACGTGAAGCCAATTTATGTGAATCAGGCACAACTGTTCATTTTCAATCAGGAAGATTTTTTTTTTTTATATACAGGCTGATGTTATGAGGCAGAGAATAATTGAAAAGAGTTACGAGGCTGAGATGCTAAATGCTACTATTTCTCAGGTTAAGGAGATTGATAGGAGTAATCTTTTGGTGCAGAGGTTGAGGTTTGATGACCAGGAGTCTAACAAGTTTGCCTGGTCACTGATCACATCCTTCTCTGCACAACATTATGCCGGAAAAAAACATTATAAAAAGTAATTGGCATATACTTACAAATGATAGAGTCTTAGGTCCAGAGTGGGCCTGAGAAACTGCAAGTTATATTTAGGGGAGTTCCTTTCTTGAGGAATTGGGTTGCCCCTAATGTTTTGGATAAACCAGTCAGGCCTTTCTTTTTTCATACCCATGTACAGTGAGGGAAAAAGTGTTTGATCCTCTTCTATTTTGTACATATGTCTACTGACAAAGAAATGATTAGTCTATAATTTTAAGGCTAGGTTTATTTTAACAGTGAGAGAATGAATCACAACAAAAATATCCAGAAAACGCAATTCACAAAAGTTATAAATTGATTTGTATTTTAATGAGTGAAATAACTCATGACTTAGTACTTGGTGGCAAAATCCTTGTTAGCAATCACAGAGGTCAGATGTTTCTTGTAGTTGACCACTAGGTTTGCACACATCTCAGGAGGGATTGTGTCCCACTCCTCTTTGCAGATCCTCTCCAAGTCATTAAGGTTTTGAGGCTGATGTTTGGTAACTCGAACCTTCAGCTACCTCCACATATTTTCTATGGGATTAGGGTCTGGAGACTGGCTAGGTTACTCCAGGACCTTAATGTGCTTCTTCTTGATCCACTCCCATGTTGCCTTGGCCTTGTGTTTTGGGTCATTTTCATGCTGGAATACCCATCCACAACCTATTTTCAATGCCCTGGCCAAGGGAAGGAGGTTCTCATCCAAGATTTGATGGTACATGGCCCTGTCCATCATCCCTTTGATGCGGGGAAGTTTTCTTGTCCCCTTAGCAGAAAAATCCCCCCAAATGTTTCCACCTCCATGTTTGACAGTGGGGATGGTGTTCTTGGGGTTATAGGCAGCATTCCTCCTCCTCCAAACATATCGAGTTGAGTTGATACCAGAGAGCTCGATTTTGATCTCATCTGACCACAACACTTTCACCCAGTTCTCCTCTTAATCATTCAAATGTTCATTAATTTCAGTTGGGCCTGTACATGTGCTTTTCTGAGCAGGGGGACCTTGCAGGCACTGCATGATTTCAGTTCATCGCAGCATAGTGTGTTACCAATTGTTTTCTTGGTGACTATGGTCCCAGCTGCCTTGAGTTTATTGACAAGATTCTCCATGTAGTTCAGGTCTGATTCTTCACCATTCTCATGATCATTGAAACTCCATGAGGTGAGTTCTTGCATGGAGCCCAAGACCGAGAGATATTGACAGTTATTTTGTGTTTCTTCCATTTGCAAAAATTCAGACCAACTGTTGTAACCCTCTCACCAAGCTGCTGGGTGATGGTCTTGTAGCCATTTCAGCCTTGTGTAGGTCTAAAATCTTTTCCCTGACATCCTTGGACAACTCTTTGGTCTTGGCCATGGTGGAGAGATTGAAATCTGATTGATTGATTGATTGATTGCTTCTGTGGACAGGTGTCCTTTATACAGGTTTCAATCTGAGATTAGGAGCACTACCTTTAAGATAGTGCTTCTTATCTCAGCTTGTTACCTGTATAGAAGACACCTGGGCGCCAGAAATCTAGCTTATTGATAGGGGATCAAATACTTACTTCACACATTAAAATGGAAATCAATTTATAACTTTTTTGAAATGTGTTTTTCTGGATATTTTTATTGGTATTCTGTCTCTCCCTGTTAAAATAAACCTACCATTACAATTAAAGACTAATCATTTCTTTGCCAGTGGGCAAAAATGCAAAATCAGCAAGGGATGCTACTTTGTTCCATCACTGTAGAAAGTGTCAGGTTTGTCAGGTTAATTATTGCTGGAACAGAAAAATGTGTTCCTTTGACCCTTCAGTTACCGGTAGAACTTATAAGATCAGTCCTTCATAACTTGTTCATCTACTCATGTTGTGCAGATGTTACAGTGGTACTATCTTTATGGGGATAGATAAATGTATCCCTCATTGGAGAGGCAACCACTCAAGGAGGAAAGTGTGTCATTTGGGGACCAAATGGATTTATATCCTGAAGGTTTATTTCCCCAATGGTTTAAACATTGATTATTGAGATGATCATTGACATCACTGCTTTTATTAGCAATAGTAAATATTTTCCTTCTATCTGCTCTGACTTTTAATATTGGGTTTTTAAATATTGGATTTTGAATTTATTGATTTCACAGATTTTAATTTCTAATGATTTTTTCTTATTTATATATTAATGTTGTATATTCAAAATATAATTATATGAAATTATGCACTTATGTTTATATATTTATTGTTAGACAAGAATACATGAATTTGAGATATTTGTTAAACTTTTGGCTCTCTAGGGATATCAGATGAACTATTATTTAATAATTTTTATAGCTTTATGTAGTTTTTTAATCATCATTTTCAATATTTAAAGTGGTGACCCTAAATTTCCTCAAGATGGTGCTAGTAATGGTATTCAGTCCTGAGAAACCTTATTGAATCCAGAAAGGGCTTGGTACTCTTTTTTATATAATTGTATTTTTATTAAAGAATTTTGAAAACATGTACAGAGTGGGTCACAAAGGGACATATCAAACATTGATATAAATACAACAATTCACAGACAAATGAGATTCCAAGGAGCCTAAACCTTTCCAAAATTAGGAGGAGGAAAAAGTTAGAAGGGGAGGTAACAAAAGAGAAAACACTGTGAAAGGAAAGGATGAAAAAAGGAGAGAAAACCATGAAGTATGAAGGGCATAGTTTATTACAGTATGACCTGAGAAATGTTGGAGTATGATAACTTAAAGTCGCAAGCTACCCAAGAGGAGCCAAGGCATGGCATGGGGTGCGAGGGGTGCGAGGGGCAATCCGCGATACGGGGAAGTGGAATCCCCTGCGGCCTCTTTCAATGTCGGGCCCAAGGGGGAACCAAAAGATGAGGTGTCCCAAGCATCCCATGCCTTGTTAAAGTGAGGTATGGTGTCACCCACCAGAGCCGTCAAATATTCCATTCTGCATATTTCAGCAATAACCTTCAACAAGTGGGTCAGGTTAGGTGGGTTAGTTGATAGCCAGTGTAGTGGAATTACCCTCTTAGCTGCCAGCAAAATAAACAAGGCAAGTTTGTTAGAAAATTTACCTATGGAGGGGAAGGGAAGGCCCAAGAGATAATGTAGTGGATCCAATGCTAATGGAGAATCCAGAACCTTTTGGAGCAGGGACATCACAGAGGACCAAAAAGGTATAATAAGCTCACATTGCCAAAAAATATGAACTTTGCCACAACGATAACAAAAGGGAGAAAGAGTGCGATTTTGGCAATGGGGAACTTCTGGGGTTCTGTAACAGAAGAGTAATATTTTATAGGCTTTCTATCTCTGCTCCACGCATCTAGAAATCTTAGATGTTGATGACCATATTCTGTCCCAAACAGGGACGGGGATTTGACACTGAAGAATGGAGGACCATTTCCTCATATAGGAATGGGTCTCAAGAGTCAATGGGGTGGCCTCGTGTAGGATCTTGTAGATAGAAGAAATAAGATAAAGTTGATGAGGGCCATGAGCACAGAGAATTTCAAATGCAGTGCGTTTGGACAGAAACAGCGAAGGCAACAGGGAGGAGAAGAAATGTTAAATTTAGAGGTACAGATAAAAGGCCTGTTTACGGATATGGTGTTTAGATTGTAAGTCCGTAAAGGTGCAGAACCTATGAGTAAGTGGGTGAACAAAATGGCAAAGTTGAAAGAGACCTGCCTGCGCCCAAGGCAACACTCAGGATAGTGACAGACCATCAGAGAGGAGGGGGTTGAAGAGTACATCAGTCAAGGGGGGGGCATGGCGAGGAGAGAGAGAACTGGTTCACACAAGTATGCCAGATCTTAACAGAAAACAACATGGTAGCTAGGCAAAGAATCTGAAGTTTAGGATCTAATGAGGAAGAGGTGGACTATATCAAAGAACAGGGGTGGTACGGAGACAGAGAACCCATCTCGATCTCCAACCACTGGTTCGGTGCCTCCTGTGAAATCCAAGAAGCTATCGAATGGAGGTGGGAAGCAAAGTAATATTTGAGGATATCAGGAGTGCCCAGTCCGCCCCTGTTTCTGGGGGAGAAGACCACTGAGCTTGCCACTCGGTGGGCTCTGTTGTTCCAAATAAAGTTCAAGAACCAGTTAGGATCAGTTAGGACATTGGGATCTGCACCAGGAGTGTTTCAAAGAAGTAAAGCAATTTAGGCAATATAGACATTTTCAGGACATTAATCCTACCTAGCCAGGAAATAGGGTAGGAGCTCCAGCGAGTAAGCATGTTCCTAATATCCTTGAACAGGGGAAGATAATTGGCCTGATAAAGGGATGAGTATGTGGGGGTAAACAAAACTCCTAAATATTTAAGGGCAGACAAGGACCATTTATAAGGGTAAGTTTGCTGCAACGCCAGGAGATCTTCAGGGGGAATGTGGAGGGGCAAGGCCTTAGTCTTGGAAGTGTTAATTTTATAGCCTGATAGGAGGCTAAATTTGTTTAACAGGGCATGGAGGGACGGGATGGAAAGACGAGGATATGTCAATGTCAGCAGGATGTCATCTGCAAAGAGGGATAACTTATACTCACTTTGATGCATGGGGACTCCCCAGATGTCTGGGTGGGGCCAGATGGCCGCTGCCAGGGGCTCTAGGCATGATATAAAAAGAAGGGGAGATAGCAGACAGCCTTGCCTGGTGTCATTGGACATGCAGAAGGTCTAAACAAAAGAAAGAAGAAAGCCTGACCTGGGAGGTAGGGGTGTCATAAAGAGCTTGCAATGCTGAAATGAAAGGTCCTCTGAAACCAAATCTAGACAACGTAGCGAACATATAAGGCCAGCTCAGGCGATCAAACGCCTTTTGGGCATCCAGGCTAAGAATAATAGTGGGCGTTTTACCCTATTTAACATATCAATTAAATCTATGGTGCGCCTAGTGTTGTCTCCAGCATGTCTAGTTGGAACAAAACCTACCTGGTCCCTGACTAGACATGGCCTTGTGGTTCACTCGGCGGTCGGTTCGCGATGTATTTTGCTTGTTCGCTACCCGCCAAATTTGCGAACACATGGCGTCGTTCGCGGCGTATTTTGCTGTCAGTTTAACCCATGTGAGCTAATTTTTGGAGCCTATACAGGTCGCCACTTACTTGTGTATACTGTGAACGCCTACTGTACATCTAGCCATCATATACTACGTTCTTTGCTGTCAGTTCAACCCATGTGAGCTAATTTTTGCAGCCTATACAGGCCAACACTTACTGTTCTGTTTACTGTGAATGCCTACTGTACCTCTAGCCATCATATACTACGTTCTTTGCTATCAGTTCAACCCATGTGAGCTAATTTTTGCAGCCTATACAGGCCGAAACTTACTTCTGTATACTGTGTGAATGCCCAATGTACCTTTAGCCATCATATACTAAGTTCTTTGCTGTCAGTTCAACCCATGTGAGCTAATTTCTGGAGCCTATACAGGTCGCCACTTACTTGTGTATACTGTGAAGGCCTACTGTACCTCTAGCCATCATATACTACGTTCTTTGCTGTCAGTTCAACCCATGTGAGCTCATTTTTGCAGCCTATACAGGCTGACACTTACTGTTCTGTGTACTGTGAATGCCTACTGTACCTCTAGCCATCATATACTACGTTCTTTGCTGTCAGTTCAACCCATGTGAGCTAATTTTTGCCGCCTATACAGGCCGCCACTTACTTCTGTATACTGTGAACGCCTACTGTACCTCTAGCCATCAAAAACAAAGTTCTTTGCTGTCAGTTCAAACCATGTGAGCTAATTTTTGGAGCCTATACAGGCCGACACTTACTTATGTATCCTGTGAACGCCTACTGTACCTCTAGCCATCAAAACCGACGTTCTTTGCTGTCAGTTAAACCCATGTGGGCTAATTTTTGGGGCCTTTTATGGCCGACACTTACTTTACTTACTGTATCATGTGCATGCCTAATGTACCTTCAGCTACAGAATACTACGTTCTTATCTGTCAGGTAAACGCATGTGGGCTAATTTTTGGGGCCTGGAATGGCCGACACTTACTTCTTTATCCTGTGAATGCCTAATTTTTCAGACTGGAAATGAAAAACAATGGGTCTGTAAAGGTTCCCGCCAAATTGTGGAATGGATGCGGACCCATTTTACAGATGTTTGAATGGACCCTATATGTATTAGACAATGTATTTACCGGCTGCTGTCAGTTCTGGCTGATTTATGAAAAAAATATATATATTTTTTTGCTATGAAAAAAAAATTAGGGCAACTTTTTCAATTGCAATACTTCTGTTATGACATTGTCCATGTGCTGGGACTATTTGTGCACAGCTAGTACGTCTTTTGTGGCTGCAAATATGACCTGAAGTTTTTTAAAGTTTGCCTCCCATTAAAGTCAATGGGGCCCGCCGCCCTGGCCGATGTTCATCCATCCCTATCCTTGACTATTAATTTAGAGAGTAGATGAGAGAGGCGATTAGCAAGGACTTTTGTGAATAGCTTATAATCAGAATTCAGCAGTGCTATGGGCCTATAGTTGTCGGGGAGGGACAGACCCTTACCTGGCTTTGGGATTACTGTAATAAAAGAGTGAAAGAATGAGGAATGAGGGACCTTACCATCCAGTAGTGAATTGTAAAAGGATAACATGTGGGGGCCAGGATATGTAGATAGGTCTTAAAATAGGTGTTGGGTAGACCATCAGGGCCTGGGGATTTGTGGGTGGGTAGGTGTTTGACTGTAGCAGAGAGTTCCTCAAGTGTAATAGGGGCATTCAATTGTTGGCGATTCGAAGGGGTCAAATGCGGTAGGGAGATATCCTCTAGAAAAGAGTGCAGGGAATCCTGAGAGAAGGGTGGTCGAAGAGGTGGAGTGAGGCAATTGTAAAGGTTCTGAAGAAATTCCCCAAAAACCTTGGCCATGGCCTGGGGGCAATGGATAGGTGACCCGTTCGGCTGTATCAAGGTATCAGGAAAAGTGGAATTGAGCCTAGAGACAAGCATTCTATGGGGTTTGTTAGAAAACTCGTAGAATTTCTGTTTCGCCGAAAACAAAGATTTACAAGTGGCAGATGAAGTCAGGGATATGAGTTGGTAACGCAGGCCAGTATCCAAGTGGAGACAAGTCACTGTGGGGGAAGCCAAAAGGCGCCGCTCAGCAATTTTCAACTTTTCCAGTAAGGCCACTTTCTGAGCAGCCATGTTCTTCTTCTGGCATGAGCCAAGGGATATACATTGAATCATTCAATTGCCAATGGCAATTCCTAGGGAAAGCCCCCGAGAGAGATAAATCTAGAGAAAGTGGAGCGTGATCAGACCAGGTAATTTAACCTAGGTCAGATGACACTACATTAGTCAAAAGAGGTGCAGAGACAAAGAAATAATCTAATCTGGTAAACATTAGGGTTGAGCGGACACCTAGATGTCCGTGTTCGACGGGTTCGGCCGAACTTTAAAAAAAAGTCCGGGTCCGTGTCCCGGACTTTTACCGAACTTTTCCCGGACACCGAACCCCATTGAAGTCAATGGGGACCCGAACTTTAAGGCACTAAAATGGCTCTAAAACACCAAAGGAAAGGGCTAGAGTGCTGCAAATGGCAGCAAAACGTAATTAAGAGCATGGCAAGTGCTCTGCAAACAAATGTGGATAGGGAAATAACTTAAAACAACAAAAAAAAACAGAAAAATAAAACAATGTTCTTCTTCATCTCTGAAGGACGAGGCCCATATGGAGTAGGAGGGAGGTTGAGGTGGTGGTGGATGTGGCGGTGACATAGGCGTGCGCACAGGGTGTGCTGGGTGTGCCTGGGCACACCCTAATCACCTAGGGCACATAGCATTGCCAGTGAGGAGATGGGAAAGATCTCCCTGGGACCTGCTCTGCTCTATTTCTCCTTGCCTACAGGTACATGGCCCCGATACATTACTCTCCCTGCTGGCAAACACATGCATGTGTATTTCAACTTTGGGGTGCACACCTTAATGCAATAGGCTGCGCACACCTATGGGCGGTGTAGGTGGAAGCGGCGGTGGAGGAGGACCAGGGCCGGATTAACAGCATCATGGGCTTGGTGCTGAGGATTTTGAAGGGCCTTAAGGGCCGTGCCTTGCCATGCACCCAGAGGAGGAAGGGTGCAGCCATGCATGCCTAATTCAACATGGGATGCTGTCTCTGAAGCCCATAAACACATCCATGCATCGCCAACTGTCCCTCCTTGTCCGGCCTTCACGCTGTGTGGGGAGGTTCTGAGGGTGCTGCCTGGGGAAGCGAGCATAGAAGCCAGACTTCTGTGTTTACAAGTGACAGAAGAGCGGTAACAGTGAATATGGCCAACCCGGGGCCTATATAAAAGGTAGGGGCCTGGAGCTGCAGCTCCAATAGCCCCTACATTAATCTGGCCCTGAGGAGGAGGACGAGGTAGCCAACACTGCTTCTTTTCAAAAATTTTAAATGAGGGTACACCCCAAAAGAGTGAGAAAGAGCAAAAATGGAACAATGGGTGGGTAAGGTCGGTATCCATTGCTATTCTGCATAAGGTACGGAAAAGTCCCGTGGGATCCATGCCTGGTTCATTTTAATGAACGTGAGCTTGTCCACATTGTCTCTGGACAGGCGGCTGCGCTTGTCTGTTATAACGCCCCCAGCCGTGCTAAATACCCGTTCAGATAATACACTGGCTGCAGGGCACGCCAGCACCTCCAAGGCGTAAAGGGCAAGCTCAGGCCATGTGCCCAATTTGGAGACCCAGAAGTTGAAGGGGGCAGACCCGTCATTCACTACATGTAGGCGTGTGCACACATACTGCTCCACCATGTTGGTAAAATGCTGCCTCCTGCTAAGACGTTCCATCTGAGCTGCTGGTGCTGCTGTTTGTTGTGGCGTGCTGACAAAGCTTTTCCACATTTCGGCCATGCTAACCCTGCCTTCTGAGGTGCTGGCGGTGCCCTGGTTGCGTTGGCGACCTCCTCCTCCTCCTCCTCTGCCTTGTGCTTCCACTGTGGCCCCGCTGTCAGATGGGAATGCCAGCAGCATGGCGTCTACCAGCGTGCGCTTGTACTCGCGCATCTTGCGATCGCGCTCCAGTGAGTGAATTAAGGACGGTACGTTGTCCTTGTAACGGGGATCCAGCAGCGTGGCCACCCAGTAATCAGCACAAGTTAGAATGTGGGCAACTCGGCGGTCGTTGTGGAGACACTGCAGCATGTAATCGCTCATGTGTGCCAGGCTGCCCAGAGGCAACGAAAGGCTGTCCTCTGTGGGAGGTGTATCGTCCGTGTCCTCTGTATCCCCCCAGCCACGCACCAGTGATGGCCATGAGCTGGCCTGGGTGCCACCCTGCTGTGAACATGGTTCCATCTCCTCCTCCAGCTCCTCCTCCTCCTCATCCTCCTCATCCTCCAGAACTGTGCCCCTGCTGGACAATTGCGTCCCTGGCGTTTGCGTGTGCAGGAACCCACCCTCGGAGCCCCTTGCGAATGACTGCCCTGAAAGCCTTGGAAATGTTACCTCTTCATCCTCCTCCTCCTCCTCATCCTGTGCCACATCCTCTTCCATCATCGCCCGAATTGTTTTTTCAAGGAGGCATAGAAGTGGGATAGTTAAGCTGAGAACGGCGTCATTGCCACTGGCCATGTTGGTGGAGTACTCAAAACAGCGCAACAAGGCACACAGGTCTCGCATGGAGGCCCAGTTATTGGTGGTGAAGTGCTGTTCCGCAGAGCGACTCACGCGTGCGTGCTGCAGCTGAAACTCCACTATGGCCTGCTGCTGCTCGCACAGTCTTTCCAGCATGTGCAAGGTGGAGTTCCACCTTGTGGGCACGTCACATATGAGGCGGTGAGCGGGAAGGCCGAAGTTACGCTGCAGCGCTGCCAGGCGAGCAGCAGCAGGGTGAGAACGCCGAAAGTGCGCACAAACGGCCCGCACTTTCTGCAGCAGCTCTGACATATCGGGGTAGTTTTTAAGGAACCTCTGCACCACCAAATTCAGCACATGCGCCAGGCAAGGGATGTGCGTCAAACCGGCTAGGCCCAGAGCTGCTATGAGATTTTGCCCGTTATCGCACACCACCAGGCCGGGCTTGAGGCTCGCTGGCAGCAACCACTCATTTGTCTGCTGTTCCATGCTCCTCCACAACTCCTGCGCGGTGTGTGGTTTGTCCCCCAAACAGGCAAGTTGTAAAACTGCCTGCTGTCGTTTACCCCTGGCCGTGCTGAAGTTGGTGGTGAAGGTGTTACGCTGTCCGGATGAGGAGGCGGTAGAGGATGAGGAAGCGGAGTAGGAGGAGTTAGGAACAGGAGGCAAACTGAAGCGCCCTGCAATCCTCGGTGGTGGAAGGACATGCGCCAAATTGCTATCCGCCTCAGGCCCATCCGCCACTGCATTTACCCAGTGTGCCGTTAGGGAGATATAACGCCCCTGACCGTGCTTACTGGTCCACGTATCCGTAGTTAGGTGGACCTTGGCACAGATGGCGTTGCGCAGTGCACACCTGATATTTTCCCCCACTTGGTTGTGCAGGGAAGGGATGGCTTGCCTGGAAAAGTAGTGGCGGCTGGGCACGACGTACTGTGGGACAGCCACCGACATAAGGTTTTTAAAACTGTGCGTCTCCACCAGACGGAATGACAGCATTTCAAAGGCCAATAATTTTGAAATGCTGGCATTCAGGGCCAGGGATCGCGGGTGGGTAGGGGGGTACTTCCTCTTCCTCTCAAGTGTTTGGGAGATGGAAAGCTGAACGCTTCCACGGGACATTGTGGAGATGGTTGTTGGTGACCCAGGTGGTGGTGTTGCTGACAGATCGTCTGTTTGCGGGGTGGCAGGTGCCGGTATCACTACAGATGTGGCTGGAGCGGCCGAGACTGCAGCAGAAGAGGAAGCAGGATGAGCCAGAGACGTTTCTTGGTTTTGAAGGTGTGTACTCCACTGCAGCTCGTGCTTTGCACTTAGATGCCTGATCATGCAGGTTGTGCTCAGGTTGAGAAGGTTTATGCCTCGTTTCAAGCTCTGATTGCACAGGGTGCAAACCACTCGTGTCCTGTCATCAGCACATTTTCTAAAGAACTTCCACGCTAGAGAACTCCTTTGAGCTGACTTTGGTGCGCTCGTTCCCTTGCTGCGTTGGGCAGTAGCGGGCGTAGTGTCTAGTGCACGGCCGCTCCGCTTCTGCACCCTGCTCCCTCTTCTGCTGTGCTGGTGGCTCTGTGCGACCACCGCCTCTTCCTCCAAACTACTCAGGTCACCTGCATGACATTCATTCCATGTGGGGTCGAGGACCTCATCGTCCTCCACATCATCTTCCACCCAGTCTTCACCCCTGCCCTCCTTGTCGGTCTCCACAATGCTGAACGCCGCAGCAGTTGGCACCTGCGTTTCGTCATCATCGGAGACGTGCTGCGATGATCCTTGCATGTACTCATCTTGAGAAATAAGTGGTTGGGCATCGCTGCACTCAATCTCTTCCACTTCTGGGGCAGGGCTAGGTGGATGGCCCTGGGAAACCCTGCTGACAGAGTCCTCAAAAAGAATAAGAGACTGCTGTATGGCTTGGGGCTCAGACTGCTGGCCTGATTTGCAAGGGGGTGAGGTGAAAGACGGTTGGACATTGGCTGCAGGTGCCAACTCTGACCTTTCTGCAGTAGACTGGGTGGGAGACAATGTGAAGGAACTGGAGGCACTGTCAGCAGCAAACCAATCTACTATCGCCTCAACTTGTTCTGGCCTCATCACTTCTAGGGGCGTTTGATGCCCTACCAAATACTGATGCAGGTTCTGGCACAGATCGACCACGTCCTCTCCTTGCAACAGGAGCTCTACCAGCAGCACCACGACCCAGGCCACGGCCCTTATTTGACGGTCTCCTCATATTTCTGTAATTTAAGATCTTGCCCTAGAAAGGTTTTTATTGAATAGCGGAATAGGAAATATGATCCAAAAAAGTGTATGTATCTCGCACGTACAAAACCACACTAGGCCCCAATTACTATTGTTTCTACCCCTAAAAGGATGGATGAGGAGTAGGAGGAGTATGGAACAGACAGCACCCTCAAATCTTCAGAAGTATGAGATGAACCCCAAAAACTTGGAAAGGTGGATCTCACACGTACCGACACAGACTATCCCGCAATTCAATTGATCCTCAAAGGTTTTTATTGAATAGCGGAATAGGAAATATGATCAAAAAAAGTGTATGTATCTCGCACGTACACAACCACACTAGGCCCCAATTACTATTGTTTGTACCCCTAAAAGGATGGATGAGGAGTAGGAGGAGGAGTATGGAACAGGCAGCACCCTCAAATCTTCAGAAGTATGAGATGAACCCCAAAAACTTGGAAAGGTGGATCTCACACGTACCGACACAGACTATCCCGCAATTCAATTGATCCTCAAAGGTTTTTATTGAATAGCGGAATAGGAAATATGATCAAAAAAGTGTATGTATCTCGCACGTACACAACCACACTAGGCCCCAATTACTATTGTTTGTACCCCTAAAAGGATGGATGAGGAGTAGGAGGAGGAGTATGGAACAGGCAGCACCCTCAAATCTTCAGAAGTATGAGATGAACCCCAAAAACTTGGAAAGGTGGATCTCACACGTACCGACACAGACTATCCCGCAATTCAATTGATCCTCAAAGGTTTTTATTGAATAGCGGAATAGGAAATATGATCAAAAAAAGTGTATGTATCTCGCACGTACACAACCACACTAGGCCCCAATTACTATTGTTTGTACCCCTAAAAGGATGGTTGAGCAGTAGGAGCAGGAGTATGGAACAGGCAGCACCCTCAAATCTTCAGAAGTATGAGATGAACCCCAACAACTTGGAAAGGTGGATCTCACACGTACCGACACAGACTATCTCGCAATTGAATTGATCCCCAAAGGTTTTAATTGAATAGCGGAATAGAAAATATGATCAAAAAGAAAGTGTATGTATCTCGCACGTACACCACCACACTAGGCCCCAACTACTATTGTTTGTACCCCTAAAAGGATGGTTGAGCAGTAGGAGGAGGAGTATGGAACAGGCAGCACCCTCAAATCTTCAGTAGTATGAGATGAACCCCAAAAACTTGGAAAGGTGGATCTCTCTCACACGTACCAACACAGACTATCCCCCAATTTAACTGATCCCCAAAGGTTTTTGATTAAATAGCGGAATAGAAAATATGATCCAAAAAAAGTGTATGTATATCACACGTACACAACCACACTAGGCCCCAATTACTATTGTTTGTACCCCTAAAAGGCTAGATGAGGAGTAGGGGGAGTATGGAACAGGCAGCACCCTCAAACCTTCAGAAGTATGAGATGAACCCCAACAACTTGGAAAGGTGGATCTCTCTCACACGTACCAACACAGACTATCCCCCAATTTAACTGATCCCCAAAGGTTTTTGATTAAATAGCGGAATAGAAAATATGATCCAAAAAAAGTGTATGTATATCACACGTACACAACCACACTAGGCCCCAATTACTATTGTTTGTACCCCTAAAAGGCTAGATGAGGAGTAGGGGGGGTATGGAACAGGCAGCACCCTCAAACCTTCAGAAGTATGAGATGAACCCCAACAACTTGGAAAGGTGGATCTCTCTCACACGTACCAACACAGACTATCCCCCAATTTAACTGATCCCCAAAGGTTTTTGATTAAATAGCGGAATAGAAAATATGATCCAAAAAAAGTGTATGTATATCACACGTACACAACCACACTAGGCCCCAATGACTATTGTTTGTACCCCTAAAAGGCTAGATGAGGAGTAGGGGGGGTATGGAACAGGCAGCACCCTCAAACCTTCAGAAGTATGAGATGAACCCCAACAACTTGGAAAGGTGGATCTCTCTCACACGTACCAACACAGACTATCCCCCAATTTAACTGATCCCCAAAGGTTTTTGATTAAATAGCGGAATAGAAAATATGATCCAAAAAAAGTGTATGTATATCACACGTACACAACCACACTAGGCCCCAATTACTATTGTTTGTACCCCTAAAAGGCTAGATGAGAAGTAGGGGGGGTATGGAACAGGCAGCACCCTCAAACCTTCAGAAGTATGAGATGAACCCCAACAACTTGGAAAGGTGGATCTCTCTCACACGTACCAACACAGACTATCCCCCAATTTAACTGATCCCCAAAGGTTTTTGATTAAATAGCGGAATAGAAAATATGATCCAAAAAAAGTGTATGTATATCACACGTACACAACCACACTAGGCCCCAATTACTATTGTTTGTACCCCTAAAAGGCTAGATGAGGAGTAGGGGGGGTATGGAACAGGCAGCACCCTCAAACCTTCAGAAGTATGAGATGAACCCCAACAACTTGGAAAGGTGGATCTCTCTCACACGTACCAACACAGACTATCCCCCAATTTAACTGATCCCCAAAGGTTTTTGATTAAATAGCGGAATAGAAAATATGATCCAAAAAAAGTGTATGTATATCACACGTACACAACCACACTAGGCCCCAATTACTATTGTTTGTACCCCTAAAAGGCTAGATGAGGAGTAGGGGGGGTATGGAACAGGCAGCACCCTCAAACCTTCAGAAGTATGAGATGAACCCCAACAACTTGGAAAGGTGGATCTCTCTCACACGTACCAACACAGACTATCCCCCAATTTAACTGATCCCCAAAGGTTTTTGATTAAATAGCGGAATAGAAAATATGATCCAAAAAAAGTGTATGTATATCACATGTACACAACCACACTGGGCCCCAATTACTATTGTTTGTACCCCTAAAAGGCTAGATGAGGAGTAGGGGGAGTATGGAACAGGCAGCACCCTCAAACCTTCAGAAGTATGAGATGAACCCCAACAACTTGGAAAGGTGGATCTCTCTCACACGTACCAACACAGACTATCCCCCAATTTAACTGATCCCCAAAGGTTTTTGATTAAATAGCGGAATAGAAAATATGATCCAAAAAAAGTGTATGTATATCACACGTACACAACCACACTAGGCCCCAATTACTATTGTTTGTACCCCTAAAAGGCTAGGAGTAGGGGGAGTATGGAACAGGCAGCACCCTCAAACCTTCAGAAGTATGAGATGAACCCCAACAACTTGGAAAGGTGGATCTCTCTCACACGTACCAACACAGACTATCCCCCAATTTAACTGATCCCCAAAGGTTTTTGATTAAATAGCGGAATAGAAAATATGATCCAAAAAAAGTGTATGTATATCACACGTACACAACCACACTAGGCCCCAATTACTATTGTTTGTACCCCTAAAAGGCTAGGAGTAGGGGGAGTATGGAACAGGCAGCACCCTCAAACCTTCAGAAGTATGAGATGAACCCCAACAACTTGGAAAGGTGGATCTCTCTCACACGTACCAACACAGACTATCCCCCAATTTAACTGATCCCCAAAGGTTTTTGATTAAATAGCGGAATAGAAAATATGATCCAAAAAAAGTGTATGTATATCACACGTACACAACCACACTAGGCCCCAATTACTATTGTTTGTACCCCTAAAAGGCTAGGAGTAGGGGGAGTATGGAACAGGCAGCACCCTCAAACCTTCAGAAGTATGAGATGAACCCCAACAACTTGGAAAGGTGGATCTCTCTCACACGTACCAACACAGACTATCCCCCAATTTAACTGATCCCCAAAGGTTTTTGATTAAATAGCGGAATAGAAAATATGATCCAAAAAAAGTGTATGTATATCACACGTACACAACCACACTAGGCCCCAATTACTATTGTTTGTACCCCTAAAAGGCTAGATGAGGAGTAGGGGGAGTATGGAACAGGCAGCACCCTCAAACCTTCAGAAGTATGAGATGAACCCCAACAACTTGGAAAGGTGGATCTCTCTCACACGTACCAACACAGACTATCCCCCAATTTAACTGATCCCCAAAGGTTTTTGATTAAATAGCGGAATAGAAAATATGATCCAAAAAAAGTGTATGTATATCACACGTACACAACCACACTAGGCCCCAATTACTATTGTTTGTACCCCTAAAAGGCTAGATGAGGAGTAGGGGGGGTATGGAACAGGCAGCACCCTCAAACCTTCAGAAGTATGAGATGAACCCCAACAACTTGGAAAGGTGGATCTCTCTCACACGTACCAACACAGACTATCCCCCAATTTAACTGATCCCCAAAGGTTTTTGATTAAATAGCGGAATAGAAAATATGATCCAAAAAAAGTGTATGTATATCACACGTACACAACCACACTAGGCCCCAATTACTATTGTTTGTACCCCTAAAAGGCTAGGAGTAGGGGGAGTATGGAACAGGCAGCACCCTCAAACCTTCAGAAGTATGAGATGAACCCCAACAACTTGGAAAGGTGGATCTCTCTCACACGTACCAACACAGACTATCCCCCAATTTAACTGATCCCCAAAGGTTTTTGATTAAATAGCGGAATAGAAAATATGATCCAAAAAAAGTGTATGTATATCACACGTACACAACCACACTAGGCCCCAATTACTATTGTTTGTACCCCTAAAAGGCTAGATGAGGAGTAGGGGGGGTATGGAACAGGCAGCACCCTCAAACCTTCAGAAGTATGAGATGAACCCCAACAACTTGGAAAGGTGGATCTCTCTCACACGTACCAACACAGACTATCCCCCAATTTAACTGATCCCCAAAGGTTTTTGATTAAATAGCGGAATAGAAAATATGATCCAAAAAAAGTGTATGTATATCACACGTACACAACCACACTAGGCCCCAATTACTATTGTTTGTACCCCTAAAAGGCTAGATGAGGAGTAGGGGGAGTATGGAACAGGCAGCACCCTCAAACCTTCAGAAGTATGAGATGAACCCCAACAACTTGGAAAGGTGGATCTCTCTCACACGTACCAACACAGACTATCCCCCAATTTAACTGATCCCCAAAGTTTTTTGATTAAATAGCGGAATAGAAAATATGATCCAAAAAAAGTGTATGTATATCACACGTACACAACCACACTAGGCCCCAATTACTATTGTTTGTACCCCTAAAAGGCTAGATGAGGAGTAGGGGGGGTATGGAACAGGCAGCACCCTCAAACCTTCAGAAGTATGAGATGAACCCCAACAACTTGGAAAGGTGGATCTCTCTCACACGTACCAACACAGACTATCCCCCAATTTAACTGATCCCCAAAGGTTTTTGATTAAATAGCGGAATAGAAAATATGATCCAAAAAAAGTGTATGTATATCACACGTACACAACCACACTAGGCCCCAATTACTATTGTTTGTACCCCTAAAAGGCTAGGAGTAGGGGGAGTATGGAACAGGCAGCACCCTCAAACCTTCAGAAGTATGAGATGAACCCCAACAACTTGGAAAGGTGGATCTCTCTTACACGTACCAACACAGACTATCCCCCAATTTAACTGATCCCCAAAGGTTTTTGATTAAATAGCGGAATAGAAAATATGATCCAAAAAAAGTGTATGTATATCACACGTACACAACCACACTAGGCCCCAATTACTATTGTTTGTACCCCTAAAAGGCTAGATGAGGAGTAGGGGGGGTATGGAACAGGCAGCACCCTCAAACCTTCAGAAGTATGAGATGAACCCAACAACTTGGAAAGGTGGATCTCTCTCACACGTACCAACACAGACTATCCCCCAATTTAACTGATCCCCAAAGGTTTTTGATTAAATAGCGGAATAGAAAATATGATCCAAAAAAAGTGTATGTATATCACACGTACACAACCACACTAGGCCCCAATTACTATTGTTTGTACCCCTAAAAGGCTAGATGAGGAGTAGGGGGAGTATGGAACAGGCAGCACCCTCAAATCTTCAGAAGTATGAGATTGTGTTCACTGTACCCCACAAAGATTGAGTTCACTGCACCCCACAATGATTGTGTTCACTGCACCCCACAAAGATTGTGTTCACTGCACCTCACAAAGATTGTGTTCACTGTACCCCCCAAAGATTGTGTTCACTGCACCCCACAAAGATTCTGTTCACTGTACCCCACAAAGATTGTGTTCACTGCACCCTAAAAGGATGTTGTTCACTGCACCCCACAAAGATTGTGTTCACTGCACCCTAAAAGGATGTTGTTCACTGCACCCCAAAAAGATTGTGTTCACTGTACCCCCCCAAAGATTGTGTTCACTGCACCCCACAAAGATTGTGTTCACTGCACCCCAAAAAGATTGTGTTCACTGTACCCCCCAAAGATTGTGTTCACTGCACCCCAAAAAGATTGTGTTCACTGTACCCCCCAAAGATTGTGTTCACTGCACCCCACAAAGATTCTGTTCACTGTACCCCACAAAGATTGTGTTCACTGCACCCCAAAAAGATTGTGTTCACTGTACCCCCCCAAAGATTGTGTTCACTGCACCCCACAAAGATTCTGTTCACTGCACCCCACAAAGGATTTTGTTCACTGCACCCCAAAAAGATTGTGTTCACTGCACCCCAAAAAGGATTTTGATCACTGCACCCCAAAAAGGATGTTGTTCACTGCACCCCAAAAATTATTTTGTTCACTCCACCCCAAAAAGATTGTGTTCACTGCACCCCACAAAGATTGTGTTCACTGCACCCCAAAAAGATTGTGTTCACTGTACCCCCCAAAGATTGTGTTCACTGCACCCCACAAAGATTCTGTTCACTGTACCCCACAAAGATTGTGTTCACTGCACCCCAAAAAGATTGTGTTCACTGCACCCCAAAAAGGATGTTGTTCACTGCACCCCAAAAAGGATGTTGTTCACTCCACCCCAAAAAGATTGTGTTCACTGCACCCCACAAAGATTGTGTTCACTGCACCCCAAAAAGATTGTGTTCACTGCACCCCAAAAATGATTTTGTTCACTGCACCCCAAAAAGGATTTTGTTCACTGCACCCCAAAAAGGATGTTGTTCACTCCACCCCAAAAAGATTGTGTTCACTGCACCCCAAAAAGATTGTGTTCACTGCACCCCAAAAAGGATGTTGTTCACTGCACCCCAAAAAGGATTTTGTTCACTGCACCCCAAAAAGATTGTGTTCACTGCACCCCACAAAGGATTTTGTTCACTGCACCCCACAAAGATTGTGTTCACTGCACACCAAAAAGGATTGTGTTCACTGCACCCCAAAAAGATTTTGTTCACTGCACCCCAAAAAGATTGTGTTCACTGCAGCCCAAAAAGATTGTGTTCACTGCAGCCCAAAAAGATTGTGTTCACTGCAGCCCAAAAAGATTGTGTTCACTGCAGCTCACACACAGAAAAATGGATGTGGATCACTGACACCTGCCTATCTCCAATCCCACACCACACAGCAATATCGATTGTAGTTTGTAGAACACAGTTTCCCTAAAATTCAGCAGACTCTGTCCCTAACAGGATTGAGAAGAGATCGTAGATCAGGATTGAGTGCAGATTCACCCCACCCCCCACACAGCAATATCGATTGTAGTTTGTAGAAGACACTGACCCTATAATTCAGCAGACTCTATCCCTAAAATGCCTACAACTCGCCCTGCCTAAACACTCCGACCTGTCCCTCAATTCTATCCGGACACAAATGGTTTTTTCCTGCCTATCTTTCCCTAATCAGCAGCCAGCACATTGATGTGTGCTCTGTCCCTTAGCTAAGCAGCAGAATGACGCTGCTGCGGCGGCTGCCTCGAACTTATAAAGACTTGGTCACATGCTTCAGACGGCCAATCACAGCTACTAAGACATTTGCAGGCATGGCTGGGATGGCTTAAGGCACACCAGTTAAACGATTGTTGATTGGCTGTTGAAAGCCCGCCATGAAAAGAGCGCCAAAGCATGCAAAACCCGGAAATAAAACGACCGAACACGGATTTTTACCCGAACATACAGTAAAGTGTCCGTGTCCGTGTTCGGGTAAAAAAAATCCAATTATTCGGTACGAACACGAATAATACAGTCCGTGTTCGCTCAACACTAGTAAACATCTTATGTGAGGAGGAGTAAAAAAAAAATTGTTTACCAGTTGGGTGTTTAATCCTCCAAACATCAAGTAAGCAGTGAATCTGTATCAGTCTCTGGAAGGAGGCAGATAAGGACTGTATAAGGGGGGGGGGGATGCAGTGTGGAACAAGGATTTTATGTCTCTCGAGGGGGAGAAAATCACATTGAAATCACCTCCTATAATAGTGAACGGGTGAGAGGATTTCTCCAAATGCCCGAAGGCGTCTGAGAGAAACATTATCTGCCCAGTGTTAGGAACATAAACATTCATAAGAACAAAATGGATAGACAAGTATTCACATTCTAAAATTATATAATGCCCTCGTGGATCAAGGCGAGATGACTTAATCCGAAGAGGGCAGATGCGCCTTAAGAGGACTGCCACCCCGGCCTTTCCGGATGAGTCTGAAGCCACAAATGAATGAGGAAAGTAGCGGGAGGCAAATTTGAAAGAGCCACCGGAGCTGAAGTGAGTTTACTGGATCAGGATCACATCGCCTCCAGACGCCCTAAATTCCTTGAGAGCTGTCCAACGTTTCTTAATGGAGTTCAGTCCTTTAACATTGTAGGATAAAAATTTAAAGCCATAGGTATGAGAAAACATAAGGCACTTGGATCCTAGAAGAGATAGGGGGCATCCTCAGGTCAGACAAAAATTGAGGGTGTAGATGAAAAAAAAAGGTCATACAAGAAAAAACATAGAAAAAAAAAGTCTCTTGTAGAGGTC
This sequence comes from Pelophylax lessonae, assembly GCF_965119305.1. Classification (NCBI taxonomy): domain Eukaryota; kingdom Metazoa; phylum Chordata; class Amphibia; order Anura; family Ranidae; genus Pelophylax; species Pelophylax lessonae. Next base: position 165,542,364 of record NC_138774.1, on the reverse strand, counting down.
AAAATCAGAACAAACATAAGACCCCAAAGGCCTAAATGGCAAGGGAAAAAAGTATCAAACAATGAAAAACCAGAGGGGTAAAAAAACCTTGAGAGCCCATGGACTGTGCTGCGGGGTATGTGTGGAAACATGGCTGCACCACAAGACAGGGAGAGAGCAGTCACGGCATCTCTCTCCTACCCAACAGTTAGTGCAAAAGAACAAAACATTAATAAACTATACCACCTCCGGAGCGGGCCGATTGAGCCGTCACCAGTCCAGCAGCAATCAAAACAGGAATCAGATGGAAAACACGGCAAAAGCATAGGGCCGAAGGGAGTCAGGTGGGGTATTTGCCAGTGTGATAGGGGATAAATCACTGAAAATTTGAATCTTGTGACCTTTATATTCAATGTTAGGTCGGTTGCGGGTAGCCAGGGAAAGGGCTTCCTTGCTATCGTAATAGTGAAAGCGAACCACTACATCTCTGGGCCTGGCCCCCGCAGTGGGTTTTGGGCCAGCGACCTGTGGGCACGATCCAACCACCAGTCTCTGTCCACAATATCAGGTGCAAGATAGTTAAAGAGGCCCAGGAGGTAGGGTCAAATCTTATTATCAGGCACATTTTCTGATATCCCTCTGATGCGTAGATTTTGGCACCTCTCTCTTTTTTCCAGGTCTTCCTGGTGGATTTGTAACTGAAAAAACTGACTTTTTCAGAGAAGTTTTCCTCTTCAAGGGCTTGTACATATTGGATAATGTAATCGAATTTAGCTTCCAGGGTTGCCGTACATTCCCCAATCTGGTCAATTTCACCCCTTAATTCCTGGGATAGCTTTCCAACTTCTTGGGCTATATTGCGGGTCAGCTGGAGTAATAAAGTTTGCAGTTTTTCATCCAGGACTTCTGGGGTTAAAAGGGATTAAGTAGAGGGTCCCCTGATATCGGTGGGGCCTGTGAATAGTGAAGGGCCATGGGAATGGTGTCCCGATTGTGAAGATCCCCCCGAGAAATCGAGTACGGGGATGTGGGCCTAGTCAAGAAGCGCTCCATAGCTGCAGGAGGTTGCGGGACAGATGGAGGCCATGGGTATGGTTTTTGATAGCCAATTTTCACCATGGGCTACTCCAGAGGAGACAGGGATGCAGGGTCACTCACCCCTGGATCAATCAGTGGCTCAAGAAGCTGTACAGGGGGACAGAAGAGATGCACCGGACCGTAGCTCACCTAGAAAGCATCCGCCATCTTGGAAAGCCGCGCATGCACCCCCGACTTAGTTCCTCTGTGGCATACAGTGACCATTTTACATGTAGAATGAGGCTTGGTATTGCAAGGGCCATTTGTGATTCAGATCAAGGCAGTTAGGTATTAGAAACTGTTTTCACATTCAGAATAAGGCTTGGTCCTTCTGTGGTATTGTGGTGGCCATCTTAGATCTAAAATGAAGCTTGATAATGCGGTGACCATCTTTGATTCAGATAGAGGTTTGGTATTGCTTTGTTTTTATCATCTGATATTCTGGGATAGTATATTTAAGGGGATGAAATGGTATAGCGCCCTTGACATTTGAGAACATCCTTTTTTTACTAAACTAGTCAGGGTGGAGCTCCGCTCACTTAGGCATGCACTGGAAGTATTCTGAGAGGTGGAATTTGGTCAACTTGTGTATACAGTAGAGTGCTGTTTTATTTCCTGCTCATGTAAGTGCAATTTTATTTTTTTTATCACTAAACTTCCTGTCAGATTTACTCTATATAGTGCAACTGTTTTTTTTTCCTCTGAGCATGGTCACGTGGGGGACTTGGAGCAAGACTAGATTTCTAGCGGTGCCATATGCGAGGAATTTTAGAGTGCTTTTTGGGCCATGTTTTTATACAGCGGAATGTCTAAAGTGAACCCGTGTCTAGTCTGCAACCAGTGGGTGGCTCCTGAAGAGTACCATTGTGGTGGATCTGCATAACAACACATTAATCTGAAGGTCATGTAGTTCTGATAAGCCTCACATGAAATATCTGTGGTGGAGGTTGACTCACTGACGTGGGATACACTTTATTGTCTTCAAGAGAACTTTGTACATTCTTTTGAACATTTTATACATTGGGATCTTTGACATTTGTAATATGGACTTAACTGCTATCTAGCACGGTGGTGTTTTTCATATTTATTAAAGCTCAGCACATTGTTTACTCAGGGAAATATGTGCCTGAAAATCACAAATGTTATCTCAGTACCTTAGATGATTCTCACTAAATTCTTTTTCTGATTGTGAGAGCAGCACATAGGTGGTAATTTGAAACATGGAAAAGACTGGGCTCACAACTCTCTGGAAGATTTTCCAGCAGTTTGGGAAATTTTCTTGTACAGTAAAAAGTGCCTCCAACCGCATGAGGCACTTACACTACACAAGTAGGTAAAGTGTAGGGATGAGGTTCGCATTTGCTGTGAGAATAGACCCATAGTGATTATTGTTAGCCTAAAATTTGGGGTCCAAAAGAATCATTGGACTTTTAACAATGACCAAAAGATTTACAAGAGCCAGTAATGAGGAATTTTTAAAAAGCCAGTCCCCTCACACATAAAAAAGTTCAGTTAGAAAGCTGTGCTTTGCCTTTGTAAACTGTAGTGGAAGCTCTTGTCTACAACTCCCCTCATGTTCCTAGTTCTTCATTTAAACCAAAGGTCTTTATTATGACTACTATGTGCATGAGCACTTTTAGCTGCATTTTATCATTTGCAAACTGTTATTTGTTTTATTACAAGGCTTTCCTGAGCTTTTGTTTCGGGGCTAGTGTTTTGGACATTTCAATTCTTTTTGAGGGTATTTTGTTTTTTATTTCGTTTACTGGGGCTTTTTTTAATAATGAGATTGTAGAAATACATTTCCACTAAATGTACACAAATATTTAATTTCCAATATTATTTATTAAAATGTTTGCAAAAAACATACAAAGGGTTGGAATTTGAACATTTTTAAAGAAAAAAATAGCGACATCAAAATATAATCAACAAAAAAATAGAAAATCACACTGTATGGGTATATAGGACCAAGGGGTTACAGTGGATTTGAGGAGATTGGACTTTAATGGGTAAGGTCTGGCAGTCAGGGAGCGCACACAGAGTGTAAAACATTCAAAAACCTTTATTATAAATAGATAAAAACATAATAATTACACATGTAATTTACATTACATTTTAGGACAGTACATCAAAGGAACCACATAGGGACAATCATAATACTTCATAAGGTTTTCCCAATCAAAATATAATCGTAACAGTAACAATTATAGGATTCCAGAAAATTATGTATATGAACCCAATTACAGAACAACATGTGTCTAATAATATCTGAAATCAGTAATCACCAACAACATCCATGGATCATATCAGTGTATTAGACTGCAACTGGAATCAAGCCATCTGGTCTACAGTATATTGAACTATCCTGTTCAAGTAAAATTCAGAATAACGAAAGAAGAAGAGGAAGAAAAGAAAAGAGAAAGAGAAAAAGTAGTAATAGAAAGAGAGAAAAGAACAAGTCAGATCCTATCCCCCCCAAAACTGTGACCTATTACAAGTATCTCATGTCATTTACTACTCAGGGAGCTAGAAGATATACTGCCTGTGGGTTCCACACCTTCTTAAACATAGTCTGTGTGTCTTTGTACACAAATATATAAGGTATCCTCCAAGCCATAATTTAAAAGATTTGTTTTTTTACAAGCCACATAGAAAAGACCCTCTCCCTGCTGTGCGTTATATTTTTTTTTAAAATGCTGGCATTGGTACATATCTCACCTGACCATGCCCAGCTTCCCATGCCTTTTGTTTTATAACAATTTCCATATTAGTCCTACAAATAACCAGAATCGACTACCAAGATTTGCTCCCACATACTTCAAAGCAAATCAAAGCATAATTCTATATGTTGTAAATTTTTGGCGCTATATACAGTAAATCCTGTATAACAATAATAATACTAATAATAATTTCTAACAGGATTCACCAAACTCCCAGTAAATTGAACATGGGCATATTCTTTTATCATTAGTAAAGTGAATAAAAAGGACTACTTACTAGTTAACTGGCAGTTTGAAGAATGAGAAACAACTCAAGCCAATGTTTTTCTAAAATAATCTTTTATTGACAAGCTGGTAAAGCAGTAACTTCACCACTGTTATGTTAGCCAGTCAGCCACCCTATTTTATGGTGTAGATTCATGGATGATTACCAAGGTTAAGAGTGGGTTCACATTTAAAACTTATGCAGCTGACAGCAGGGGTCCAGTGTGTCCCTGTTCTCTATTTTATCAGGCTGAATTTGTGCCTGAATTCAGACCTGAAATGGAGCCAAAGACGCACAGGACCCCTGTGCAATTTGCTCAGCAACCACCCCGGAGATGTGTGAACTGACTCCTTTGAGAGCTGGTCATAATCTCCTGTCATGCAAATTGGATGCGGAGAAACACGCATTCCAATTTGCATAAGTTTGAAATCAGCCTTAAAGTTACAAATCGACAGATTTTCAGATGTTATTCAAGCACATGTCTTTGTAGAGTTCTTAATATTTTTTTGCCCTATAGTATCTAGTGTCCAGTATCAAGCTACACAGAAGAAAAACCACAAAGTCCATCTTTCAGCATCACAATAAAATTTTATCATTAATGTGCTTTGGTACTCAGCAGATAACTTAATTAGTCTTACCCTGAAATAGACTTCAGATTGCCAGTGTAGAAAGTCAGCCTTGGGAAGGGTTAAGAGAGGGTTAATTGTGGAGGGTAGGTACTTCCTCTTCAGGCCTGTTTATTAACCACTTTAAGACCGGAAGGATTATCCCCCTTAATGACCAGGCCCTATTTTGCGATTCAGGAATGCGTTACTTTAATGCACAATTGTGCGGTTGTGCGACGCTGTACCTAAATAAAATTGATGTCCTTTTTTTCCCACAAATAGAGCTTTCTTTTGGTGGTATTTGATCACCTGTGCAAATTTTTATTTTTGCGTTATAAACAAAAAAAGAGCGACAATTTTGAAAAAAAAAAAACATTATTTTTCACATTCTGCTATATGACATTCTCAAAAAAATGTAAAAATCATAATTTTTTAACATTTTAGGCCAATTTTTTTTCTGCTACATATTTTTGGTTAAAAAAAATCGCAATAAGCGTATTTTGATTGGTTTGCGCAAAAGTTATCGCGTCTATTAACTACGGGAAAGATTTATATAATTTTTATTGTTTGTTTGTTTTTTTTTACTAGTTATGGCGGCGATCTGTGATTTTTTGCGGGAATGCGACATTGCAGCAGACAGATCAGACCCCTAACTGACATTTTTGCCACTTTTGGGGGAACCAGTGGCACTGTTACTGTAATAATGACACTGGCAGGGAAGGGGTTAACAGTATAGGTGATCAAGGGATTAAATGTGAACCTAGGGGAGTGATTCTAACTTTGGGGGGGCGTGGCTTCTGAAATGACCATAGAGACATGTGATCCTATATAGAAGGATCACATGGGCTCTATGGTCATTGCAGTTTGCTGATAAATATAGTAGGATTTAAGATTACTTAACTGTCTGCAAAGAGCCTGTTTACCCCTCTGATCCCAACACCAGATACGCAGAGGCAGACCCTATGAAAACCCAAGGAACTGTGGAGTAAGATGACAAATAAGGTGGAAATCTGGGATTATTTGGGAAAAAATGTGTTGCATATAGCGCAAGTTGGAACACTCTGGTTGTGGATTTATGCACATCTTTGTGCTGTTTGTAATAAGTGAAAGTTAGTGTTTCTGTACTTAGCATACAAGAAAGACAGTGTAAGAAAAATGTTTGTTGTTATCGAAACATAATAGGGTTGATTTATTGAAGAAATAGCTGCTGAAATGTGGATTCAAAAATAATCTGTACACCCTAAAAAGGTTGTGCACTTTGACAGTACAGTAGTTTTGTTGGTTTTATCACTTTTATCATAGTGACCAGTTACTGATATGTTCAGAGGAATATTTAATAAAATCATTAATGCCCAGCAACAGCACATTCTTTTTTTTGTGTCAATTAAATGGTTCACAGAGCATTGCTCTGTGTCCTTTACATATCTTAAAGCGGTAGTAAACTCAGTTTTTTTTTCCTTTTTTTTACATCTTCCAATCTAATAGCCCTTTGTACACATGCATACATTAAAATTAAGTCTGATAAACTAATTATAATACCTTTTATTTGCGTAGTTTTCTTACAGCGACTTCCTGTATTCAGCAGCACCATCTTAGCTAATTCTTTCTGACTCTAACTGTGGACGTCATTTCCGCCCTTACTGCCTTGTCTTCGAGATCCCGCGCATGCGAGATATGGTGCGTTCTTCGCCTCCTTCTCGATCTCCTCTTCACTGTCGCTCTGCCCTCCACACGTCTTCTTCTCTCTCTCCACTAGCACTCCCCTGTGACGTAGCAAGTCACATGGGGTAGTGGAGAATTTTTTTCATGGGGGAAGGTCGGAGTCTCGCGTGAGCACTGGGCTGATGTCTAGCAGAGGAAATGACGCAGCCCCGCAATAGACCCTGCATTATTCTGGCAAGATCATTATCTTAAGGTTACACTGAGCATGCAAGAGTGACGTAATTGACTGGAGCTATGTAAATAGAAGGAAAATGGCTGAAGTGACAGGCAGGGTAAAAGGTTAGTAATGTAATACGGACACAGATGATTTACATTATGCAAAGTTGTCAAAATGAGTATACTACCGCTTTAAGGATATGACATTTTCCTATTCCTGATATGTGCCTGCTGTACCATGTACTTGTATGAAAAAGTATCCTGTTCTTTTTGCATTGCTTCCTTTGTGTGAAATCCCTTGTGATCCTGTCAGTCACTCTACATTTCCATTAAAAACTGACCACACTGAGCAGCAGAACACACTAGTTTGCTAGCTATGCTGGGAACTTAGCTTGCTCTACTCCAATGATCAGACTTGTCCTGACACATCCCCCCTGCACAACCTCTCACTGGGAAGATTAGTGTACTGTTGCTTCTCCTCCCAAAGCTCGTATGCAGATGAGGACAGAAGGAAAAGAGGTTGTGATGTGAATTTTTATATATCTACACACACATGTTTTGCCTTTCATTTTTTATTTTAAACTGACAGGGTTGTTTTACAAGGTGATAATTTACAATCAGTTTAACAGCCAATAGAGATACTGCAGAAATAATATTTTCTGTTCAAAAATAGTTGATATACCGTATACAGTATGCATATTACTAAAGGACAGCATTGCAGATTGCATCTTTGATTAATTTGAATGCCCAAAAAGCCAAAAACCCCTCCAAACGTAGGTTTGTACTTGACCTTCAGTTCATCCATAGTAGATGCTCTAGTGACACCATGGGATCAACTCAATCTGGTTGATAAATGCCCAAACTTATGCCCTTTCCGCCCCCTGTTCAGCAGGGGCTGAGCATAATATATACTGTATAGAGGTGATTTTTCTACTGCTTTTATATATATGACAGCTTCCCACTGTCAATGGTTCCTAATGAAGCAGTTTTTTTACTTGTAATACTACAAATACCTGTATTTAAAGCGGCTCTTCAGTATTTTTTATCTTTCCATCTTTTAAATCTTCTGGCCTTGTTGTTTTAACTTTGGATAGTAAAACGTTTTTGTCTGCCAGTAAATACCTAATATAAGCCTAGACTAATGACATCATGCACAGCTTTCTCTCCCACTCACGTGAGAGTTTGCCAGCAAGGGAGGAGGGATGAGTCATAGGAGGGCCAATGAGAGCTGCAAAGCTGCAGAGCTGGAGGGGGCTGGATGAGGGCAGAGATAACAAGAGACTGCAAAGATCCATGTGTATTCATCCACAAAGGAGAAATGAGCAGACAAGTAGTGGTGTGAGTGTGTGTGTGTGTGTGTGTGTGTCTGTGTCTGTGTCTGTGTCTGTTTAAATTCAGGAAGTGAACAGTCAGCAGCTTCAGCTGCCCACAGTTAAAATGGCTGCAGCCATAGTTAGTGAAAGGAGATTTCTGCAGCATATTTGGCAAGTAGGTAATCACAGTATATACAGTAAAAAATAATATGCAAAGTGGTTGCAGGGATGCTTCAGAATGGCAAAGATGTTTTTATTACAAATTATGTGAGCAGACTGCAGTTCCTCTTTAACCACTTTCAGACCGGAGGATTTTCTCCCCTAATGACCAGTCCCTACTTTGCGATTCGGCACTGCATTAGTTTTACGGACAATTGCACGGTCATGCGATGCTGTACCCAAATAAAATTGACATCTTTTCTTCCCCCACAAATAGAGCTTTCTTTTGGTGGTATTTGTTCACCTGTGAGATTTTTATTTTTTGCTCTATAACCAAAATAGAGCAACAATTAAACAATATTTTTCACATTCTACTATATAACATTCCCCAAAAAAAAGAAAAATCTAAAAATCTAAATGTTTTAACATTTTAGGCCAATTTGTTTTCTGCTACATATTTTTGGTAAAAAAAATCACAATAAGCGTATTCTGATTTGTTTGCGCAAAAGTTATCGCGTCTACTAACTACGGGAAAGATTTATGTCATTTTTATTGTTTTTTTTTTTTAGTAATGGCGGCGATCTGCAATTTTTTGCAGGACTGCGACATTGTGGTGGACAGATCGGACCCCCTAACTGACATTTTTGACAATTTTGGGGGGACCAGTGACATTACTATAGTAATCAGTGATAAAAATATGCACTGTTACTTTAAAAATGACACTGGCAGGGAAGGAGTGAACACTGTTGGTGATCAAGGGGTTAAATGTATGCCTCACGCTTACTGATGTGTGTGGGGGAGGGGGGGATCTGTGACAGACACAGAGGTCGCAGTCTCAGCTATGCTAAGTCTTCAGATGCCTTTCAGTCTGTCACTGAGAAGACCCGCCTGCTTTGTTTATATAAGCAGGCGGGTCTTCTCACCATTTCCACGATGATCGGGAAAGGGAGATGGCAATTGCCACCTCTCCGCCCCTGGCCCGACTCCCGCTGTGCCTAAACACAGCGGGAGCGGGGCTTCGGGGGCGTGCGCTGCCTGAATCACATGAACTCCAGCGACATAGGTCTACGCCGCTGGACCCAGTAGAGCCACACTGCTGCAGTAGGATTACTGTGAGCAGTCGGCAAGTGGTTAATAGTTCTACAGACATACCTAAATACCTACATATCTATAACATTATTCATGAATTTTGCTACATACAGTATCTTGGTTTGTTTTATTGGGATGCGGTGCTGTCGATCACCCATTTGTTCAACCTGATTTCTTGTCCTAGCACCTGTTCAAGATCCTAGTACCTGTTCCAGATGTGTTCCCTGGGCATTACAGCCTCATCTAGCCTTCCAGCTCCAGCATATTCCCTGTACACTCTACTTACTGTGAGTTTCAATGTATGATTGCTTTGAGACACACCCTCAAAGTCAGGTATTGATTTGAATAAATGTAAGGGTGGGTCAATGCCAAATAAATAAAAAGGGAGGAAGGAGACAACCTTAGCAGATGCCTCATCACATGCATACTAAAGTGAGCTGATCAATTGATTAGGAGTTTGGTTGTTGGGTTGGTGTAGATATATTGGATATACATAGTAAAAGACCAAATGCTCCAGTGGACACAATATGCTTAAACAGAGCCATTCTGCTTTACCAAAGGTGTTTTTTCTTGTAATTATCAATAATTTGTAGTCACTTTCAAGCAAAGATATAGGTTGGTAGGAAGAAACAAATTTGTGTCTCTTCCCTTCTATAACATCAAAGTGGTGTGTTCGTCATTAAAATCCAGGAAATGAGTACTATAAATTTTAATCGTTAACAGTAGCTCACCAATGTTAATAGGGGCATTTAAGGTGTCAACTTGTTCCACTGTAAATTAGGTAGACCAGCTTTAGCTTTTAAATTGGCCACATACGTATTACCACTGTTTTCTAGCATGTCTTTTTAAATTAGGATGTCTTGCATTTGAGATGGTTCTTATAGGCTGGTTTCCCTATTTTTGTATTTCCATATACAGTATGTTTTGTTTGCCTCCCTTTGTTTATGTATGACATATACCATAATATAGCTGGCTGATATTCTTTACTCACTGTTCCCACACTCTCTGCCACGGTTGCCCACTTGTTATTCACTTGGCCACAGCCTTCAAAATTAATTTAGGCCATTTATCTATATGGAATCAACTTAATTACCACACACAAACCACAATGTTACTGATCTTCAATTTTTTGTGATAGAACTGCTTGCACTGATGTCAAATCCCATTAAGAAATTTGGTGAGGTTCTGTGCTTTTTAAGTTACGGTGTCACTGCAAAGTTCATATTAAATTAAGCTTACACAGTAAAAAAAAGATGCTGTCTATCTTCCTGGTGACCCGTGTTTTTAAACTGCACTAATTTTCTAATATCCAGTTGCTGTAATCATTTCTTATGCATTCTCAGGTGTGTCAAATACACCATTGGAATATTGTGGGTTCACCTTCTGACTTTTTCTTCTTGTAATGACATATGAAGTGGCAAGAACTAAACTGTGCGGCTGCCAATATATTTCTTGAGAATAAAAAGAGAATTTAATTAAATACCAGCAGTATGGTTAAAAGTACCCAATCTTTTAAAGACCTCCACAACACTGAGACCATCCTGTTAGACTAAATTTAACAACACATAAGGTAATAGAGAAGCTAATGACCAAAAACTGAGATACGCTGAGATTTACAGTAAGAATAAAGCCACTCATCTCATAATCTTTTTTTTTTTTTTTTATAATGCACAGCATGGTAACACAAATCACAGTCTGTACAGTGCAAATCCCATTTAAGGAGATTCTTACAATAGTAAAACAAGTACAAAGGCACTTCAAACATATAAATAAAGCCAATATGGATACTACAGATAATCATATGCATAGAATACAAACGTCACCTATACAAAAAGTCAGCACACACAGCCAAATAAAATTACTGACCATACAACACAATGTAATAGAGCTAACCAGGAAGCTCTGCAGGGATATAATATCACTCTGATCTACATAAATAAGCAGAGATGTGTGTACAACTCCCAGCCCACACTAAGAGAAAAATAACAAAAGGGGGGTGTATCTCATAATCTTTCATTTAACATACTTGCTTTTAATACAATACCAAATAATTGCCTGAGAATTTAGAACACCTTGAGGATCATCCATGGCCCTATAATAGAGCCACATTTATCATCTCTTTTCTTCTCTTCCTCATTTTCCTTTCTGTTTTTTTGTATGAAACATCTGTTCTCCATGGGAGTTGATTCTGAAATGTGGACACAATAAAGCAGGGTCCCACAAGCTTCCCAAGTCAATATGTACAATTTTGAATTATTTGCTTCTCTGTTTTACACATTTTTGCAAAGCCTAGTTAAGATTTCCATTCATTTTATTTGAACTTCAGGTTCAGAAATCCAACATTTCTAAATTTGTGACTGCATGGTAATATGGAATAGTTTTTCTGCATGAAACATCTTTATTATAATATAAGGGCTGAGTTACTGGGTGGCACTGCTCTATCATATTTACAAATGCAATTTAAGATTATAGCTGAAACTTTTGAATCTAACAAACTTGAGTACATACATCCTACGTTTTTGAGATCTTAGTAAATTGTGTCTATGTCAAAATCAGCTGATCATTCTGAATATAACAAGACACCAAAAATATTATTTATTATATATATATATTTAATATATAATAAAGATAAAATAGTTTGAACTGTCATTGTGACATAATGGCCTTGCAGAAGAGGTGTATGTTATGTTCTTTCAAATGTTGTGTTTAACAATGTGTTAGGAGACATGAGTTCTACACCACCTAATTAAATACTGTAGCAGTGCTGCCTAATAATTAGCAGGTAGGGTAAAACTTTAAAATGGTATCTACTTTAGGAGTGTTTAATTTTAGAAAGGAATGCTTCAGTACAGAATGAGGTGAAGAAAATTGTATCTTTAAAATTATTTTCGTGTGGGTTGTTCAGGTATTTTTGGACTTAATTGTCTTAATGAAAAAATGAAAAAAAAAAAAATGTGAATAGAATATAACATTACTGAGCTCCTCCTGAAAGTGTTAATTGCCTAACTGCCACTGACTATAGTACTTTCTGTGACAATGCCTGTAACAAACATACTGCTACGCTAGGGTGAACTCTTTTGATCTGCATACTTATTACAGTCAATAGACGAGCATGACAGCCAGATAACCAGTCATTTCAGAAGAAGAGGTCAGCAATGACAGCCTACATGCTTTACTCTGTACGGATTTCATTTAATAAGTCTATTTGTCATTACTTTAAGAATAAAAATAAGCACCATGCCTTGCTGTATATATATATATATATATATATATATATATGTATATATATATATATATATATATATATATATATATATATATATATATATCTATATATATATATATCTATATATATATAAAAAATTTAATGGAAATTGTTATTTTGTGAATCTGTTGTAGTTTGTTGTTAGTTGTACCTGGAGATCCTATCAGTAACAGTACTTTCTGTTCATATCAAAAGCAGCAGCATTGGCAGCCTACCACTCCTTCAGGTGACTGTTGGGTTACCTATCAGATCTATCAAATAGACAACCCAAAAGCTAACTGTATAAGCTTTTATGGCAGGCTGACAATGATGATGTGAATTGCTAGGTGGCAACTTGGTTTTGTCAGTCTTTAACCACTTACCGACCTGCCGCTGCGGCTTTACGTCGGCCTTTTGATGCTAAATGCCGGTGTTACGGCAGCAGATAGCTTCCCTAACCAAGTATTTTTGAAAATGGTGGGCGATCGGCTTTCAGATAAGGGTGGTCCCAGTGGTGGATTCACCACGGGATCACCCTTACGGTGCAGTGGAAGAGGTGCCCCCCCTCCTGCCACGTCCCGGCCGTTTTCCCGGAAGTCCCGCCCACATATGTAAACGGTGTTCAAACCACACGTGTGAGGTATCACCATGATTGTTAGAGCGAGAGCAATAATTTGAGCCCTAGACCTCCTCTGTAAATCTAAGCTGGTAACCTGTAGAAATGTTTAAAATGTCGCCTATGGGGATTTTTAAATACTACGGTTTGTCGCCATTCGGCGAGCGTGCGCAATTTTGAAGCATGACATGTTGAATATCTATTTACTCAGCCTAACATTATCTTTCACATTATGGAAAAAAAATTGGGCTAACTTTACTGTTTTTTTATTTTTAAATTTAAAAAAGTGAATTTTTCCCAAAAAAATTGCGGTTAGAAGACCACTTCGCAAGTACGGTGTGATAAAAAAATATTGCAGCGATCTCCATTTTATTCTCTAGGGTCTCTGCTAAAAAAATATATATATATATATATATATATAATGTTTGGGTGGTTCTAAGTAGTTTTTTAGCAAAAAAAAAAACTGATTTTAGCTTGTAAACACCAAGTGTCAAAAATAGGCATGGTCTTAAAGTGGTTAACAGGTTTTCAAGTAAGAAACCTTGCAGTAGATTTTTTTTTCCATTCATTTGTATCTTTTTCAGCTGACCTTGACAACATTTCTGATAATGCCCAAAGTTCTGTTAAATGTGACTTTGTGCTTGCTCCGAATTTAGGAATTTAGGAATGGTGTTTTGAACATTAGTACATTTTATAAAATGTGTTTTCATCATAGCCACTTAGCTCAAAATGTATTATGTTTTTAAGATTTTCTTGTACTTATTTACTTTTAAACATCACATGAATATTGCAAATACAATTAGCTAAATATTGTTTTCTTTTTCTCTTTTATTTACTTCATAAATCTGTAATTTATATTTGCACTCAATGCCTGTAAAAATAAGTAATCCCAATCACCGAAATTGCATGTAAGCATTGCATTATTAAAGTCAATGTAAAAGTAATTTTCAATCATTTTAAATCTTCAGCTTTCGAAGAAATAATACCTGGTGATCCTTGTCCGGGCACTTCCTGTTACAAAGTGACACTGCTTTGTCCTGGTCTTCCAATTAGCTTCTATAATGTCACCCTGTCTCATTGGCTTCCAGTGAAGACTACAAGTAGCCAATTCAAAGTACATTATACAGACATGGACCACTGTTATCACCATCAGAAAATTTGCTCTGAGACATGCCATGCAGCCATTGCTAGAGTGCATGGCTGTAGAACGTAAGTAGCTACAAAGAGGCTGCAAGAGATCAGCAAAGCCAAGCTGCAACAGAGGATAACATTTTTTTTAAATTTATGATACACAGTGTATCATAACTAAATGCTATTCAGTTAGGGTGTACATGTACTTCAATTCTGTATAATTGCCACTAAGCGATAATAATTTACAGAGGATGCATCTGTTGAATATTATGCCATACATGGCTGGATGTCTCACTGAGAATGACAGGAAGTGAGGCAAAGAATGCCAGAAAAATCAGCTACCTGATTTGATACTAATGGTAGAATATTTGCTCCTTTTCTTTATTGGAAACGAACAACAGGCTTTCAGTCACAAAGAGGTAACTTTGCAAAATCATTGGCCTTGTCAGCTATTAGGGAAATCAAATGCTGAGTTTCTCTGCATAGTGATTATACTAAAATTAAAAGGAGATGTGCTGTTTTATAGCATTGTCAGCATGTCAGTCAAACTGACAACCCTTTGCCTTCTAATGAATTTTGATTAGCCTTGAAGCCATCGTCATATCTCTAATGTCTACTCGGTCATCACTGGGAAACAGAGGGAAAAAAATCTCAGTTCCATTACCATAACTCTACTGAATTTATTTTGTCTTGTGATTCCAGAGATTAGATAAGATCAATAATATATTGAAATTGTAATTTAGAACTTTTTTTATCATTTAAAGGCTATTTGTGCATCTTTACAGTAAGTCGCCAGCCTTCATGACTTGCTTATAAATCACCATGGCTTAAATTGTTCTCATATTTGTGTTTTCTGTCATTTCCTGGAACAAAAAATACAGATTTGGAATATTCTTTATTATAATTTACAAGAATTCATCACCCCTTACATGACAAAAAGCACTACAAATATTATTTTTAATTTATGAAAGTTTCTGTAAGTACCAGATGCAATCAATTAGGTTGGGTCATTTTTCTGTGTGCAGAAAGGCTATGATTAGTTATCTTAAGCCACGCAGCCCGTTTCTGTTTTAAAGCCCAGCTCAAGGTTAGGGACAGTAATTGCCCCCAGTCCCTTGGTCCCATCTTCCCTTGGCCCTTTTTTCCTTTCATTTTTTTTGTTTATATATATATATATATATATATATATATATATATATATATATATATATATACCTGCTTTCCAGCTGTGAGTGATCCTTTATTGAACAGTGCTCATGTCATGATCTATAAACACCTTTCAGTTAGCAATGCTGTAAGCCCAAGGTAGTGTGCTGATGCACACCAGGTACCAGGACCTGGTTCACCTGCTTGTGGTGCTGTGGTTCCCAGGGCTGATAGCTGCAGTTCCAGTGTCCACCAGCAGGTATCTCCCAGAAGCCAGCAGATTTCAGTTGTCAGCTCTACCTGTTTTCACCTTCTAGGTGGCTATATAAGGCTGCCCCCACTAGCACATGTTGCCTCAGTGTTTTGGCTGCTCCTGCTAATTTTCCATTCTAAAATACAATGTAGATCCCCTTCCTAAAGACTTTTTTTTAGAAATAACCCCTGAACTCCGTCCATCTTCACTAATACTACACATAATCTGGCTCATGATTATTTTCTTTACTTTTCCCAATAAATCCCATCTCAAATCATGTTCCTTCTTGCTTAGCTTCACCCTATTCTGAAATAAGCCTGATTTTTGAGCGCAGACTGCTAAGTACTAAACTGTTTGATGTGGGAAGTTTGATGGTTCAGCATCGCTTCCCCTGTGCTGAGCATAGAGTAAAAGGCAAGGAGTTATTTTAGTGTTAGAGCTTAGTTCACTGGTTATGTTGGGTTGCCATAGATAGTTTATTATTTTTCCACCTATAGATACAAAATTAAATTGATCTCCTCAATTCAACATCAGTGTGTCTATATATTCTCTCATTCAGACATTACACTTAAGGTAAGACAAAACAATGAGAGGGTGTAAATCCAGATGGTCCCATGCTTCCAACATGTCACAGCACAAGAAATTATTCTCTCTCTATCTTGTTTCACACTTCTCCTCTTCTTTTCTGTTCTTCTATCCCCCCTGACTTATTCCCCATTCCCCTTCTCCACAGTTACCACAGTCTAGTGCCCCATTTGTTTAAATATTTATTTCCCTTCTTCTCCCAAAATCTTTCCTCTTCCCCCTCAGACAAAACCCCACTAACCCACATTCTAGTATTGTGCTAAGCCAAGACTTATTTAAATGTTCACTAAAATTTTTTATTAAAAGTGGAATGAACAAGGAGTGGGAAAAAAATCATAAAATAAATGAAAGAAGAGATTAGAGGAAATGAGAAGACGGAGGCTTAAACCTGACCCTCACCTCCTCTCCATCCAGTTTATAGGTTATGTTAGGGTAGTGGGGTTAAAGGGTGTAAAGCCCAACTCCATGAACCATTTTTATTGCATACTTACAACTTGGCAAAATGTAAGTATGCATATGTCAGACTTGAGGGTCAGCTGGAGAAGCTGGAAATCACTGTAGTAATTAGTGCTGCTACGATGATAACTTATAACTACGATGATAACTGATTTTTCAGGGTCCCACTCTGACATTGTGTGAGGGGGCTCCCCTCTGCATAATGACCATAGGATCTCACTTGCTCAGCTCTGCCACTATTTATAGAATGATTTGTATTTTGTTTTAAATACAAAAAATGTTATGATTGGACAAGGTGGAGAAAAGGGACAGTAATCCAATTGAAGAACACCTTGTATTGATTGGAACAATACAAGGTAGCAGTGCCTCCCTTCTTTGTTTCGACCCTCTGTGGTCAGTGTGTGCAGGAGAAACCACTTGCATTGTACCCAAAAGATTACAGCTATCACTGTAGTAGCACCAACCATTACAGTGATTTTCAACTTTCCCAGTGGCACCTCAAGTATAACATATGCATACTTACATTATCCCAAGATAAAGCAAAGTAGGTATTCAATTAAGATTTTATCTGGAGTTCAGCTTTAAATTAACTTTTAGGGTTAGGTGGAAGGTTAAGTGTTCTAAAAGAGGCTATAGTCTAAGTCCAATTACAAAAAAAGTCAGTTGAGGGGTTAGGTTAAGTGATAAAGGTTCATCTAGAGAAAAGGGTTTAGTGTTAAGGGTTGCATTAGTGTTAGAGGCTAAAGCCTGGTACACACTAATAGTTTCTTTCCTTCAACCCCGCTGGGTTGAAGGAAAAAAAATTGACAGGTTGAAGGAAAAAAAACTGACAGGTCTGGTTGAGGCTGCTGTACTAACAATTCGGTGTTAGTCCGGTCGGAGCTGCTGTACTAACAATCCAAAATGAGTATAGCGATCTCCCCCCACTGAGTTGTTGTGTTCTGACAGTTAAGTTTGCAGGCATTGGTTAAGCAGGGCTCAAAATTTAAAGTCCTGAGCTACTAGCCAGGCCTTCAGGGTTACTCGCCACCAGTTGCCCCACCCAACTCCTACCCTGCCCCGCCCCTAATTCTGCCCCTAAACACGCCCTCATAAAATTACACTGTTAAATGTTTTTGCATTAATGCAGAAGTTCCAGAAATAAATATTAATAACAATGTTTTCAGTGCCCATCAGTGCAGCCTCATCAGTGCCCATCAAGGGTCTGGAGGGTGGGGGCTGAAGAGCACTGGGGAGGGCTGGAGGGGGGGGGCTGAAGAGCACTGGGGAGGGCTGAAGCGGGGGGGCTGAAGAGCACTGGGGAGGGCTGGAGGGGGGCTGAAGAGCACTGGGGAGGGCTGGAGGGGGGGGGCTGAAGAGCACTGGGGGGCTGGAGGGGGGGCTGAAGAGCACTGGGGAGGGCTGGAGGGGGGCTGAAGAGCACTGGGGAGGGCTGGAGGGGGGGCTGAAGAGCACTGGGGAGGGCTGGAGGGGGGGGCTGAAGAGAACTTGGGAGGGCTGCAGGGGGGGGCTGAAGAGCACTGGGGAGGGCTGGAGGGGGGGCTGAAGAGCACTGGGGGGCTGAAGAGGGGGGGGCTGAAGAGCACTAAGGGGCTGGAGGGGGGGCTGTACAGCACTATGGGGGCCAGCAAAAAAAAAAAAAAATAAGTTGGATAGGAGGGGGATGGGGCGGCTGCATATAGAGGAATTGATCTTTGCATATTAATTTCTCTATATGCAGCCGCCCCACCGCTCCTTCTATGCAGTCACACAGGGAGGCAGCGGTATCAATCTTCGGGCACTCACCTTCTTCCAGCCCCCAGGAGCAGAGCAGCGCAGAAGGAGGGAGCAAGCTGCCTTAAGTGGAAGAGATGATCGGCGTGAGATAACCCCTATGCCAGTGTCAGAGCGCGGATCATCCTGTAACAGCTTGTAATTGCCGGGCGCTCGCTGACACACACGGTCCCGCCTCCTAGCCCAGCTTCTTTGATAGACGTCACACGTCCTGGTTGGCCAGGTGTTCTGTCCATCAAAGAAGCCGGGCTAGGAGGCGGGACTGTGTGTGTCAGCGAGTGCCTGGCAATTACAAGCTGTTACAGTTGGATGATCCACGCTCTGACATTATTCAGTCCGCCGGCTGGCCGGCTTTCATCTCCTCTCGCTCCCGGAGCTCGCCCTACATATGCGAGCAGAAAATTTTAAGGCTGGGTTAAGGATTAGGTGGTTTAGGGGTAAGTGTTAATAGCTTAGATAGGAAAAGAGTTACAGTAAGTGTTATAAAGTGTAGGGATGATCGAACGGTTCGGGTCGACCATCGGTTCGGCCCGAACATTGGGTGTTCGAGGTTCGGCCGAATTTTGAACTTTTTGCCCAAAAAGTTCGGAATTCGGCAACCAGAACCGACCAAAATGCAATGCTTCAGGAAATGGGCTTTAAAAGCCCGTGATTGGACCAGAACCATTAGCAAAAGCCAATTGAGGGGGCAGGAGAATGCTAGGAATGTGATTGGAGTGACTAGGGGATCCAAAGAACCCAAAAAAACGCTAGCAAAAACACACACTTTTTTTTTTTGACGCTAGCGTTTTTTTGGCATTTTTTTGGGTTCTTTTGAGGCAGGCAAAACATCTGAACTTGTGTATAGTGGTATATATACACACATAATTATATGTATATAGACACCTAGCCATATATAGGTGTGATAGTAGCAGAAATATATTACTGTAAATGATTTCATTAGTGCAAGCATTTATTTCTGCTACTATCACACCTATATATGTCTAGGGGTATATATACAGACATATATGTGTATATATACCCCCTATACACATGTTCAGATGTCATGTCTGACATCAAACATGTCCTCAAAAAAGCACTGGCAGTGGCAGCCCCTGCAGCATAAAAAATGCTTGGCTGGTGAGAAGCCATATGGGTGTGCCGAAGCAATTCAGAGAAATGATCATTTCTCTATAGCGGTCACCCTGCTATGGAAGGGTTTTGTCACCCTGCCATAGCAGTCACTGCCAGTTAACCCTACACTACACTACGGTCCCCTTACACTTAACACTTTCCCTACAGAAACTAAATTTTTGAAGCTAACTTAAGTGTAAAGGAGCACTCTAACTACACTAGATATCCCTTTCCTCACACTAATAAATAAAAATCAAAAAATCTCTTTTTTTTTTTTTTTAATTTTTCAATAATTGGCTTTTTTTTATCAAAAATGACAATTTTTAAGAACTTTTTTTGTGTGATTTAGTGTCTGGGGGGGTCTAAAAGGTGTACCTGTGAAGTTTCAGCTCTGTAGCATGTCCAGAACCAGAAAAAAAGATCATATAGGTGTTAAAGGAGGGTCCCACACATCCCTGTTCTACTGAAAAATTATCTTTTTTTTTTCATGGTTCTGGACATGCTACAGAGCTGAAACTTCACATGTACACTTTTTAGACCCCCCAGATACTAAATCCAAAGTCCAAAATCTCTCTTTTTTTTTTTTTTTCAATAATTGGCTTTTTTATCAAAAATGACAATTTTTAAGAATTTTTTTTGTGTGATTAATAGTTAATGGGGCATGACCCAGAACCCTAGGCACTTTTTAGGGGCATTTATTGGGTTTTAGGGCTTAAAAATTGTGTTTTTTGATTACTGAAGTTCGGGTCCCATTGATTTCAATGGGGTTCTGAAATCCGAACCGAACTTTTGGGAAATTCGGGTGTTCTGGTCGAACCGAACTTTTCAAAAGTTCGATCATCCCTAATAAAGTGCTTTCAAGTCAGAAACAACCTGAAACATAGACAAACCTAAACTACTCTTATTACCTAACTGAAGGTGACAGTAAATATTTTTCCCCATAAGTAATTAAACAAGCCTTTAGTGACATTTGTAGATGTAGGTTTTATGGAATAATTATTCCTCAAAGATTACAACAGAGATTCTTTAGTATGAGTTCTGTGGGTTTCTAACAGCTTACAGCACCTGCTGTTTGTTTATAATAGAAGGTTTACCAAGTACCTGCTACCAAAGAAAATAAGTGGACAGGAAATCTCTTGTGAAGTTTGAAGAGGAATTTCGCCAAGGTCCCTAGGGCTACAGAGATTAATAGGAATTTGTCCTAGCACTTTTGACTACTTGTTAAGAAAATGTAAATATTTTTATGGGTTTACATTTGTTACTATCACCAACTGATCAAAAGTTAAGACACATCCTGTACTGTATTTCACACATTGAAACTATGGTTGTAAATAGATCCTACCACCATTAACCACACCTATGGACCTAAAGTGAACAATTCTAAGTTGAACTTCTAAGTGAACTAAGTTGCCCCGTATTTCTTGATCTGTGATAAAAAAAAGAAAAAAAAAAAGGGCAACTTAGGAAACAGTGACCATAGGTCAATTAGCTTCAGTATTAATCATAGTAATAGGAAACATAAGGGTAACATAAGGACACTGAATTTCAAAAGAGCCAATTTCCCAAAACTGCGCTCTCTGCTAGAAAATATTAAATGGGATAGAACCCTGGGAGCAAAGAACACGGAGGAAAAATGGGAGTGCTTCAAGAGCATACTAAACAAAGGGATTGACCAGTGCATTCCGAAGCGAAATAAATTTAAAAGAGGACAACTAAACCCTGGGTGGCTAAACTCCAACTTAAAAATGCGTATTAATGCTAAAGAAAAGGCCTTCAAAAAATACAGGACTGAGGGGTCATTGGCAGCATTTAAGGATTACAAAGAGTGTAATAAGAAATGTAAAGACGAAATCAGGGTGGCTAAAATAGAACACGAGAGACATATAGCGGAAGAGAGTAAAAAGAACCCCAAGAAATTCTTTAAGTATATAAATAGTAAGAAAGCGAGGCCAGAACACACTGGCCCCATAAAAGACGACAAGGGAGATTTGGTCACAGAGGACAGGGTAAAGGCGGTATTGTTAAATAATTTCTTCTCTTCAGTCTTCACAAAAGAATCGGGGGGCTACAGTAACCCAGCTTGTAAGGCCAAACTAAACAACACACCTAAGGAAGTACCGCCATGGCTAACAGAAGATAGACTTAGAACTAAACTAGAGAAACTTAACATAAATAAATCACCGGGACCGGATGGCTTGCACCCGGGGGTTCTTAAAGAGCTCAGCCAGGTGATTGCCAGGCCATTATCCATGATTTTTAAGGATAGTTTACAGACGGGTATGGTGCCAGCTAATTGGAAAAAATCCAATATTTAAAAAAGGGCCGAGATATATCCCGGGTAACTGTAGGCCGGTCAGCCAAACATCAGTAGTCTGCAAGATTTTGGAGGGGATGTTAAGGGACCACATACAAGACTTTAGTAATGAAAACAGTATTAGTAGTAGTAATCAGCATGGATTCATGAACAATCGTTCTTGCCAAACCAATCTATTAACCTTCTATGATGAAGTGAGCTGCCACCTAGATAAAGGTAAGCCTGTGGATGTGGTGTATCTGGACTTTGCAAAGGCCTTTTTTTCTGCAAATAATTTTTATTTGGGTTTAAAGCTTAACAGGTGAAAGAAATAAAGAATATTTCTCAACAATATGAACAGCGTAATAACAACAGCAAATGATCAATCACAAAAAAGCATAAGGCACGACATGGTACACATCGTAATCATTTCCATAAGAGGGGAAAGAAAGAGAGACAACAGTAGAACCAATCAAACCAACGTAGAGCCCAAAAGTCCCAGTGAGCGTTAAAGGATTGTAACTAGTGTTGAGCGAACACGGACTGTATTATTCGTGTTCGTACCGAATAATTGGATTTTTTGTACCCGAACACGGACACGGACACTTTACTGTATGTTCGGGTAAAAATCCGTGTTCGGTCGTTTTATTTCCGGGTTTTGCATGCTTTGGCGCTCTTTTCATGGCGGGCTTTCAACAGCCAATCAACAATCGTTTAACTGGTGTGCCTTAAGCCATCCCAGCCATGCCTGCAAATGTCTCAGTAGCTGTGATTGGCCGTCTGAAGCATGTGACCAAGTCTTTATAAGTTCGAGGCAGCCGCAGCGGCGTCATTATGCTGCTTAGATTCAGGGACAGAGCACACATCAACGTGCTGGCTGCTGATTAGGGAAAGATAGGCAGGAAAAAACCATTTGTGTCCGGATAGAATTGAGGGACAGGTCGGAGTGTTTAGGCAGGGCGAGTTGTAGGCATTTTAGGGATAGAGTCTGCTGAATTATATAGGGTCAGTGTCTTCTACAAACTACAATCGATATTGCTGTGTGGGGGGTGGGGTGAATCTGCACTCAATCCTGATCTACGATCTCTTCTCAATCCTGTTAGGGACAGAGTCTGCTGAATTTTAGGGAAACTGTGTTCTACAAACTACAATCGATATTGCTGTGTGGGGGGTGGGGTGAATCTGCACTCAATCCTGATCTACGATCTCTTCTCAATCCTGTTAGGGACAGAGTCTGCTGAATTTTAGGGAAACTGTGTTCTACAAACTACAATCGATATTGCTGTGTGGGGGGTGGGGTGAATCTGCACTCAATCCTGATCTACGATCTCTTCTCAATCCTGTTAGGGACAGAGTCTGCTGAATTTTAGGGAAACTGTGTTCTACAAACTACAATCGATATTGCTGTGTGGTGTGGGATTGGAGATAGGCAGGTGTCAGTGATCCACATCCATTTTTCTGTGTGTGAGCTGCAGTGAACACAATCTTTTTGGGCTGCAGTGAACACAATCTTTTTGGGCTGCAGTGAACACAATCTTTTTGGGCTGCAGTGAACACAATCTTTTTGGGCTGCAGTGAACACAATCTTTTTGGGCTGCAGTGAACACAATCTTTTTGGGGTGCAGTGAACAAAATCTTTTTGGGGTGCAGTGAACACAATCCTTTTTGGTGTGCAGTGAACACAATCTTTGTGGGGTGCAGTGAACAAAATCCTTTGTGGGGTGCAGTGAACACAATCTTTTTGGGGTGCAGTGAACAAAATCCTTTTTGGGGTGCAGTGAACAACATCCTTTTTGGGGTGCAGTGAACACAATCTTTTTGGGGTGCAGTGAACAAAATCCTTTGTGGGGTGCAGTGAACACAATCTTTTTGGGGTGCAGTGAACACAATCTTTTTGGGGTGGAGTGAACAACATCCTTTTTGGGGTGCAGTGAACAAAATCCTTTTTGGGGTGCAGTGAACAAAATCATTTTTGGGGTGCAGTGAACACAATCTTTTTGGGGTGCAGTGAACACAATCTTTGTGGGGTGCAGTGAACACAATCTTTTTGGGGTGGAGTGAACAACATCCTTTTTGGGGTGCAGTGAACAACATCCTTTTTGGGGTGCAGTGAACACAATCTTTTTGGGGTGCAGTGAACACAATCTTTGTGGGGTACAGTGAACAGAATCTTTGTGGGGTGCAGTGAACACAATCTTTGGGGGGTACAGTGAACACAATCTTTGTGAGGTGCAGTGAACACAATCTTTGTGGGGTGCAGTGAACACAATCATTGTGGGGTGCAGTGAACTCAATCTTTGTGGGGTACAGTGAACACAATCTCATACTGAAGGTTTGAGGGTGCTGCCTGTTCCATACTCCCCCTACTCCTCATCTAGCCTTTTAGGGGTACAAACAATAGTAATTGGGGCCTAGTGTGGTTGTGTACGTGTGATATACATACACTTTTTTGGGATCATATTTTCTATTCCGCTATTTAATCAAAAACCTTTGGGGATCAGTTAAATTGGGGGATAGTCTGTGTTGGTACGTGTGAGAGAGATCCACCTTTCCAAGTTGTTGGGGTTCATCTCATACTTCTGAAGGTTTGAGGGTGCTGCCTGTTCCATACTCCCCCTACTCCTAGCCTTTTAGGGGTACAAACAATAGTAATTGGGGCCTAGTGTGGTTGTGTACGTGTGATATACATACACTTTTTTGGGATCATATTTTCTATTCCGCTATTTAATCAAAAACCTTTGGGGATCAGTTAAATTGGGGGATAGTCTGTGTTGGTACGTGTGAGAGAGATCCACCTTTCCAAGTTGTTGGGGTTCATCTCATACTTCTGAAGGTTTGAGGGTGCTGCCTGTTCCATACTCCCCCTACTCCTAGCCTTTTAGGGGTACAAACAATAGTAATTGGGGCCTAGTGTGGTTGTGTACGTGTGATATACATACACATTTTTGGGATCATATTTTCTATTCCGCTATTTAATCAAAAACCTCTGGGGATCAGTTAAATTGGGGGATAGTCTGTGTTGGTACGTGTGAGAGAGATCCACCTTTCCAAGTTGTTGGGGTTCATCTCATACTTCTGAAGGTTTGAGGGTGCTGCCTGTTCCATACTCCCCCTACTCCTAGCCTTTTAGGGGTACAAACAATAGTAATTGGGGCCTAGTGTGGTTGTGTACGTGTGATATACATACACTTTTTTGGGATCATATTTTCTATTCCGCTATTTAATCAAAAACCTCTGGGGATCAGTTAAATTGGGGGATAGTCTGTGTTGGTACGTGTGAGAGAGATCCACCTTTCCAAGTTGTTGGGGTTCATCTCATACTTCTGAAGGTTTGAGGGTGCTGCCTGTTCCATACTCCCCCTACTCCTAGCCTTTTAGGGGTACAAACAATAGTAATTGGGGCCTAGTGTGGTTGTGTACGTGTGATATACATACACTTTTTTGGGATCATATTTTCTATTCCGCTATTTAATCAAAAACCTCTGGGGATCAGTTAAATTGGGGGATAGTCTGTGTTGGTACGTGTGAGAGAGATCCACCTTTCCAAGTTGTTGGGGTTCATCTCATACTTCTGAAGGTTTGAGGGTGCTGCCTGTTCCATACTCCCCCTACTCCTAGCCTTTTAGGGGTACAAACAATAGTAATTGGGGCCTAGTGTGGTTGTGTACGTGTGATATACATACACTTTTTTGGGATCATATTTTCTATTCCGCTATTTAATCAAAAACCTCTGGGGATCAGTTAAATTGGGGGATAGTCTGTGTTGGTACGTGTGAGAGAGATCCACCTTTCCAAGTTGTTGGGGTTCATCTCATACTTCTGAAGGTTTGAGGGTGCTGCCTGTTCCATACTCCCCCTACTCCTAGCCTTTTAGGGGTACAAACAATAGTAATTGGGGCCTAGTGTGGTTGTGTACGTGTGATATACATACACTTTTTTGGGATCATATTTTCTATTCCGCTATTTAATCAAAAACCTTTGGGGATCAGTTAAATTGGGGGATAGTCTGTGTTGGTACGTGTGAGAGAGATCCACCTTTCCAAGTTGTTGGGGTTCATCTCATACTTCTGAAGGTTTGAGGGTGCTGCCTGTTCCATACTCCCCCTACTCCTAGCCTTTTAGGGGTACAAACAATAGTAATTGGGGCCTAGTGTGGTTGTGTACGTGTGATATACATACACTTTTTTGGGATCATATTTTCTATTCCGCTATTTAATCAAAAACCTTTGGGGATCAGTTAAATTGGGGGATAGTCTGTGTTGGTACGTGTGAGAGAGATCCACCTTTCCAAGTTGTTGGGGTTCATCTCATACTTCTGAAGGTTTGAGGGTGCTGCCTGTTCCATACTCCCCCTACTCCTCATCTAGCCTTTTAGGGGTACAAACAATAGTAATTGGGGCCTAGTGTGGTTGTGTACGTGCGAGATACATACACTTTTTTTGATCATATTTCCTATTCCGCTATTCAATAAAAACCTTTGAGGATCAATTGAATTGCGGGATAGTCTGTGTCGGTACGTGTGAGAGAGATCCACCTTTCCAAGTTGTTGGGGTTCATCTCATACTTCTGAAGGTTTGAGGGTGCTGCCTGTTCCATACCCCCCCTACTCCTCATCTAGCCTTTTAGGGGTACAAACAATAGTAATTGGGGCCTAGTGTGGTTGTGTACGTGCGAGATACATACACTTTTTTTGATCATATTTCCTATTCCGCTATTCAATAAAAACCTTTGAGGATCAATTGAATTGCGGGATAGTCTGTGTCGGTACGTGTGAGAGAGATCCACCTTTCCAAGTTGTTGGGGTTCATCTCATACTTCTGAAGGTTTGAGGGTGCTGCCTGTTCCATACCCCCCCTACTCCTCATCTAGCCTTTTAGGGGTACAAACAATAGTAATTGGGGCCTAGTGTGGTTGTGTACGTGCGAGATACATACACTTTTTTTGATCATATTTCCTATTCCGCTATTCAATAAAAACCTTTGAGGATCAATTGAATTGCGGGATAGTCTGTGTCGGTACGTGTGAGAGAGATCCACCTTTCCAAGTTGTTGGGGTTCATCTCATACTTCTGAAGGTTTGAGGGTGCTGCCTGTTCCATACCCCCCCTACTCCTCATCTAGCCTTTTAGGGGTACAAACAATAGTAATTGGGGCCTAGTGTGGTTGTGTACGTGCGAGATACATACACTTTTTTTGATCATATTTCCTATTCCGCTATTCAATAAAAACCTTTGAGGATCAATTGAATTGCGGGATAGTCTGTGTCGGTACGTGTGAGAGAGATCCACCTTTCCAAGTTGTTGGGGTTCATCTCATACTTCTGAAGGTTTGAGGGTGCTGCCTGTTCCATACCCCCCCTACTCCTCATCTAGCCTTTTAGGGGTACAAACAATAGTAATTGGGGCCTAGTGTGGTTGTGTACGTGCGAGATACATACACTTTTTTTGATCATATTTCCTATTCCGCTATTCAATAAAAACCTTTGAGGATCAATTGAATTGCGGGATAGTCTGTGTCGGTACGTGTGAGAGAGATCCACCTTTCCAAGTTGTTGGGGTTCATCTCATACTTCTGAAGGTTTGAGGGTGCTGCCTGTTCCATACCCCCCCTACTCCTCATCTAGCCTTTTAGGGGTACAAACAATAGTAATTGGGGCCTAGTGTGGTTGTGTACGTGCGAGATACATACACTTTTTTTGATCATATTTCCTATTCCGTTATTCAATAAAAACCTTTGAGGATCAATTGAATTGCGGGATAGTCTGTGTCGGTACGTGTGAGAGAGATCCACCTTTCCAAGTTGTTGGGGTTCATCTCATACTTCTGAAGGTTTGAGGGTGCTGCCTGTTCCATACCCCCCCTACTCCTCATCTAGCCTTTTAGGGGTACAAACAATAGTAATTGGGGCCTAGTGTGGTTGTGTACGTGCGAGATACATACACTTTTTTTGATCATATTTCCTATTCCGCTATTCAATAAAAACCTTTGAGGATCAATTGAATTGCGGGATAGTCTGTGTCGGTACGTGTGAGAGAGATCCACCTTTCCAAGTTGTTGGGGTTCATCTCATACTTCTGAAGGTTTGAGGGTGCTGCCTGTTCCATACCCCCCCTACTCCTCATCTAGCCTTTTAGGGGTACAAACAATAGTAATTGGGGCCTAGTGTGGTTGTGTACGTGCGAGATACATACACTTTTTTTGATCATATTTCCTATTCCGCTATTCAATAAAAACCTTTGAGGATCAATTGAATTGCGGGATAGTCTGTGTCGGTACGTGTGAGAGAGATCCACCTTTCCAAGTTGTTGGGGTTCATCTCATACTTCTGAAGGTTTGAGGGTGCTGCCTGTTCCATACCCCCCCTACTCCTCATCTAGCCTTTTAGGGGTACAAACAATAGTAATTGGGGCCTAGTGTGGTTGTGTACGTGCGAGATACATACACTTTTTTTGATCATATTTCCTATTCCGCTATTCAATAAAAACCTTTGAGGATCAATTGAATTGCGGGATAGTCTGTGTCGGTACGTGTGAGAGAGATCCACCTTTCCAAGTTGTTGGGGTTCATCTCATACTTCTGAAGGTTTGAGGGTGCTGCCTGTTCCATACCCCCCCTACTCCTCATCTAGCCTTTTAGGGGTACAAACAATAGTAATTGGGGCCTAGTGTGGTTGTGTACGTGCGAGATACATACACTTTTTTTGATCATATTTCCTATTCCGCTATTCAATAAAAACCTTTGAGGATCAATTGAATTGCGGGATAGTCTGTGTCGGTACGTGTGAGAGAGATCCACCTTTCCAAGTTGTTGGGGTTCATCTCATACTTCTGAAGGTTTGAGGGTGCTGCCTGTTCCATACCCCCCCTACTCCTCATCTAGCCTTTTAGGGGTACAAACAATAGTAATTGGGGCCTAGTGTGGTTGTGTACGTGCGAGATACATACACTTTTTTTGATCATATTTCCTATTCCGCTATTCAATAAAAACCTTTGAGGATCAATTGAATTGCGGGATAGTCTGTGTCGGTACGTGTGAGAGAGATCCACCTTTCCAAGTTGTTGGGGTTCATCTCATACTTCTGAAGGTTTGAGGGTGCTGCCTGTTCCATACTCCCCCTACTCCTCATCTAGCCTTTTAGGGGTACAAACAATAGTAATTGGGGCCTAGTGTGGTTGTGTACGTGTGATATACATACACTTTTTTTGGATCATATTTTCTATTCCGCTATTCAATAAAAACCTTTCTAGGGCAAGATCTTAAATTACAGAAATATGAGGAGACCGTCAAATAAGGGCCGTGGCCTGGGTCGTGGTGCTGCTGGTAGAGCTCCTGTTGCAAGGAGAGGACATGGTCGATCTGTGCCAGCTACACGCACAAGTGAAACACCTTCCTCAAGTGTGAGTAGGCGACAGAACCTGCATCAGTATTTGGTAGGGCATCAAACGCCCCTAGAAGTGATGAGGCCAGAACAAGTTGAGGCGATAGTAGATTGGTTTGCTGCTGACAGTGCCTCCAGTTCCTTCACATTGTCTCCCACCCAGTCTACTGCAGAAAGGTCAGAGTTGGCACCTGCAGCCAATGTCCAACCGTCTTTCACCTCACCCCCTTGCAAATCAGGCCAGCAGTCTGAGCCCCAAGCCATACAGCAGTCTCTTATTCTTTTTGAGGACTCTGTCAGCAGGGTTTCCCAGGGCCATCCACCTAGCCCTGCCCCAGAAGTGGAAGAGATTGAGTGCAGCGATGCCCAACCACTTATTCCTCAAGATGAGTACATGCAAGGATCATCGCAGCACGTCTCCGATGATGACGAAACGCAGGTGCCAACTGCTGCGGCGTTCAGCATTGTGGAGACCGACAAGGAGGGCAGGGGTGAAGACTGGGTGGAAGATGATGTGGAGGACGATGAGGTCCTCGACCCCACATGGAATGAACGTCATGCAGGTGAACTGAGTAGTTTGGAGGAAGAGGCGGTGGTCGCACAGAGCCACCAGCACAGCAGAAGAGGGAGCAGGGTGCAGAAGCGGAGCGGCCGTGCCCTAGACACTACGCCCGCTACTGCCCAACGCAGCAAGGGAACGAGCGCACCAAAGTCAGCTCAAAGGAGTTCTCTAGCGTGGAAGTTCTTTAGAAAATGTGCTGATGACAGGACACGAGTGGTTTGCACCCTGTGCAATCAGAGCTTGAAGCGAGGCATGAACCTTCTCAACCTGAGCACAACCTGCATGATCAGGCATCTAAGTGCAAAGCACGAGCTGCAGTGGAGTACACACCTTCAAAACCAAGAAACGTCTCTGGCTCATCCTGCTTCCTCTTCTGCTGCAGTCTCGGCCGCTCCAGCCACATCTGTAGTGATACCGGCACCTGCCACCCCGCAAACAGACGATCTGTCAGCAACACCACCACCTGGGTCACCAACAACCATCTCCACAATGTCCCGTGGAAGCGTTCAGCTTTCCATCTCCCAAACACTTGAGAGGAAGAGGAAGTACCCCCCTACCCACCCGCGATCCCTGGCCCTGAATGCCAGCATTTCAAAATTATTGGCCTTTGAAATGCTGTCATTCCGTCTGGTGGAGACGCACAGTTTTAAAAACCTTATGTCGGTGGCTGTCCCACAGTACGTCGTGCCCAGCCGCCACTACTTTTCCAGGCAAGCCATCCCTTCCCTGCACAACCAAGTGGGGGAAAAAATCAGGTGTGCACTGCGCAACGCCATCTGTGCCAAGGTCCACCTAACTACGGATACGTGGACCAGTAAGCACGGTCAGGGGCGTTATATCTCCCTAACGGCACACTGGGTAAATGCAGTGGCGGATGGGCCTGAGGCGGATAGCAATTTGGCGCATGTCCTTCCACCACCGAGGATTGCAGGGCGCTTCAGTTTGCCTCCTGTTCCTAACTCCTCCTACTCCGCTTCCTCATCCTCTACCGCCTCCTCATCCGGACAGCGTAACACCTTCACCACCAACTTCAGCACGGCCAGGGGTAAACGACAGCAGGCAGTTTTACAACTTGCCTGTTTGGGGGACAAACCACACACCGCGCAGGAGTTGTGGAGGAGCATGGAACAGCAGACAAATGAGTGGTTGCTGCCAGCGAGCCTCAAGCCCGGCCTGGTGGTGTGCGATAACGGGCGAAATCTCATAGCAGCTCTGGGCCTAGCCGGTTTGACGCACATCCCTTGCCTGGCGCATGTGCTGAATTTGGTGGTGCAGAGGTTCCTTAAAAACTACCCCGATATGTCAGAGCTGCTGCAGAAAGTGCGGGCCGTTTGTGCGCACTTTCGGCGTTCTCACCCTGCTGCTGCTCGCCTGGCAGCGCTGCAGCGTAACTTCGGCCTTCCCGCTCACCGCCTCATATGTGACGTGCCCACAAGGTGGAACTCCACCTTGCACATGCTGGAAAGACTGTGCGAGCAGCAGCAGGCCATAGTGGAGTTTCAGCTGCAGCACGCACGCGTGAGTCGCTCTGCGGAACAGCACCACTTCACCACCAATAACTGGGCCTCCATGCGAGACCTGTGTGCCTTGTTGCGCTGTTTTGAGTACTCCACCAACATGGCCAGTGGCAATGACGCCGTTCTCAGCTTAACTATCCCACTTCTATGCCTCCTTGAAAAAACAATTCGGGCGATGATGGAAGAGGATGTGGCACAGGATGAGGAGGAGGAGGAGGATGAAGAGGTAACATTTCCAAGGCTTTCAGGGCAGTCATTCGCAAGGGGCTCCGAGGGTGGGTTCCTGCACACGCAAACGCCAGGGACGCAATTGTCCAGCAGGGGCACAGTTCTGGAGGATGAGGAGGATGAGGAGGAGGAGGAGCTGGAGGAGGAGATGGAACCATGTTCACAGCAGGGTGGCACCCAGGCCAGCTCATGGCCATCACTGGTGCGTGGCTGGGGGGATACAGAGGACACGGACCATACACCTCCCACAGAGGACAGCCTTTCGTTGCCTCTGGGCAGCCTGGCACACATGAGCGATTACATGCTGCAGTGTCTCCACAACGACCGCCGAGTTGCCCACATTCTAACTTGTGCTGATTACTGGGTGGCCACGCTGCTGGATCCCCGTTACAAGGACAACGTACCGTCCTTAATTCACTCACTGGAGCGCGATCGCAAGATGCGCGAGTACAAGCGCACGCTGGTAGACGCCATGCTGCTGGCATTCCCATCTGACAGCGGGGCCACAGTGGAAGCACAAGGCAGAGGAGGAGGAGGAGGAGGTCGCCAACGCAACCAGGGCACCGCCAGCACCTCAGAAGGCAGGGTTAGCATGGCCGAAATGTGGAAAAGCTTTGTCAGCACGCCACAACAAACAGCAGCACCAGCAGCTCAGATGGAACGTCTTAGCAGGAGGCAGCATTTTACCAACATGGTGGAGCAGTATGTGTGCACACGCCTACATGTAGTGAATGACGGGTCTGCCCCCTTCAACTTCTGGGTCTCCAAATTGGGCACATGGCCTGAGCTTGCCCTTTACGCCTTGGAGGTGCTGGCGTGCCCTGCAGCCAGTGTATTATCTGAACGGGTATTTAGCACGGCTGGGGGCGTTATAACAGACAAGCGCAGCCGCCTGTCCAGAGACAATGTGGACAAGCTCACGTTCATTAAAATGAACCAGGCATGGATCCCACGGGACTTTTCCGTACCTTATGCAGAATAGCAATGGATACCGACCTTACCCACCCATTGTTCCATTTTTGCTCTTTCTCACTCTTTTGGGGTGTACCCTCATTTAAAATTTGTGAAAAGAAGCAGTGTTGGCTACCTCGTCCTCCTCCTCAGGGCCAGATTAATGTAGGGTCTATTGGAGCTGCAGCTCCAGGCCCCTACCTTTTATATAGGCCCCGGGTTGGCCATATTCACTGTTACCGCTCTTCTGTCACTTGTAAACACAGAAGTCTGGCTTCTATGCTCGCTTCCCCAGGCAGCACCCTCAGAACCTCCCCACACAGCGTGAAGGCCGGACAAGGAGGGACAGTTGGCGATGCATGGATGTGTTTATGGGCTTCAGAGACAGCATCCCATGTTGAATTAGGCATGCATGGCTGCACCCTTCCTCCTCTGGGTGCATGGCAAGGCACGGCCCTAAGGCCCTTCAAAATCCTCAGCACCAAGCCCATGATGCTGTTAATCCGGCCCTGGTCCTCCTCCACCGCCGCTTCCACCTACACCGCCCATAGGTGTGCGCAGCCTATTGCATTAAGGTGTGCACCCCAAAGTTGAAATACACATGCATGTGTTTGCCAGCAGGGAGAGTAATGTATCGGGGCCATGTACCTGTAGGCAAGGAGAAATAGAGCAGAGCAGGTCCCAGGGAGATCTTTCCCATCTCCTCACTGGCAATGCTATGTGCCCTAGGTGATTAGGGTGTGCCCAGGCACACCCAGCACACCCTGTGCGCACGCCTATGTCACCGCCACATCCACCACCACCTCAACCTCCCTCCTACTCCATATGGGCCTCGTCCTTCAGAGATGAAGAAGAACATTGTTTTATTTTTCTGTTTTTTTTTGTTGTTTTAAGTTATTTCCCTATCCACATTTGTTTGCAGAGCACTTGCCATGCTCTTAATTACGTTTTGCTGCCATTTGCAGCACTCTAGCCCTTTCCTTTGGTGTTTTAGAGCCATTTTAGTGCCTTAAAGTTCGGGTCCCCATTGACTTCAATGGGGTTCGGTGTCCGGGAAAAGTTCGGTAAAAGTCCGGGACACGGACCCGGACTTTTTTTTAAAGTTCGGCCGAACCCGTCGAACACGGACATCTAGGTGTCCGCTCAACCCTAATTGTAACTGCATTCGGTTAATTGCTAGAGCCTTCTCAAATTGATAGTTTGATTTAAGTAGCAAGACTGCATCCGTGAGATTCGGAGCATCTAAACTCTTCCACTTGCACAGAATAAACGTTCTGGCAGCGAGAAACACATGTTTTAACCCAGGGCCTATATTGAACTGGTATGTCATGTATTCCCAGATGAAGTAAAGCTAGGGCCGGTGATGGCATTAGTATGCAACCAGTGTGAGAGGTTATATAGGAAAACACTTGGTTCCAATAGCACGTCTGAGAAGGACAGGACTAGCGTTGAGCGAACACGGACTGTATTATTTGTGTTCGTACCGAATAATTGGATTTTTGTTACACGGACCCGAAAACTTTACTGTATGTTCGGGTTTAAAATCCGTGTTCGGTCATTTTATTTCCTGTTTTGTATGTAATGGCGTGCTTTTAATGGCGGGCTTTTAACAGCTAATCAACAAGCATTTAACTGGTGTGCCTTAAGCCATCTTAGCCATGCCTACTAATGTATTAGTAGCTGTGATTGGCCATCTGAAGCATGTGACCATGTTTTTATAAGTTCGAGAGCCCCAGCGCGCTGCGTCATTCTGCTGTAGTTTAGGGACAGAGCACACATCATACGTGCTGGCTGCTGATTAGGGACAGACAGTGATTCTGTGAAAAATTGTGTTCGAAAAGAATGCAGGGTCAGGTCAGAGTGCAGGCAGGGAGAGTTATTAGAGAATTTTAGGGCGAGGCTGGAGATTAGGCAGGGTCAGTGTTCTACATCGATTTTGCTGTGTGGGGGGTTGTGCAGTGAACGATCTTATCGAGCATATTAGGGCGAGGCTGGAGATTAGGCAGGGTCAGTGTTCTACATCGTTTTTGCTGTGTGAGGGGTGGTGCAGTGAACGATCTTATCGAGCATATTAGGGCCAGGCTGCAGAGATTAGGCAGGGACAGTATACATCGATTTTGCTGTGTGGGGGGTGGTGCAGTAAACACAATCTTTTTGCCCTCACTTGAGCCCACTGAGGAGGAGGAGGAGGGAGAAAAAAAATCTATTTTTATCAGTTTGTTGTGTGCAGCGTTCAGCTATATTTCACTACAGATTGCTGTTCTAATCTGCTAATAAAAAATTAATTTAAAGGGGAATTTTTTTAAGAGCACTTGCCATGCTCTTAACTACATTTTGCTGCCATTTGCAGAACTCTAGCCCTTTCCATTGGTGTTTTAGAGCCATTTTAGTGCCTGAAAGTTCGGGTCCCCATTGACTTCAATGGGGTTCGGGTAAAGTTCGGAAAAAGTCCGGGACACGGACCCGGACTTTTTTTTCAAGTTTGGCCGAACCCGCCGAACACGGACATCCAGGTGTCCGCTCAACTCTAGACAGGACCACAGCATGTGGAGCAGAGTTCCTACCTGAGAGCAGTTCCTCCAGCATAGTTGGGAGTGGGATTGGGAGAAACCTGCTAAGCGAAAGGGTGTATAATACCATCTATTCGTTATTTTTGGGGTCAATTCCCAGTGATTTGCGCAGTGGGTGTTTTTATATATCACGTTGAGTGCCCATCGCCATTGTTGGATGGAAAAGGTCGCAGCTAAGTCCCTATCCCATTTGAACATGTGGGTGGTTTTATGTAATGTTGTATTATCCAGCAGGACATCATAATATTGTGAAAGTTTGGGGAATTTTGGAAGTGCTGTCGTGAGTAGGTCCCACACTTTACTGTCAATTGGAACAGCTCGTAGAGGATTTTCCATTAAGAAGTGAGTAACACGAAGAAGATGGTAGTAAGAATGTTGTGGGAGACCATATTTGCGAAACAAGTCGGGTACTGAAATGAGAGAACCATCATTGTAGAAGGAATTAATGGAAGTAATATTCCAGTGATTCAGTAGGTGTGTGGGGATGTCAGGCAAGTGTTGATTAAGTAGGGACATCGGTAAGGTCGTCGTGGAAATTACATCACGTTCATTAGATGAGGCTGGAGAGCGGCGCCACACCTGTAGTGAGGCTTTTATGGTGGGTGAAAATTTGGAAACGTTCCATTCCTTCCATTTATCACACAGGAGTAGGACCTTGAGGTCCGCAATGGGGGCCGCGTCTCTCTCCAGATCCACCCATATAGGCGATTCCGAGTTAGTGAGCCAGTGACGTAATTGAGCTAGGATTCTGGCCCTATAGTAGGTAGGGATGTCAGGGACGGATGCTCCCCCAAATTGCTTCTTCCTAACCAATATTGAGAAAGCGCAACAAGGCCATTTACTGTTCCAAATGTCGGCTGTCATCGGTTTAGAAAATTTAGCGAGGTGCGTCATTGGGAAGTGAATGGGAAGTGCTCTAAAGAGATATAATAATTGGGGCAAATTTAACATTTCTACCCTGCCGCTCCAGGAGAATTGCAGTGTGTGCATGTGTGAGAGGTCACCATTAATCTTTGCAACAAGTCTCTTCACATTAATTGGCAGCAGTCTATATGGGTTAGCAGGCAGATCAATGCCCAGATAGTGAATACTGTCTGTGGACCAAGTGATTGGGATGGAAGACTGGAGGGTGGACTGGGTTTGGGGAGATACCCCTATGTTCAGGACCGTGGACTTGGATGTGTTAAGCTTATAAAACAAAATCTTGCTAAAGGTGAGTGACATACGCCACTGGTAGTGACGTGGTCGGTTGTGTGAGCATCAGTATAATATCATCCGCAAACAGATTAATTTTATGATGGTAATTGGAAGCCTGTGATGACAGGGTTTGGATGGGATGGTCTCTGCCAGGGGCTCGATGATCAAATTAAAAATCATTGGAGACAAAGGGCAACCCTGCCTAGTGCCATTCGATATGTTGAATCTTTTGGAGAGTATACCTGAGGTGTACACCTGCGCTGTCGGGGAGGAATATAGTGCAATAATAGCGAGAGAGTATGGGTCCTGAGAAACCGAATTTCTGCAGAGTAGCTATCATATATCCCCAGTGTACCCAATCAAATGTATTTTCGGCATCTAGAGTAAGTAGGATAGAGGGGGTCTTGGAGACTTGTGCTAAGTGCATTATACCCAGAAGTCTCCTTGTGGCGTCCAATGTTTGCCTTTCTGGGGTAAAACCCATTTGATCCCTGTGAATAAGTGTGAGCAGCATGGATTGGATACGTTTGGATAGAATACGGGCGTATATTTTGGCATCTGAATTTAAAAGCGAGATGGGATGAAAATTAGCTGGTGTTGTGGGATCTTTGCCCGGTTTAGGCAATGTTACTATGTGGGCTCCCAAGATGTCTGCAGGTAGGGAGGAGACCGCCATGGCCTTGTTATACACAGCAATCATTGTGGGACTCAGGTGTTGGAGGAAAATTTGGTAAAATTCGTTAGAAAATCCATCAGGTCCGGGAGATTTACCTTTTGGTAGGGACGAGACACTAGATTGGACCTTCGCTATCGTAATTGGGGAATTGAGAAGTTGTAACTGTTGTTCTGAGAGGGACGGGAGGGATACAGCTTTAAGGAAATGGTCTATGTCCTCTGCTGATGGTTGATGCTCGGAGGGATTGTCTCGGAGATTGTACAAGGCGCCGTAGAAATCGGCGAACTCATCCGCTATGGCTTTCGGGTGGGTAATTTTAGCTTTAGTGGAGGGGTGGATCAAGTAGGGGATTCTAGATTTTGCGTTTAACCTGGTTCGCTAGGAACTTGCCAGCTTTGTTTGCCTGACAGTAATATTTTTGTTTTAGGTAGCGGAAATGCTTATCCGACCGTTCTAAAAGCAAGAGACGGAGTTGCTGTCTGAGTTTAATGAGGGTAAGGGATTTAGCATCAGTGGGTTTCAATTTGTTGTCCGCGTCTAAGGTGTGTATTTTGGTCGTTAGGGCATCTCCACACGTCATACAGTTTTTCAGTATGTAGTCAGACCAGGTGATGTCCTTGACCGCAGAGGAGGATGCCTTATCCAACAGAGACATATAAACAAGAAAACATATAAACATATAAACAAGAAACATGTCTAAGCGAGAATAGGAATGGTGCCTGGCAGAGAAAAATGAATAGTTCCTCTCTGTGGCATGATGGCATCTCCACATGTCATACAGTTTTTCAGTATGTAGAAGAGCCCCCAAAGACTGTTGTCGGCCCTGGGGGGATGCCGAGGAATCCAGCCCGGGGTCGACAATAGGGATGATTGAACTTTTGAAAAGTTCGGTTCGGCCAGAACATCCGAACTACCCGAAAGTTCAGCCCGGATTTCAGAACCCCATTGAAATCAATGGGACCCGAACTTCGGTAATCAAAAAACACAATTTTAAAGCCATAAAACCCAATAAATGCCCCTAAAAAGTGCCTAGGGTTCTGGGTCATGCCCCAGGGACTATTAATCACACAACAAAGTTCTTAAAAATTGTCATTTTTGAAAAAAAATGCCAATTATTGAAAAAATAAAAAAAAAATAAAAAAAGAGATTTGGATTTGGTATCTGGGGGGTCTAAAAAGTGTACCTGTGAAGTTTCAGCTCTGTAGCATGTCCAGAACCATAAAAAAAGATTGTTTGTATTTTGTCACTTAGAAGTTAGAACACAGGTAAGTTGGCTTCTCGCTTTTCACACCTTGCCGGTTTAATAGCAGGCGTTTTTTGGGCATTTTTTTGGGTTCTTTTGAGGCAGGAAAAACATCTGAACTTGCGTATACGGGTATATATACCACTATACACAAGTTCAGATGTTTTGCCTGCCTCCAAAGAACCCAAAAAAATGCCCTAAAAGATGCCTGCTACTAAACCGGCACAGTGTGATAGGAGCGAAGCCATATTCCAGATCTATAATTTCACTAATACAAATGATCTTTTTTTATGGTTCTGGACATGCTACAGAGCTGAAACTTAACAGGTACACTTTTTTAGACCCCCCAGACACAAAATCACACAAAAAAGTTCTTAAAAATTGTCATTTTTGATATTTTTTTGATAGAGAGCCATTTATTGAAAAAAAAATAAATAAAAAAAAAATTTCTTTGGATTTAGTATCTGAGGGGTCTAAAAAGTGTACCTGTGAAGATACAGCTCTGTAGCATGTCCAGAACCATAAAAAAAGATCATTTTTCAGTAGAGCGGGGATGGTGGGACCCACCTTTTACACCTATATGATCTTTTTTTGGGGTTCTGGACATGCTACAGAGCTGAAACTTCACAGGTACACCTTTTAGACCCCCCAGACACAAAATCACACAAAAAAGTTCTTAAAAATTGTCATTTTTGATATTTTTTTGATAGAGAGGCAATTATTGAAAAAATAAAAAAAAACAAAAAAAAGAAAAAAAAAGAAAATATTTCTTTGGATTTAGTGTCTGGGGTGTCTAAAAAGTGTACCTGTGAAGTTTCAGCTCTGTAGCATGTCCAGAACCATAAAAAAAAAAAGATCGTTTGTATTTTGTCACTTAGAACACAGGTAGTTGGCTTCGTCCCTGTTACACCTTGCCGGTTTAGTAGCAAACGTTTATTTGGGCATTTTTTGGGTTCTTTGGAGTCAGGAAAAACATCTGAACTTGTGTATAGTGGTATATACCACTATACACAAGTTCAGATGTTTAGCCTGCCTCCAAAAACCCCAAAAAAAATGCCTGCAACAACACACCTGGGCGTTTTTTTTTGACACTAGCGTTTTTTGGGCATTTTTTTGGGTTCTTTGGAGGCAGGCAAAACATCTGAACTTGCAGATGTTTATATACACACATACTTATATGTATATACACACCTAGACATATATAGGTGTGATAGTAGCAGAAATATATGCTTGCGCTAATGAAATCATTTACACTAATATGGTTATGCTCCTATAACACCTATATATGTCTAAGTGTAAAATACATATAAGTATGTGTGTGTACACAAGTTCAGATGTTTTGCCTGCCTCCAAAAACCCCAAAAAATGCCTGCAACAACACACCTGGGCGTTTTTTTTTTTTGACGCTAGCGTTTTTTTGGGCATTTTTTTGGGTTCCTTGGAGGCAGGCAAAACATCTGAACTTGTGTATATTGGTATATATACCACTATACACAAGTTCAGATGTTTTGCCTGCCTCCAAAGAACCCAAAAAAATGGCCAAAAAAACGCTAGCGCCAAAAAAAAACACGCCCAGGTGTGTTGTTGCAGGCATTTTTTTGGGGTTTTTGGAGGCATCTGCTATTAAACCGGCAAGGTGTGAAAAGCGAGAAGCCAACCTCCTGTGCTGAAAGTGTTCTAATACAAACAATCTTTTTTTTTATGGTTCTGGACATGCTACAGAGCTGAAACTTCACAGGTACACTTTTTAGACCCCCCCCCCCCCAGACACTAAATCCAAAGACATTTACTTTTTTAATTTATTTATTTATTTTTTATTTTTTTTTCAATAATTTGCTCTCTATCAAAAATCTATCAAAAATGACAATTTTTAAGAACTTTTTTTGTGTGATTTTGTGTCTGGGGGGTCTAAAAGGTGTACCTGTGAAGTTTCAGCTCTGTAGCATGTCCAGAACCATAAAAAAAAGATCATCTAGGTGTAAAAGGAGGGTCCCACAATAACTTGCTCTACTGAAAAATTATCTTTTTTTCTGGTTCTGGACATGCTACAGAGCTGAAACTTCACAGGTACACTATACACAAGTTCAGATGTTTTGCCTGCCTCCAAAAACCCCCCAAAAAATGCCTGCAACAACACACCTGGGCGTTTTTTTTACGCTAGCGTCTTTTTTGGGCATTTTTTTGGGTTCTTTGGAGGCAGGCAAAACATCTGAACTTGCGTATAGTGGTGTATATACACACATAGTTATATGTATATACACACCTAGACATATATAGGTGTGATAGGAGCAGAAATATATTATTATAATATATATAATATGTTAATTATTTCATTAGCGCAAGTAGTTTTTTCTGCTCCTTTCACACCTGTATATTTGCAGGTGTATATATACAGACATTGGTGTGTATATATACCCCCTATACACATGTTCAGATGTCATTTCTGACTCCAAACATGTGCTCAAAAAAGCACTAGCAACGCCTGCAGCCAAAAATGCTGGCGGCGGCGAAGCCATATTACAGAAACGAAAGTGACTTCAGAGAAACTAGCTTTTCTGTATAGCGGTCACCCTGCTATGGAAGGGTTTGGTCACCCTGCCATAGCAGTCAGTTAACCATACACTACATTACGGTCACCCTGACACTTCACACTTTCCCTACAGAAACTGAATAAATTGAAGCTAACTAAAGTGTAAAGGAGCACTCTAACTACACTAGATATCCCTTTCCTAACACTAATAAATGCTAAATGACACTTTTAAAGTAAAATTAACAGAACTGCTTCCACTCTCTTCCATGTCCTGTATAACAATGCTAGGAATATGGCTGGGGCTATCTTATATACTGGGGGGCGTATTCACGAATGATTGGTCTAGGGACCCCCTAGTCACTCCAATCACATTCCTAGCATTCTTCTGCCCCCTCAATTGGCTTTTACTAATGGTTCTGGTCCAATCACTGGCTTTTAAAGCCCATTTCCTGAAGAATTGCATTTTGGTCAGTTCTGGTTGCCGAATTCCGAACTTTTTGGGCAAAAAGTTCGAAATTCGGCTGAACCTCGAACACCCAATGTTCGGGCCGAACCGATGGTCGACCCAAACCGTTCGATCAACCCTAGTCGACAACAGCGTTGAAATCCCCAAAGAACAATAAATGACCTCATTTAATTTTAGATACTTGCTTGAGAAGCCGTCGTAAAAAACGAAGTTGATGAGAGTTCGGTGCATAAACGTTCACCAAAGTAAGTGGTAGATCATTAAGTTCACTATGATGTACCTGTCCAGTACCGTTCTGTGTATGCGAACCGTGAGGGAGTCTCTGAATTCCAACATAACTCCTCTCTTCTTCTCGGCACTGGAGGCAAATAGGATTTGCGAGAAATTCTTGTGTGCACACCTGGGCTGGTTACCCTCCTGGAAGTGTGTCTCCTGAGCAGCAAGCACATCCGCTTTATGTAAAGTAGTCTCCTTCCATAGGGACCGTCGTTTAGCTGGGCGATTCAGGCTGTTGGCATTGATAGATAGTAGTTTAATGGTCATGACAGTTGGATATTAGACCGTGACTGTGAGTATGGAAAAGATGTAACCAGGAGTCAGAGCCTGTGCCATGGAGTGCCAAGTCAGTTAAGAAATCCGAAGTTGTTGAGAAAAAAAGAAAAAGGAACAAAAAGAAAACCGGAACAAAATGTAAAAAAAGGACTGTCTCAGCAGTCCGTGAGCGAGAAAACTCGCTAAAGGACCAGTAGAGGGCCATAAGAACGAGCGTCTTTCAAAGGCCATGGACATATTCTGGAAGGTTCAGAAGTGACTGGGGCTAGGTTGGGATGATGGAGGCCTGGAGGGCCTTTTGCGGGATACCACCTGCCATTCACTGTCCAGTGGGCGCAGAGGAGAGGAATCGGAGTGGGAGGCCTGGTCAGCCGGGAGAATATTCCATCTTCTGAGCATAGCTATGCCTTCCTCCAATGATTTAACAGACACCGTGGAGCCTCCATACGTCACCAGGAGAGTTGCGGGGTACTTCCATTTGTGCTGCACTTGATCATTCCTCAGTGCCTTAGTGATGGTGGAGAGGTTTCGTCTGGCCTGCAGCGTGTGTTTGGACAGATCAGGCAGTAGTTGCACATTGCAGTAAGGTTCTGGTAGGTGATTAGTCTGCCTGGAGGCCAACATAATCTGATCTTTGGCGTGAAATAAAGTGAACCCTTAATAACACATCCCTGGGCACACCCCCTGCTAAGAAAGCCGGCTTGGGCAGCCTATGGATTCTGTCAATGAGGAGTTCTCAATCAGGCATGAAAGGGACCAGTATTTTAAAGAGAGAGGTAACATGCTGTAGTAGTTGATTAGGAAAGATTGATTCAGGAATACTCCTCAGCTTAATGTTGTTACGTTTGGAGCGGTCCTCCAGATCCGCCACTTTACCTTTCAGCCAAGATATCTCCTCCGTTTGATTATTTAGTCTGTCGATAATTGAATTGATAGAATCGTTATGTGTATTCACAGACTGCTCAACCAGATCGATTCTAGAGCCCAAGGAAGATATCTCTGCTGTAATTTGCTGCGTTTGAATGTGCATATCAGCCTGCATAGAGGCCCGCAGTGAGAATAGCAAGTCTTTCATAGCTGATTTAGAAATGGGGTTCCCCCCTGTGGGGTGTAAGCTAAATGGGTCGGCAGGAGGAGACTGCTGAGCTGCAGGAATAGGACAGGAGAAAGTAACTTCCATACCTTGCTTGTCCTGTAAGGGTGGTGGTGAGTCCCTCCGCTGCTTATTTTTTGTGGGGCTCCTGGATGAAGGTGTAGGTGGCGAAGGTGACCCTGAGGATTGCCCGCTGTCTGGGTTACCGATCATGTGGCGCTGTGGGAGTGCGGATGGCAGTGGATTCAGCTTGACAAGCGATCCGGTCCCCTGCTTGCCGCCCTGTACGTTTCCCGGGCTTCCGCCGCCATTTTGGTGGAGAACAGGGCTCTGGGAGATGAAGAAACGGACAGCTTACTCAGCTGACCAGTCTCCTTCTTCTTGCGGGTCATGGCGGCGTCTTCAGCGGAGGTTCACGGATCGGTGCAGCGGTCGTTCTGAACAGTGGAAGCCCTAGTAGCGGCGTATGTCCTGGTTGGCCGTGTGGAGCTGGCTCAAAGTGCTGCCATTTTCCGCGCAGTAGCCACGCCCCTCATTTGAAAAGGCCTTTGACACCGTTCCCCACAAACGCTTACTGTTCTAACTAAGGAAGGTAGGTATGGACCATAAGGTGAGTACCTGGATAGATAACTGGCTCCAGGGGAGAGTGCAAAGGGTGGTGATTAATGGGGAGTACTCTGATTGGGCGGGTGTGGAAAGTGGGGTCCCCCAGGGTTCTGTCCTGGGGCCAATACTGTTTAATTTATTTATAAATAATCTAGAGGAGGGGATATCTAGTACAATCTCAGTATTTGCGGATGATACTAAACTAAGCATGCCAATATCTTCTATGCAGGATGTGGACCTGAACAAAATAATGGGGTGGGCAACTACATGGCAGGTGAGTTTTAATGT
Organism: Pelophylax lessonae; assembly: GCF_965119305.1. Classification (NCBI taxonomy): domain Eukaryota; kingdom Metazoa; phylum Chordata; class Amphibia; order Anura; family Ranidae; genus Pelophylax; species Pelophylax lessonae. The sequence continues at coordinate 165,498,814 of NC_138774.1, read as the reverse complement.
TGAAAAATGTAAAGTAATGCACTTGGGTGCCAGAAACCAGAAAGCAAGCTACTCACTAGGGGGGGAACCTCTGGGTGAATCTAAGATGGAAAAGGACCTGGGGGTACTGGTAGGCAACAGGCTTGGCAGTGGCATGCAATGCCAAGCCGCTGCAAGCAAAGCCAACAGAATACTGGAATGTATAAAAAAGGGGATTCACTCCAGAAATAAAGAGATTATTCTCCCTCTCTACAAGACTCTGGTCTGGCCACATCTGGAGTATGCTGTCCATTTCTGGGCACCGGTCCCCAGGAAGGATGTGTTGGAACTGGAAAGAGTCCAGAGAAGGGCAAGAAAAATAATTAGGGGAATGGAGGACATCAGTTATGAGGAAAGACTACAAGCACTGACCTTATTCTCTCTGGAGAAGAGACGATTAAGGGGGGATATGATATCAATGTACAAATGTACAATGTACTGGCGACCCTAGCATAAGGAACAAACTATTCAGAGAAAGGGAATACAATAAGACACGTGGCCACTCACTAAAACTAGGAAAGGCGGTTTAACCTTAAAGTACGTAAGGGGTTCTTTACTGTCAGAGCAGTAAGGATGTGGAATTCTCTTCCGCAAACAGTCGGATCAGCAGGGAGCATCAATAGTTTCAAAAAAACTATTAGATGGGCACCTTAAAGACCACAACATATAGGGGTATGCAATGTATGGTTGACAGCAAGCACACACACACATCATGGGTTGAACTGGATGGACTGATGTCTTTTTTCAACCTCACTAACTATGTAACTATGTAATTCAGTACACAAATTGCATTGGAGTAAATAAATAAAAAAAAAAAAAAAGTTGATTGATGAATTGTACACTTTGGTGATTATCTGGATCTATGCTCAACCAACCTAAAAATTAGGGCTGGTTAACACCAGATACAGTACAGTGCACTTTTTTTTGCTTTAAAAAAGCATGGGCAGTGTTTAACATTGATTCCAATGGATTCCAATTTCCCTAGTTTACACCAGTGCAGTAGGTTCCAGTGCAGTCAACAGAAGTAGAACATGTTGCATTTTTTTTAGTAAAGGAACGCATCTGGAAAGTGGTAAAATACAAAACAAAATCCACTGGAATGCACATGTCCTCAATTGAGATGAAGGAAAAAAAAGAGGAGAAAATGCACTGGAATGCATTAAAATGCATCAACAATGCACCAGAATACATAAAAATGCATAAAAAAGCACCAGAATGAAATAAAAGGCATAAAAAATGTGCATGCAGAAACGCATCCGGAACGCAAAAATTGTGGTGTTAACCAGCTCTCAAGGCGGATCTTTAGCCTCAAATTAAAAGTCTCTCCTGTCCACCCCTCCTCCACTTCACTTGCTAAATATCATCTTTTACTTTTAGTTTACCCTTTTTTTTCTGAAAAAGGGTTTGGTCCCGCCTCCAATATACGTAAATTGCATAGCGGAGTGATGTGTACTGTGCCCGCTGTGCCTCCTGTGATATGTATGTCACATATCCCAATGGGTCTTAGTGTCTCATTCACAGAGGAGGAGGGGGAAAGGCCTAGAAATGCTATATTGGGAGGCCCAGGTGAGCCTGAAGATGTCACACACAAATATGATGTTGCAGGACCCGAGTGATGACTGCTGAGAAGAGGACAAAGATTCAAAGACCTTTTAGGACTTCAGGAATTTGAGTGGTAATAATTCAGATATGCAGTGTTGGCTTCATCATTTTATTACCTCATCCCTATTTATGATGAGAATTTAGTGATGTCACTGTAAAATATAATAAAATGATCTATATAACACATATGTTTACTGCAAGGTTTTCTCACTGAATTTGATCTACTGTTCTTTTTTATTTATATTGCATACATCGAAATATAAGTCATTCCTTTCAGTCTCCAAGGCAACAAACAACTAAGATTCTCTCTTCTCTGTCTTATTTTTATCACCAATAAGCTGTGCCATTTTTATCTGTAACACTAGGTGTTATTTAATTAGTACCAAATCATTTAAAAAACACATTTACGTAAAGTATGACTTCATACTTACTACAATTTTTTTTTATTTATTTATTTCTGCTTTACTGATCTTTTTATAGGAACTAACCCGAAGATGCATTGCATCTGACCCTTGCCATTCAGTAACAAAGAGTGGTGGATTTTAATAAGGACAGAATGGATGACTGCCAGGACTCCAGGGAGGCCCATGGGAAATCTAACAAAGTTGTGATCTTAGGCAGCCCTCATAAATTCCACTCTCGTGCTCGCATTTTGCGAGTGGAATGATGAGGATGGCGAGTAAGGGCTGTGCTGTAAGAAAAGGGTGGACCCGGGGCACAGAGCAGTGCGCCCTGAGCCCAACCATTGTGTGACAATAGCGAATGAATATTCGCTATTATCACATGGATCCTCCTCCTGGCCAATCAGGAAGGTCAGAGACCCGTTTCCTGATTGGCCTGAAAGGCGAACAATTGCCATTGGCCAAGGAGGAGGAGGAGGACTCGGGAGACATGGAGGATTGAGGAGAAGCCGCTGCTGCATCAGGTAAGTGCACGCTGGTCTCTCTTCATGCTGTGGTCACTCTGCATTTAAGGGGGAACGTTGTGGGCACTCTGCATTGAAAGGGGGCACGCTGTGCTCACTTTGCATTTAAGGGGGCACGCTGTGGTCTCTCTGCATTGAAAGGGGGCACGCTGTGGGCACTCTACATTGAAAGGGGGCACGCTGTGGGCACTCTGCATTGAAGGGGGGCACGCTGTGGGCACTCTGCATTGAAAGGGGGCATACTGTGGGCACTCTGCATTGAAAGTGGGCACTCTGCATTGAAAGGGGGAACGATGTGGGCACTCTGCATTGAAGGGGGCATGCTGTGGTCACTCTGCATTGAATAGGGCACGCTGTGGTCACTCTGCATTGATGGGGCACGCTGTGGTCACTCTGCATTGAAGGGGGCACGCTGTGGTCACTCTGCCTTGAAAGGGGGCACGCTGTGGTCACTCTGCATTAAAGGGGGCACGCTGTGGGCACTCTGCATTGAAAGGGAACACGCTGTGGGCACTCTGCGTTTAAGGGGGCACTCTAAAGTTGTTGTTGTTGTTGTTAATATTTTTTTGTAACTTAATTCTGAATAAAACATTTAACAGTGTAATTTTATGATATATTTTACAAGGGCGTGTTTAGGGGCGGAGCAGGGTGGGGTTTGGGTGGGGAAACAAGTGGCGAGTAAATCTTAAGGCCTGGCTAGCAGCTCATGACTTGACATTTTGAGCCCTGATCTTAGGAACTGTTCATAGTCACTCATTTTTAGTTTTGCAAGTTATTTACATTTATTTTTACTGAGGAAGATCAACAATGTCAGCTTCAATCACCTTTGTAGGTTACCTTTAAGATAATCAAATAATCATAGTAGGGGGTCAGCCTGGGGTAGGGCTAATAGAATGTTAGGCCCCTTTCACACATGTAGACCGTCTGTCTGTTTTTCATCCATTTGTTGACAGATGAAAAATGGATATGAAAGCATCTCTATGGAAAAATGGATGTAAATGGATGATCATCCATTTATATCCACTTTTGTCAACATCCGTTTTTTGGAATGGATCAAAACTCAAGAGATAAATGACTGTAGCGGGCAAAATGTAAAATAAACGGATGTAAAAACAGATGATAAACTGATGAGAGACTAATGTAAACTTCATCCATTTTTTTTCTTTGAAAAAACATTATTCAACTGATGAAATGAATGGTCTGCATGTGTGAAAGGAGCCTTAAGTAGTAAAGGAAGGTCCTTACCCTTCAGACTTGCCTTTTAAGCACAGGTGAGCTCAAAAAACATTTGTGTTGGGGACAGAAATCAGTAAGACTCTGTAGTTGCTAAGAAGCATGAGGATCATGCTGCTAGCCAGTGGGAGGAGTGCAATTTTCTGCCTGCACTTTTTTACTTTTTATTCCTTCTTGCTGAAGTTAAAGCTGGAGTATGGGCAAAAATTATTTGTGGCCATTTGCACAGTAAAAATAATTTGCCCTAATGATGTGTGTCCTATCACTCAATAGTGCAGTATTTGTTACTTATATACTGTATACCAAAAATACCTGCATCACTGATCTCTATAGTAACGGCTGCTGTGAAAAACACAAACAATGTTCTTATAATTATTAAACCTCAGTACACAGCGCTCAGTTGTGTTCTCCTAGTGCTATGATCTACTATTAATCAACCGTGTGAAACGTATAAATCATTCACATAAGGTGCTCCTATGCATTAATAATTTCAAACAAAAAATAACAAAATTGCCTTTCCTAGCTCATTAGTGAACTCTAACATAATAGTACATATACAAAGTGTCCAATTGCTTTCCAATGCTGTGCCTCTGTAAATCAATCAGTGATGTCTCTTTTCAAAGTGCCAAAAAAGAGTATACATGTATTCTCTTTTGTGTTTCTTATCCTCCATCCTGCATCAGCACCGCACTTGTACGCTCATCAAATGACTATGACCTCTCTGAAAAGAGTATGGTCAAAATGCACTTTTCCCACAAGGTGTTAATAATCCTAGGCAGAAGCTTTTCCACTCCAGGGTACTTATATTGCCATAAAATGGAAGAGAAAGAACTTGAATAGCGTAAAACTTTTTTATTTAAATATAATCTCAAGAAACCATCAAAATATGTGCTTACATTATAAAGTGCATTCCCCTTGCACCTGAGTTAAATCGCTTTTGTATAACCAGCCGACTCCACTAGCTCTCAGTGCAAACACAGACTGTTCTCAATATTTCACCAATATTTCAAGATGTCACCGAGGTATCCGGCTCTTGTTCCACACAGATAGCATTTCTCCTAAGGACTTCATGTGACGAAACTTACGTCGGGTGGGGATACAGGAAGCTATCTGTTCTGAACGAGAGCCTGACACCTGGGGGTGGTGAGATATTGAGGACAGTCTGTGCTCACACTGAGAGATAGTGGAGCTGGCTGGTTAAACAAAAGTGATTCAACACCAGGGCAAGGGAAATGCATGCTATAATGTAAATGCATATATTGATGTTTCTTTGAGATTATATTTAAATAAAAAGGTTTTACACTATTAGAGTTCTCTCTCTATTGTTTTTGGCGATAAATACCCTGGAGTGGAAAAGCTGCTGCCTAGGACTATTAAGCCCTTGTGGGAAAAGCGCATTTTGACCATACTCTTTCCAGAGAGGTCATGGTCACCCGGTGAGTGTACAGTACACGTGTAGTGGTGATGCAAGGTGGAGGATAAGAACTACAGAAGAGAATATATGTATACAATTTTTTGGCACTTTGAGCACAGAGTACTTTGAAAAGGAACATCACTGATTGACTTACAGGGCAACGGCACTGGAAAGCAATCAGACACTTTGTATATGGACTATTATGTTAGAGTTCACTAATGAGATAGGAAAGGCAATTTTTGTTATTTTTTTGTTTGAAATTATTCATGCATAGGGGCAGTATATGTTTCATAGGGTTGATTTGTAGATAATAGCATCAGGATAACACAATTGAGCACTGTGTACTGAGGTTTAGTATTTGTTACTTATGTTACTTTTACTCAGGCAGCTCGTGCACACACCCAAAAACCAGGAAGTAAGCCATGATATATGCGTACGTCGCTTAACCTGAAGCTGCTGCCTGCAATAAATGTACCGTGGCCAGGTGGCAAGTGTTTAAAGAGCAACATTGAAAATACTAAATGCCTCCAAATTACATGCCTAGGGGAGCCTTGAAGCTGTACCTGATTTAACAAAACATTATTCTCAGGGACAGCACCAGTGAAACCATATTGTGGCAACACATAAATTATCTGCGTAAAAATTTAGTTTACTTTACACTATTCGATGACTTACATACAGTAGCAGAAACCCAAAATGTTTGCTTTACAAAGGAAAAAGGCTTTACTAGGTAGTGTTTTCAAAGACAACAATTGTTTGGTGTACCAGTGATACACCATAATTGAGCACTAGAAGTAACAGGGACAATATAGCTAAAACCTATTGCAAAATTGTATACTTTGAATAAAGCTAAAACTAACTCTATTAACATCATAGTAATTGCTAAACAGTGTCAAAAAAGTCACATATCCTGTAATCTTTTCAGTACCTCCAGCATTGTATAAAAAGTTTAGGAAAACATCAATCACCAGAGTTGCAGCAAGTGTTAAAGCAAACTAAAAAAATTGCAGTGCTGTGTTTCAGAGATAGCAACCAAACACATGGCAAGTTAGCTGGAGAATATGTAGGCAGTTTAATTAGGGCCCGGGGCAGCAATGTTAGAAAAAAAAAAAAAAAACGGGTGACCCCTACCTCTCACTGGGTTACCTCTCATTGAACCAGTGTCATTATGGTGAGGGATATACCAGTGATGTCACAGGGTAACCCTGCCCCTATGTTTATCTGCAATTCAAGAATGACACTCACTCAATGAGAGGTAAGCACTGGGGTGGGGTCACCCAGTTATGTCGTCAGGTACCCCCCGCCCCTATGTTTACCTGTCCTTCGGCTGTGTCCCTGGATGGGAACAGTTACATTTGGCAGACAGCGTTTTTTTTTTTTTTTCTCAATCAGGTCTGTGTTTTGGCGACTTGTCAAAAACGGTTGTGCTTTTATTAACTCTGAGCAAATTTACATGGGGTGGCATCTGGAGGCCCCCGTGTAAAAGGGAGCTTCCAGATTCCAATAAGCCCCCGCCCTCAAACCCCCTACAACCACCGGGCCAGGGTTGTAGGGAAGAGGTTCTTGTCCCCATCTACATGGGGACAAGGTGCTTTGGTGGGGAATCCCCCTGCCCCAAAGCACCCCCATATTGAGGGCATGTGGGCTAGTATGGTTCAGGAGGAGGGGGGTGCTTGAGTGTACCCTCCTTTCCTTTCCTACTGGGCTGCATGCTCAGATAAGGATTTGTATGGATTTAGGGGGGGAACCCACACAATTTTTTTTTAATTTTGGCATGAAGTTTACCTTAAAATCCATGCCAGATCCAAAGGGCCTGGTATTTATTGGGAGGACCCCCATGTTTTTTTTTTTTGCAAAAAATGTTTAAACTGGGTTTTGTTTTGTTTGTGTTCTACTGTCAGCAAGGACTGACAGCAGATTAGTCATGGTTGTTAAGGATGCCAGCAGCCTCCCACTCCTTAACATTCAGTTATTTTGATCTCTGAATATGCAAAAGGAATTCTGAAGATACAAAAGTAATTCTGAAATTCCAAAAACAAATTGGTCCAATATTGAGTCAATGGACCAATTCGTTTTCTGAATTTTGGAATTAGTTATGTATTTTTAGCATTGTTTATTTAGAATAATATTAAAAAAATGAATAAAAAAAAACAGCATAGCGTCCCCCCAAACCATACTCAGCCCTTTGGATCTGGTATGGATTTTAAGGGGAACCCAACACCAACTTCTTTTTAAAAAATTGTGTGGGGTCCCTTCCAAAACCCATACCAAAACCTTAGGTCTGGTATGGATTTTAGGGGAACCCCATGCCAAAATAAATAAAAAAAAAGTAAAAACACCAACCTGAATGAGAAAAAGAAAAAAAAAACGGAGCCGGCTAAACACAACTGTTCTCATATGGGGATAGAGCTAAATGACATGTAAACATAGGGGTGGGGGTCCCCAGTGATGTAACCAGGTGACCCTGTCCCCATGTCTATCTCTCATGTGGCGAGGGTCATTAGACACTTCCAGGAAGGTTGGGTAAAGCTAAGCTAATTTGTCAAGGAAGTGTTGTATTTTAGAGTATTTAAATTATAGAGGACACTGTAATAGTTTGCAAATTTGTTTGCAATGTCCTTTGGGTGTACAATTTTGTGGTGGGAATTGGGATGTACTAAATGGGAAAATGTAGATTTAGCTTGTTTGATTTTAATCTTATTTGCAAGATGCTTTCCTGCTCTTTTGGCTTGGGCATAAGAGGTGAGTTTTAACTTTCTTCGGTGTCTATCATATTGCTCGGAAAGTAAAGATCGGAGGGCCTGTGCTCGCTCCAGCGGTACCTGCTCCGCCAATGATGTCAGAACAGGCGGTAATTGTATTATAGATTCGGTAGCTGTTCCATCCCTAATAAATTATAAACCAAAGATATCTCCAATGGGACTTTGTTGCAGCAATGTGAATCTCACAACGTAAATGTTTTATAAAAAGTAGAACATCTTTATTATACAATGAGTTAAAAGATACTGGTCTGAATGACCCATACCCCCTCCGTCTTCCTGAATACGAACGCTGAAAAAGCATTTGACCGCGTAAATTGGCGATTTATGTTTTCGGCTTTGCGTCATGTGGGTCTTGGGGAGAATATGCTCAATTGGATTTCTCAAATTTACCCAGGTGAAGAGCAGTGGGATCCTGTCAGACCCCTTCCTGATCTCAAATGGGACCCGGCAGGGCAGCCCTCTATCGCCTCTCCTCTTCGCGCTCACCCTTGAGCCCTTCCTCTGCAAGGTTCGAGCCAACCCTAAAATCACTGGCCTGTTCATCGGTGATTCCCAATGTAAAGTCTCAGTCTATGCGGATGACCTTATTTTCTCCCTTACTAACGCTATCGTCTCCCTGCCTAATCTTCTCCATGAATTTTAACTGTATGGCCGGTATTCCAACCTGAAAATAAACTTCAGTAAATTGGAAGCCATGGGAGTCGGTGTTCCCTCAGCAACCTTGCAACACATGCAGGCCAGTGTCGCACTCAAATGGACTACTACGGCCGTTAAATACCTGGGCACCCTTATCCCAAATGATCTTTCCAAACTGTACGAACTTAACTTCCCCCCCCCCTCTTGCTTCAAATTCGCACCACCCTAGAGTGCTGGAATTCTGGACTTCACTCCTGGTTTGGGAGATGTAACCTCCTTAAGATGTGCATTCTCCCTAAGCTCTTATATCTCTTCCAGGCTCTGCCAATTAATATCCCTATCAGTTTCTTTAAACGGACGCACGCTATGTTTGCGAAGTTCATCTGGGCTAATTGCAGGCCGCGTCTTCCTCGTAACCTTCTTACGAGGCCTAATATTTATGGAAGCTTATCCTTACTGGATGTGCTAAAATACTACCAAGCCACCCATCTCAGTAGGCTGATCGACTGGGGACGGCATGAACCACTTAAGTTATGGGTTCGTTTGGAACGCTCCCTGACTGATGTCTACCTGCCTCGGGCCCCCTGGTGTAAATTGTCTCTACCCCACATGCTTCTGTTACATCCCACAGTAGGTACTACTATTAGGGTAGTCTCCTCTCTCCTTGTCCATCCATCTATATCCTCGGCTACTTCGCCACTTTCCCCATCTTGGGTAACCCGGCCTTCTCTCCGGGTTTGCGTGACCCCTCATTTTTGGAGCTGCGGGACAGAGGTCTGCATCAGGCATCCCACTTTCTAGTGGGGAACAAATGGCCAACACTGTCGCAACTAACTGATCCCCAGGGCCGTTTTCACCTTACTTTTTGGAAAGCCATACATATCCACCACTTTTTGCACACGCTATCGAATCCGGCATCGTATCTTCGCACTCCCACTGTATTTGAGGAATACTGCTCCAGTGAGTGCTCCCTGCCGCGCCCTCTTTCTAAGACATATTCTTTTGATCCACCCGCCGGAGCAGTGCTTTCCATTGGCTCTCTCTAAGTGGGAGACAGATCTTGACCGCTCCTTTACAGACCAGCAGAAACACAACATCTCCCTGTTGTCATTGAAGTCGTCAGTCTGTACTAAAATTCAAGAGACCAACTACAAGCTGCTGATGCGCTGGTATCACGTGCCCACCCAGCTTCATAAATTTTATCCGCAGACCTCAGCTCTTTGCTGGAGTTGCCAGAGGGACCTTTGCTACACATCTTTTGGGCTTGCCCGAAACTCATTAACTACTGGATGGCTGTCTGTACCCTTGCTAAGGACTTTACTGACTACGAGATACCTAGTGACCCTGCTTTCTTTTTACTCCATCTCTCCACCATCCCGGTGCAGAAATATAAGAAATCTCTGTTACGCCACATTTTGAACGCCGCCAAATCTTGTATCCCGCTGTTCTGGAAAAGCCAACTTCCCCCGACTATCAGTGACTTCATACGTAAAGTTGAAGAGGTCAATAAAATGGAAGATCTTATTCTGACATCTGAACAGGATAGAGACAAATACAATAAAACTTGGATGCTCTGGAACATGTTTGTTCTATCCGATAGGGGACAGACCCTGGTGAACTCTGATGTGGTTCGGTAATAGATATACTGGCTCCTCCCTACCATTCCATCCCCTCTCTTTTTCTGTTTGCCCTTCCTCTTTTTCCCCTCTCCCCCTTCCCTACGTCTTCAGCTTCTCACCTCTCTTTCTATTCTCTGTATTTTCTGCTTCACTGTATGCTCCTGTTGCTGTTTCTTCCTTTCATACTTACCCTCAGGGATTCCTACATGACAGTATTGCTCCCTTTTAAATATGCGGGGTGGGTGCTGTGCAATTTTTGATTTCTTGGTTTGCCTGCATCCTTGGTGGCTCCGCCTCCTTGCACCTAGTGATGACTGCCCACTTATGCATGTGACCGTGACCACCTACATTTCCCTACGGGGGTGCTTCATGTTTGCTAACGGTTATGGATAGGAGGTTAAGCCTCCGCTGTTAACATCCTCTTATTTACGTCTGCGTTATGATTTATAGTTTCTCCATACTGTTTGCTGTTTGCCTTGATTATTTTTCTGTATTTCTCTGTAAAACTTTCTAAGTAAAATATTTGCTAAAAAAAAAAGATACTGGTCTGAACAATCCATGCCCTAATATGATAATAAATATCATCTCATGCTTGCCTCACAGGGAGCAGAGATAATCAAAAACTTTTTTAAAAAATTGCATATCCACCAGTATCTTCCAACATGTTTCAACTATGCATAGTCTTCTTCAGGGGGCAATAAGGTGGGAGCAATCAAAAGTTAATAAGACCAGGTATAGAGACTAACAAAAGCAGCTGTAGCCTGTCCCTTTTTGGGTCCCAGCTTGAAGATGAGCTCAAAAACCCACAAGTAGAGTTGAGCGAACACCTGGATGTCTGGGTTCGGCGGGTTCGGCCGAACTTGAAAAAAAAATCCGGGTTCGTGACCCGAACTTAACCCGAACTTTACCCCGATTCCCGAACCCCTTTGAAGTCAATGGTGTCCCGAACTTTCGAGCACTAAAATGGCTCTAAAAAAAACATGGAAAGGGCTAGAGGGCTGCAAATGGCAGCAAAATCTTCTTAAGAGCATGGCAAATGTGGATAGGGAAATAAAATAAAATTACATAAAAAACATAAAAATAAAGATTAATCATCTTGATCTAGGAGGACGAGGCCCATATGGAGTAGGAGGTTGAGGTGGTAGTGGATGTGGCGGTGTAGGTGGAAGCGGTGGTGGAGGAGGATGAGGTAGCCAACACTGGTTTCTTTTTAAATTAGGGTACACCTCAAAAATACAACAATGGTTGGGAAAGGCCAGTATACATGACTATTTTGCACAAGGTACGGACAAGTCCTGTGGGATCCATGCCTGGTTCATTTTAATGAACGGGAGCTTGTCCACATTGGCTCTGGACAGGCGGCTGCACTTGTCTGTGATAACGCCCCCAGCCGTGCTAAATACACGTTCAGATAATACACTGGCTGCAGGGAAGGCCAGAACCTCCAAGGCCTAAAGCGCAAGCTCAGGCCATGTGCCCAATTTGGAGACCCAGAAGTTGAAGGGGGCAGACCCGTCATTCAGTATGTCTAGGCATGTGCGCATACTGCTCCACCATGTTGGTAAAATGCTGCCTCCTGCTAAGACGTTCCATATCAGCTGGTGGTGCTGCTGCTTGGTGTGGCGTGCTGACAAAGCTTTTCCACATTTCAGCCATGCTAACCCTGCCTTCGGAGGTGCTGGTGGTGCCCTGGCTGCATTGGCGACCTCTTCCTCCTCCTCTGCCTTGGCCTTGTGCTTCCACTGTCAGGGGAGAATGCCACCAGTAGCGCGTCTACCAGCGTGCGCTTGTACTCACGAATCTTCTGATCACGCTCCAGTGAGGGAATTAAGGACGGCACGTTGTCCTTGTAATGGGTATCCAGCAGTATGGCTACCCAGTAATCAGCACAAGTTACAATGTGGGAAACTCAGCGGTCGTTGCGGAGACACTGCAGCATGTAATCGCTCATGTGTGCCAGGTTGGCCAGATGCAACAAAAAGCTGTCCTATGTGGGAGGTGTATCGTCTGTGTCCTCTGTATCCCCCAGCCAAGCACCAGTGATGGCCATGAGCTGGCCTGGGTGCCACCCTGCTGTGAACATGGTTCCATCTCTTCCTCCTCACCCTCGTCATCCTCCAGAACTGTGCCCCTGCTGGACAATTGTGTACCTGGCGTTTGTGGGTGCAGGAACCCACCCTCGGAGCCACTTCTGAATGACTGCTCTGAAAGCCTTGGAAATGATACCTCTTACTCCTCCTCCTGTGCCACATCCTCTTCCATCATCGCCGAAGCATTTTTTCAAGGAGGTATAGAAGTGGGATAGTTAAGCTGAGAACGGCATCATCGGCACTGGCCATGTTGGTGGAGTACTCGAAACAGTGCAATAAGGCACACAGGTCTCGCATGGAGGCCCAGTTATTGGTGATGAAGTGGTGCTGTTCCGCAGAGCAACTCACGCGTGTGTGCTGCAGCTGAGACTCCACTATGGCCTGCTGCTGCTCGCACAGTCTGGCCAGCATGTGCAAGGTGGAGTTCCACCTTCTGGGCACGTCACATATGAGGCGGTGAGCGGAAGGCCGAAGTTATGCTGCAGCGCTGACAGGCGAGCAACAGCAGGGTGAGAATGCCGAAAGTGCGCACAGACAGCACGCATTTTCTGCAGCAGCTCTGACATATCAGGGTAATTTGTAAGGAACCTCTGCACCACCAAATTCAGCACATGTGCCAGGCAAGGGATGTGTGTCAAACCGGCAAGGCCCAGAGCTGCTACGAGATTTTGCCTGTTATCGCACACCACCAGGCCGGGCTTGAGGCTCACTGGCACCAATTACTCATCGGTCTGCTGTTCAATGCCCCTCCACAGCTCCTGCGCGGTGTGGGGTTTTTCCCCCAAACATGCAAGATTTAAAACTGCCTGCTGTCGTTTACCCCTGGCTGTGCTGAAGTAGGTGGTGAAGGTGTTACGTTGACCGGATGAGGAGGCGGTAGAGGATGAGGAAGCGGAGTAGGAGGAGTTAGGAACAGGAGGCAAACTGAAGCACCCTGCAATCCTCGGTGGTGGAAGGACATGCGCCAAACTGCTATCCGCCTCTGCATTTACCCAGTGTGCTGTTAGGAAGATATAACATCCCTGACCGTGCTTACTGGTCCATGTATCCATAGTTAGGTGGACCTTGCCACAGAGGGCATTGCGCAGTGCACACCTGATTTTGTCACCCACTTGGTTGTGCAGGGAAGGGATGGCTTGCCTGGAAAAGTAGTGGCGGCTGGGCACGACATACTGTGGGACAGCCACGCCATAAGGCTTTTAAAACTCTGCGTCTCCACCAGATGGAATGGCAGCATTTCAAAGGCCAGGAATTTTGAAATGCTGGCATTCAGGGCCAAGGATCGCGGGTGGGTAGGGGAGTACTTCCTCTTCCCCTCCAGTGTTTGGGAGATAGAAAGCTGAACGCTTCCATGGGACATTGTGGAGATGGTTGCTGGTGACCCAGGTGGTGGTGTTGCTGGCAGATCCTCTGTCTGCGGGGTGGCAGGTGCCACTGTCACTACAGAGGTGGATGAAGAGGCCGAGACTGCAGCAGAAGAGGAAGCAGGAGGAGCCAGAGACCTTTCTTGGTTTTTGAGGTGTCTACTCCACTGCAGCTCGTGCTTTGCACTTAGATGTCTGGTCATGCAGGTTACGCTCAGGTTGTGAAGGTTTATGCCTCACTTCAGGCTCTGATTGCACAGCGTGCAAGCCACTCATGTCCTGTCATCAGCACATTTTCTGACAAACTGCCATGCTAGGGAACTCCTTTGAGCTGGCTTTGGTGTGCTCGGTCCCTTGCTGCGTTGGGTAGTAGTAGGCGTAGTGTCTAGGGCACTGCCGCTCCGCTTTTTCACCCTGCTCCCTCTTCTGCTGTGCTGGTGGCTCTGTGCGACCACCACCTCTTCCTCCAAACTATTCAGGTCACCTGCATGACGTTCATTCCATGTGGGGTCGAGGACCTCTTCGTCCTCCACATCATCTTCCACCCAGTATTCACCCTGCAACCCTTGTCGGTCTCCACAATTCGGAATTCTGCAGCATTTGGCACCTCTGTTTCGTCATCATCCGAGACGTGCTGCGATGGTCCTCCCATGTACTCATTTTGAGACATAAGTGGTTGGGCATCGGTGCACTCAATCTGTTCCACTTCTGGGGCAGGGCTAGATGGATGGCCCTGGGAAACCATGCTAACAGAGTCATCAAAAAGAAGAAGAGACTGCTGCATGACTTGGGGCTGAGACTGCTTGGCTGATTGAGTGAAAGATTGATGGACATCGGCTGAAGGTGCCAACTCTGACCTTTCAGCAGTAGACAGGGTGGGAGACAATGTGAAGGAACTGGAGGCACTGTCAGCAACCCAATCTACTATCACTGTGTGTGTTCCTGCTGTGAGCCTCTATCTGGTGTGCCACATCCCAAAAAGCATATAACAGCAAAAAATTCCCCTAGGGGTGGGACTTTGTAGGCACAAGTTTAGAAAAGACAGATCATAAATATACAAAAGAATTTTTATTAAGTACAAAAAAATAGAGTAAAGTACAACAATAGTTGTTCATGCGTTAAAAACAAACAATGCAAGCAGTAATGTGTGTGTGATGGAAAAACCACAACCAACAGGACCAGGCTCTCCGACGCGTTTCGAGGTTTTTATGACCTCTTCGTCAGGGTGATACCGGCATCCTATCTGTAAGTGTTGAAAAGAGCATGTATAATATATACCATTTTCAAAAGTAGCATTTACATGAAAAATGACATTATGAGGAATCCAAGGATGGTTTTAAACTTACATGGTTGGTTTCCAAAAGTACAAACACAAAGCTTGCTGGTTATTAAAAACAGGAAAGAGACTACGACCCAGACACTGCTGTGTGTTCACAAGGTAAGATTTTTTTTTTTTTTCCCTTTGCACATATCATAAACAAGATATGGATAGGACTGATGGCAACAATGCCTCTTGGTTCAGAGCAGCTGGAGTCCAATTGATTGCTTAGCGGGATGGACCGAGCAGTGATATGCCCAAGCTGCAAAAAGCAGAAAACAAAAAGAAATCGATGGAATGTATAGGGGGGAGTATTGTAAACATGTACTAAATGGCAAAAATAAAGATAAATTACCAAAGAAAAAAACACATCTACATCCAGTTTCCCGTGGGATTGAGGCCAAAAAGTTTGTATTATATTATTTTAAATATCTAGAGACATTGTATCTAAAAGATAAACTACAAAAGTCAATGTAGTTAAAGATAAATGCATGCAGGTACTCTGGAAACCAAAGCAAATTGAATAACAGTGGCTGCAGTATAACTGACTGCATATCTATAGATTAGAAATAAATTGAAAAATTGGATTTAATATCCCACAGGAGTTTGGAAGGATTATGTGGTAAAAAAAGGAAAAGAAAATGAAAAAACAAAATGCCCCATATATAAAAAAATACTTTCTTTGTTACCTTCAGATGTTGTGGGGATCAAATGCTGCATGGACTCCTTCTCCCAGCGGTGGATCGCACAAATGACCACCGCTAGGAGCCGGTTAATAAAGCATCCATGCAGCTGATCCCAATATGATAATCAGCAGCGAGCCCTGCCGCCAGCTGAGGGCTCCCTGGGCGGTGCCTGCCTGAACAAGTCCACAGGCGTCAGACGCATACGAATATGCGTCATGGCGCCGGATGTAGGCGTGGTCGGCAGAGCGCTTCCCACCGACACAGAGATGATGTCAGCGCGTCGCGCGCATGCGCGGCCACTGACATGTCGGGAGTACGGCTGACACTAGAAGGTGTCAGCAGTGTATGCTCACGTACTCCCGGATAGGGGGCATATCTAAGGACAGCCCCTCTCACCGTGCCGGGTTGCTTCGATCCAGAGGGGGCAAAGCCAGCAGTCCAATTTGAGTACAAGGAATGTATTTAATATAGTTGAACTACACAATGTATCACAAAGGCTCGAACAAAAAATCGAGCCACTGAGAACAATGTATACATTATATAAAATGGAACTTAAAGTTTATAATGTAATGATAATGGACAAATTTAGAACACGGCTGTAATGGGCTGGAGTATTTCCTGTTTTTTTACATGGGCAAGAATGGGCATATATTACTGTACAAAGGAGAAAAAATACAGCATATCAAACAGTATTATAAACAAGCTTAAAGATAAAATCACACAAGGAGAAACTACATACCAGGCATAGGATTATTGGGTTCAATGTACAGTAATTGCACAAAAAACCCAATGTAGATACATGGGAAGACAAGGGAAAAAGAAGGGAATATAACTAATTTCTCCATACCACCTGAACTGAACCCTTCTAAAAAGGGCTTGAACGAGATTGCCTCGTTCAAACCTGGAGGTTCAGTCGCTTTAAGAAAATAGATCCATCTGAGCTCCAGCTGCAGGAGACGTTTGTTCCAGTCTCCGCCTCTGGAGCCAGGATGGATACGATCCAAAGCGAGAAATTTAACTTTCGGAAACCTGCCAGAATGTACAAGGGCAACATGACGCCCCAGCGGTAACTCAGGGTCACACATTTGCATGCTCCTGACATGCTGGTATATACGTCTCCAAAATTCCAATTTGGTCTTACCAACATAACAGCAATTGCAATCGCAAAGCAGGAGGTAAACCACTCCATTGGTACGGCAATTTGCAAAGTGTTTTGCTTGGAATTTGGTGCCATTGGGTAAAATGATGTTACGCTGTACATGCATGTATTTGCAATAATTGCAAGACCCACACATGTACGTTCCCTTGTATTTGCAGGGATTAAAGCTAGATTGTTGTTTGAACTCGCTGGTGACCAATTTGTCCCTAAGCGCGGGGGCCCGTCTATACGTGAACTGGGGCACCTGAGGCACATGAGGGCCTAGCAAAGGGTCTAGGGCCAAAAGGTGCCAGGATTTCATGACTATTTTACACAAGTCCTGATGCTGCTGGGAATACCCGGTGATTATTCTAAGGGTGTCGTCGGTTTTGCGTTTTTTGGGTATTGAAAGTGTATTTCTATCACTAATGAGAGCTTTTTTGTATGCTTTTTTCAAAAGTTTATTAGAATAACCCCTAAGCAGCAATCTATTACGCAAGCCATCTGCTGCTATCTTGAAGAAACTGAGGTCAGTACAATTACGTCGAAGACGCAGGTACTGGCCAGTAGGGATGGATCGTATCAAGGGTTGAGGTTGGAAACTGGTGGCATGGAGGATGGTGTTCCCCGCAGTGGGCTTACAATAGAGACCACTGCGGAGGACACCATCCTCGCCTTTGAGAACCTACACGTCGAGAAATGTGATCCTAGACAAATCTGTGTGTGAAGTAAAAGAAAGGTTGAAATTGTTTTTGTTGAGTCTCTCAATACACCTGTCTAGGAGGTCACGGGGGCCGTCCCAGATTAGAAAGATGTCATCTATATACCCGATCCAAGTCCGGATACAGTCGGTATATATGGAGAGAGACTCATCGAAAAGGAAGGCTTTTTCCCACTCCCCCAGGTACAGATTGGCGTAGGATGGGGCACAGCATGTCCCCATCGCTACGCCCTGCACCTGGAGGTAGTGGGAATTTTGAAATGTAAAGACATTATGGGTAAGAATATGCTCAAGGAGGGACAAGATAAACTCACCATATGAGTCAAGACCCTCTTGGCCTGCGATGGTATGGCGTACAGCTGCAATTCCCTTGTGGTGGGGAATTGAGCTGTATAATGCCACCACATCAATAGCCACTAGCAAGCAATCTTGGGGAACTCTGAGATCACTGATTCTTTCTAGGAAATGAATCGTGTCTCGAGTATAGGATGGCAATTGTAGAACAAATGGTTTTAGGAAGGCGTCAATAACTTTGCTGGCGTTGTCTGTGATGGAACCACACCCAGATATGATGGGTCTGCCAGGTGGATGGATTGGATCCTTATGGACCTTGGGAAGAGCATAGAAGGTAGGTGTTATAGGGAAGGTCGTGCGTATGAACTCCCAAGTGTCCTTTGTTATGACATTGTTTAAGTATGACGTGTCTACTAGTTCGTAGAATTCCAAGTTATACTTTTGCACAATGTCTTGGGTTATTGGCCTATACCATTCAAGATTTTTGAGGATCTTTTGACACATGTCAATATATTGTGTGTTGTCCATCAAGACAACATTTCCTCCCTTGTCAGCTGGTTTTATGACAATAGAGGGATCCCCAGCCAAAGCATTGATGGCTTGCCTTTGTTCAGGAGTGATGTTAGAGTCAGAGAGTGTCTGTATTCTTAACTTGTCAAGATCTTTGGAAACCATTTTCAAAAACGTGTTAATGTTCACATTTTGAATAGATGGGCATTTGTCCGATTTTTTCTTTAAGGTGGAATGAGATGTGGAGGATGAGGGCTCTATTGGCCGAACTCCAGCCAAAAGGGATGGTAGATCGACCCGGTCTATCAGGTCCTCATTCTCCTCCAAAAGAGATATTAAGGTGTCCAAAATGGGATCACCAGGAATGCCCGACGAGCTTACACCAGTCTCATGCTGGAACAAAACCTTGAAGTTTAACTTGCGAGCAAACAAGTGTATATCTTTGAGGAAGTCAAACTTATTAAGACGAGTACTGGGACAAAAGCTCAAACCTTTTTTCAGTATTGAAGATTTATCTTCAGAAAGCCTATGATTGGAGAGATTTATAATTTTGAGATCGGTATCAGGTGGGGAATCGGACACTAACTGGGCTGTGATGGAGTTTGAGGGAGTGAGGACAGTTTCAGAGCTTGTTGATTTACAAGCTCTAAAAAAGAGGGGTCGTGTAAATCAATAGTGCTAGAAAACGTGGAAGGTGATTTGATAGCAGACAAGTTATTTGATTGTGTGGGCTGGGAGGTGTGTGGTGATTGGGAGGTGTTATTGGGCAATTGATTCGTGCTAGGGGGTTTGAATAACGGGAAAACTCCCTTTGTTTTTGTGTTAGATTTTTTTGGGAGGGACTGAACATCAGTTAACTCCTCAGGAAAAGGTCTCTTGGACCGATCAAACAATTTTTTTCGTTTTAGATTGGGAGGTGTTGAGGGAAGTGATATTTGTAGGGGGATCCCTTTTGTTAGTGGTGTTAATGTTATATTTATTTTGTGTCCAATTATATGCCTTCCCTTGCTGAAAAGCAATCCTATCTTGATTCATCTTTTTTTGTTTGTTGTTTAAGATGTTTTTGTTATATATTTCTAGATGTTTTTTAAGTTTTGTTTCCTGGTCTATGAAGATCTTATGTGATTTAAAAGCCTGAATTTTCTCACATAATGCGGCAATTTCTAGGTCTAGCTTGCTGGATCTGACTGAATACTCCTCAATGAGGAGCTTCATGAGGGAGGCAGAGCAGTCCTTGAGGGACTGTTCCCAATTTGATTTGAAAGTGGGGCTCAAATCGTCCAATAAAGGGAATACCTGAACTCTCAGCCCAAAAGGGTTGATGTTTTCTTTCAGGTATTCCTTAAATGATTTAGCATGCCAGAAAAGGGATGACCTTTTTTCCAGCAATTTGGATAATTGAAAAAATGAAGAGAGCAAATCAGTATCAACGTACTCTTTTTGATTATACTCGCTCATATATTGGGACATTAACCTTCCCCCATCCGCGCTACAGCCTATATACGGCTGCAGCGCGGACTCGAATTTTCGGGAGGCCGTTTTTAAACGGCCTCCCAGTGACACGCTCCCCGCGCGCTCCCGCGAGCGAGCTGCGGGGGAAATCTGTGTCGGCCGTGTCCCTTGGACACGGCCGATCACAGATCGTGGTGAATGGCCAATCACAGCGGCCATTCACCACGTGATCGGGCCGTCCAATGAGCGATGATCTCATATGTAAACATATGAGATCATCTCTCATCGCCGGCGCTCCTTCCTCACACGGAGCCTGCAGTGTGAGGAAGGAGGGGGAGCCTCACAGTGCCGGGGACACAGGAGAATGTAATCAGGGCACTGATCACCAGTGCCCTGATTACTAGAGGTAAAAACACACACACAGTGCCCCCCATCAGTGCCCACAGTGCCCGCCATCAGTGCCCCCCATCAATGCCCACAATCAGTGCCCATAGTGCTGCTAGTCAGTGCCCATCAGTGCCTGCTCATCTACTGATTGTAAAAAATAAAAAACCCAGAGGTGATTAAATACCACCGAAAGAAAGCTCTATTTGTGTGAAAAAAATGATAAAAATTTCATATGGGTACAGTGTAGCATGACCGCGCAATTGTCATTCAAAGTGTGACAGCGCTGAAAGCTGAAAATTGGCCTGGATGGGAAGGGTGTTTAAGTGCACAGAAGGCAAGTGGTTAATGCCTCCCAGTCATCACCAGTAAAGCCCGACATTTCAGTACCTCACAATACAGCAAATGCCCAGAGTGGCCCAAAACGTTAATGATAATAAAATTTCTTATTCAATGTATGGAACCAATATATGAAAAAGAAAAAGAAAAAACTTTCAACATTTAATAAACCAGAGTGTGGAAAGTATGAGACATCCACCAATGGTTGTTATAGATGACTCTGCAGGAACAAGCGGGGAAACGGTATCTACTACCAATGAACAATACTGTGTGTGTTCCTGCTGTGAGCCTCTATCTGGTGTGCCACATCCCAAAAAGCATATAACATCTACTATCACCTGTACTTGTTCTGGCCTCAACATTTGTAGAGGCACAATAGGCCCTGCCAAATACTGCTGCAGGTTCTGTCACCTACTCACACCTGAGGAAGGTGTTTCACTTGTGCGTGTAACTGGCACAGATCGACCACGTCCTCTGCTTGCAACAGGAGCTCCACCAGCAGCACCACGACCCAGGCCACATCCCTTATTTGACCTTCTCCTCATATTTCTTTAATTTAGGATCTTCCCCTAAATGGGTGTTTATTAAATAGCGGGATAGAACAACAGTATCCAACGGGTGTATCTCACAGTAACGTATGAATGAAAAATTTTTATTTTTCCCTTTAATTGGTGATTTTTGAAGAGCGGATTAGAACAGCAGTGTCTAAACGCTGTATGTCAGTGTCACAGTAAAGTATGAATGAAAAACTGAAAAATTATTTTCCCCTTAAATTCATGCTTTTTGAATAGCAGAATAGAACAGCAGTGTTTAAACGCTGTATGTCACAGTAAAATATGAAGAAAAAAAAAGTGTTTTTTTTAAAAATCCAGATTAAGCAGACACATATGCACTGAGCTTGCATTACATGGCTGCTACACGCCGCACACATAACAGACTGATAAAAGTTTTTTTTCTCCCTCCTCACTGGGCTCAGGGCAAAAAGATCATGCACTGCACCCCCCACACAATAAAAAACGATGTAGATCGCTGTCTGATTAAAGAAGTTTCTTCCTATTCTTTCCCTGAAAGCAATCTCCAGCCTGCCCCTATAATAATCTCCTATCTCTCCCTCAGCAGTATCAGGAACCTCTCCCTACAGTAGTTAGAGCAGAGTGACGTGCGGCGCTATGTGACTCCAGCTCATATAGAGGCTGGGTCACATGCTGCATTGGCCAATCACAGCCATGCCATTAGTAGGCATGGCTGTGATGGCTTCTAAGGGCACATGCTTGTTGATTGGCTGCCCTGCAGCTGTTGAAACTGCACCAAAACATGAAATAAATTACCGAACAACAGACTGTATAATGAACATACAGTAAAATGTTCAGGTCCGGGTACCGAACACCAAAAAGTCTGGTACGATCCTGAACAATACAGTCCATGTTCGCTCAACCCTACCCACAAGGGATCAGTGGTCATCAGGTTAAGACAACCAGAGCAAGTCCAACCATGTATAGCTTTGTCCAATTTGCTGGTAGGTTAATAAATAAGGAGATGTATTTGCCTTGGTTCAAGGTAAGTTAACATATAAGGATGAATGGGATATTTTGAGGTAAGAGGATAACATGTTATGGGACATATGGCACAGACCTGACAGGTGAGGCTCCTCCAATGTTAGGAGAATTGCAGCATGGTCACACCATGATTTATCTTTAATGAAAGAGGAGGAGGCCTTCTGGAGAAGCCATAGGTCAGCGATAAAGAGGTCAATGCGGGAGTAGGAATGTCTGGAGCAATAGAATGTATAATCTTGTTTGGTGGCGTGTTCTCCAAACATAAGCGTAAATGTAAACCTGCTCTGCCTGTAACAAGGATCTCAAAGAGAGAGGTCAGCCCTTGGCAGAGAAAGTGGAGTCTAGCCGAGGGTTGACTGTTAAATTAAAATCACCACGCATCAATAAATTACCATACTTAACTGAGGACACAAATTTGAACAACCTGCGTAAAAAGTGAAGTTGATGGGAGTTGGGCACATAGACAGATACTAGAGTGAAGGGCATTTCATCAACATCACATGTAAAAATGATAAAACGACCCTCATCATCAAGAATAGAGTTTTTAGGCTGGAAGGTGACACTGTTTCTGATAGCTACCATAACCCCTCTTTTCTTTCATGGTGCATTAGCTAAGAAAATATGTGGGTAGTCTTTGTGTTCACAATGGGGGTGGTTCTGTGCTTGAAAGTAGGTCTCTTGAACACTTACAATGTCTGCTCTTGTCGTAGACGCTTGCTTCTAAAGTGAGAACCATTTGGCTGGGTGGTTAAGTCCATTAGCAGTGATAGAAAGGCACTTGAGTGGCAATATGAGGTAGTGAGAGGATCATAGGTGGTAATATAACTCCGCAGGTCACAGAGAAAAATTTGAACATCTAGATGAAATAATGACTAATGTCAAGAATGAGGAGAAGAATGATGAAAATTGTCACACATGAATCCAAGCAAATTTCTGTACTTGCGACCCATAAACTTAGGGGCTAGAAAGGAAGGTTTCAGCAACCTGTGAAATCTGTCTATTGACGATTCTTTTTCCACTTTTGCTTTAAGCCTTGCTTTACTTTCAGAGTGTGTTGTTTGTGCATCCACTGATGTGTTGAAAGACATTGTATTTTCCCCCATGGAAGATTCCACATTCGCAATTCTGTCCCCTAGATCATGTATCTCATGGTGGAACTGCTTTAAACAGTCTGTAAGATATGCTTGTAGAGAGAATATAAGGGAGATTAGCATTTATTTCAGTGTAGTGTCAGATATTGGTTGTCCCATAGTGGGAAATATATCTATGGGGTCATTATAAGAATAAGAAGGGCCTTGAGTGGAGGCCTGCATATGGCCTAGGTCCATGCCTGCCCCCCCCACCTTTGCCGGGATTCACAGCGGGGCCTTGCCTTGGCTGGGCTTCTTGTAGATGGGATAAAGGAGCCACAGGACCCCCCACTATCTGGATTGCCTACCTTCTGGGTGCCAGATATGGAGGTGCCATTTTTGTGGGCTTCCACCACTTCTCATTAAGGTTGAATTGGCCACTGACCGCTTCCATTTTAATAAAGCCCAGTTTTCCCCCGGCTTGAAGAAGCTCTCTAGTTTGTGAACTTGTGGGCGCTCTTTGCGGTGTTGTTTCATGCTGCTCGGTGCTGCAGGAGCCGGTCGTGTCCCTTGAGGCGTGCTTAGGACTGGCTCAATGCCTGAAGTCCTGGGTGGCTGAGCAGAACGACTAGATCATATGGCCATCTTCCAGGTCGGACGCCAAACTTCCACCCCCACTTTCCTGGCCTTCCAGGCTGCATGCTCATATAAGGGACTGGTATGGACTTTGGGGGGACCCCACATCATTATTTTTTTAATTTTTGGCGAGGGGTTTTCCCTGAAATCCATACCAGACACGAAGGGATGCTGTTTTTTTTGATTTTAATGGCAATTGTTCTGTTTATGTTCAACTGTCAGCAGGGTAAAGGGAAGTAAAGCAATGAAGAAGAAAAATAAATATTAAATGCTAGTGTGAACTGTTCAAAAAGTTCCAATACAAAGTTAAAACACTATTTTCCAGAAATGCTGCACATATGCATGGCAAAGGCCAAACACAAATAATGTTGAACACTTGCCTTGCAAATGCATGATTCTTTTAAACTAGTGGGGAGAATAAACTAAAAATAGTGTGAAGCTCAAAGTACAATTAATCCGTAAATGGTAACATTTGAAGTGACCAAAGTAGGTTAGCTAGACAGAAGGATAAATGACTAAAAATGGAAATAAGCGTGCTGTGCTAAGGTTCAAAAGCCCTGGCATGGCCGGGATGTAGACGGCGCCGGACGTGTTCTTGCAGAGCTCTTCTCCATCTTGATCTTATCCGGCTCCATCCACAGCCCCTGTGCCTCGGATCACGGCGGTTTTGCCCTCCTCCGCATCGGGCACAGGTGGGGCACGAATGCCGGGGAGAAAATCCGGGGTTTCAACACCGACCCCGCGGCCTCAACGATCGGTCCCGCCGCGAGGCGCGAAAGCGGCCGCCGCCATCTTGCAGGTGCAGGCCTTCTCTTCTTCCTCTGCAGCCACAGGCGCCTGAAAGTTGGGGAAGATGTCTGCGGGGGCCGGGAACCCTCCTCTGGCACAGCCTATGGACTCAGGTACCGAGGGGTCATTACTGGGGACCTCTGGACAGACCTTTTTATTTTTCATTTTGGACCTTTTTGACTTTATTTTTCCTCCCTTTTGCTTTTCTTTCCTTTTTGGGGACTGACGATCTGACAGCCCCCTTTTTGGGGCTGCCTTTGGTGGACACGAGTAACACCGGCTGCGGTTTTATGTTGCAGCCATGCCTTTAAAATTTTTGCTGGGTTTTGGGATTAGGCTGGATACCCTGTTGCACTTTTTCTTGTTTCAGGTTTGGGTATCACAGCAGGGATGTTTTTGTTCTTGGCTCCAGGCTCCATACGGGGGTCACTGTTTTTTTTACTTATGTGTATATATTGCTGAATGTTTGGATGGAGTTGGAGGATCGGGTTGGTCCTCGCGCTGTGCTTGGTCCTCCGGCTCCCTCCTGCTATGTACCCCTCTGCTGTTCTATGGCTGAGCTTCTTAAGATTATGTCATGGAATGTACGGGGTCTCAATGACAAGGTGAAACGCACAGCCATTTTTCGGTATATTAAATCTGTTCAACCTCATGCTATCCTCCTCCAGGAGACGCATTTGGATGGAAGCAGGGTGCTTGCTTTGAAGAGGCCTTGGATTCAGAGGATCTTCAACGCCACGTACTCCACGTATGCCCGTGGGGTGTCTATTTTGCTGGGAAGAAATGCACCCTGCTCGATTCAAAAGGTAATTACGGATTCTGGCGGACGGTATGTTATTGTTCTCCTGGAGATTTTTCACCGGCAGGTGGTACTGGTGAGTGTCTACTTACCTCCCCCATTCCACTCCCAAATTCTGGTAGATCTCCTGTTGACCTTGGCCCCTTATATGCACCTTCCTCTAATCATGGCGGGGGATTTCAATGCTGTTCTGGACGGCGGGCTGGACTCCTCTAACCCGGGTAGACTGTCGTCCCCTGAACTTGTGTCCTGGTCTTCCGCGGCTCGGCTTACGGAGCTGTGGCGCTGGAAAAACCCTGGGGTACGTGGCTACTCCTGCTGGTCTGGGGTGCACAGAACGGCGTCCAGGATAGATTTGGCTTTTGCTAATGAGCCTTGTCTTACTTTGGTCCAGGATGCCACATATTTGGCGGGTGGTCTCTCTGATCATAACCCACTGCTGCTGACTCTGCGGGTGGGAGCGGGTGGGACTAGGGGTGCATGGCGCCTTTCGCCGGGTTGGCTGCAGACCGAAAAGGTGATGCAGCAGGTGGAGCCCCAGATGCCTGCATATTGGGAAGATCATGCCTCGTCCACGGCTGGGGTAGTCCTGTGGGATGCTTTCAAAGCGGTTATGGGGGGTCATTACATCTCTGCGGCCCTGGAGGAGGCCAGGAGGCGTTTGGCTTTGTTGGATACTGATTTTGCGCATGCCAACCTTAAACATAGAGCGGAGTCACTTTTTGAGAAGGGGGACAAAAATGGTAAGCTGTTGGCTTTTTTGGTGGCAGATCAGAGGGCTTCGGTAAGTGTTCCATGCATCAAGTCTAGTTCAGGGGAACTGGTTAGGGACCCGGGGGAGATCTCCCGGGTCTTTATGGATTACTACTCTGACACCTATTCACCCCTGTGTGGGTAAGGTGAGGTAAAGTGGCGCTGCCCAATATAAAGTGCTAAAGAAGTATAAAATTTACCAGTTTAAAGTGCTATAGTGTTGATTAAAAACTCAGTCTCAAAACAATTCTGAAAAGTGTTCTCCTGTTGGAGTGTGGTAAAGTGTTCCAGTGCAATTGGTAAATAAATAAATAAATAATTGTGCCAGTAAAAAAAGCGTATATAAATAATATGAGTATGTGACAACACACTTAATGTGATGTGTGTATTAACCAATATATATAAGTGAACCGTGCAGTAAATCACCTCTGTACTAGTGGTAAATAAATATACCAATAAATATAATAAAGAATAATGCTCATGCAATAAAATAATAATCCCAAAAAACAGCAAAAACCAAAAACAGCAAAACAACAGTCTTTCTCTTGCTGAGTGATTCAGTGATGTGAAAGAACGGAAAAAAAAAGGAAAAAAATATATATATTCAATAGTCGGTGAACAGCAGCAATTTCGGTGACATTAAGGTGCTTCAAAACCTTCAGGGGTGATGTGAGTGGTGAGTGAGTCACACAGGTGCACCCCTCCAATTGCTCCCGCACTCACAGGAGGTATGCACCCCTGCAGGGGTAACAAGCATTATGGCAGCGTGGTCTGTGAGGCTCCTGAGGGAGGGGGAAGGGGGATATCCCCCTGTTGTGCCAGGGTATAGGATCTCCTTTTCAATGGAAGTTGATGATGATCAGCACTTTATATTGGGCAGCGCCACTTTACCTCACCTTACCCACATATTCCGATATAGCCTTAGGGCCATATTTTGAGGTAGGCTGCAGCCCTATCCCACGTCCACAAGCGCGGATTCCTTTATTCTTTACCTATTCACCCCTGCCTGCATATGACCTGGAGGAGTTGGAGCGCCTTTTGTCTGGATTGCCGGTTCCGGTCTTGGAGGGTGAGGACAGCGCGTGGTTGGACAATGACATCACGTTGAAGGAAATAGAGAAAGCCATCTCATCCTTCCCCCCCAATAAATCGCCGGGCCCTGATGGGTTCCCGGTGGAGTGGTATCTGCAGTACTCGGACTCCTTGGCTCCCAGGCTCCAGGCTTTGTATGCTGCGTGTTTCGATCAGGGGGCCCTGCCGGGTTCCATGCTCGAGGCGTATGTTGTTCTCCTGCCCAAGCCGGGGAAGGACCACACCCTGTGTTCCTCCTAGCGCCCCATTGCCTTGCTAAATGTGGATCTCAAGATACTCACGAAGGTCTTGGCTACTAGGCTGGCAGTGGTCCTGCCTTCCCTGGTGGACATTGATCAGACCGGGTTCATGCCGGGCAAGTCCACGGACACCAACCTTCGACGCTTGTTTACTCATTTACAGGTGTCCCATGCCTCTGTTGGCACTAGAGTGGTGGCGTCACTGGAAATTGCCAAGGCCTTCGACGCGGTGGATTGGGTGTACATGGGGGTGGTGCTGAGGCGCATGGGGTTTGGTCCTAAATTTTGCAAATGGATTTCCCTCTTGTATTCTTCCCCACGTGTGGCGTTGAAGATTGGATCCACCCTGTCTCCTTTTTTTGAGGTAGGTAGGGGGACTAGGCAGGGCTGCCCTCTTTCGCCCTTTCTGTTCTCCCTGATGATTGAACCCTTGGCTATTGCATTGCGTGCGTCTCCGGAGGTGGGGGCGCTGGAAGTGGGCTCCATTAAAGAGTGCCTGGCGCTTTATGCGGATGATATGCTTTTATTTTTGAAGGATCCCAATGCTTCCCTGCGGGCGGTATTCAATATCCTGGACACTTTTGCAAAGTTTTCCGGCCTAAGGGTTAATTGGGATAAATCCACCATGCTCCCTATTGATTCTGGTGCCATTGCTGCAGCTGATGGGGTGTTGCCATTGAAATGGGTGACTGAGTTCACCTAACTGGGAGTCAGGGTGTCGGCGAGGGTGGCGGACTATCTCATTCTGAATCTTCACCCATTGCTGGAGGTCTTTAAACGCAGGGCGGAGGTGTGGCGTGACTTACCTTTGTCGGTTCTGGGGTGCATTAATTTGGTGAAGATGAAACTCCTCCCTGTCTTTCTGTATTTCCTTAGAAATTCTCCGGTGTGGGTCCCGCGTTCTTTCTTCCGCCGCATTCATGGCCTGATAGGTTCCTTTA
This sequence comes from Pelophylax lessonae, assembly GCF_965119305.1. Taxonomy (NCBI): domain Eukaryota; kingdom Metazoa; phylum Chordata; class Amphibia; order Anura; family Ranidae; genus Pelophylax; species Pelophylax lessonae. Next base: position 165,470,434 of record NC_138774.1, on the reverse strand, counting down.
TCTGGGGTACCTCTCCTCCTAGAATTGGTATGCAGGTGTTACAGGAGCCCTGGGGTCAGGGGGGACTGGCTTTACCTGATCTTTATAAATATTTCCTGGCCGGGCAAGGAGTGGTGGCACAGCGCTGGCTTACGGGGGACGATGGGGACTCTGCCACGGTGCTGGAGGCGGCTGTTTTGGGCTCCTACGAGAGTCTTCGACTTTTACTGCATTGGGGGTCCAGGGCTAAATTTGAGCTGACAGGAACGATGCGTTCCACCATCAAAGCCTGGGAACAGATGCAAGTGCTGGTGGAGCCAGGAGCAACTGGTGTTTCCCCGGACTCCCCATTGTGGTGGAACCCCAAGTTTCCTCATTTTGCCTCAATCCCTGATCCTGCCCTCTGGGCCGTTAAGGGGATGCTGGGGGATATTGTCTCTGGTGGGGAGCTGTGCACCTTTTATGCCCTGAAGGAGCGTTATGATCTTCCAAATAGGTATTTTTTTTGCTATCGTCAACTTCGCCATGCATTTGTGGCACAGTTCGGTTCCTCCTGAGTTGTGATTAAAGCTTCAGCTCTTGAAACGGCGATACAGGCGGCGGATATGCGGAAGCCCCTCTCGGAATTGTACAAGGAATTGTTTGCTACCACTCCACCTTCTGTACGTAGGTGTCGGGAACGCTGGGTAGAGGAGGTGCCTGACCTGGATGGTGATGACTGGGATGATATGTGGAGTTCACCCTTTGCCTACCTGGTCTCTGCGAGGGACCGCCTGATTCACTTTAAATTTCTGCATCGGATTTATTACACGCCGGCGAGGCTGGCACGTATTTATCAGACGGCCTCGGCGGAGTGCTGGCGTTGTTCGCATTCTCCGGCGGATTTCAGCCACATCTTCTGGGGGTGCCCGGTGGTCAAGGCCTATTGGGCATCCGTCTTAGCTTGCATTGTGGAGGTGGTTAAGATTCCGGTCCCCAGCTCCGTGGAGGTCTGTCTCTTGGGGTTGGTGGATGGCTTGGCCCCCGCGAGGGCCGTTCGTACTGACGTGGCATACCTTGACCTTATTGGCCTTTACAGGATACCTTGCTGGATATGCAGGATGCCTTGACTGGCATTTAGAATGGTTATCTTAAACAAAATGTCTTTTGAGTTAATCTCATTTTACTTTGATTTCTTTACATGTGTCACTGAGCTTGCAAAGGCTAAGAATATATCAGATGACCGAAACAGTGGAAATTCCCTATCTCTCAGAATATCAACTCTGTCTGGACAGCTGACCACAAAGCCAATAATATCTTCTAAAAGCCCCTTTGGAACTTTTATTGAGCATCACCAAGAAATTTCCCTTATGACAGAGAATCACGATCTAGATTGACATAATGCTTACTATAATTAGTTGTTAACTTTGATTGGACAAAAGATGTTAATAACAACCCATTTCTTGTACGTCAGATTGTAATGACAAACCCATTTTTGAGTATATTTAAACTCCAGCAACGCTGTAATAAATCAGGTCACTATGATTCAGCCATCTTGAGTCTTGTCTGATCTCATTATATATATAGCTATATATTGTCTGATTTGGTATCACTGACTAACAGGTAACAGGTATTTTGTACCTGAGGAAAAATTCCACGACAATTTGGTGAGCTTGAGCCCAGGAGAGGTGACGTCAGAGGGACGGAGTGAGACATCTGGACTGCATTGGATACACTGAAAATATCTGGCCAGGTAAGCCCATTGTCTGCTTACAATGTTTTTCAGTCCATCCAATGAAGTCCAGGTAACTCTGTTTTATTTTTGACGTAATACCCTCTTAAAAAACCTAAACCCTTAGTCGGTGTATATATTGCTACTAACATTTGTTGCAAAAGGTGAGGTTGGGTCAACCCTCACCACTGTGGGTGTCTTGGACACGCAGGAACGTGACCCCCAGTTGTGTTCTGGTAAAGCGGTCTCATTTCGGAGTGTCCATTTGAGACGTAGCAGACATTGAATGTATATGACTGTTTAGCCTGACATTTCATATACATCTAAAGGTTTCTATTCTTATGTTCTGGTATATATGTAAACATATGCATATGGTAATAGGCTGTTTTTAAGTCCAGGTGAGAGAACTTGGAAGTTAGAGGTTGCCGGCTGTGTGAGGGCCGAAGTCCAGGTCAGAGAGAACTTGGAAGTTAGAAGTTATCGGCTGTGTGAGGGCCGAAGTCCAGGTCAGGGAACTTGGAAGTTAGAAGTTATCAGCTGTGTGAGGGCCGAAGTCCAGGTCAGGGACTTGGAAGTTAGAAGTTATCGGCTGTGTGAGGGCCGAAGTCCAGGTCAGGGACTTGGAAGTTAGAAGTTATCGGCTGTGTGAGGGCCGAAGTCCAGGTCAGGGACTTGGAAGTTAGAAGTTATCGGCTGTGTGAGGGGCGAAGTCCAGGTCAGGGACTTGGAAGTTAGAAGTTATCGGCTGTGTGAGGGCCGAAGTCCAGGTCAGGGACTTGGAAGTTAGAAGTTATCGGCTGTGTGAGGGCCGAAGTCCAGGTCAGGGTACTTGGAAGTTATAGGTAGTTATTCTATTTTTTGGATAACAGTGAAATGGGAAACTGGGTTTCCGTAGATATCGACCAGGGGTCGATGAGAAAGGTCATTAGGACCATGGCCTTAGAGTGTATGGGTAACAGGGTTACCAGATAAATGGGGCAGACCAGGGAGTTTGCATTTGAAGATTAAATGCTCTGGGAGCATAGTTTTTGGGCTACACAGCCAATTAAAGTGTTCTGTAGTTGGACAGCTAATAATCCTAGTTGTAGGATAAGATAAGATAGGATATGACAGATTTTTGTAAAGTGTATGAAACAGATTTGGCAAGAACAAACTTAAAATCAGTTGCAGAAATATGGAAGCAGGAGAGTATGAAGTTGAATGAGTATTGATATATTATAAATGAGTTGGGGTTGAAATTGTTGTTGAATTGAGAAAACACAGCAAATCTTGTATTCATAAGAAGAAAGTAAGGATGATCGTTGCCCTTTAATTCATAAGCTTGTTGTGGTTTCTTTTAAGACAGAAGCAGGCTGTGTCTTTAATATAAAAAGAGGAAGTAGCCGAAGAGGTTCCTTCTCCGTGAGCTCGGAGAAAGAAAAAAAAAAAAAAAAAGATTGTTTCTTTATCTGATAAATGAACGGCATATGATATTTTTGGGATTATTTCCTATTAAATAAAAAACTAAGATGAAAAATAATATGTTGCCCTTTAAACCAGGAATCTTTGTTTAGACATTTTTGGGTTCTGAACCAAAGGTAGCTGAACGAGAGGAAGCCGAGAGGAATCAACACAGACGAGGGCAGAGACTGATCACCTCTGAATATACGGTAAGACATACTTTGAACCTTGCCCGTATACACCCTGTCTCTGTGATTGATTATCTTTGTGTCCATATCAGCTGCCGGTGGTCAGCAAGACAGGTAACATAACTTGCCCAAAGTGTATTAAGAAGGAACCTGCAGAATTTATATCTGCTGCCTGTTTTGTGTTTTGTTATACTCTTATAATGAGTCCGTAATGTGTGTAATGTGTTCTGTTATTTAGAGAAATTAGCATTTATTTTGCTGCGTGGAAGTGGGATTGAGAAATGGCAGCTGAAATAACGTATTGAATTAAGTGGTATTTCAGGGGCATCCTCCGTAACCAAAGGGGAACCTCTGATCAGATTTTTGAAATTTGGGACAAAGTTCTTAGAGGTTTTTTTCGTTTGAAAGATAAAAGTACATTACTTCCTGTCATTATGGGTGTATAAAAAGTGACCTACTACAAATAGTGTAAAGACAGGAAATTAGAGCAAAGAATTGCAACCACCCCCTCTCCCCCAGAAGATGGACAGTAAATAAGGTATTCAGCTAACCTGTGTCCGCATGTTCCATCAGAAGCGTCCGAGAGGTTTACAGTAGGAATAACAGTAGCAGGGGTGGGAGTGGTTTCCTGCCTGGCTTCAAAGGAAAAGGGAAGTCATTTTTAAAAAAAAAAAAAAAAAAAAAAGAAATGTTTGTGTTGAGTTAAAATTTCAGTGTTCAGTTTCAGATGAAGTGCCCATTAATCCAGTATGTAGCATACGTCTCTTGCCAGCTTGACCCAGTGATAAAAGGTGCGGGCCGCAGCCTGCAAAAAGCTGCTGGATAAAACAGGTGCAATGTATTTAAGCCAGTTTACTTCCAGTACAGGAGCAGGCACTAGAGGGGGGGGGGGGGGGAAATGTTTGTTAAATACCTCCCATGACTGTTTTGAGCTGATGATGGCAGAATCTGAATCGTTGAGCCCTGCAAAAAAAGGCTCCTCTCTAAAGCCCTGATGAGACCCTTTATGTATCATGTTTATAAACAGAGGAGGGTAAGCCTGTAACTGGGTATGCAGTAGTAACAGCAATAAATAAACAAAAGGAATGCAGAGGCATTAAATCTAAAGTTCTAAGCACAAGCAGCTGATGGTTTTGGCAAAGGCCTGTGAATTTTAAAGAGTTAACTTTCACATTGACATGATTTTGGTCATATTTTTGAAAGCTTGTAACTTTTTGACCTCAGCCCAAGTTCTCTCGGTAAGCCAATAAAGCATGCAGATATAATAGAGACTGTTCTTAGTCTTCCAGTGTTCCACCAAGGTGGCCATTTATTTAAAAAAAAAAACAAAGCACATGCAAGAGAGGACACGGAAGAAGCTGCAGGAAACGCAAGGGCCGACAGAGCAGTGAAGAAGGCTGCACTGGAACAGGTCCCTATCCGGGTACTGACACTCGTAGGAAAGCAACCAACTCCTGTAAGTATGGCAATCTTGATATCATTGCCGAAAAAGCCCCCTCACAGGAGCGTGAGAAGTGGCGGAAGAACAGTGCAACACAGGATGTAACTGGTTGCTGGAGGATGGAGGAGCATTTCTGTCTGATCTCAGGCCCTATACCCGAGGGTGGCAGCCGCAGCTCACGGATCGTGTCATATCTCAAAGACTCTAATGACCACCTTGGTAATACAACACTGGTTAGCACCAGGTTTTCCTGGAGTAGCTGCAAAATATACTGCTTCTTGTCTTACCTGTTCTAGGTACAATGTTGGTAGAGCTGTAAGCACCCCATAAAAGCACCGCCTAAGTCAGACTGTCCTTTCCAAGGAGTTCAAATAGATTACATTGATTTCCCACAGTCTGGTCCCGATGCAAATGTTTTAGTTTGTATAGACATTTTTCAGGATGGCCTAAGGCCTGGCCAGTCTCTAGGGGTAAAATACAAACCACAGGAAAACGGAAAATTGATATCAAATACTTACCGTAATTTTCCTTTCCTGATGGACTCCATGGCAGCATACGTTTGGGTAGGCCCCGCCTCCTCTCCTACCTCATAGGACCCCACTCCCATAAATCTTTGCTCCCTTTCAGCATCAGTGTTCTGTAACTAGCCTATTTAGGAATTGGGAGGGGACTCCTGCTGCCATGGAGTCCATCGGGAAAGGAAAATTACGGTAAGTATTTGATATCAATTTTCCGTTTTCCTGACAGACTCCATGGCAGCATACGTTTGGGAAATAACTCGCTATACACTCCCGGGTGGGAAGATGCTGAACAAAGAAAACTTTAATTGGCACTGTCAACTGACAAGACTTGAACGCCAAAATTAACGGAAGACAAAGCAGCAGGTTCAAAACAATAATGGGAAAGAAAAGTATTAACAGATGACCAAGATGCTGCCTTGCAGATCACGTCAGGTGCGACGTGCTTGGAAGCTGCCCAAGACGTAGCGACACTTCTTGTAGAGTGAGCTGTAATCGCCTCTGGAGGAGCCAAGCCCTTTGCTCTATACGCCCATTGGATAGCCTGAACGATCCACGCAGCCACTGCTCTGGAAGATGCCCGCATTCCCTTCTTTTTGCCATGTAGCAGAACGAAAAGGAAGTCCGATTGGCGGAAGGAGGATGTGGCCTCCAAATATTGACTTAGAGTGTTGCCCACGTCTAGAGGATGGACTGAAGAATTCTCATCAGTTCTGAAGGTGGGAAGAACTATCTCAGCATTTTCGTGGAAGACAGAGGTCACTTTTGGATTTGACCCTAGCATAGGGATAAGGACCACCCTGTCTTGAAAAAAGGTCAAAAAAGGTTCTTTGTGACCCAGATTGTGTATCTCGGAGACCCTCTTAGCAGAGGAAATAGCCACCAAAAATGCTGTTTTCAACGTAAGTTCCTTGACAGACATGGATGCAACATCCTTTGAAGAAAAAAAGTCCAAAACTAAAGGAAGATCCCATTTTGGGAATCTTGGCCTTCTCTGAGGCCTAAGCCTGACTGCTCCCTTAAAAAATTGCTGGATCAGATGATGACTTGCCCACTGAATTCCGGTAAAGGCTGAAATGGCGGATACTTGCACCCGGAGAGAACTAACCGAGAGGGGCAGATCCAGACCAGACTGCAAAAAACTTAAAATCTGCTGAACAGTAGGTGTACCTACTGGACCTGACCCCTGGGCCTGATGACTCATGAACCTGGCCCATATCCTTTCATATACCCTGTTGGTGCTGGGCCTTCTTGAACTCATGAGAGTCGGAATCACCTCCTCTGGACATTCGAGAGCTTCCAACCTCCCCCTCTCAAAAACCAAGCCCTGAGGTGCAGCCGTGCAGGGCATGGGTGCAGAGTAGGACCCTGAGACAGAAGGTCCGACCTGAGAGGTAGAGGGATTGGATCCCTGAAGCTCAGAAGGGACAGCAGGGGAAACCATGGCCTGTTGGGCCAGAAGGGGATTATTGCCACGATCTCTACTTCCTCCATCTTCAGTCTCCGCAGGAATTGGAGTACTATTGGCACTGGTGGAAAGGCATAAGCAGACTGGAAGTTCCACCTGTCCGTGAGGGCATCCACTCCGAAAGCTTGAGGATCTCTGAATCTCGTGTAGTACTTCCGAAGCTTCCTGTTGCGTGGACTCGCAAACAGATCCACTTCGGGTGAAATCCCCAGAGATAACACCCAGTTGAACACCTCTTGGTGGAGGGACCACTCGTTGTTGTCTAGTTGGAAACGAGATAGGAAGTCTGCCTCCACATTCAACACTCCCGGGACAAAGACCGCTGAGAGATTGGCCAGATGATGCTGAGCCCATGTCATGATCGGTTCTGTTTCTTGGAGGAGAGACATACTGCGTGTTCCTCCCTGCCTCTTGACATAAGCCACTGCCGTGGTGTTGTCCATCCTTAACAGCACTGAAGCCCCCTGTGTTAGATGGTGAAAAGCCTGGAGTGCTTTGAGGGCGGCTCGAAGTTCTAAAACGTTGGACACTACTCCGTGACCTGGGAAGTTCCATCTGCCTTGTGCCACTTCGGTCAGACAGTGGGCTCCCCAACCGGTATTGCTGGCATCGGAGGTTATCGTTACCCAGGAAATCGGAGCGATTGAGTGGCAGTTGGTCAGATTTGTACGGCGTAACCACCAGGGAAGGCATCCCTTCATGAATGGAGTCAGGTGAATAACCTGTGACAAATTCTCCGTCGTCCACTGTTGGAGAAACCCCTTCTGGAAGGGTCTCAGCTTCCACATAGCCCACTTCACCATAGGCGAGGTGGCTACAAGCGTCCCTACTACCTTTAGACACTGGCGAGCAGTGAGACGAGAGGCAGCGAGAGCGTGAGACACCCTGCTCTGAACTACAGGAATTTTCTCTTCTGGCAGGGAAATGGTGCACTTCACCGTGTTGAACAGTGCCCCGAGAAACACCAGCGACTGCGTAGGCACCAGATGGCTCTTCTCTAGATTCAGAATCCAACCGAATTCCTGAAGAGTCGATGTCACTTGCTCCAGATGTAAGAGTAACTGATGTCTGTCCTGGGACAGAAGGAGGAGATCGTCCAGATAATGATGCAATCTGATGCCTCTGGTCCTGATGAGAGCCACAACTGCCAGCAAGGTCTTTGAGAACGTGCGAGGCGAAGTTGAGAGCCCGAAGGGAAGACACATAAATTGCATGTGGGCATGACCTACAGCAAACCGGAGAAACTGATGGTACTCTTTTGCCACAGGAACGTGGAAGTATGCGTCTTTTAGATCGATCGATGCCAACCAATCTCCTGGAAGGATCGAATGTTGAATGGTGACTAGGGACTCCATTTTGAACCTCTCTTGACGGATAGACCTGTTGAGATATGTGAGGTCTATTACCGGACGCCAGGTGCCGTTCTTCTTCTGAACGAGAAACAGAGGTGAATAGACTCCCAACCCTCGTTCTGCCTCGGGAACCGGCACAACAGCTTGCTGAACCAGTAAGGAGTCCACGTAGGCGAGAAGAATCTTCTTTTTCTCTGCCGAAAGAGGAAGTGAGGTTGCGACAAACCTGGGTTTGGGAACGTTGTCGAACGCCCACGAATGTCCCTGAGACACGATGTTTAACACCCAGGGATCCTGGATCGAGGCCGCCCAGACCTCCCAAAATTGGAGCAGCCTGGCCCCTACCGGGAAGGCCTGGATGGGCCCAACCTCAAAAGGATTTGGTGGCCTCTCGGTCACCAGACGAAGAGCCTTTAGAGCCTTTCTGGAATGTGGATTGCCTTGACTTCCAACCTCTTCCGTAGGACTTGCCTGGTTTGTAGCTGCGTGCTTCCCTGGCACGATTGGCAGTTTGTCTTCTCGGGAAAGAGCGCTTCTGAGCGCCTGGGCGTTTATCCTGGGGGAAAAAAACAGATTTTCCACCCGTGGCCCGGGTTATGGCTGCATCCAATTTGTTCCCAAAGAGGGAAGAACCCTCAAAGGGAATTCGGCACCATGCCTGTTTGGAAGCAGCATCAGCCACCCAAGGCCTAAGCCAAAGGGCGCGTTTAGCTGTAACTGAAGCCAGCATAACTCGAGCCAAAAGGCAAATAGTGTCTAGAGATGCCTCCCCCAGAAAACCCGCAGCCATCTTCAGCTCCCGGATTGGGGAGCTCTGGAGCACTTCTTCCGAAACTCCTCCAAGCGTGCCCTCGAGGGCATTAATCCGGACTTCCATGGCCTTTGAAATTGTAGCCAAAGCCAAAGCTGGCTTACAGGCCATGCCGGCCGAAAGATACGCTCGTTTAAGATCAGCGTCGATCCTCCTGTCCAACGGATCTCTAAAAGAGGCTGTATCCTCCATTGGAAGGGTGACATGCTTGACCAAACGCATCACAGCTGCATCCACACTTGGGGAAGATTCCAGGTACTTCACCTTTTCTTGTTTGAATGGATACAGCTTCGCCATTTTTGTGGTCAGAGAATTCTTCCTTTCCACTTTACTCCACTCTTCCGTAATTATGTCTCCCAACTCCCCTAAAAATGGAAAGTCCAAGCGCTCTTTACATAGCTGCTTGAAATATTTTCGTTGTTTTGGGGAGGAGACAGCCGGATCTTCCCATTCAAGGGCTTCTCTCACCGCCTTCACTAGAGGGGAGACAAGGCCGAACTCAAATCCTGAACCGGAGTCATCTGAATCAGATTCGGACTCTGACGGAAGGATAGAAGGATGGCTGGGTTGAGAGGATTCAAAAGGATCCTGAACCAAAAGATCTCTTTCCGGAGAACGGGATGGTCCTGCAGAAGTACTTGGCTTTTGTAATTCAGCCAAAGAGTCTTTGAGGACTCTGCGCACCACCTCCTCAATATGATGATCCGACTTCTCCCTTTCACCCGTGGCTTGGGTATAACAGGGTTTACACAGAGAAGAGCCGTCAGTTACTATGGTACTACAACCCCAGCATTTCTTCCCATGCGGGTGCTCTGAACGGCCATGATGTGTGGAACCAGAAGAATTGCCATCACGTCCCCTATCCTGGACCTAGACGAGGAGTGCCGGTGATGCGACTTTGAATGTCTGTCTTCGCTGCATGCGCTAGGCTGGTGGTCAGACCTGGAAGAGCTGGAGACAGACACATGTAGCTATATAAAAGAGAAACACACAAAACCTCCCTCCCCCCCCCTAAATGCCCAGCACATACCTGGTATGAGCGGGCTGGCCACTAGGGGGCGGAGATGTGTCCATAATTGCTAAACAGATGGGCAAAGAAACTCTTCACAGCTGAGTAAAAAGGATACAATATCATTTAGACCTTACCCCAAGTCAAACACAATGCAGAAGAAAACGCCTTTAAAAGATAAAACATACCTTCAGAATGCCAGTCAGAGTCTGGGGGAGGCTGTATAACGTGCCGACCTTCCCACCAGCTCTGACACACTAAGGAGTTTAAATACGCCGCCTCGCGGCCGCCGATCGCTACTGCGCATGCGCGAGTGACGTCACGCGTCACCCCCGCGCATGCGCACCGAGTCCAGAGACCGGCAGCAACTGCGCATGCGCAGAAGAACCGCGCAACCCGGAAGTAACGGCCGCAATCGCGGCCGTGGCCGTGAGTCACCGGACAGACACACAAAGGAGGAACGAATATATGAGAGCCGCAGATAGTAAGTAAAACAGCCCAACAACAAAACAGCATTTAGTTTGCACAGGAAATAGAAAATGAAAGAAAAGGGTCCCATTACAGGGCTTACCACCCTGCCCAAGCAGAGAAAGGGTCCCAGAGGCACATCACCGGACTGTGTCTTCGGGCAAAATTAGGCCACCCGCGGCAGCAGGGCTCTCTCGGCCAGACCACAGCGATCCTTCTGCGGGTCTCTTCCATTGCCCCTCCATACCCTGCTAATAGCCAGGGCTTATCGGAGTCTCCACGACCCAATCTGCTTTAGGTATAGGACTTGAAAATAGTAGGAACATAACACCGTATGTATGAGGAGGACGAAAAAAGAACACTGATGCTGAAAGGGAGCAAAGATTTATGGGAGTGGGGTCCTATGAGGTAGGAGAGGAGGCGGGGCCTACCCAAACGTATGCTGCCATGGAGTCTGTCAGGAAAAAGGCTTTTGCCCCAGGTAATGTGCAGGTATAGAATCCCAGAAACTATGGAAAGTAACAGGGGTACTCACTTTAAAGGAAGGGTTCTACAAGACTATAGAGAAAGCCTTTCACACTCCATATCAACAGAGCAGCGGAAAGGTACAAAAGGTTGTATGGGAAAAAAAAAAAAAACACAAGTTGAGCAAAATAATAGCAGAAACAGGTAGATTGTTTTATGTTTTTTCCTTTGTCAGGAACACCCCCAAGAGAGGTGTGGATACCTGAAGCAGGTTTCTATTTACCACAGCAATTGCAAGCCACACACTCAGATCTCACTAGATGTGTTGCAGCGCTTTAAAAGCAATTGACAAAAATGCATAATAGTGTGTTTTCATTCCTACCAGATCCAAATGAGGATACTAAAAGTCATAAAGTAAGGCTACTAAGAGTGCAATTGGTTACACCAACATCCCTCAAGGTAGAAGGGATACATGGATTCACGCCAGTCATTGAAAAAAGGTGGTACAATGATTTTCTTTACATTTATTGATATGTATGGGGATGTTGGGTATAATGAAGGGGCAGGACAATAAAAGAGACAGACAACCTAAGGCCCAATGTACTGTTAAGTTTAAATACCAGGTAGCCAGGAAGTCAGGATACTCAGGGTTACAATTACACCCAGAGTCCCAGACTATACCTGTGCTAGTAAACCCACTTACATTAGAGGATCTAAATCAGACAGAGTTTTCAAAATCCTATAGAAACATTACCAGTGCACGAAAGGACATGTTAATTCCCCCAAAAGTTGCAGGTTTCAAGAATCCTACAGTGTGTATATTGTTCTATGGAAAAAACTGATGTGGGGAGGGTGGATTGTTCACAAGCACTGATAAACATATCCTGCCCACAGCTGACTGTGAACAGCCCATGAAATGAAACTTGCATGCATTACAGAAATGAAACCGTTAAACATAAAATATGAGCCATATTAAAATGACAATATGGACATTTCTTACCTAGGAGAAGCCCTCAGGTTTCTGTTGTTCAGACAGAAACTGGGGTATTATGTAGAAAAATTATTAATACCCATTTTTCACCCCAGGGTGGTCACATTCGGAGTTGGGAATCTGTTATGTCTGTGTCAATAAGGCCCATAGTTTACTTTCTCAGTGTGTCACAGTAACAGGTACTACAACCTCTTTATTTCCAATGGTGTCCGCCCATCCTAATGAACACAGTCTTTTGGAGGTTTTGCCTTATCTCCTAAAATAATGAAAGTGGTGTATTTATATTGATGTTTATGATAATTATGATCTCTAGTTATCTGTTGAGTTAAAATAATTATGTGCTTGGTTGATAAAGTTACCAAGGCCAAGGAGACAACCTATTTCAACTCTATACGGAAATAAGAAGTGATTGATGATGCTGAGTATGCTGTAATGAGAAATCTGTCACCTCAAACCCCCATGTATGAAGTAATCTCCGCCTCAGAACCTTACCAAGACTCGGACACCCCCCACTGAGGTTTGCCCTCTGGGCCAGTGTCCCAAGCGTAAGGGGCTGCTCCCTTGGAGGAATCTGATAAGCGGAATAGGTAGTTAGCCTGATCAATAAATTCTCAAGAGGGGGGAGATGACGTGGCATACCTTGACCTTATTGGCCTTTACAGGATACCTTGCTGGATATGCAGGATGCCTTGACTGGCATTTAGAATGGTTATCTTAAACAAAATGTCTTTTAAGTTATTCTCATTTTACTTTGATTTCTTTACATGTGTCACTGAGCTTGCAAAGGCTAAGAATATATCAGATGACCGAAACAGTGGAAATTCCCTATCTCTCAGAATATCAACTCTGTCTGGACAGCTGACCACAAAGCCAATAATATCTTCTAAAAGCCCCTTTGGAACTTTTTTGAGCGTCACCAAGAAATTTCCCTTATGACAGAGAATCACGATCTAGATTGACATAATGCTTACTATAATTAGTTGTTAACTTTGATTGGACAAAAGATGTTAATAACAACCCATTTCTTGTACGTCAGATTGTAATGACAAACCCATTTTTGAGTATATTTAAACTCCAGCAACGCTGTAATAAATCAGGTCACTATGATTCAGCCATCTTGAGTCTTGTCTGATCTCATTATATATATAGCTATATATTGTCTGATTTGGTATCACTGATTAACAGGTAACAGGTATTTTGTACCTGAGGAAAAATTCTACGACAGTACTCTGGTCAGTTTACTTCTTTTCTATGCTCGCAAGGCCCTGCTCTTACACTGGAAAAGTCCCTTAGCTCCCACTATCCTCTTTTGGAAGGGCTTAGTTAATAAAGTGACTCCGCTCTATAAGGCTACGTATCTCAGTACGGGATGCCCCCGCAAGTTTGATAAAGTGTGGAAAACATGGATAGACTCCCCGGCCTCGATCTCTGTTGCTCAGCTTTAGTGTTCTGTGTGCTGCTGTTCAGGGTTGTCTGGGGGGGGGGGTGGTCATGCCAGTTGGTGATATTCTCATATTCATTGTGTACTTGCTGCATATGTAGAAGTCTCTCTATTTTTTGAATAAGGCATGGGGTTGCTGATGATGGGTTCTGTGCTGGACTAATCTATATGTTCTATGACCTTGCTCCTTGATGGCTGGAGCAGACTTGAGGGGTATCTTTATTACTGATGGAAGCTTTGTTTTTTGCGCTGAACGTGCTGGGTGGAGCCTGGAGTGGGGGGGGGGGGGTGGGTGGGGGGAGGTATGGGGGGGTTTGACCTGTTGTCACTGTTTGTGCTTGTTGCCCTGCGTGGCATTGTCTTGTCTGTTTTTTTATGTGCAAAATTTCAATAAAAACAAATTTTCAAAAAAAAAAAAAGGTTCAAAAGCCCTTACTTGAACGGGGATTAGAGGATTTTTTTCTTATATTAATGTGACTATGAGCAGTTTCACCAATTGAATGTTATAAATCTGCCTTCCAGACTTGGTTTCGAGGTTTAAAAGAAGCACAGCAGCTAAATTGGTAGGATATGTTTCTTAAATGTATTTTGAGGCAATGATTATTTCTCCTGTGGGACACAAAGGTTTTGCACATCTGTATTGGGGGTTGTTTGGCTAATAAGCTTCCCAGCATTTCTTCTCATTTAGGTATTTTGATCTTTAAAAAAGCAAAGAAAATCAGTTCATAACGGATGAAATAATGACGAAGCATAAAGTAAATTATGTTCTAAAGTTTTACATTTTCGTTGATAACCTAATAAAACAGACAATGTAATAAGCATGATGCTTTAGTGCTTTATGTGTGTATTTTTATACCGTATCTCTTTCTGTTCTGTTAATTGTACCTGATTGTATTAAAACAGCACCCTAGGGACTGCAGAGATAATCAGCGCTATTGTACTGTATTATTTCAGATGACCCCTGTTCAGATTTTATTATCTGGGCTCTATAGCATTCAGATATCATTGAGAATTGTCATTGGGATCAAAGAACAAGGCCTTACATTTTATTATAGTTTCCATAACCTTAATAAGAATTAATAGGATTCTGGAAACAGCATTTAAAAACACAGAATAATACTACCCCTCCCCCCCTAATATTATAGGACAATTATGATATTGGCTAGCTAGCTAGGCACAGAGTTTAGTAGAATCTGTTTGCTCCTTTTAAGTCATCCATTAGAAAATACATTTAATTTAAATTTGTAAAAATTGGAATACAGATAAGGTAATAAGTATTATGCAATTGGCTGCCTCAGACAACTCCTCCAATTTTGTTTTGGTACATTTTTAAATTCAACCAGTCCCACTGTAATTTGGCTTTGATGGTACTTACCCTATTTATTATTATTTGCGCTCCATCTACTTCTATTTTTATGAACTAATGATCAATTTCCTGTACAGTAGCTGTTGGGTAGATCAGCACGAGCAATCACTAATTACTAATTTACAGCATATTGACTCACAATGGCCTAGAGGAGAGACTACACTGCTGTGACAAATATATAATTAATGCTGTATTTTTATGCTTCATAATGTGTATATACTGTATATTGTTTTTATGGTCAGGATAATTCTAACAGTTTGACACACTTGGCCTGCTATTTGCCATCCAATACAATTAGCAACTGCTTTAATTTTCCTTATAGGAATTAAACGTATTGATAAATAATTAAAGATAGCTTAATAATTGATTATAATAAAATATTTAAAAAGTATCGGTACTGTCTTTACATTGCCAGAAAAATAAAAAAAAGTTTTGTTTAATAAGGCAGGCCATACACTAGTAGAATTCTTTCATTTGAAGAATGTTCATTTGAAGAATCAAACTGACATTTGCTTTAAACCATGGTGGCCTTAAATTTTGAAGGGGCAGAATAGAAAGTTTTCCTAGAGTGCATGTGATTTTCATTTGGGAAATGACATTCATTGCTAAATTAAATGTTAAAAGCAAATTACATTTTGAAGTACATGTGTATATGTTCATAAGAAGAGTCATATGAAATGTTCATTTAAAAATGTACTAGTCCATGGCTAGCTTAAGCTACAATTATGATTAATGTATACTGTACCTGCAAACTTTTTTCTTGTATTATTCTCAAAAAAGGAAAATGTAGAAAAGGGATGACTATATCTATCTGTCTGTCATACATTATTGAGTGTGAAAGGCACGAGTATGACCAAAATTCAGATATTAAGAGATATTATATATATATATATATATATATATATATATATATATATATATAATTTCACAGAGGACAACTTCCATAGCTGATCATAGTTATGTAATATGTTATGATCCTCAAAATGTTTTTGCAGTCTTAAAGAGGAAGTAAAGCTCCCTCTGTATCTTGTACCTATAGGTAAGCGCATGATAA
This sequence comes from Pelophylax lessonae, assembly GCF_965119305.1. Taxonomy (NCBI): domain Eukaryota; kingdom Metazoa; phylum Chordata; class Amphibia; order Anura; family Ranidae; genus Pelophylax; species Pelophylax lessonae. Next base: position 165,454,732 of record NC_138774.1, on the reverse strand, counting down.
GGCTTACCTATAGGTACTGTAAAAATCTCCTAAACATGCACCGTTTAGGAGATATTTACATTGCATGCAGCCAATGACATCACTGGCGCATGCGCTCTTAACCACTTCCGGACCGCTTCCCTTATATTTACTGCGGCAGGCTGGCTCCTACAGGCAAAAAGATGTAGGTCTACGTCGCTCGCCTGGGAGAAGCTAGGGGGCAAGCGCGTGCCGCCGCCGGCGCACTCCCACCCCCGATAATCAGCAGGGAAGCCGATGCGGGTGTCAGGCGGCTCCGATTGCCGCCTGACACCCGCGATCGTTCCCCGCTGAGAGAGAAGGACGGTCGGCTGTTGTAAACACAGCCGACCGTCCTTCTCCCTGGGATGATCACAGAGCTCATGTGATCCTGCTATATAGGATCACATGTCTCTGTGATCATTTCACAAGCCACGCCCCCCCCCAACATTAGAATCACTCCCCTAGGCTCAAACTCAACCCCTTGATCACCCACAGGGTTAACCCCTTCCATGCCAGTGTCATTATTACAGTAACATATTTGTAGCACTGATTACTGTAGTAATGTCACTGGTACCCCCCAAAAGTGTCAAAAATGTCAGTTACAGGTCCGATTTGTCCGCTGCAATGTTGGAGTCCCGCAAAAAAATTGCAGATCGACGCCATACGCTTATTGCGATTTTATTTTCATTTTTTTTTAGAACGTCATATAGCCGAATGTGACCTGCAATTTTAATATGTCTTAACCACTTAAGCCCCGGAAGATTTTACCCCCTTCCTGACCAGACCCCTTTTTTCAACTTGGCACTTTGTGACTTTAACTGACAATTGCGCGGTCATGCAATGCTGTACCCAAACGAAATTTACGTCCTTTTTTTCCCATAAACAGAGCTTTCTTTTGGTGGTATTTGATCACCTCCGCGCTCTTGATTTTTTGCGATATTAATAAAAAAAGAGCGAAAATTTTGGGAAAAAATTACATTTTCAACTTTGTCTTTTAGAAAATATCCAATATACTCAATTTATGTAATATTTTTTGGCCAAAATTTATTTAACAAAGTTGTCATTGAAATATATTGCTCACACATGCCATGGGTATATGTATAATTACACCCCAAAATATATTCTTCTGCTTCTCCTGAGTACAGGGATACCACATATGTGAGACTTTTAGGGAGCCTAGCAGTGTACGGGAGCCCGAAAACAAATCACCACCATCAGAATTTCAAAGGGCGTACATTTTTCATTGCATTTTCTCACTCACTACCTATAACGGTTTAGGAGGCCCTGAAATGTCAAGATACCACAAAACCCCCCCAAATTACCCCATTTTGGAAAGTAGACACCCCAAGCTGTTTGCTGAAAGGCATGGTGAGTCCATGGAATATTTTATATTTTGCCACAAGTTTTGGGAATATTACAATTTTTTTTTTATTTTTATTTTTTACACAACGTTGTCACTAAAAGATACATTTCTCACACATGACATGGGTATATGTGGAATGACAACCCAAAATACATTCTGCCGCTTCTCCTGAGTATGGGATACCCCATGTGTGAGACTTTTTGGGAGCCTAGCTGTGTACGGGACCACGAAAATCAATCACCATCTTCAGGTTTTCTAATGGCGTAAATTTTTGATTTTACTCCTCACTACCCATCACAGTTTTGGAGGCCCTGAAATTTCAAGATAGCACAAAACCCCCCCAAATGACCCCATTTTGGAAAGTAGACACCCCAAGCTATTTGCTGAGAGGCATGGTGAGTCCATGGAATATTTTATATTTTGCCACAAGTTTCGGGAAAATTACATTTTTTATTTATTTTTTTTTTAACACAAAGTTGTCACTAAATGATAAATTGCTCACACATGCCATGGGTATATGTGGAATGACACCCCAAAATACATTTTACTGCTTCCCCTGAGTACAGGGATACCCCATGTGTGAGACTTTTTGGGAGCCTAGCTGTGTATAGGACCGCGAAAACCAATCAACACTCTCGGGTTTTCTAATGGCGTAAATTGTGCATGTCACCTCTGCACTACCTGTCACAGTTTCGGAGGCCCTAAAATTCCAAGATAGCACAAAACCCCCCCAAATGACCCAATTTTGGAAAGTAAACACCCCAAGCTATTTGCTGAGAGGCATGGGGAGTCCATGGAATATTTTATATTTTGCCACAAGTTTCGGAAATATATATACAGTATATATATATATATATATATATATTTTTTTTTACACAAAGTTGTCAGTAAATGATATATTGCTCACCAGACTTGTATAAAGTACTCAAAATTTCTACTTGAGTAAAAGTACAAGTGCTCGATCAAAAAGTGACTTAAGTAGAAGTGTAAGTGCTCGCAGAAAAAGTTACATAAGTAGAAGTACTAAAGTATTCAACATTTTTTTTACTTCAGTATTGCAAGTAGTTTATTTGCTACTTAAGTACTAAAAGTAAAAAGTACCAGTAGTTTTGAAAAAAATTTCTACTCAAGTACTGAAAGTAGAAGTACAAGTACTGTATTATGTAGTTATTAAAGAAAGAAGTCAAAAGTTTGAACATCATATTGTTTTTTATTATTTCAAATGATTTATTCAAATGATTAACCTGTGTTTGTTAGTAGTTTCTTGATGCACTTTAAGCGCTGTAGCACCATTTATTTGTTTGTTTCATATTTTCTTTTTATTGGAAAGATTTGGTATAGCAGCTTTTATTATACACAGCCTTTATTTTTGTATGCGCTGATTTACAAATGACATTATACACATTTTTTTGAGCTTTATGCAACCTGCCATCTACTGTTCTGGCAGTGGTAATTTTTTTAAAAGTAACGAGTAACTATGCAGCACAAAAAAAAAAATATCGGAGTAGAAGTATCGAAATCATCGAAAAAATGTAGTGAAGTATAAGTAGAAGTAGGAGAAAAAAATTCTACTCTAGGAAAGTACAGATACCGCATTTCGGTACTTAAGTACAGTACTTAAGTACAGTACTTAAGTAGTTCTACTTCGTTACTATACATCTCTGTTGCTAACACATGCCATGGGTATATGTGAAATGACACCTCAAAATACATTCTGCTGCTTCTTCTGAGTACAGGGATACCCCATGTGTGAGACTTTTTTGCAGTCTAGCCGAGTACAGGACCCGAAAACCAATCCCCACTTTCAGGCTTTCCAAGGGCGTAAATTGTTGATTTCACTCCTGACTACCTATCACAGTTTCAGAGGCCATGAAATGCCAAGACAGCACAACCCCCCCCCCCAAATGACCCCTTTTCGGAAAGTAGACACCCTAAGCTATTTGCAGAGAGGCATGTTGAGTGTTTTGCAGATCTCACTTTTTGTCACAAAGTTTTGGAAATTGAAAAAAGAGGGAAAAAATGCATTTTCCTGTTTTTTCTTCATTTTCCAAAAAAAATGAGAGCTGCAAAATACTCACCATGCCTCTCAGCAAATATATTGGGGTGTCTACTTTGCAAAATGGGGTAATTTGGGGGGGTTTTGTGGCATCTTGGCATTTCATGGACTTCACAAGTGTGATAGGTAGTAAGGAGTGAGATCAACAATTTATTTTTGTTTACATGAAAAAATATTTTTTTTTTTTACTAGAATAAAATGGTGGATATTGCAAATGTTTTTGTCACACGGTATTTGCGCACAGATTTTCCAAACGCAATTTTTTTAAAATTTATTGCACAAATATACTATATAATTCCAATTTGTTTGGTAAAATTTAAAACATGTTCTTATGCCGAGTACATAGATACCAAAACATGACATGCTTTAAAAATTGCGCACGCCTGTGCAGCGGCAACAAACTATGTACATTTTTAAAAGCCTTTAAAAGTCTTTACAGGTTACCACTTTAGACTTACAGAGGAGGTCTACTGCAATAATTACTGCACTTGATCTGGCGTTCTCGGCGATACCTCACATGCATGCTGCAATTGCGGTTTACATATGACACTAGACCAACGCTTGCGTGCGCCATTGCGCGCAAGCACGGGGGGAGGGGGGGGCTTGATTTTTTTTTTTTTTTTGCTTTTTTATGTTATTTTCACACCTTTCCTTTCATTTTTTTTTAATCATTTTTATTGTTATCACAGTGAATTTAAATATCCCCTATGATAGCAATCTGTAGTGACAGGTACTCTTTTTAAAAAAAATTGGGGTCTTTTAGACTCTAGATCTCTCCTCTGACCTTAACGCATCTGACCACACCAAAATTGGTGTGATAAAATACTTTCCCAATTTCCCAATGGCCCTGTTTATTTCTGGCGAAAAAGAAGTCATGAAATGCTCGTAGCTTCCGGTATCTTAGGCCATAGAGATGATTGGAGCCATTCTCATCTCCAATTAGCTCTATGGATAGATAATTGAACCACCGGCTGCACTCTCGGGTTAACCGGTGGGACAGGAGAGCCAGAGAAAAACAATGGAAGACGGCGGTGGGGGGGGGAAGCAGTCTAGCGGCCAATTATCCGCTAGGATTGCTTTTACATGTAAGCCCACCGCTGGCTGTAAAAAACGATACCAAGATGATGCCTAAATCTGCAGGCATCATCCTGGTATAACCACTCAAAGTCCAGCAACGTACCAGTACATTGCTGGTCCTTGTTTGGCATATAGTGTAGGTTTTTTTTTTTCATGCAGCCTGTGGGCTGAACAAAAAAAAAGAGAACCTATCAGAAATCAGCACAGGAATAATGTGTAGTATTACCCATCATTAACCGCCCAAACATCCACCCACTTAATTTAATGACGGGTATACACGACACTATTCCACGTATTCCTAAATAGGATTTTAACTGCAGTGCTGAAATCAGAAAATCACCACAGCTGCTGCCAGCAAAGGTATCCATATATGCTGAGCACAAACGCTGTTTGTGTCAGAATATATAAAATCAATGTGGCAGCCGACGAGTACCTGCAAGAGAAACAGGTCACAAAAGAATGAAAAACAAACAAAGTACAGTAAAAGTACAGTAGGAAGTGTAGAAGAACATAAAAAATGACTGACACGACAACTGTTTTTGGATTTTTTATTTCTTTTGGAACACTTTTTTTTCTGTGTACTGCAGTTTTCCAGCTTGGGTCTCTCAAAATGTCAATAGCTATTGAACATCTTTTGAGACCCTGTGTTTGTGTGCCCTACACACTATGTCGTGCTGTACCCTACACTAATACTCTACTAGTGTATGGTAGCGCTCGAAACATTCCCTGATGCAGAGACCAGGTTGGTCAGGACATCTGGGACAATAAAAGCGGGTGTCACGCCTAAATCCGCACCTGCTACAGACACAACATCTTCTTTGGGGGTGTCTTTGGGTAGGGGTACGCGGGAGGACATGTGGAAAATGTCTCTCATGCAGCCGGCTCACTGCATCTGGAAGGGGAAGTTGGGTAGGCATACCTCCTGGGTACAGGTAGGCAAGGATGATCGCTTCCTGGAATCCCCATAACGATGCAGTTCGTCCTGATGCCCTGTATAGGACAAAGGCGTTCAGCATTGCCAATTGGTAAAGGTAAACAGACACTTTTTTGTACCAGCGTCTGGCTTTACGGGCAACTAAATATGGCGCCAAATGCTGGTCGTTAAGGTCCACCCCTCCCATATTAAGGTTATATTCGTGGACACAGAGGGGTTTCTCCATAACGCCAGTTGCCGTAGGAATTTGGATCGTCGTGTCTGTGTGAAGGGAGGACAGAACATAAACATCCCGTGTATCCCTCCACTTCACTGCAAGCAATTTGTCAGTTTTCAAGCAGGCTCTCTCCCCCCGACTAAGATGGGAATTTACAAGCCGTTGGGGGAAGCCCCGGCAATTAGGTCGCAAAGTGCCACATGCGCCAATTTGTAATTCAGAAAGATGACTAAATAGTGGCACGCTTGTGTAGAAGTTGTCCACGTACAAATGGTATCCCTTTCTGGATAAGGGTGACACCAAGTCCCAAACAATCTTGCCGCTGCTCCCTATGTAGTCTGAGCAGTTCGGGGGCTCCACAGTACTATCTAGACTCGGAAACTAACTGTATAATCTGTGGCCCGGTCACACAGTTTATACAGCTTGACCCTGTACTTGGCACGTTTGCTGGGGAGGTACTGTTTCATAGCAAGGCGGCTAGTAAATTTAATCAGGGACTTGTCAACGCAGACAGCTTGTTCGGGGGTAAACAAGGCTGCAAACCGCTGATTGAAATGGTCTATGAGGGGCCGAATTTTGTGGAGCCGATCATATTCAGGGTCTCCCCTAGGACTACAGATTTCATTGTCGCTGAAATGCATAAATCGCAGAATTTGCTCATATCTCGCCCTGGACATGGAGGCAGAGTACATGCGCATATGGTGAAGTGGGCTAGTGGACCAATATAGCCGCAATTCACTCTGTTTTGTTATGCCCATGTGGAGGGAAAGGCCCAGAAAGATTTTAAAATCGGAAACCGTTATAGGTTTCCAGCCGAATGGTCTGGCAAGGGGCGAATTTGGGTTGGCTGCGATAAATTGTTGTGCGTATAAATTTGATTGATCCACAATAGATCCGTAAAGATCTTCCATGAAGAACAGCTCAAAAAAGTTCAGGGGCGTAAAACCTGCTGTCGCCACGTGGATTCCAGGTTGGGCAGTGAATGGGGGAAGTACTGGCGCTGTAGAATCAGTGGGTTGCCAATTGGGATATGCCAGTGCATCAGGAAGGGCACTATGGGCTCTATGGGCCTGTCTTCGAATACGCGGTGGCTGCGGGGCTACTACTCGTGCTAGCCACCGCACCAGCTTCAACTGCACTTATGGGACTCGCCACTTTACCAAGTGTTACTGCAGTGCTGGTTGTACTAGGTCCAGGGTGTACTAGGCCGCTGGTGCTTGCCAGGTCACCAGAAAAATGAGCGGCACTAGTAACGCTGCAATTCCTGCATCTCAACAACTCCAGAATGGGGTCGGGTATGCCTTTGTCTAACAGGGACCCATCTGTCGTCGGAGCTATCTGTCAGGGAGCCGCTGCTGTCATCAGGTTCGTATACTGACACTAATTCTGTCAGTGTAGCTTCCCCATCGCTATCATCTGACACGGCCAGTATACTATAAGCCTCTTCACCACTGTACCAACGTTTGGTCATTTTTGTAACTAAATTTACCGGTACAGTAGTGTTGGCTCACAGGTAATAAAAGCACCTGGTCGTCAAGGACTATTTCAAGCGCTACCAAAAAAACTGCTAATGCTAGCAGGGATCAGGCCTGACTCTGCTAACACAGCAGTTTTGTGTGTTGTGTTTTTTTGTAAGTGACAGTAATCTATTGATTACTACACTTGCCTGGGTGGGGTGGGCTGAGCAGAGGGGTTAAACGCAGGCGCTGGCAGGAATCAGTGCTGACCGTGCAAACACCGCGTTTTAGGAACCCTAAACTATGGGGACTCTAGTATAGTTCTGATCAGATCAGATATTGATCTGTTCAAACACTATACTAGTAATGGAAGTGTATGTGCGTGTGTGCGTGTGTGCATGTGTGTGTGTGTGTGGTAATCAAGGGGTTATTTCTAACTATGCGCCGGGGATCTGCGATATTTTAGACTGACACTAACACTAGCTAATGTCACCTGTGTCACTAATAATAGTGATCAGAAAAAAAACTGTACACTATAATAGTGACACTGTGACAGGGCAATGAAGGGGTTAACTGGGGGTGATCAGGGGGTTAAATTGGGGGAGTGGCGGGGACCCTAAACTTCCTTTGGGATAGAAACTAACTTGCTAGCGCAAACTAAAGTCACAATCACACTAATACAAAATACAGTAAAAACAGTATATTACATGTGTATTAGTTGCAATGTGACAGGGGGGAAGGGGTTAACTGGATGTGATCAGGCGGGGATCAGGGGGTTAAATCTTTATTGGGAGGGGGTGGCGGGTGTCCTAAGGATAAAAGGAACGGTGGCAAGCGCTAAACCTGGTCACAAGTCACACTTATATGGGTATATAGAAAATGCTATATACTGTATACAGTGTGTGTTGTGACAGGGGGTGTAGGGGTGATCAGGGGGGGATCAGGGGGTTAAATCTTTATTGGGGGGGTGACGGGGACCCTAAACCTACTTGGGACAGAAACTAACTTGCTAACGCTAATTCAGGTCACAAACACACTAATACAAAATACAGAAAGACAGTATATTACCTTTGTATTAGTGTGCAATGTGACGGGGGGGAGGGGTTAACTGTGGGTGATCAGGGGGGGATCAGGGGGGATTATGGAGTTAAATCTTTATGGGGGGGTGGTTGGTATTTTAAGTGAAAAAGGGAGGGCCGCAAGTGCTACACCTGGTCACAATTCACACTTATACGGGTATATAGGGAAATGCTATATACTGTATACAGTGTGTGTTGTGACAGGGGGTGTAGGGGTGATCAGGGGGGATCAGGGGGTTAAATCTTTATTGGGGGGGGGTGGCGGGGACCCTAAACCTCCTTGGGACAGAAACGAAGTCGCTAGCGTTAAGTCAAGTCACAATCGCACTAATACAAAATACAGAAATACAGTATATTACGTTTGTATTAGTTTGTAATGTGACAGGGGGAAAGGGGTTAACTGGGGGTGATCAGGGGGGATCAGGGGGTTAAATCTTTATTGGGGGGGTGGCGGGTATTTTTAGTGAAAAAGGGGGGGCCGCAAGTGCTACACCTGGTCACAAATCACACTTCTACAGGTATATAGGAAAATGCTACATGCTGTATACAGTGTGTGTTGTGACAGGGGGTGTAGGGGTTAACTGGGGGGGCGATCGGGGATTAAATGTGCCTATCTAAGTGTATGTGAGTGTGCTTGGTGCAGTACTTACAGTTAGATGTGCTCTCCTCTCGAGATGAATCCAAAAAGGATCATGGGAGAGGTGGGCACATCATTTCCGAGCCTGTGTTTACATTTCACAGGCTCAGCATGGATTCTGATTGGGCAGGACCGATCTACAGGTCCAGGCCAAAAATCATTGTCCTGGACCTGATGACTGATCGGTTCTGAACCCAATCAAGCCATCGGCAGCGGCGGGGGCGCGCAGGAGCGCACACAGGACCAGCGGGAAGTAGCGACGTAGTACTACGTCACTTTGCCTGGCCGGGGCTGACTGCCACAGTAAATTGTCGTGCGGCAGTCGGCAAGTAGTTAATTGAGGTTGTGATTCTCATGCCATTCACACTCATGAATTTATAAAGTTTTTAAGCCAATCAAATCATTTTGATGGATTTTATTCTGTGTTTTTTAATAAAATGTTGTAATTTTATATACATTATATACATTTTTTCCAAGATCAAAAAATATATGTAAATATACAGTACCATATATATATATATATATATATATATATATATATATATATATATAGTATATGTACTGTACATACACAAATTCTTAGCCACTATACTTATATTTTTCTTTTATTTATTACAGGTGTTTATATAGCGCCATCAATTTACGCAATGCTTTACATATACTGTATATTGTACATTCGCATCAGTCTCTGCCCTTATGGAGCTTACAAGCTATGGTCCCTAACGCATATTCATACATACACAAACTAGGTCCAATTTAGACAGAAGCAAATTAACCTACTAGCATATCTTTGAAGTGGGAGAAACCCAGACTAACTGGAGGAGATCCATGCAGGCACCGGGAGGAAATGCAAGCTCCAAGCAGGTAGTGCCTTGGTTGGAATTCAAACCAACGACCCTATTGCTACCTGCTAGAAATGATAGCCATTTAGTCACTGTGCTGCAATTGATAACTCCTTATGATATAACCTGCTTTAGTCCTTAGAATGACACACATTTCTGAATACAAAATCCTTTCTTTCGGCCCTACAGGCTCTCCCACTGACAAACCAAATTTGGAGTACCTACACGAACACAAGACATAGTGAAAAAAACATGTTAATGAAATGCATTTCAATTTCAAAACAATTTGAATTTGTCTGTGGTAGGTTGAGAAACCAACAGTGAATACTAGATGAAAGTCTTCACATTTTCTGGAAATATCTGTGTTTTTTAAAACTCAAACAGGCATAAAAATTAACACAATATAGTGTATCTATTGTATTTATGTAGAGTGAATATTGTGTATACAATATATATAATATTTATTTTGTGTGAAAGTTATAGACTCTACATACTATGGAATATATAATTGATAAATCCTGATGTTCTGGCTTCTCTAATTTTTTGAGGCTCTAAAAAGGAAAAGTCAGTACAAATCCCCCCCCCCCCCCCATTACCCCTTTTTGGAAATTTGACAGATAGTGGTATATAATAGGATTCATGGTGAGTTTTTTGAAAGTGAAAATTTTTGTTACAATTCTTTGAAATATATTGAAAGTATGTAACATTTTTTTATTCACAAGGTTGTCATTTTAACAATTAAATCCCTACACACAGCATATGAATACTTACATTACACCCCAAAACACATTTTGCTACTCCTCCTAAGTATGGCAATACTATGTTTGAGACTTTTTCAGATCATACCCACATGGAGGTTACAATTCACTAAACAATATTTTACCGCATCCAAGTATGCGGTAAAATAACGCACAGCGTTTTGAAAAAAAAAACGGTGTAATTCACATAGAAACTCTCCTTAAAATCTCACATGTGTTATATTTCTGAATTATGCTTTAACCGCTTCCATACAGAGCAGTTAGACACCCTTCCTGCCCAGACCAATTTTCAGCTTTCAGCACTCTCACACTTTGAATGACAATTGCTCAGTCATGCTACACTGTAACCAAACAAAATTTTTATCATTTTTTTCACACAAATAGAGCTTTCTTTTGGTGGTATTTGATCACAACTGGGGTTTTTTTTTTTCGTGTATATGCAAAAAAAGAGCAAATATTTTGAAAAAAAAACACTTTTTTTTAGTTTCAATTATGAAATTTAGCAAAAAATAAATTTTTCTTCATACATTTGGGCCAAAATGTATACTGCTACATGTCTCTGGTAAAATTAACCCAAATTAGTGTATATTATTTAGTCTGTGTGAAAGTTATTGAGTCTAGAAGCTATGGTACCAATTACTGAAAATTGATCACACCAGATGTACTGACTGCCTATCTCCTTTCTTGAGGCCCTGAAATGTCAGGACAGTACAAATACCGACCAAATGACCCCTTTTTGTAAAGTAGACAGTCCAAGGTATTTAGTAAGAGGCATGGTGAGTTTTTTGAAGTTGTAATTTTTTCCCACAATTCTTGGGAAAATGAAGAAAATTTTTTTTTTCTTTTTTTTCCCACAAAGTTGTCAATTTATAAGCTATTTCTAACACATAGCATGTACACAGCAAAAATTACACCCAAAAATACATTCTGCTACTCCTTCTGAGTATGGCGATACCACATGTGTGAGACTTTTACACAGCCTGGCCACAAAAAGAGACTCCACGTCCAAGAAGCACATTCAGGCGTTCTAGGAGCATAAATACACATAAAACTTTCTTACTACCTATCACATTTTTCAAGGCCCTAGAGCACCAATACAATGGAAAAGTACACAAAATGACCCCATTTTGGAAAGCAAACACTCCAACGTATATTCTATGAGGCATTATGGGTCGTTTGAACATATCATTTTTTTCCACAGGTTTTTGGAAAATGTGGGAAAAAAATGAAAACTTTTTTTTTTTTACACAAAGTTGTCAATTTATAGGATATTCCTAACACATAGCATGTACACAGCAAAAATGACACCCCAAAATACATTCTGCCACTCCTCCTGAGTATGGCAATACCAAATGTGTGAGACTTTTTCACAGCCTAGCCATATAGAGGGGCCTAACATCCAAGGAGCATCATCATGCATCCTAGCCACTTGCCTAGGCCTATTTTTGACATTTGGTGTTTACAAGCTAAAATCAGTTGTTTTGCTAGAAAACTGCTTAGAACCCCCAAACATTATATATTTTTTTTAGCAGAGACCCTAGAGAATAAAATGGAGATTATTGCAATATTTTTTATCACACCGTATTTGCGTAGCGGTCTTCCAAACGCAATTTTTTTTGAAAAAATTCACTTTTTTTAAATAAAAAAAAAGAAACCAGTAAAGTTAGCCCATTTTTTTTCCATAATGTGAAAGATAATGTTACGCCGAGTAAATAGATACCCAACATGTCATGTTTCAAAATTGCGCACGCTCACGGAATGGTGACAAACTTTGGTACTTAAAAATCCCCATAGGCGACAATTTAAAAATTTCTACAGGTTGCCATCTTTGAGTTACAGAGGAGGTCTAGGGCTCAAATTATTCCCCTTGCTCTAACGATCGTGGCGATACCTCACATGTGTGGTTTGAACACCGTTTACATATGTGGGCGGGGTTTCTGTATGCATTCGCTTCTGCGCGCGAGCTAACGGGGACAGGGCGCTTTAATTTTTTTTTTTTTTTTTTTTTACTATTTATTTTATTTATTATTTTTTATTTTTACACCGTTTAAAAAAAAAAATTGATCATTTTTATTTCTATTAAAAGAAATGTAAATATTCCTCGTAATAGAAATAGGCACAACAGGACCTCTTTTTTGTGAGATCTGGGGTCAAAAAGTCCTCAGATCTCACAAGTACACTAAAAGATAGAAAAAAAATAAATAAATAATAATTATAATATAAAATGAAAAAAAAAAAAAAAGGACCTTTAAACCGGTTGCTAGGCAACAACATTTTCCGTAGCTCCGGTCCTCCAAGACCATAGAGTCAAGTGAGGGCAAGCTTGCCCTCACTCGACATCCTGTCTGTGAGGATTCGGGACCGGATCGTTTTCCCCGCTGCCGGCGGGTCCGGTAAGCGGGGAAAAGGACCGGAACGCGTCGGGAGGGGGGGGGCGCCTCTTCCGCCATCCCGGAAGGGTGATCCCACGGCGAATCCGCCACTGGGACCACCCTTATCGGAAAGCCAACCGTCCACCGTTTAAAAAAATACCAGGGTTATGGCAGCTATCTGCTGCCATAACACCGGTATTTAGGTTTAAACGGAGGACGTATATAAACCTTTTTGGACTTGGACATGGTGGCTGTATGAAGGGTGACAGGTATTCGGGTACTTTGTTGGGCAGGTGACAGGTACTCTGGTACTGATGAGCAGGTGGCAGGTACTTGGGTACTCCGATAGGCAGGTGACAGGTACTTGGGTACTCTGATGGGCAGGTGACAGGCAGGTGATAGGTACTGATGAGTAGTACTTACTGACTGATAGGTGATAGGTGATACTGTACTGATGGGTACTGATGATCAGTACTGATACGTGATAGGTACTGATGAGTACTGATGAGTAGTGATGGGTACTGATGAGCAGGCGGCAAGTACTTGGGTACTTCAGGCGTCAGGTACTCTGATGAGCAGGTGGAAGGTACTCGGGTACTCTGATGGGTAGGTGACAGGTACTCAGGTACTCTGATGATGGGTACTCCATTGACAGGTACTCAAAGTACCCGAGTACCTGTCATCAGAGTACCCGAGTACCTGCCATCAGAGTACCCGAGTACCCGTCATCAGAGTACCCGAGTACCTGTCATCAGAGTACCCGAGTACCCGTCATCAGAGTACCCGAGTACCTGTCATCAGAGTACCCGAGTACCTGTCATCAGAGTACCCGAGTACCCGTCATCAGAGTACCCGAGTACCCGTCATCAGAGTACTCGAGTACCTGTCATCAGAGTACCCGAGTACCTGTCATCAGAGTACCCGAGTACCCATCATCAGAGTACCCGAGTACCCGTCATCAGAGTACCCGAGTACCTGTCATCAGAGTACCCGAGTACCTGTCATCAGAGTACCCGAGTACCCGTCATCAGAGTACCCGAGTACCTGTCATCAGAGTACCCGAGTACCTGTCATCAGAGTATGCGTCATCAGAGTACCTGAGTACCTGTCATCAGAGTACCCGAATACCTGTCACCAGCCCATCAGAGTACCCAAGTACCTGTCATCTGAGTACCTGATGGGCTGATGACAGGTACTCGGGTACTTTGATGGGCTAGTGACAGGTGCTCTTTATTGGGGGGGGGCAATCAGTGTGTTTAGGGTGCACTGTAGTTGGTAACTAGCTGTTACCACAATCTCCTCCTCACACAGGATCAGTGTGTGAGGAGGAGAACACGGTGACAGCTAGTTACCGTGTTCTCTGTTGACATTTGTGACCGGCTGTGATTGGACACAGCCGGTCACGTGGTAAAGAGCCAATTTCATTGGCTCTTTACCTAGATCGGGGATCGACTCTGTCCGAGGGACGAGCCTCGTCCCCGATCGCTGCTCTGCGCGCCCCCGGGGGCGCGCATTGCAGAGAGAACGAGCGGCCCGTGCTGGAGCCGCTCATGTGATCGGCTGTGATTGACACAGCCGATCACGTGGTAAACAGCCAATTTCTATTGGCTGTTTACCTTGATCAGGGATGGGCTATGTCCGAGGGACGAGCCTCATCCCTGATCGCGCCGCTGCGCGCCGCCGGGGGCGCGCAGTAGCAGCTAGAACGGGCCGACGTCATATGACGGCGGCCCGGATCTAGACAACCACTTTGCCGACGTCATTTTACATGACTCGGTATGGAAGTGGTTAAATACTGCAGGAAAACATGAGGTAAGTTATCACAAGCATCTCGCAAAAAGATCGGCCAAATACCACCCCCTTGTTTGGTTTGTAGCATCTGTAAAAAAAAAAAATAGACAAATCCCATTTAAAATGACTCACAGTTTCACCCGGCTTTTGAAAAAAATTTAAGAAAAAAATGGCATGGGGTCCCCCCAGTCAATACCAGGCCCTTATCTGAACATTCAGACCGGCGGGTCAGAAAAGGGCTCTGCCCCCCCCACCCCAAAGCACCTTGTCTCCATGTTGATGGGCACAAGGGCCTCATCCCCACATCCCTTGGCGGTGGTTGTACGGGTATTAGAGCAGGGGGCTTATCGGAATCTGGAAGCCCCCTTTAAAAATTCCTTTATTAAAAAACTAAAAATAAATGTTCCCCAATGTAGATCCATCATCAATCATGACACCCGCTGCAACGCGAAACCGGAAAAAGAGAGAGAAAAAAGGTCTGCTCCTGACGAACACTTCCCAAGTCTGCCTGCTCCGCCTTGTGGCAGTTCTTATATAGGGAAGGGGTGGAGCCACCCAGTGACATCACCTGGTGGCCCCATCCCTCGGGACATCAATGATCCAGCATGCACCAGTCGGTGACATCACGAGGGAAGGGGCCACCAGGTGGAGTAGGCAAATTTTCAGTTAAAAAGGCATATTTGATGAAGAGGGCTTAGCACTATCGGTGACGTTGCCTTAAAGGAATAAGTAACATAGCAGGGCAATTTTAACAAACCTCATTAAATTTACAGGCAAAATAGGTGAGCACTGTGAAAGACGTGCTAAAAAACCAAACTGCCTCCAAAGGTGTTAAGGTATGGTTGTAGGATAAGATAAATAGTATCAATAGACTCACATCATTTGAGTTGGTTTTAAAGGGGGACAAAATACAACTGTAAAGTCAAAGCCAAACTAATATACAGATTGGCATGTTCAGTGTGCCCTTGTCCCAAGGTCTTGGTGTCAGGGTAATCAAAATCTTTCCACTTTTGTATTCCTTATTGTCAGTGAGAAGTGGTTATGATGGATCTCATCATGTAGGATTGCAAGTAAGACAGCATTGGTCATGATGGTTCAAAAGGGGATGCATATTGTAACAGCTAGGTCTGAGCATTAGCAGAAGGAATTCTGTGAAGTGTTATCAGTTATTTGAAAGAATTAATCCCTCATTAGCTCGCTCCTTGTATTGGTGCAAGGTACAGTTCAGGTAAAAAATAAAATGGGCATTGACATAGGTTTTGGATACAGCTGTCTGTGATGACAGTTGAAAGAGGCTCAGAGTTAACAAGATAAAGGTAAAAAAGACAACTTAATTGCAAACAGAGTAAAGATAGTGATGATCCATTTAAGAGTCTTGCCTCGGTCTCCGATGAGCGGGAGATACGGTAGGACTAGGACCCTGCAAAGATCTGCGTGCGTGCGGAGAGGGTGATCCTGTTCTCTATGATCTGTGGCGCCGCTGGCGAAAGGACTGCACATCCATCTGATCTTCTCCGTGGTGATCCCTTGGGGTTGGAGGAATGCGTAATTCGCTGTACCAGTCTGACAATTGCATTAAAGGAATACCCAGCCATTCACCATATTGAGGAAGATCTTTGGGAACTCTGGCTGAATGGCCAGCAGTGGATGTGGAAAGGCAGAAGGGAATTTTTCACCTGTAATGTATGCCCAGTGTCTGGTCGACATCTAGAATTGAGCTGAGATCTTTATGGTGTGGTAGGGTTGTGTTTGATAAATCTCAATAGATTTTGATTTCTGCAGACTCAAAAGTGATATGTATTCGGTTTTGTGCTTTCCTAAGGTTTTCTTCTTTAATGTGGGAACTGGTGAGACAGCATAATATGTCTCTTGGTGGGTCAGTATCCCTGCCTTTCTGGCATAACATGTGATGGATTCTTTCTATTTCAATACGTTTAATGCAGGTCTATCAAGTAAATGATTGAATATGTTTGACACTACCTGTTTAACCTGGTCATTTTCCACATTTTCTGGGATACCCCATATACGCAGATTGTTTCTGCAAACACGATTGTCCAAATCTTCTAAATGCCTTTGCATGTCCCGAAGTTGAATAGTAAGAGCATCCTGGGTAGTATGGATTTGCTCTATGTGTGATTCCTGGTGAAAAGTAATGTTTTCTATCTCCATTACTTGTTGAGTTATATTTTGTAGATCATGGCGGAGATCAGCAATGACCACTGTCAGTGCTGCAGAAAAGGTCTCTGCCAACAGCAACCACATGTAAATCATGTATGCTGAGGTTGTGTTGCTGAGCTGCAGCCAGTGGGAAGATGGATTCTGTCCCCAGGGATGTTGGGATGTGACTGGCATTACTATACTCGCTTACCTCCTGCGAGATAGCTTGTGAGGCAGGTGGGGAGGTGGCCATGTTGGCAGCCTGTGTGCAAAGTATTTCCGAGATCGGGCAGGTAAGCTGTGTGCCCATGCCCTGTGGAGATCGTGATGGGAAGGAGGACCAGCTGTGGTTTGATTTCCCCCATGGTTTGGAGCAGATAGATCTCGGCTGGAGCAGTTTAAGTCCGTCATTCGGCCCGAGCACTGAGCTTAAGCATCAATCTTGGTCCAAGGTTAGGTCACGCCCCCCAAACTTTTTTTGTTTTCATTGTAGATAGTGTAATCGTGGGTTATAACCACTGTCAAGGTTTTTTTTCACCATATGTGTTCCATTGCAGAGATTTGCCTTCACTTCCTGTCCCATAGCTAAATAGGAAGTGAGCGGACATACCTGCAAATTAGGGGAATTCCTTAGAGACCCTCAGCTCTCAGAACTAGTGTCCCCTCCAGGAGATTTCCTCTCTATTACTTTTCTGGGGACAACCCAAAATTTAAGATTTTCTTTTACTTTTAAAAACAGGATAGACTTCCGGTTCCGGCGCCGCATGGAGTGATCACACTCCAACTCAGCTCCCACGCCTGGTCTAAAAATCAGCCTTACGCCCGCACCTACATCTATCGGGGACCAGCAGCCTGGACGAGTAATCACCCGCCATCACGATGGACCGATTCCTGGAAAAATACGGTCCACAGCAGTCACCAGTGCCGCCCACTGTACATCCCACACCTCCCTCACAGCAAGCGGCAGAGGCCCCAGCACCCACCATGGAAGTAGGCTGCCCCTCCTCCACCCTTCCTCCACAACTTGATCCGGGGTTCACCGAGTGGATCGCACAGGCAGTGGCATCCCTGATCCCCCCCACCATCCAGAGCACTGTCGAAAAGGCAGTGCAGACCGGCATGCTTCAAATCAAAAGGGAGTTAGGGGAACATGCCACAAGACTGGATGAGGCAGAACAACAAATATCTAGCCTGGAAGACAAGCTGTATCACATGCAAGCTCAGGAACAGATGCAAGAAAAAACAAATCTTTTCCTGTCACAAAAGCTTGAAGATTTAGAGAACCGCGCCAGGCGCAGTAATCTACGATTCATGGGGGTTCCAGAAACATTACCTGCCAGAGAGCTCCTTGATTTTTGTGCCCGCCGTATCCCAGAGGCCCTTGGTCTGACTGTCATTCTTTTGGTAGAACGGGCTCACCGCATAGGGGCTCATTCAAGCTCATTCAAGCGACCGCAAGACCTCCCGACCTATTATTGCTACGTTTTTAAACTATGCTGATAAAAACTTGATACTGCAGAAATATAGACAATCTAAGTCCCTGCAAGTAGATGGGGTCAAAGTTCTGGTATTTGCTGACTACTCTATTGCGGTATCTAAGAAAAGGAAAGCCTTTAAACAGATCTGCTCACAGCTTTTTCAGCAGCAAATCAAATTTATCCTGGCATACCCCCCTGGCAACTTGATCTGGGGTTCCTGTGTCTGAAGTCTGCCACTAGTGAACCAATTTCTTTCCAAGATCCCTCTGAGGCAGAAGCTTACTTGCGCTTTACTCACCCTGACAACCAGCAACCTTCTATGCCGAGGCCACTCTCCTTTCCAAGGCCTTTAGATCAACAGAGCCCCCGCAAGGAATAACCGAAGCGCCTGCGCTTCTCTGGACCATCCCACCGCACCAGGCCTCACTGAACTTTCTCTGCATTCTCTCTTTATTTCTCAGTTGCAGTAATTTTGTGCTATGAGTGACCTGTGGTTTGCAGCCCCCCCGCCCGAATGTCGTTAGGTACAGGTATAGTAGTTAGTCATTACATCTTGTATCCTCACGATTTTTTTTTTGGTACCATGGAGACATTAGACCGGCTGACTCCTAGTCAGCTTTTCCTCTACCCACCTTCAAGGTCCTCCTCCCGGATGGCGATTTTCCTTTCTATATTGCATGATTATTTTTTGTATGATGTATGTTTTATTCCTCCTGGGTCTATGGCTCTGCCGCTCGCTGCATCTTTCCCGGGGCGCACGGTGTCCTCCCCCATCTCTATGTCAGCGTTGCCTTCATTGGCCTCTTTTGGGTCGTTTTTGTGCATAACTGCGTGGGCCGCTGCGAGCGGGGGGTCCTTTCGTTTGTGACCCCATGCGGAAAAAAGAGAAGTTAACTTTGTTCATATTATGTTTTTGTTTTCCACCTCCCTATCCCTTATTCTCCTACATACTTCCGTACTTCATTCTCCCCCTACATTTGGCCAGTGGCACGTTACAACATCACTTAATCGTTCATGCTCTTTTACTCACTAGAGTAAAACACTCTCCCTCCGTAACTCCCAATGCTCCTCTCTCGTTCCCAACTCTGCAATACACCTCACCTACTGACTTTCCTTTATGAAAGTGGTATCCTGGAATGTGAAAGGGCTTAGGTCCCCTCTTAAGTGTATGAAAATCCTACGCCACCTACATAGACTAAAGACCGATATCGCTCTATTGCAAGAGACACACCTCGCCTCCTCAGACTTCCATCGTCTTAGGAAGCTCTGGGTAGACGAGGTCCTGGGCTCAGCGACATTAGGCCGCAAGGCCGGAGTCATTATACTCATCAATAAACAGTTATCCTGTGACGTACTGTCCGTCTCATCGGATGTTCGTGGTCGTTTTTGTACGGTGCACGTTCGCATTGGCACAAAAGAGCTTCTGCTTTCCAATGTTTATGCCCCCAACACTCCGGGTAAACCATTTTTTAAAACATTCACGGCGCATCTCCTATCCTTCCCTCATCTCCCCCACCTTATAGGTGGAGACTTCAACACTATCAGGCATTCTGAAGAGGATCGCTCCTCTTCTTGACCAGTATCTTCTCACCCCACAGATCTGGCCCCTACTTTCCTTGCCTCTGTTGCGGATTCCCTCCGTTTCACCGATGTCTGGCATCTTCACCATCCAGCGGATAGAGAATTCACTTTTTACTCCCCACCCCATAATGTTTTCATGCGGATTAATTATATCTTCTGCACTGATACTCTCCTGCAATATGTTACCCTCCGGACTATTCATGACATTGCCGTATCCGACCACACACCGATTACCGTTACCCTTGAATTTCCTGATACCCCCACCAACCTTAATATTTGGAGGTTCCCTTCCTATCTGTCCCATAACAAAGACTTTCACTCCTACTTAGATAACGCATGGCAGGAATACTCCACGGCTAATGCTCATTCACTCGATAACCCTCACCTATTCTGGGAAGCAGGCAAGGCCTTCCTCAGAGGTAAAATTATTTCATACACCAGCACCTATAAAAAACAATCCATGCAATGCTGTAAGGGGGCTAGTCTATGCCTGAAGCTAGCTCAAAGAACCCTTCTCACTCTCACCACACCAAGTGCTAGAGCAGAATGGCAGGAAGCGAAACGCGCTTTCGACTCCTGGACCACCACACTAGCACTTATTAAACATAACCGTTTAGCGGCCTCCTTACATAAATTTGGAAATAAGGCCGGGAAGCTCCTTTCTAGACTATGAAAACCTCCTTTCCGCCCCACTCATATAGCTGCTCTTCACAACTCTCGCGGTACAATAGAAAATACCCCCCAACTAATCAGTGAAGTGATGTTGGAATACTACTCCCAGTTTTACGCTAAAGATCCTGTAGACCCCCTGAAGGCTCACGAGTTCTTACATCGTACTGCACTCCCCAGACTGTCCCCATCCCGACTTGAAGTATTAAATGCCCCCATTACGATGGATGAATTATGTGCTACTATAAAAAATTTAGCCTCAAATAAAGCTCCAGGCCCGATGGATTTACTGGTGAATTTTATAAATCCTTTCAGGACATGGTTCAACCTACTCTCCATCAGGTATATTCCTACATTTGGGAGGGCGGCGATTATTTACCGACGGGAAACCAGGCTTTAATAAAATTACTAGCAAAAAAAGGGAAAGACCCTCTCGACCGAGGGGCTACCACCCCATCTCACTTCTCAACTTAGATGTAAAAATCTTATCCAAACTAGTAGCCACCAGACTGACAAATCTGGAATAAAACCACTCATGGTGGTGTTATTCCCCATCCGGGGAGGGTGGCATGTATTTGTCTGGAGTCCAATAGGGGTACACACACAGGCCTTGTTATCAGATACGTGGATCTTGCTTTGTAGCTATTATTCCATGCCGTGCAATTATGCATTAATCTATTATGTAATATCTACTTGGTAGGCATATTCTGTTTGTGGGGCGTTTGTTTATGAGCCGCCGGCTGACAGTGACCTGCAGTACAACCCTGAATATTTCTGGTGACTTGGACTCTTCATCCACTCTCCCCGTTATTTGTTACTATTTTTGTCCTTACTATTTATGATTCGTTAACTATGTACAGAGCATTGACTTATTAGCTCCAGAAGAAGCTTAACGCGAAACATGTCGAGCAACATGGCTCAATGAAATACTATACCTATGTGTGAACAACACGGCTCAATGAAATAATATACTCATGTGTAAACACATCGTCCGATCTCCCTGGGAAGTCAGTAAACTCCCCTGTCACCTTCGGTGGATTGCCTTAATGTGAAGTATCATTCATTCTACTATGTTATCCCAATGATCTGTACTTGTTTACTACAAACTCTATATTATTGCCGGAACTGGCTATATTTGTATATTTTCGCCTCTTTTTTAAGGGGATGTTTATGTTTTTTTTTTTTTTCAAATATTTTATTTATACAAAATCACACCTACAGGTTATTATCAAATCAATACATCACTTTCCTTGCTTATCCATCACTTTAATGTGATATATCAACAAAACCAAAACAAAACAAAACAAAGCAAAGACAAAAAAAAAAAATAAATAAAAAAAGGGGGAAGGAACAGAAGGGAAAAAAAAGGGGAGGCCGCCTTGGATTCACCTAGGATAGTACTACTCAAACCTAGGGACTAATTCCCTGACCTTCCAACTCAGTAATGGCTGTTAAACTCGCCGAGCACAATAAATTCCTCCCCCATTCTGTCTAGACAAACCTGTTCCATACACCCCAGGTTTTGTTATAAAATTGCTTTTTAAATTGTGCAGAGAGACGCAAGTCTTCCATTTTATTGATATCTTCAATTTTACTGGCACAATCACTAATCGTTGGAGGAAGAAGTGTCTTCCAACGGAGGGGTATGCAAGATTTAGCTGCGTCCAAGATATGGAACAGGATCGATTTCCTGTAACTCTCAAAGGGCAGGGTGGAAACATGTAGTAAAAAAAAAGCCGCATAATGCGGGATGTTTATGTTTATGCTGTGGTTATTTTTTCCTTTATTATTTTTTCCTTTTATGTTTTTAACATATGTGATTCAATAAAATGTTATGTTTTTTATATACCTAGTGCCTCCAAAGTCCATGTTCTTTCTATTTTTTATCTAGTCTCATATGTTACCTTTCCCTGCATTGTCCTGCTTTTATGAGACAATGTTATTGTTACTCTGCTGAAATGTCGTTTGGTTGTTTTCTTTGTAATGTGAAAATTTCAATAAAATTTCTTTAAAAAAAAAAGGATAAATAGAGAGGGTGAGTCTCCTTAATGGAGACACAGACAGCAATAAAAACTGACAGTTGTTCTAATCTCTCCCCACTCCATCCAAAAGGTAAAAAAAACTTTTGCCTTTAGTTAGATTTTAATGATAGCATGCAATGCCAAGCTGCAGTTTCCAAAGCAAACCAAATTATTTTTAATAAAAGAGGTATAGACTCCAGATAGAGAGACATAATTTTTCTCCTGTACAATGCATTAATAGGACCTCATCTGGAATATACAGTTCAGTTTTGGGCACTGGTTCACAAATAGGATATTAGGGAACTTGAGATAGTGTAGAAAAGAGCAACCAAACTAATAGGAGGTATTGAGGAGCTTAGCTATGGAGGAAAGATTAGCTGAATTGGACTTATTCTCTCTTGAGAACAGGTGATTAGGGAGGATATGATCACCATTTACAAATACAGTATATAAGTGATCCATACATTTTGTGTAGAGTTATTCACTTTAAGGTCATTACAAAGGACAAAAGGACACTTTTTTATCTGGAGGAAAAGAGATTTAATGTCCACATACAAAAAAAGGCTTCTTTATTGTGGGTGCTGTGAAAATGTGGAATAGACTCCCTCAAGGACTAATTCTGGCTAGCTCCTCAACAGATTGTTTGAAACAAAAAGCAGGTTGCATTCCTAAATGCACAAAGTATAAATGGATATTAACATTTATAGAATAAAAGGAAATAGAGCTTTGAAAACACAAGAAGCAACTAATATAATCACTCATATAATATAATGCTTTATATACTATGCACATTTCCAAGCTGAAATTAAAATATGCTGTAACTAATTACACTTACTAATATTATTAATATCTCATATAAGCTTTAACAGCAACATCTTATAAAAGTGATTTCCAATATTTTTAAAGTAAGAGTTCCAGGTATAAATATTTTAGCATAGTTACAGTGGTCCAGCTGTGACTAATGTAACTATGTATACACTATGCTTGTGGGATCCCTCTAGACGTTGGAAATCATTGTAGTAGGCACTCCTAGTTAAGGATGAGCTTCGACTCGAACATTGGATATTCGCCCGTTCATCGAATGGCGAACAAATGGGCTTCTTTGCGGGAAATTTGAGCCTCCGCATCCATAATGCACTGTGTGCGGCGCGTGCAGTGCGTTATGTGATTGGCCAAAGCATGCACCCTGACCTCCATGCTTTGGCCGATTAAATCATCTCTGCCATGATTGGACAAAGGCAGACTGCCTTTAGCCAATCATGGCTCAGGGGCTAAGTACACTCCCCACACTATATAAAGGCTGCTCGCACAGCAGCCACGTGTAGTGTGACTGTGCGGGCAAGACAGCAAGTGATTATGACAGGGAGAGGAGCGTGTTTGAGGCAGGGAGAGAGAGAGAGTCATTTTCAGTTAATCAGACAGTGTAGTTTAGTAGTCTAGTTGGAGACATTGCTAGCAGTGAGTTAGGCAGGGAGAGGATTGTGTTTTTCAGGCAGGTAGAGTAAAGTGATTTGGAGTTTATCAGACAGTGCAGTGTAGTCTAATTAGAGACATTGCTAGCAGTGAGTTAGGCAGGGAGAGAGATTTGTGCTTTTTACAAGTTAAGAGATCAGATAGTGAAGTATATTCAGTAGTGCAGTATATGCCATAGACCATATACCATATATTGATCTGTATCTCTATATAGGAAAATTGATTAGACATCAGGCCATTCAGTATCTATCGGTCAGTTCAGTATACCCTATATTGATCTCTATCTATATATAGAACAATTGATTAGATATCAGGCCATTCAGTATCGGTCAGTTCAGTACATATCAGCAGTGCATTATATATATATATATATTATATTTTGATCAACCAGTAATAAACCCCCCCCCCCCCCCCCCGAAAATACACATTATATCAGAAAGGTCAACAAGGAGAGGCAGACACTCACAGGCCATGAAAAGCAGGCAAGTAGCCTCTGTGTCCACAGTCAAAAGTGGTGGTCACTGACATGGTGCATCCTCTGCAGGCGGGGCATGCCAATCCTTTTTGTCCCTTGCTGTCCATGTTATTTAGCCACAACATGTAGAATAGTTGGTGGAGTGGATCAATAAGCCGTCCTCATCCTCCTCGTCCTCTGACACCCACACTCACATTAGTTTGCCTTCCACCACAGCTGCCAAAGAAGCCCGTTCCACAGGCTCCTTCTCCACAGCAACTCCTTCTGTGGCCCCATCATTATGCGTGGAGGAGTCACCTGAACTATTCGATCATAGTGTCAGTGACATGCTGCTGGAGGATGTACAGCAATTTGAAAGCTGTGATGTTGGTTCCCAGGTTGATGAAGGGAATAACGTGAGCCTAGAATGAGGGGGTGACAATGATGGACAAGAAACTAGCAGTCATGTTGCCACAGCTGCAGCATACTGCGAAGTTTGCTCCAGTGATGAGGAGGGAGGGGATAATGGGGTCACTGACTGTACTTGATTGCATGACAGGATAGAGGAGGAAAGTGAGGGGGGGAGGAGGAGGAGGCACAACTCCAATGAGGCAGAATGTTCTCCAGGGGCTGCCATAGGAGTAGCCAACCTATTGCATCACAGCATAGAGCTCCACAGGTGTAGGGTGCTGCAAACTCCCCACAGACTTCCATAAGTTAATTAGTGTGCGCTTTTTTCAGCACATGTGCAGTAGACCTCAGCGTTGCTTTTTGCAACATCTGTCTGAAGCGGATCAAGCGTGGCAAGAACACCAGCTGCTTGGGCACCACATGCTTGACAAGGCATATGATGATCTGCCATGCAGTCCGTTGGCAACAGCACCTGAAAGAGCCACAAGGTTTTAAAACAAGCATACTGCACCTTGCTCCTCATCTGGGATCTCTAACCCTATACCTCATGCCTTCTTAAAAACCTGCATTGAGAGGGATGATGGTATAGCAATGAGTGCCACAGAGACTTTGCACCAAATCTGCCAGCAGTACACCACCGCTTGATTTGAGCAGCAGGCAAATTTCACTACCCCAGGTGCTGAACCATAGAAAGAAATACTGTCCCAGCCATCCAGGTGCTCAGCGTCTTAATGCTAGCTTGGCCAAATTGCGACCATTACAATTGCTGCCTTTTCATCTGGTAGACTCTGCTCCCTTTCACAAATTTGTGGAATGTGCTGCACCACAATGGCAGGTACCAAAAAGGCATTTCTTTTTGCGTAAGGCCATTCTGGCTCTCTACCGTCATATGGAAGGTAGTGTTTTGGCCTTGTTGGACACAGCAGTCAGCAGAAAGGTTCACATTACTGCTGACTCTTGGTCCAGCAGGCATGGACAGGGGCATTACATTTCCTTCACGGTGCACTGGGTAACTCTGCTGGCAGCTGGTAAAGATGCAGGACAGGGTTTAGTGTTCCAGCTTGTTTTGCCACCACGCCTCCAAAAAGCTGGCGCTGGTTCTGCCACATCTGCCTACTCCACCTCCTCCTCCCCCTCCTCCTCTTCTTCTTCCTCCATGTCCTCTTCTGCTGAATTGTCCTCTGAAGCAGCAGTGCCTCTAAGCGTTCAAGGGGCTACGCAAGCAGTCAGGCTAAAAGATGTCATGCAGTGCTTCAGTTGGTCTGTCTAGGGGATAGGAGTCACACCTGGGCAGAGATTCTGTCAGCTCTGCAGGGGCAGGCTCAGAGATGGTTGACGCCACAACAGCTTGAGCCACAAATGGTTGTATGCGACAATGGCACCAACCTTCTCTTTGCCCTCCGACAGGGACACTTGACACATTTTCCATGCTTGGCACATGTCCTGAATCTGGTGGTGCAGCATTTCTTGACCAGATACCCGAACTTCCAAGATCTCCTGAGGCAGGTCAGAAAAATCTGTGGCCATTTCCAGCATTCATACAATGCCTGCTATATGACACTGAACAGGAATTCAACCTGTCCACTAACCGCCTCATTTGTGACATGCCCACCAGGTGGAACTCAACATTTGCAATGCTGCAGCGGCTGCACATGCAGCAGAGGGCCATTAATGACAACCTGTGTGAGTATGGCACAAGGACAGGGCCAGGGGAGCTTGGCTTTTTTTTGCCACGCCAGTGGCTTTTAAAAAAGGATGCATGCATTGTCCTGTCACCATTTGAGGAGGCCATAAGGATGGTGAGCCGGGACGATGAATGCATCATTGACACTATCCCTCTAGAATACCTGCTGGGGCACACACTTTGTGGAATCATGGACAGGGCATTTGAGGCAGAACAGCGGGAGGAAGAGGACTTCCTTTCCTAACAAGGCCCCCTTTATGCAGATATCATGCCTGCAGGGACACAAAACACACAGGAGGAAGAGAAGTAGGAGGATTGTGGAAGCATGGATGTAGAGGATAGCATACAGCAGTCTTCAAGGGATAGTTTTGATTCCCCAGAAACCCCAGGAGTTGTACGTGGTTGAGGAGAGGTTGCTCCTGCTGACAATGTCGTCCTTAGTGACCCAGAGGACTCAGAAGCTCATGTCTCCTTCAACTTACGTTGCATGGGAAATTATTTTTGTTTGTTTGCATTTACCTTAATAAAAATGATTTTCAACTTACGTTGCATGGGCTCCCTGATTCCACAAAGCCTGCGAAAGGACCCGTGGATTTGTGCTACCAAGAAGAGGGATCATTTTTGGTTGGCAACCCTTCTTGATCCACGTTACAAGGGTAAAATTGCAGGGCTCATCCTGCCTTTGCAGAGGGAGCAGAGGATGAAACATCTTAAGGAAGCCTTGAAAAAAAAATTGTGTACCACCTTTCCAGACACTGGGAGGTTAACATTCTCTGGACGTGTTTCTGAGGCATCGTTCAGCCAAAGGAAGAGTGGTGGAGAAGGCGGCCAGCTGACCGATGCCTTTAAACAGTTCTTTAGTCCTCAGCAGCACCCAGGGCTGTTAGGTTTAAGCAACCATCGGCAGCCATTTCATCTAATGGTGCATGATTATCTAGGCGCAAGAGCAGACTTGGAGATCTTTCCAGCTGAACATCCACTGGGTTACTTGGTCTTCAGGATGGACCACTGACCAGAACTTGCTCAGTATGCAATGGAGCTACAGGCCTGTCCTGCTTCCAGCGTGCCTTCCGAACTGACGGTCAGTGCTGCTGGAGGTTTTGTGACGGACAAGAGTGCATCTGTCCACAGAAGCTGTTGACCAGCTGACTTTTATCAAAATGAATCAGTCCTGGATCAACCAGAGCTATCAAGCCCCTGATGCTGATATAACTGATTGAATTTGCTAGGGGTCTGCCATCCCTTGAAGACTGTGCATGCCACTTATCCTATTCCTCAACCTTGATTCTGCTAGCTTCCAACAATGTTTTTGGTTTAGGTCACTACCAACCCTCATGGCCTAATTTTTCTGCACTTGTATGACAGGTGCATACAATTTAAATTTCGGATGTCATTTTTAGCAGCAGGGCCCGTTCCTGCACCCAGCAAGAGTAACTGCGAGGGGCACCACCAACTACCAAGGCCCAACTTTTCTGCACCTGTATGACAAGTACATGTAATTTGGAATTTGTATGTATATTTATATATTACATTTTTCTTTTAGAAATGTCCGTATTGCTGCAGCAGGCTACATATATCGTACAGATGCACTAATTTACAGGCACATTCAGGGGACCCCCCAGATATTTGAAGGAATTTTTCATTTTTATAGTTTCACTTTAAGCCTCATTAAAATCAGTAAATCACTGCTAGTTTACAAACGATCGATTTTAAAAACGTTTGCGTCGCTACATGTTCACCAGGTCAGTACCCGGACCCCTATACACTTTTGTTGGGAAATAACTTGCATTTAAGCCTTCAAAATGAGGCCGTTCGATTTTTGACGTTCGAGTCCCATAGAGTTCAATAGTGGTCGTTTGTTCGAACAAACTTTTCCTCTGTTTGTGGTGTTCTGGTGTGAACCGAACCGGGAGGGTGTTTGGCTCCTCACTACTGATAGAACAATGATATCCACCAGCTTCAAGGCCTCATGCGAAGGTTGGCCATTTGGCACGGGTGCCATTTAGAAAATGCTTTGCATTTTCTTAATGAATGCAAAGCATTCTCTAAATTGAAAAGGTAGAGTGTGATATCACCTCCTTAACACATTCAAAAAAAGCTGGACAGTCCTGCTAAATGCAGGACAGTTGGTATCTAAATCTCCCAAATGGGAACAAAGACAGCAACAACCTGACAGCATTTCTCTACCTCATCAAAAATGTCTGTTTGGATATTCACGCTTTTCAGTGCTTATGAATTTTCTCTGAAATGTATTTTTTTCTATCGCAATGCTGCAGGAGTATTTGCTTTCAAAGTCCCTGGCTTTTTGCTTTCTTGTAACTTGGCATTTAGAGTGAACCTATGAGAAAAGAAAAACATGAGCTGTCATTGCTGACTAGCTGTTTGAAGGTGCAGAGTTCTGGGCTATCATCCCCACCTTGGCTTCACGGCATGTGAAGCCACTGACCTGAAATGGCAAACAACAATAACAGTATGTAGAAAACTCCTGCCTTGCATGTTTATCATTCACACAAGGTAGGTACTCACTAGGTAGGATGAGGATGACAAATTATGACATTCATCCATCTGGATACCTGGAGGTGAGACACTCAAATTGGCCCCTTTGGCTTTTAGTTACTGGAAACCTTATCATTGTGTCTGTAAAGCTTCTTGGAGTGTCTGTTCTCACATTTTGTTGAGAATGATGAAAGGTTCAATTTGTATTTACAATTCACACATAAAAGCCCTTCTATGGCATTTTCTGTAATCTGCACCTCGTAACTGCTAAGTTGGTAAGGTGAAGAGGGGGGGGGGTGGGGGGTATAGGAGTTGGGAGTTCAGGTGTGGAGCAGGAGTTATAGGAGTTGGTGGGTCAGGTTCTAAGGATGGATTTCAGCAGTTCATAGGTCATTGAAGGGAATTAACAGGAGTTAGTAGGTCAGATGTATAAGAGGAGTTATAAGAGTTTGTAGATAAGGTGCAGAGGAGGAATTATAGTAGTTCACTAGCCAGGTGCAGTGGTGGGCTTATAGCAGTCCTAGTTTGGTTATAGGAGTTAGTGAGTCATATGTGGAGGAGGGGTTATAGGGGTTGATGGGTCAAATGCAGTGGTGGGGGTCATAGGAGCTGATGGATGAGGCGTGGAAGAGGGGTTATGGGAGTTAGAGGTTTAAGTAAAGTAGAGGGGTGATAGGAGTTGGTGGGTGAGGTATAGAGGAGAGACTATAGGGTTTAGTTAGTTAGATTGGGAAGAGGGATTATAGGAGTTGGAGGGCCAGGTGTGGAGAAGGGGTTATAAGAATTAGTAGATCAGTTGCAGTAGTGCAGTTATAGGAATTGGTGAGACAGTTGCAAATAAGGGATTATAGGAGCTGGTAGGTCAGGTGTAGTGGTGAGCTTAAAGGAAGCAGTGAGTGTTGTGTGGAGAAGCCGTTAGAGAAGTTAGTGGGTCAGGTACAGTGATGAAGTTGTAAGAGTTTGTGTGTTTAGTGTAGATAAGGGGTTATAGGAGTTGGCAGGACAGGTGCAGAAGTGATGCTATAGGAGTAGTCAGGTCAGATGCTGTAGAGGATTATAGAAGTTGGTGGGTCCGGTGTGGAGAAGGGATTACAGCAGTTAGTAGGTCAGATGTAGTGATGAGCCGAACACCCCCCCGGTTCAGTTCGCACCAGAACACCGTGAACAGAGGAAAAGTTAATTTGAATAAACAAACCCCCATTGAAGTCTATTGGACTTGAGCCTCGAAAATCAAATGGCCTCATTTTGAAGGCTTAAATGCAAGTTATTGCCCCAAACAATTGTATGGGGGTTCGGGTACTGACCTGGGAAACATGTAGCAATGAAAAAAAAGTTTTTAAAAATGATAGTTTTTAAAAGAGCAGTGATTTACTGATTTTAATGAGGCTTAAAGTGAAACTATAAAAATGAAAAATACCTTCAAATATCGTGCCTGGGGGGTCCCCTGAATGTGCCTGTAAAGTAGTGCATCTCTACGATGTATGTAACCTGCTTCTGCAATACTGACATTTCTAAAGCAAAAAATTTCATATACAACACAAATATACATACAAATTTCAAATCAAATGTACTTGTCATACAGGTGCAGAAAAATTGTGCCTTGGTTGTCGGTGCTGCCTGAACACTGTAACTCCTCACGGTTACTCTTGCTGGGCGCAGGAACAGGCCCTGCTGCTAAAAAATCCATACAAATTTAAAAATCGAATGTACTTGTCATACAAGTGCCAAAAATTGGGCCTTTGCTGTTGGTGGTGCCTGAACAGCTTAACCAACCCCTCACAGTTACTCTTGCTGGGTGCAGGAACGGGACCTGCTGGTAAGAATTCCATACAAATTTGAAATTGCATGTGCTATAAGGTACCAAAAATTCAGCCTTTGCTGTTGGTGTTGCCTGAACACCGTAACCAACCCCTCACAGTTACTCTTCCTGGGAGCAGGAATGGGACCTGCTGGTAAAAATACCATACAAATTTGAAATTGCATGTACTTGTCATACAGGTGCAAAAATATTGGGCCTTTGGTGTTGTTGGTGCCTGAACACTGTAACCCCTCACAGTTAGCAGGGCACAGGGACAGGGCCTGCTGTTAAAAATGACATACGACATTTAAATTGTATGCACCTGCCATACAAGTGCAGAAAAATTAGACATTGGGGGTTGGTAGTGACCTAAACCAAAAACATTGTTTGTTGGAAGCTAGCAGAATCAAGGTAGAGGAATAAGATGGGCAACATATGCAGTCTTCAAGGTATGGCAGACCCCCAGCAAATTCAATCAGTTACATCAGCATCAGGGGCTTGATAGCTCTTGTTGATCCAGGACTGGTTCATTTTGATAAAAATCAGCTGGTCAACAGAGTCTGTGGACAGACGCACTCTTTTGTCTGTCACAAAACCTCCAGCAGCACTGAACATCCGTTCGGAAAGCATGCTGGAAGCAGGACGGGCCAGTAGCTCCATTGCATATTGAGCAAGTTCTGGCCAGTGGTCCAACCTCAAGACCAAGTAACCCAGTGGATGCTGAGCTGGAAAGGTCTCCAAATCTGCGCTGGCACCTAGAAAATCATGCACCATATAATGGAGATGCTGCCGATGATGGCTTAAACCTAACAGCCCTGGGTGCTGCTGAGGACTAAAGAACTGTTTAAAGGCATTGGTCAGTTGGCCGCCTTTTCCACCGCTCCTCCTTTGGCTGAATGATGCCTCAGAAACATGTCCAGAGAATGTTGTCCTCCCAGTGTCTGGAAAGGTGGTACACAATTTTTTTTTCAAAACCTCCTCAAGATGTTTTATATTCTGCTCCCTCTGCAAAGGCAGAATGAGCTCTGAAACTTTACCCTTGTAACGTGGATAAAGAAGGGTTGCCAACCAGTAATTATCCCTCTCCTTGGTAGCACAAATCCTCAGGTCCTTTTGCAGGCTATTCAGAATCAGGGAGCCCATGCAATGTAAGTTTGAGGAGGCATGAGCTTCTGAGTCCTCTGGGTCATGAAGGATGACATTGTCAGCAGGAGCAACCTCTCCCCAACCATGTACAACTCCTGGGATTTCTGGGGAATCAAAACCATCCCTTGAAGACTGCTGTATGCTATTCTCTACATCCATGATGCCGAAATCCTCCTCCTCCTCTTCCTCCTGTGTGTTTTGTGGCCCTGCAGGAATGATTTCTGCATAAAGGGGGCCTTGTGAGAAAAGGAAGTCCTCTTCCTCCCACTGCCTCAAGTGCCCTGTCCATGATTCCATGCAGCGTGTGCTCCAGCAGATAGACTAGAGGGATAGTATCACTGATGCATGCATCGTCCTGGCTCACCATCCTTGTGGCCTCCTCAAATGGTGGCATGCATCCTTTATAAAATGTCACTGGCATGGTGAAAAAATGCCAAGCTCCCCTGACCCTGTCCTTGTGCCATACCCACACAGGTAGTCATTGATGGCCCTCTGCTGCATGTGCAGCTGCTGCAGCATTGCCAACGTTGAGTTCCACCTGGTGGGCTTGTCACAAATAAAGGCGGTTGTTGGGCAGGTTGAATTCACGTTGAATGTCAGATAGCCGAGGACTGGCATTAAGCCAACAGCGGAAATGGCCACAGACTTTTCTGACCTGTCTCAGGAGATCTTGGAAGCCTGGGTATCTGCTCAAGAAACACTGCACCACCAGATTCAGAACATGTGCCAAGCATGAAACATGTGTCAAGTGTCCCTGTCAGAGGGCGGAGAGAAGGTTTGTGCCATTGTCGCATACAACCATTCCTGGCTCAAGCTGTGCTGGCGTCAACCATCTCTGAGCCTGCCACTGCAGAGCTGACAAAATCTCCTCACCACTGTGACTCCTATCCCCTAGACAGACAAACTGAAGCACAGCATTGCATCTTTTAGCCTGACTGCTTGTGTAGCCCCTTGAACGCTTATGAAGAACTGCTGCTTCAGGGGACAATTGAGCAGAAGAGGACATGAAGGAGGAGGTGGTGGAATAGCCAGATGTGGCAAAACCAGCACCAGCTTTTTGGAGGCATGGTAGCAAAACAAGCTGCAAAACTAAACCCTGTCCTGCATCCTTCCCAGCTGCCAGCAGAGTTACCAAGTGTGCTGTGAAAGAAATGTAACATCCCTGTCCATGCCTGCTGGACCAAGAGTCAGCAGTAATGTGCACCTTCCTGCTGACCGATCTGACCACGGAGTCCAAAACACTACCTTCCACATGACGGTAGAGAGCTGGAATGGCCTTACGCGAAAAGGAAATGCCTTTTTGGGACCTGCCACTGTGGTGCAGCACATTCCACAAATTTGCGAAAGGGAGCAGAGTCTACCAGATGAAAAGGCAGCAATTGTAATACTAGCAATTTGGCCAAGCTAGCATTAGGACGCTGAGCATGTGGATGGCTGCGAAAGTATTTCTTTCTACGGTTCAGCAACTGAGGGTAGGGAAATTTGCCTGCTGCTCAAATCAAGCGGTGGTGTACTGCTAGCAGATTGGGTGCAAGTCTCTGTGGCACTCATTGCTATACCATCATCCCTCTCAATGCTGGTATTTGATCAGGCATGAGATATAGTAGGGTTAGAGATCACAGATGAGGAGCAAGGTTGATGTATGCTTGTTTTGATCTGGTGCCTCTTTCAGGTGCTGTTGCCAACGGACTGCATGGCAGGTCATCATATGCCTTGTCAAGCATGTGGTGCCCAAGTGGCTGGTGTTCTGGCCACGCTTGACCTGCTTTAGACAGATGTTGCAAACAGCAGCGCTGCGGTCTACTGCACATGTGCTGAAAAAAGCCCACACTAATGAATTTTTGTGAGTCCCGCTGGGAGTTTGCAGTACCCTGCACCTGTGGAGCTCTGTGTTGTGATGCAATAGGTTGGCTACTACTATGGTGGCCCCCTGGAGCACATCCTGCCTCGTTGGAATTGTGCATTCTCCTCATCCTCCTCCTCCTCCCCCTCCTCTATCCTGTCAGGCATCCAAGTACAGTCAAATACCTCATCATCCCCTCCCTCCTTATCACTGGAGCAAACTTTGCAATATGCTTCAGCTGTGGCAACACGACTGCTGGTTTCTTGTCCATCATTGTCACTCCCTCTCTCTAGGCTCACGTTATTCCTTTCATCAACCTGGGAACCAACATCACAACTTTCAAATTGCTGCGCATCTTCCAGCAGCATGTCACTGACACTATGATCGAATAGTTTAGGTGACTCCTCCGTGCATGATGGTGGGACGACAGAAGGAGTAGCTGTGGAGAAGGAGCCTGTGGAATGGGCTGCTTTGGCAGCTGCGGTGAAAGGCAAACTACTGTGAGCAAGGGTGTCGACTGTGACCACCAATTTTTACAATGGACACAGAGGCTGCTTGCCCTCTTTGCGTGGCCTGTGAGCGTCTGCCTCTCATTGTCGGCCTTTCGGACATGATGCTGATACAGATCAATATAGGGTATATGCAACTGACCGATAGATACTCAATTACCTGATATGATGTATTCGATAGCCTTATATATAGATAGAGATGTGAAGGGAATGAGGTATACGCAAGTGAGCGATTAATATTCTCTTAACTATAACTTGATATGATGTAATCAATAGCCCTATAAATAGGGAAAGATGTGGTGGTTATCGGATGTACGCAAGAGACCGATTAACAATACTCTCACTGATATGATGTAATAAATAGCCCTATATATGAGATGTGCTGGTTATAGGATGTACGCAAGTGACCAATTAACAATACTCTCACTGATATGATGTAGTCAATAGCCCTATAGATAGGAAAAGATGTAATGGGTGTACAGTATACGCAATGACCTGATGTGATGTAATTGATAGCCCTATATATAGAGATCTATGTATGGTATATGGTCTATGGTATGCACTACTGAATATACTTCTCACTATCTGATCTCTGAACTTGTAAAAAGCACAAATCTCTCTCCCCCCTGCTAGGAATGTCTCACTGGCACTGCATTGTCTGACAAACTGCAAAGAAATGATTCTCTCCCTGCCTCAAACATGTTCCTGTCCCTCCCTACACTGCTAGGAATGTCTCTATGCAATGTCTGACAAACTCCAAAAAAAGCTATTTTCGCCCTGCCTCAAACACGTTCTTCTCCCTGTCTCCTCGCCCACACAATCACACTACACGCTGCGGCTGCGTGGGCAGCCTTTATGTAGTGTGGGGCATGTACTTAGCCCCTGGGCCATGATTGGCTAAAGGCAGCCTGCCTTTTGTCCAATCATGGCAGAGATCATTTGATTGGCCAAAGCATGAGGTCTCAAATTTCCCGCGAAGAAGCACAATTGTTCGTCATTCGACAAACGATCGAATGACCGATGTTCGAGTTGAACTTAGCTTTGACTCAAACTCAAAGCTCATCCATAGTCAGATGCAGTGGTACAGTTATAGGAATTGGTGAGGTACACACAGAGGAGGGGCTATAGGAGTTGGTGGATCAGGTAAAGAGTTGGGGATATATATAGTGAGGGTTTTAACACAGGGGTAATCCAAGGGAAAGTAAGCTGCAGCAAAGTTATATAGATGGTTGGAAGTTAAGTATGGCTCAAAGAATACTGGTTTGAATTCTTTGAGCCCTGGGTAATATCTTGCATCTAGGTACCAGAGTGTCAAGCTACACCACCAAATACCAGGAAGCCATAAACCATTACCTGTACAAAAATATTCATGCATACCTACGTCAGCCAGGTGAAAAAAAAAATCCTAAAAGGTTACATTTCACATATTTTACAAGATATTCTGGAGTATACAATACTTGGAGTTCTTTTCTGTGTGTTTGTGTCAAATGCAGTTCAAACTGATCATTCTGATGCTAATGAGCAAGATTAATCACCTTTGTTACAATATAATTGTAAAATTTCTAAACAATCACCATTAAAACTAAAAAACCTTGTAGCAGAAGTTGATAAGAGCTGTATTGGAATGTGTGTTTGCATGTAAACCATGCTGAACTGGAAATCTGAAGCTATAGGCGCCTGCTGTTGTTTCCACTAAGAGGAAGTTTACCTGGAAAAATACATTTTTAGGGTTGATTTACTAAAACTGAAGAGTCTTCTAAATACAAAAAAAAAAAAAATATTCTCTTCAAAATGAACCTTCAGGTCGCAACAAGGTTTTCAGATCATAACTGCACAAGCATTAAATGCTCACATACTGTAAGTGAATGCAATGTCACCTAAAGAAATCATAAACCTGTGAGAAAGTTGTTTTTTGCCAATTTGTAGACTCAACAACTTGACTTAAATGTGCTACAGTGCATTTGATCAATTTGACTTAATCTTATCTTAATGATATGTTAACAATGTATGCAAACTGTGCATCACAAAGTAGCATTAAATGGGAAATAACGGAATTTTTGTAAAATCTTACCTGTAAAATTCCTTTCTCTGAGTCCTCCGACAGTCGCAGCCTCTTCATATTCGTCACATATGGGGTATTAGACTTTGCTCCGAAGGAGTAGCTAGGCAACAGAATATGTTAACAATAAAGCTTTTAACATATCCCACCCTCAAGGGGTGGTCCCCTCAGTCAATACCCTCCTACTTCCTGCAACCATATCTCAGTTTTAGTGGAATAGCAGTAGAGTATACAATCAAACCCCAAAAGAGGGGCGGGGGCGGCGACTGTCGGAGGACTCAGAGAAAGGAATTTTACAGGTAAGATTTTACAAAAATTCCGTTTTCTCTTACGTCCTCCGACAGTCGCCGCCTCTTCATATTCGTCACATATGGGGACGTCCCAAAGCAGTGCAAACATGAGGGGTGGGAAACGCATCCGCGCCGAAAGGCAACGCAGTCTCCGCATCAAAGAAAGAACCTTACCAAAGGAAGGAAACCAGCTGGGCAACAGCAAAAAACAAGTGCTCAACAGGAGCAACAACCCAGGAAAAGACAAAAAACCAGGGGATACAAAACGTATCCCACCAGCCAGGAGTCCCCAACAAGGGACCCTAGGGAACAGCCGCACTAAGAACCTTGCGGCCAAAGGAAGCATCCGCCGATGCCTGAACATCTACTTTGTAGAATTTTGTGAAAGTGTGCACGGTCGACCAAGTCGCCGCCTTACACACCTGGGCTACAGAAGCCCCATGACGACAGGCCCAAGACGTACTCAGAGATCGAGTAGAGTGCGCCTTCACAGGCACAGGGGGAACCTTCCCCTGCAAAGCATAGGCCTGTTCAATGGTCTGCCTGATCCATTTGGCGATGGTAGAGGCCGAAGCCGCCATGCCCTTCCGAGGACCCTCCGGAAGAACAAACAAGGAGTCCGTCTTTCGAAAAGACTCAGTCGATTTAAGGTAAACCCTTATCGCCCGAACAACATCCAGAGAGTGCAATCTCACCTCCTTTGGATGTTTAGGCTTCGTGCACAACGAAGGCAAGACAATATCCTCATTAAGATGGAATTCCGAAACTCGTTTCGGAAGAAAAGAAGGATTAGGTCGCAAGACCACCTTATCCAAATGAATAACCAGGTACGGAGACTTGCAGGACAAAGCCGCCAGCTCCGACACTCTGCGAGCCGAAGTGATCGCCACCAAAAAGGCGACCTTTTTGGACAACATAGACAACGAGATCTCCCTGATCTGTTCAAAAGGAGCACGTTGTAACACAGATAGAACGAGATTCAAGTCCCAAGGGGGCAGAGGATCCCGCCTAGGGGGAACCAGATGTCGCACACCCTGAACAAAGGTGCCAACCAAAGGATTGGAAGCCACGGGACGTTGAAACAGAACGGCCAGAGCAGACACCTGACCCTTTATCGTAGCCAGCGCCAAACGCTGATCAACACCCGTTTGAAGGAAAGACAGCACACGGGACACCGAGTACGTGCGGGGTGAAAACCCCCTGGACTCACACCAGGCAAAATAGGCCTTCCAAGTACGGTAATAAACCTTCCCCGAGGAAGACTTCCTCGCGTTGATTAAAGTATGAACGACCTCCGGAGAGAGACCCCTCTCCTTCAGGACCTCGGTCTCAACAGCCAGGCCGTCAAAGCCAGCGACTGTAAAGCAGGATGGTATATCGGTCCTTGAGACAGTAGATCGTCTCGAAGAGGTAGACGCCACGGGGCGTCGACCGCCAGATTCACGAGGTCTGCGTACCAGGACCGGCGAGGCCAGTCCGGTGCCACAAGAATCACCGTGTTGCGTTCCGAGTGTAACCTGCGAAGGAACCTGGACAGCAACTGAATCGGTGGAAACGCGTACATCAGCCTGTACTGATGCCACGGGGCCACTAACGCGTCCGACGCGTCTGCCCGAGGGTCGCGCGTCCTTGCCACGAACCTCTTCACCTTGTTGTTGAGACGAGACGCGAACAGGTCCACATCTGGAAGACCCCACTTCGCGCACAACATCTGGAAGACAGCCGGGTGGAGAGACCATTCCCCCTGATCCAGGGTCTGGCGACTCAGATAGTCCGCCTGCCAGTTCTCCACTCCCGGAATGTGAACCGCCGTTATCGCCGGGACATGAGTCTCGGCCCAAGACAGAATGTCGGCCACTTCTCGAGCCGCTCGGGCACTCCTGGTGCCCCCTTGGTGGTTGATGTAGGCCACCGCCGTGGCATTGTCCGTCTGCACCCGAACCGGGCAACCCTGCAGCCGGTCCGTCCAGCGATGAAGACAGAGACTTATCGCACGCAATTCCAGAATGTTGATCGGAAGGGAAGACTCCCCCTCCGACCAAGTCCCCTGAGCGGACAGAACGCCCAGAACTCCACCCCAGCCCGACAGGCTGGCATCCGTGGTGATTACCGTCCACGAGATCGGACGAAACGACTTGCCCCCGGACACCAACGGGGACTGGAGCCACCACAGAAGGTTTTCCCTGGTGCGAAGACTCAACGAGATTTGAAGATCCAGAGATTGAGGTCGCCCGTCCCACCTGGACAGGATCTCCGCTTGGAGACCCCGCGTGTGAAACTGGGCGAAAGAAATCGCCTCAAAGGCCGAGACCATCAATCCCAGACATCTCATACACGTCCGCAGAGACGAGTTCGGAACGTCCCTGAGGGACCTGACTTCCTCCCGGAGAGTCCTGAGTTTGTCTTCCGGCAGGAAGACCTTCGCCTGCACCGAGTCCAGTATCATTCCCAGATAGGGGAGACGAACCGACGGACTCAGTGTCGACTTTGGAAAATTTATCGTCCAACCAAACTCCTGCAGAGTTTGCATCGTGACAGACAGGTCCTCCTCCAGACCCTGGCTGGACGCAGACCGAACCAGAATGTCGTCCAGATACCCCAGGACAGAAACGCCCTGGGCCCTCAATAACGCCAGAACCGGTGCAAGCACCTTGGTGAAGACCCGCGGAGCCGAGGCGAGACCAAAGGGCAACGCCACGAACTGGTAGTGATCCTCCGCAATGGCAAATCGAAGGTACCTCTGATGACCCTCGAATATGGGGATGTGAAGGTACGCATCCTTCAAATCGATGGAGGCCATGAATTCCCCCGGAACCAGGGCAGCCACCACCGACCGCAGGGATTCCATGCGGAACTTGCGAACCCGCACGGAGCGGTTCAGAGCCTTCAAGTCCAGAATCGGACGAACCTTGCCCTCCTTTCTGGGCACGGTGAACAGATTGGAATAAAACCCCCGAAACCTGTCCCGATGAGGCACCGGAACCACCACTCCCTGAGCCCTCAGGTCCCGCACCGCCAGGTGCAGGTCCCGCAAGCGCTCTGGAGACAGTTGAAGATTTGAGGGAAAAAATCTGCTCTCCGGCCGAGAGAGAAACTCGATCTTGTAACCAGATCGAACGATCTCCTGAACCCATCTGTCCCGCACACGGGTCAACCAGGGTTGAAGAAAACCGAGCAAGCGTCCCCCCACCCCAAAACTGGGTGAGGGCGCCCCTTCAGGCCGAACTGTTATGGGCTGCAGATCCGGATTGGCCGGACTTCTGTTTCCCAGACCAGGGCTTCTTCTGAGAGCCTTGACCTTTGAACGGCTTGCCCTTGTAGTGCGGCCGAAAGGCACGAAAGGACCCCTGAGGGGGCCGAAAATTAGCATGCTTCTTCCCAGAAGCCCCCTTA
This sequence comes from Pelophylax lessonae, assembly GCF_965119305.1. Taxonomy (NCBI): domain Eukaryota; kingdom Metazoa; phylum Chordata; class Amphibia; order Anura; family Ranidae; genus Pelophylax; species Pelophylax lessonae. The sequence goes on along the minus strand of NC_138774.1, from coordinate 165,414,687 downwards.
GCCTTGGGGAAATGGAGCAAGAGAGTGCTCTTACCCCCGGTGATCCCCTTAATCAACACATCCAGGGACTCCCCAAAAAGGCGAGACCCATCATAAGGCAGATTGGCTAAGGTCTTACGTGAAGATTGGTCCACCGACCAACATTTTAACCAAACCAGGCGGCGAGACAACACCGCCACGCTGTGCACACGTGCAGCCAACGGAATCAGGTCCAGGTCCGCATCACACAGATACATGACACCCTGGTGGATCTGATCCACCATATCCAGGGTCGCCGGCGAGGCCGAGTCGGCCACTAGGACGCGCCTAAGCATCTGCGTCCAACTTGCGATCGCCTGGGCCGCCATGAGAGAAGCAAACAGAGCCTTAAGCATAGAACCCGTAACAGAATAAGTATGACGGGCAAGAGACTCCAGTCTCCTATCCGTGGCATCACGGAAAACAGGGGAACCCTCTGCAGGAATCGCAGTGGCTTTGTTCAAAACCGCAATTGCATGATCCACTGGTGGAGGCACACACCACCTTTCATCAGTGGCAGGCGAAAAAGGATAACGCAGCTTGAATTTACTTGGTACCGCAAAAGGTTTGCGCAGATCGCGCCATTGATCCTTAACAGCGCGCTGAAAATCAGCATTGCAGGGAAAAACCTGCGGCGTCCTGCGTTTTCTCTGCGTCCCATAAGCCGCCAAGGCAGCGGGGGGACACACTTCGTCCTGCAAACGCAGCGTTTGCTTAATGGAAGCAATCAACTCATCCATGATTGCAAGCTCTTCAGGCGAGCCAGGGGGAGAATTATCAACCCCCTCAACTTCAGCCTCCACCTCAGACCCCACTAGATCAAGAGAGGAGCGGGACCCCGACAAGGAGGCCCCTGCCAGAACAGCCCCATCACCTTCACCCTCAGAATCAGAGGAAAGAGCAACTCTGGTTCTTTTAGTAGATTGAGCAGCCACCAGCATTTGCACCTGAGCAGCAAGGCCAGCCACAATAGTGGCTAAATCCCCCCCTGGGGGGGAAACAGCGGTCCCCTGGCTTTCCACCAATACTGTAGGAAACTTGCCCTCCTGAGAATCCATTGCCCCTGTAATGCCAGACAACCAAGGGTTAACTGCCCCTTTTAAGCAAGCGCGGCAAGCGCAGCCCACCGCACCACACTCAAGCACAATGAGACCCCCACAGGGAATATGCAAACTGAACACAGGCAATGGATAGCAAGAACAGAAGGATAAAACCTGAGGAGACCCTCGCCGCTGCTGCTGCCTCGATCGGTGTTCCTGGAAAGAGGAAATGATGCTGCCAGGGCGCTCTATGTAAGCCTATGGAGGCTACAAGAAAATGGCCGCCATGCATGTAAACCATGCGGCCGGAGCGGGTGTAGGCAAAATGGCGTCGTTTGGCGCCGAAACCGCCGCTCCACAGTGCATTAAAACACACATTACATTCCAATATAAAAATACATGTCAGATCGCCGCAGCGATCGCTGTATATGCCCAAACATGCCAAAACATGCCCCACAGCACACAGCTTCTCACACTGGCCAGTCTGACACACACAGTGTCATACAGCTCCCCCCCCCCCCTTGCAGCCCACAGCATGCAGCCGAGAGATAGGGAGACAAGCAGTGTGAATAGAGGCAGGTTACACAGTCCCAGACTGACACCCCCCCAGACAGACAGGTCCCCACATAGATACACTTACCTCACATGGCGTGGGGGACCCGCACAGGCGAACAAGCCGCTGCACATGAGGCAGGGAGAGTCGCAATTCAAGACGCACAAAATGGGGGTTAAGAAACCGCACAGCGTCCAGTGAGGTAGCCACCTCACCAATCATCCCTGCACCGAACAGGGATGGGTCGTTCACTATGCCAGGAGCGTTACCTGGCTGAACGCTCGATGGCAGACTGGAAAGCCACTGACCCACGACCTGCGACCAGGGGGATCAGCCCGAGACCCAGTCCGCATGATCCTCTTCGTCCGAAGAACTAACTAACGCTGACAAAATAACAGCTAAGTAAAGGTAGAGAGAAAACTCAAACAAAATATTAAAAAGAAGAAAGAGTCTGGGACAGAAAGTCCCAGCACAGAGAGAGCCAGCCACTCCTGACAAGCTAGACATTAAAACTGAGATATGGTTGCAGGAAGTAGGAGGGTATTGACTGAGGGGACCACCCCTTGAGGGTGGGATATGTTAAAAGCTTTATTGTTAACATATTCTGTTGCCTAGCTACTCCTTCGGAGCAAAGTCTAATACCCCATATGTGATGAATATGAAGAGGCGGCGACTGTCGGAGGACGTAAGAGAAAAAGCTTTACCCGTAACAACTTGATAAAAAAAAAATAGTGTTCTGTAGTAAGGAACATATATTGCACATGAATAATTATGCTATCAAAATTAGTATGTGCTCCTAAATTACCTCCAGCATTGCTCCTATTTCTTCCTGCCAGGAGCTGCCATTTTATTGAAACCCAGAGCCCCTGAGCAGTAGTGAATCTAGGCTGTCAGCAAATCGGCCTCTAGTGGCTCTGATTTTTGGTACAGTGCCAAGACTAGAGAACAACTGAGGCTGTGCAGAGCAGGCAAAGACCATGCATTACTGGATTTTAAATAGTATAGGCACTTACTTACAGAGCAGCATGAAGTAATCTATCAGACTCCCCACAGTAAGGGCAGTGTTGCCTGAAGCTGTTGTTCTCAGTTATGTGTGTAGCAGGTTTTCCAGGCATTGGGCCTGATGTGGGTCTGCCATTGTTACCGGTGATACAGAGGCGTAACTAGAACCTTCAGGGCCCCGGTGCAAGAAACCATGAAGGGCCCCCCCGGACTCCTGGCCGGGGCCCTTCCCTTCAAGCCTGGGGCTCTTCCCACTGATCCTGGGGCCCTTTACTCCGCTTGCGGGGCCCTTTATTGCGGTCCCACAGCGGGTCCCTTTCCTGCCATCTTGTAGCCTCCCCACGGTGGTGGAATGCCGGGGCCCGGTTGCAAGTGTGACCTTTGCGATCCTGGAAGTTCACCCACTGGTGTCAGTAGTTTTTATTTTTTGGTATTTTAATTGTATTATTTTTTATCATTTTATTTTATTTTTTTACAATGTCACTGACTATGACTCTGTCCATTTAGAGAAGCAAGGAGCTGGTAAATTACATATTTACCGACCCCTTCTTGGTTCTCTATTGTTAAACATCCCCTGCAGCAGCCGGCAGGAAAGGGGAGGGATCAAAGTGGGGGGGGGAGACCAGAGGAGCACACAGGGGCCCAGAGACAGCAGAACACAAGTGAACTGGATAGGAGGAGTGGCGGGGGCAGCGTACAGAGGATTCAATTTCCTCCATTTTCTTTCTGCTACAGGAGGAAAAAGGAGGACAGTGATTTCTCTACATGCTGCCCCCGCCTCCCCTCCTATCCAATGCTGGGCCCCCTGGAGCATTGGGCCCGGTTGCAATCGCAACCCCTGCAACCCCTGTAGTTACGCCCCTGCGGTGATACCTTCAGCCCATTTAAACTTAATGCCCAAGTGTGAGATGACCATTTCGGCATCTTTGGTTTGTTTTGTTTATTTGATAATGGGAATGGGAGAAGGGAATGAGTGGGATACTCCTCTGGCTCAACTAGGTACAAATGGGACACTTTGCAGAAAAAATGCCTTTCAGCGCTTTCTTGATGCCGGCTGGATGCTGACTAACGCTTGTTGGCGCTTGAAAAATGCTGACTTGCTGAACTATACTTGAACTTGACTTTTGACACATTGGTTAGCTCAACAAGTCCTAGACTATAATGCGAACTGACTCTTGACACTCTGGTTAGCTCAAAAGTTCTGTATACAGCTCCCTTCAGTCCTTCCTGACTGAGGTAGCTCTCTGTAACTGCTTGTGCTGCTGCAACTCTCAACACTGTACACTGCACACTGCACACTGTACACTTTAGCTCTTCAGGGCCCAGCCGCTGGTGCCCCCTTTACACTTCAGGGTCCTCTCACTAGGCACCCCCTCTATACTTCAGGGTCCTCTCAAGAGGCACACCCTCTACACTTCAGCCCTCTGAAATTCAGGGTCAACACTGGCACCCCCTTTACCACTAGCTAGCTCCTGGATCCCTTGGACCTTCACTGGAGCGGTCCCCTCTCAGCTAGGCAGATGCCCAGGGGTAGTTTTCAATACTCACAAACTGGGAATGCTTTCCTGAAACTGGACACCCTCTACTCCGCTGGTCCTCGGCACACCGGATCCTCTCTGCAACTCAGCTCATCTCTCTGCCTGGGACACCTGATCCTTCTGGCAGAAGGAGAGACATCCATACTCTCTCTCCTGGGACTCTGCTTCCCGCCAAAGATGCTGCTTCATGCGCTCCCCTCAAACTTATACCCACTCCCAGAATGCTGTGCAGCAGAATCTACCTTTCTGGGGTAGATAAAAGCCTGAATGTGCCATTGGCTGGGTTTCCTCCACTGCCCAATGATAGCCATTTCATAGAGCACAGTGGGGAGACTCCCCAGTCTCAACAGCCACACCTGGGAACCATGACAACCTGACTGAAAACATGGCCCTGCTGTTAAGTAGATAAGGCCCACCATACTTTTACCTAGCACCTACTTTGTAGGGTGCTACATGTGGAAGAGTGGTAGATGCGTTTTTTAGGGAGACATGTCAGTCCTTCAGTTTAAGGGCATGGCAGTTCACTTTTATTGGTCAAAAGCAAAGAAGAAAGGTTCCAACCAAGATTCCCATGCAGAGGATCTTCCAGCTCAGCAAAGAAAAAAAAACAATCACTGGAAATACTGAGCCACCTGGCTCTCTTGTTAGGAGCACTGCTGTTCATCCTTGGTTGCAGCACCTCATTGCACATGCCCACTCCTGGTCTCTAAAAAAAAGGTTTTCCAGACCCCCAAGATTGCTTCCTCTTCCAGAGACTTCAAGAAGATTCCTTACAGGCCCCTGGACCTGCTAGCCACCTCAGATTTCTTAATCTTCCAGTCTTGGTCTCCCAGACCTGCATAGCTGTTCTGACTTTCCCAAGCCTTGGGCAAAGATTCTCCCTCACATGGGATGCAGTCTCTAGCAGGAACACCCAGTTTTCCTGACAGAGCTCTGTCTCCAAATGGCAGCATCTGCCCTGAAATATTCTCAGGCTTGATTTATAATCACCCTGCACATCTGGGTACTCACACAGACTGCAGGCCCCACCCAAGATACTTTGAAACCTTCAAGCTCCAGACCCTGATCTGGAAATACCAAACCCAATGAAAACTTACCAAATACCAAACCCAAAGAAAACATAGAACACAACCTTTTCTGCTCACAATACACACTCTAGGGCTTCTTAAACTGTAACTTTGAGACTCCTGTGTCATTTCTATATCCCCTTGCTTTGCACTGTCACTATACTGTATATACAATACATTTTCAAAACAATTTAATATATTTAAAGAGGTTGTAAACCCCACATTTTATATTATTTTTTTCAACCTGCAAGAGAAACACATAATGAGCTAGTATGCATCGCATACTAGCTCATTATGAAATACTTACCTCAGAACGAGCCCCCGCCGTGCCGCCATCTCACCTTCTCACCTCTATGACAGACGACATGTCCAGTTGCCCGTCTTCCGGGATCCCGGCATCCGGCCATCTGATTGGCCGAAGCCGCCGGTGACGTCACTCCCGCGCGCGGGAGCTGATGGTCAAGGCACGGGCCTCTGAAGGAACGGCACCAGCGGCCGTTCCTTCAGAGCGCATGCGCCAGTGATGTCACTGGCTGCATGTAAGGTAAATATCTCCTAAACTGTACATGTTTAGGAGATATTTACAGTACCTATAGGTAAGCCTTATCATAGGCTTACCTATAGGTAAAAGTGTCAGAGGAGGGTTTACTTCATCTATGGATATGCCATTCCAGACCATCACTGACCCACCACCAAACCGGTCATGCTGAACGATGTTACAAGCAGCATAAGGTTGTCCACGGCTTCTCCAGATCCTTTTACATCTGTCACATGTGCTCAGGGTGAACCTGCTATCATCTGTGAACAGCACAAGGTGCCAGTGGCAAACCTGCCCATTCTGGTGTTCTATCGCAAATGCCAATCGAGCTCCATGGTGCAAGCCAGTGAGCACAGGGCCCACTAGAGGAATGTCAGGCCTTCAGGCCATCCTCATGAAGTCTGTTTCTAAATGTTTGGTCAGAGATATTCACACCAGTGGCCTGCTGAAAATCATTTTGTAGGGTTTTGGCAGTGCTCCTCCTTGCACAAAGAAGCACAAAGAAGCAGATACTGGTCCTGCTGATGGGTTATGGACCTTCCACAGCCCTGTCCAGCTCTTCTAGAGTAACTGCCTGTCTCCTGGAATCTTCTCCATATGTTGGGAGACACAGCAAATTTTCTGGCAACGGCATGTATTGATGAGCCATCCTGGAGGAAGTGGACTGCCTGTGAGACCTCTATGGGTCCAGGTAACGCCTCATGCTACCAATAGTTTTTCTGACTCTAGCTAAATGCAAAACTTGTGAAAAACAGTCAGAAAATATGAGTAGGGAAAAAAATGTCAGTGGCCTCCACCTGTAAAACCTGTTTTGGAGGTGGTCTCTTTGTTGCCCATCTAGTGCACCTTTTGTTAATTTCATTAACACCAAAGCAGCGGAAACTGATTAACAACCCCCTCTGCTACTTAACTGACCAGATCAATATCCTAGGAGTTTAATTGACTTAATGATATGCTCTGATTAAAAGGGTTCCTTTAATGTTTTTGAGCAGTGTTTATAGCTTTGTATAACACTTAATTAAATTTAAAATAAATAAAAAGAATAATAATAAGAAGAAATTCTTATAAACATGGAAGAGATACAGTATTTGGAAAACCTTTTAGGCTTGTTAATGATAAAAGTACCAAAGTAAAATAATACTTAAAGCTGTACACACACACACACTTGCACTCCTTCTCCTAAATTGGTTGTAAACCTTTGAAAGGAACAAAGCATATCCTCATATAATGTGTACCTGTCTCAATTCATAGCACCTAGTGTGAATCCTGGATGATCTTTCCTCTTCTGTAAATCTGCAAGTGTCCCTCTGGACAATCCATGGTGATGCCCCCTCCTTTCCCCCTAGCACACCGAAGGTGATTGGCAGCCTCATGGAAATAACTAGGTGCATGTTTCCCAGTGAGTCTATGTAGAAGGAGGTGTGTCATATCCCTCCAATCAGGTCTCAGGTTACACTCAGCTGTCTGCTCTGTGCTTTGGAGTGTGTGATGTCAGATCCTCACCCCCTGCTTCCTGAAAGCTGAGAAATACAATTTGATCTGTGTACTTCAGGAGGCTATGGAGGGGAGACATTGCATCTGAAGGGGTACAGATTTGCTTCATGACGGTTTATCAATTAAGGCTAGTCGTTTCAGTGGGCTTTTGTAAAGGGTTTATTATGACTTTACCTAATTAATTCGTTCACTTAAAAAAATAAAAATAAATAAAAGCTGGATTTAAAGCCTATATTCTTCACTGCAGAAGAGGGGGGTCCTTTTTGGGGTATCCATGTCACAGTCTGGGTGATATGGACACTTCCTATTTGCTCTCCAGTGGTGGGGTCCTCTTAGACTTCAGGGGTAATGATGCCAAGAAGAGGCATGGGCGACATTCAGAAGCTAAGCCAGTGAGGGACATCAACTTGAAGTGAATATAAAGGGACATGAAGTGAATACAAAACTGCTACAGAAGGTCATTTCAATTTGTAAAACTGATGAATGGGAGATGGGCTTTAAAGTGAGGTGGTCCATACCACCTTTTACATGTTGGAGTTGGTCCTTTTTTTTTTTTTTAGTTTTTTTTTTTTTATTTTTTTTTTTTTAGTTTTGTACATAGAGGAAACTTTTTGAATATCTGTCCATGTCTGCCTAAGTCTATGCTATCCATGTCCCCACTGGAGAAATATAATCTCACTGCACCAGTGACAATGTGTCAAAGTACAGACAGTAATAAGATATCTCTCTAATCAAGACCAAGAAAGCAATAAAGGACATATATTTGTTGTGGAGTATCTGTCAGCATTTTTTTTCTTCCTGTCCCATTAATAGCCACACCCTCTCATTTTTGTCTTATTATCAAGATGACAGGAAGTGAAGTGAATTCATACTAATGGGAGCACAGATGGCAATAAACATTTGACAGAAGTTCTAATTTTTACTAATTATATTAAATCAAAATAAATTAGCTAGAGTTTGGCTTAAATAACAGAATATATATTTTACAATAGTTGAAAAACATTTATTTGTGGCTACTAAAACACATCTATACCCAAGAAGTGCATTCCAACAAGACAGCTAACAACACATTTGCCCTAGTACATGACTGTCAGATAAGGGAATAACAGTAGTTATGACCTTTAAGATACTTACTAGTTATCTAATTATTGTTGATATACAAAAACAGTAATGTTGTTTAAACACAGTTAAATTGTGAAAGTATATAAAATATTAGGCACACTAAATATGGATATACATATCACTACCTTATCTATCACCTTTAATATGCCCATAGCAGGCCTGTATGTCCTGATATCTGATAACTGAACCACAACTTGGTTGTGTGTGGGCTTCCTTTGGCCCTAGGGGTGAGCACTGTGATCTTGACATCCCTATCCCTATGGAATCTATGAGATCGATCGAGGACAAGTAAAACCCCAATTCTGGAGGATATGTGAATACTTTGGTGTATATTTTACCATATGTACTGTTTCATGTATGCAATATGTTTCTCTAGAGGGGTTATACAGCTTACCCGCGACTCCTATTAATTCAAATAGAAAAAGTATTTTATCTTTGTTATAATATATACCAATGTTTTAATGCAGATCAATAAAATGTGTTAATTTTATACATATGTGCCTAAAAAGTCCATTATTCTCCTAGCCCTCTTTCATTATATTGCAACAGGATGTGGCACTGTGCATATTTATGGTACTCATGGGCCCCCAACTGCGTACCAGGTTTAATTATTTCATTCCAAATATGGAAGTAAAAATATTACATTGATTATTTACAAAATAAACAGAATTGTATCCAACCTTTGTCTAAGTTAGTTGTATCTGTTTCCACATAGAATTCTATGCACTATAAACATATTAAACATATGTATATTTTCCTTCCAAATGATTTGTCTTCACAGAACATCCTTGGCATATGGAACGAAATCCTCTAAATTACAGCTTTGCACATTTATGCCATCGTCCCAGAATGATGAAGAGCAGAATAAGGAAAGAGTGGATGGCCATATGCCAGATAAACACACTTAAGCATTTCCAACAAGCTCATTTCCTTAGGGACATGCATCTCTAAGCCCTGCCAGTGTCTCAAAGCCAAGTCTGTGAACATAAAAGTGCTTATGTGTGTGTGCCTCTCCAATATAAAACTATAAATTTTACTAAAAGAGGGGAAGCTACCTCCTTACCAATATCTCTGTTTCATGATCTGCAGCTGGGGAAACAAGAGCAGCAAATTTTTAGAAGAGCAGACAGTGGCTAAGGATTCTCAGCTGAGCAATGAATATGAAACCTGCACTGGAAAGTTTTCCAATCCTTCTGGCTGTTTTGTTTTCTGTTTTGTCTCTAGAATGTCAATTGCCTTACTTCTTGGAAAATAATCTCAGTTTAAATCAGCTACTGTACATATGAGGATATGAAGTACAGGAGATTTAGTAGTCAAAATAATAATATTTTCAGAATGTCACAATGCCAAATCATTATTGAAAGGATACAAAACCAAATCATTATTTAATGGCAGTTTATAAACCAGGGTCAGGAGTTTAAAATACAGTGAAGTATAAAAGCCTAGAATGATTTCTATTAAAGAGTAACCCCAGGCTAAAAGTAAAACCATTCAGTGAGCTACTAATACTATCCAGTAAAAAATAAGCTGTGCTAAAATCAGAAAGTTCCTTTAATTTACAACAATTGCAGTATTGTGTGATCCCCTGTAGAATAGGCACATACAGCTCTATGGAGGGCTAGAAAAAGGGCAATAGGGGTTCATGTTTGGAAAATTATGTTGGGTAACTTCCTTTGCATTTCCAGTCAAATGCATGGTTTTATACCCCCATACCCCTCAAAATGTCTAGGAAAAATGAAGGCATGTATTGTACAGTATGCGTTCATCATCAAACTGGGGACCTTGGGTGTACAAGCATACCTTAAAAGTAGTCCATAAAATTCCTAGGACATTTGTACACCCTGTCCTTCCTACCCCCCAATCTGACCATTCTGCTGCTATATTTAAAGAGATCCTGCTGTCATTTTGACAGATGGATCCTGTTTTGTGTCTGAGAAGCATCATTGATAAATATGGTGGAATAATATTATTGTTACAATGTATCTATACAAGTTATTTTTTGTGCAGAACCAAGGAGTGCCCCGTGATCTGCACATTACTTTAGATAACAAGCCTAGAAATGAAAAAAAAAAGTAAAAAAAATGTGAATTTGCTGCAGATTTCGCACCACATAAAAATTCACAACCCGTTCAAGCGAACCTACCCGGAGTGTATGTTAAGTTAAAGACACCACAAAATTGGTTTGCAAAATGCAGTGCGATTTGCAGAATCAGATCACATGGGTGTGAACACCCATTCGATCTGATCCTGGTGCAGACAAAAAAAGGGTCCAGCACAAGTTTGGTGCGAAATCCATGGCTCAAATCAAACCCAGAGACACAGCATGTCATTTTCACAGTAATATGCTGTTATTCTTGCATGGTGTCCTGCAACGAATCAGTGTGAACCGGGCTTAAAAGGCAACTCCACTTTCGTGGGGGAAAAAAATAGCAAATAAAGAAAAAACAATATAGTGTATACAATTGCGACACAACTCATATTGTAATTGGATGTTATAAAAACAACATTTCCTTTTCAATCTGCAGTTGTTGTATTTTCTGAAATTGCAATACAATATGGCTACCTGGAGCTGTTCTGTACACAGAATGTGTACTGACCACACCCCAGAAACATAATTTCCTGCTTGTGTGATTGGCTCACTAATTTTCCCAGAAGTCTCATTAGGATACAAGTCAGATTTCTGGCATCCCCTGCAATAAAAATGTCATTTTTGGTGAGATACTCCCAATAGGAACACGTCTAAAGGGATGCAGGGCCAGCAGATTTCTTCTATAGAGCCTTGCAGCTGCCAGAGCTGATAGATAATTATGAAACCACCCCATTTGACCCATTTAGCACAGAGGCACAAAGGCACAGAGGAACAAACAATGATTTCTTCAGAACAACAAAAGGTAGGAATCTGCAACGTTTGTTAAAATCCTTGTAATATACATAGATCACCCAGAGGGGAATGTTTTTTTCTCTCAACAAAAGTGGAGTTACATTTTAAAGTGGTTGTAAACCTCAGTCATGGAATCTGAGCAAAGCACAGGTATCTGAAGTGTTTACTTTTTTCTCTCTCCAATGCTATAAGTGTTGTTTATTTTTGGTGCTTTGTTCCTCGTTTAAATTCATTCACATTTGTATCTAAAGGGGGGGGGGGGGGGCTTCGAACAGAGCTTGTCTATTCACAATACAGTTCTTCTGCTGTGTAGAGGGGAGTGTTTATTTTTTACAATTAGCTCTCCCACACTGAAACTGCAGCAGTCTCTGCACCCGCTCCTCTGTGCACCTGACAGACAAAAAAAGATTTTTAACACAAATATGCTTTTTTGAAGAGGTGCAGGGAAGGGTAGACTGCAGATAAACAAGTAAAACCTACATAGGAGGATTTGCTTAATCTCTGTGTATCATCTGAGGCTGTTCAATTCACTGGGTATATGTGAGGGTTTACAACAACTTTAAGTATATGTATACGGTTGGTTATGTGGTCATGTCTATATTTGGTCATTGAGGTCACCTGGGAGACCTCATTTCTTTGCTTATGTCAGCAGTCATCTGACAGAGCTGTCAGTAGCTGGTGAGCAGTAATAGGGGTTGGGACATGTGTATCAGTGGTCGGCATTTTTTTCATTCAGCAGGACGGCGCACATTGGGCATCATGATTGACATACATCTAAATCATTGGATTATGTGAATGGTGATGGATGTACTGTACTTTTCAGGACTTTTAGAGATTTTCTTTTTAAAGGACTTGTCAAAAATTGTGTGTGTTTTTATTTACAATTAATAGTACTTCCTCCCATACACGAAAAAATAATATGTACCCTTTACATGGGGGGCAAAAATCAACAAAAAAAGCATGAGCCCCCCCCCCCCCTGCCAAAAAAAAAGAAAATGAAAAACCATACCAAAGCTTTATCAAAGCACACAGCCTGGCAGACTAGGAAAGAGGAGGTCAATGTGTACCCTTCTGAACCTTTCCAGGCTACATGTCGTCAACATGGGGGGTACATTGCAAAGCCCCCCTGGCAAAGCATCTTGTCCCCATGATGATGAGGACAAAAGACTCTTCTCTACAACCCTGACACTATGGTTGTGGCGGTTTGTAGGCTGAGGGACTCAATAAAATCTGTAAGCCTCCTTTAACAATAAGGTAGCCACTAGATGCTACCCCTCTATGTGAATGTGTGCATAGTACCCAACTCATTCACAACAAAAGTGAAAAGTAAATAAACTTTCTTTTATATATAAAAAGTTTATATATAAAAACTCCGATGCTGTAGATTTACATCAACCATGATGCCCAATGCCCAATGCCTGCTTAAAAAAAACCCCTAAAGACCTTAAAGTAGAACTATAGGCAAACCTTTTTTTTTTAATTTTGGATAGAGCAAAGGAGGTCTATAACCCCTGTCAGATTTTTTTTCGCAATCCTTTTCCTTTGGGGAGATTTACCTTTACTTTCTGTTCCATGCCCTCATTGGAAGATTTCCCCTCTATTACTTTTCTGGGGACAACCCAAAATGTGGGGTTTTATTTTCACTTTTAATGATCATGGTAAACTGAACAAATAGAAGAAAAAATAAAAGTCAGCAGCTACACATACTGTAGCTGCTGACTTTTAATATTAGGACAGCAGTAACACCATAGATGGTGGAGTCACACCTAGCTCAAGTACTACAAGTTGATAATTTACTTATAGCTTTGGAGGCACCTCTGAACATGCTGAAGTGTAAACATGTACCAAGACTAACCTTGGCGTGTACAGTGGAGAGAGGTAAAACGAGTAGAAGGAAACACCCAGATCAATATAGATCTCCCATTATGGTGGAATCCAATGTTTATACATTTGAAACAGTTAATGGATTACCAATTTTGGGAACATAAAGGGATTTATGCCCTGGCAGATGTATATGATATAAATTACATGTATTCCTTTTCAGATATACAACTGAAACATGATATACTACACACCACCCTATATAGGTATTTGCAGTTGAGACATGCACTACAAGCACAATTTGGGGTCCTGGGAACTAGACTTTCTAGATATCCCATGATTGGAATTCTGAGATCTCAAGGCCCCAAAGGGTTGGTATCTGAAATATATGCACATTTAGGCAAGATTAACTCAGGTATTAACCCATTGATAATTAGAACTAAATGGCAGGAAATAATTCTCAATTTATCTGACGAAGATTGGGAGGAGGCATGCTCCTCCCATCTATATGTGTAACCTGCAGTAAACAATAGGTTAATACAACTGTATATGATACATCAATCCTATTTATCTCCTAGTAGATTATATGCAATACATTGCACGGCATCTCCTAAATGTCTGAGGTGTAGTGCTCCTCGAGCAGATTTTGTACACGTCATGTGGATTTTATACACGTACACGTTATGCCCTGAGATAACAAGTTTTTGGCAAGAGATTGTTTGTATATTGACATCTGTGTTATTTATGCCTGTACCTTTGACTCCATAGGTTTGTTTATTGGGTATACTGGACGAGACGGTGTGGTCTGTGCATTGTAGAATAATGCTTAGAGAAACACTGCTTTTGGCAAGGAAAACCATTACAATAAAATGAATACAACCAGAACCCCCTACCATTAAAAACTGGTTAATAGAGGTTTACCAAATTTTGCCATATGAAAAAGTACTATATATGAATAGAGGATGTGAAATTGAAAACTAGTGTTGGTACATGGCACTACCTGCTTACGGGAATAGGGGTAAAAATGCCAAATGGTGTAAAGTGCAAAGTGAGGGCTAAACATATATATCCAACTTAGTTCCAAATAATTCAAAATACTCCTATTATCAAACAGTAAGGGTTTTAAGATAATAATAAATCAATATATTTTATAAAGTGCACTGTGCCAAATGAGGTGCTTATTGGGCATGTGCCGATGCCCTTGCCAAGTGCTCAGTGTTAGTGCAAGTTCAGCCAAAAACGGTTGATAGCAAAAAAATAAATGAATAGTGCCCAATAATGTGATATAGAGCTTTATTTATCTGATGAAGTGCTTATAGTGTTGTGGGTGTCTATAGTGATAACCCTCCTTGGAGAGAGTGGGTGCCAGTGTGGAGAGTGCTATCAAATAATATCCTCATAAGGTTCTGAAATAAGACACCCACAACACTGTAAGCACTTCATCAGATAGAAAAAGCTCTATATCACATTATTGGGCACTATTGATTTATTTTTGGCTGCACTTGCACTAGCACTGAGCACTTGACAAGGGCATCGGCACATGCCCAATAAGCACCTCATTTGGCACGGTGCACTTTATAAAATATATTGATTTATTATTATCTTAAAACCCTTACTGTTTGATAACAGGAGTATTTTGATTTATTTGGAATTAAGTTGGATATATATGTTTAGCCCTCACTTTGCACTTTACACCATTTGGCATTTTTACCCCTATTCCCGTAAGCAGGTAGTGCCATGTACCAACACTAGTTTTCAATTTCACATCCTCTATTCATATATAGTACTTTTTCATATGGCAAAATTTGGTAAACCTCTATTAACCAGTTTTTAATGGTAGGGGGTTCTGGTTGTATTAATTTTATTGTAATGGTTTTATTGTAATGTAAGAGGATATTTAAAGAAATACCATAAGATTTGGGATACCTGGTGCTCCTCATTATTGACTAAATGCTAACTAAATGGGGATATGAGAGAGAAATTAAAATAGCAATAGAAGTGGATGATGATTATCAATGTTTTCTTTAACCTCCCTGGCGGTATGATTATGTCTGGAATTACATACCAAAAGCGGTACAATTCTTTTCATGGAAATTTGGCGTTATGTATTATAGGCCTACAATTCTTAGTAATTACTGACTTAAACCTGACCAAAACAAGACTCTAGTAGACATCCCAGATGTGATAAATTTGAAACACAAACGCATGAATTATAATCAAATCAATAATATTATTTTATTATTTAATATATAATATATATAATAAAATTATATTATTGATTAGATTATAATTCATGCATTATATATTATATACAGATATGTGTGTGTGTATATATATATATATATATATATATATATATATATATATATATATACACACACATATATATATATAATATATAACGCATGAATTATAATTGAATCAATAATATAATTTTATATATATATATATATATATATATATATATATATATGTGTGTGTGTGTGTGTGCATATTATATATATATATATATATATATATATATATATATATATATATATGCATGCATGCATATATATATATATATATATATATATATATATATATATGCATATATATATATATATATATATATATATATATATATATATATATATGCATATATATATATAATATAATATAAAGTGTGTTTTGTGTAACGTTTTTTTTTTTTTTTTTGAATTTCCCTCCCTAGTTCCGCTCCCATGCAGCATTGCTGCTGCAGGGAACGGAACTAGGAAGTGATCGTACCGACGGAGGGACGGAGGAGCGGCGGGACTCTCGGCTGGCGGTCGCAGCAATGAGAGATCATCGCTGGATCGCCAGGATAAGGTAAGAGAAGCTCCGCTGCGCTCTCTGCAATCCACCCCGAGCGTGACTCGGGGTTACCGTTCCTGCAATGAAAAATCAACCCCGAGTCACGCTCGGGATTACCGCTAAGGCGGTTAAGTTATAGTGAGAGGGAAACTGAGCACACCGGAACAACAATGATTATTTTTTTATATTTAAGTTAAGGGTCAATTTGATAGGAATCAATGAAGAGTGTGGTGCCCGTTAAATACTTAATATAAATAAAACATATCTGTAACAAACGGACACACCTATAAATATTTAGGAAGTTTGAATTGTGTAATTTTGTTTTTATTTTGGAATGATATGTTGATTGTTTTTTTTTGTGCACATCTTGAAGTAAAAAGAGTTAAAAAAAAAAATGTGGACCCGATCAGGTTTTGGACCCCTGAAATATACCATGGAAATTTGAGAAAGTTGTGACGCTTGGTAGTACCACCACAGATTAGGGAGGCCTAAACCTCCATCCTCTTTCCGTCTGAATAGTGTAGACTTCAGGCAATGATGCTCTTTATTGCCCCAGACATAACGCACAATTTTGGATTGCAAGTTTGCAAGTTGCGATTTTTTGATAGGGATGGGGAGTGACCTGAAGAGGTATAGGATGCGTGGCAATAGGGTCATTTTGACCGTATTCATCCTCCCTATCCACAAGAGCTCAAGCTTTGACCAGGATTTAGGATCCTCCTCCAATTTTTTAAAGCCGCCTGGGTAGTTTACTGAATATATCCTATCGATGGTGTTCGGAAAGGTAGGTATGAAATGAAACTGGAGTTCCAGGTGAAGGGGAAGTAGGTTCGGAGATTATCTATAAGGCGTTCGGGAACTGAGATGTTTATTGCTGTGGATTTAGATATGTTGACCTGAAGGCCAGACCAAAGTCCTGTAATAGTTTTAGAATTTTACGCGTGGAGGTAAGAGAAGAGGTGGCGAACTGTAAGAGGTCGTCGGCAAATAAGGTGCATTTGTGTTCCGTGGTCCCGAACGTGACCCCTTTGATGTCTGGATGCCTCCGGATGGCGATAGCCAGAATCTCTATCGCAATGGCGAAAACGATCAGGGGCAATGGGCAGCCTTGTCTTGTTCCCTTTTGAATAAAAAATGAAGGTGAATACTGTCCAGCTATTCGTATTTTGGCCGAGGGTGTACAATACAAGGATTGGAGCATTCCCTGAAAATGTGGACCAAAGCCCCATCTCTACAGAATTTCAAAAATGTAGGGCCACAGAACAGAGTCGAAAGCTTTGCAGAGGTCAATGGAAAGGAGATAGCCTTCCTGTTTGCTACCACCGTCCCACTAAAAGTTAAGAAGCGAGATGATGTCTATTGCCCTCTGGATCTGGTCTATGCCCTGGCAACCTGGAATAAACCCCGCCTGGTCCATATGAATGTAGCCGGCAATAAACGAAGAAAGTCTGTTTGCTATAACTTAAGTGAGAATTTTAAGATCATTGTTGATTAGCAATATAGGGCGGTAGTTTGCGACATCACTCGGATCCTTTCCTCGTTTCGGTATCAATGACATGGTAGCCGAGTTCAGATCTGCGCCCAGTCTGTGGCAGTCACAGAAGGAATTAAAAAAACGGGCCATATAAGGGGCAAGTGACAATTTTTTGTAGTAGAGATTGGAGAAGCCATCTGGGCCCAGGGCCGAAGTAAGTTTCAAGGATTTAGTGACTTCTAGAATCTCCGCCTCAGAGATGGTTTTTTCCATCAATTTGGAGTGTTCTGAGCACAATTTAGGGAGATCAATCTCATTTAGAAAAGATTCTAAATTTTTAGGGGGTTCATTACGGGTGGAATAGAGGCTGGAATAGAAGTCTTGGAAGGCTGACATAACCATCTGGGGATGTTGGGTCAAATCACCTTGGCTAGTGCGAATTTTTAGGAATAGAGGTGACCTGGAACTTGGGGTTCAGTTTAAGTGCTAATTTAGAGCCTATTTTGTCTCTTTGGAAGTATAGGGCACCCGCCCACCTGAGGTGTTCAGCGCTAAACGAGACGGTCCAATTTGGCGAGAGAGTCCGCAGAGGGATTCGTTTTGTGTTGTTTTGATAGGGTCAGGAAAGTGTTAGTCAGTGAGGTGATAGTCTGTTTGCAGTCATGCTTAAGCTGAGAGGAGATTTGAATGAGCTTCCCTATGATCGTTGGTTTTTTGTGCTGCCCAAAGGAAATAATCTTGTAGGGAGTCGGTGATAAGTGCACACCGAGCAGGGTCACTTAAGACGGATTCATTGAGAAGCCATCTAAATTTCTGGTCAGAATGCGACACCCTGGACAGGATGAGCAGGACCATAGCATGGTCCGAGAGTGCGGTCTCCCTAATTCTAGATTTCAGGTCAAAGGGGACCGTGGAGGTTTTAATAAAAATATGGTCAATCCTTCAATAAGTTTGATGTGGGGCGGAGTAGTGGGTATAATCCTTAGTTCTCGGATTAAGTTCCCTCCATATGTCAGCGAGATTTGAAGTGTAGACTGATTGTGCGATTTTAGTACTCTGTCTGGGTAGATGTTTGTTTTTGAAGGTGCCTGAGCTGGATTTGTCGATAGCTCGATCTAGAGTTATGTTTGAGTCTCCTCCTAAGACTACAAAGCCCTCAAAGAGGGGTGTGAGTTTATGCAACATATCAGAGAAGAATATTGGCCGACCCCTATTTGGGGCATAATATGAAATGAATGTGTACGTAGAATTATCTACTGCGTCCGAGACCAGGATGTAATGGCCTTCGTGATTGGAAACGGTTTTGGTCAGGGAAAAACGAAGGTGTCTGGCGATACATATTGCGACCCCTTTTGTCTTGTTGTCAGCATTAGCCAGAAAAAAATTATCGTATTTGTGATGCAGAAAGGAAGGTCGATAGCTTTTAGGGAAGTGGGTTTCCTGCCGAAGAGCAACATCAATTTTCTGGGAATGGTATAACTGGAAGATCTTCCGTCTCTTGACGGGTGAATTGAGTCCCTGGGTGATGTGAGATACTATAGTAAGGTGAGAGGGTGCAGTAGTAGGAGTCATATTGGATCAGAGCGGTATGTTGCCCTTCGGCGCCCTAAAAACTCACCCTCAGTGAGCAGTAGCTGGTCCCGAGCAAGGTGTCTAGGAGCTTGACGCTTCAATAACGGGAGGAATCCTGGGAGTCGGAGTAGCTGGGAACCTCTTCAGCGAAATGTAGAGCTGCTAGAGGAGCAGAGAGAGAAGAGAAATGAGATTAAGAAGGAGAAAATAAAGAACATATTAGTAAAGTCGAGTTAGAGTACACCCAGGAGTGGGTGTATGAGTTAAACCTGAGGTGAAAAATGTAGTACCAAAACAACAATGAAAACAAAGGAGAAGAACGAGTTCCCTAAGCCCAGCCGGGCCAGGGAAGTTGTTCCAAGCCCTTGCCAGGGGTCCCTAACTAGGGCTCCTAGAAAGGAAAATAATGAACTGCCTTTGGGTAGAACACAAATTCCACGCAGAGACAGAGCGAGGCACATGACAGCCACCTCAGCCACCTTATACTAGCTGTATAAACACTAAACTGCTAGCAGACACCAAAAGTAGTGGCCACGGTAAACAGTGTATCACTAGGCTGCAACCTGAGAATGAAAAACAATAAAGCAAAAACCAGGTGAGCACTGGAGTATCACCCCCCCCACCCATGGTCGGTGGAGGGGTCAACTGGGAGGGGTAAATAAACCCTGGGAAAGAGTCAGGGGAGGGTAGGGGGAGGGGGGGAAAGGAGGCAATGTAGGGAAGGTAGAGGTAGGGGGATAGGGGAGATAGTCCCTCGAGATATGGGGGAGGATGAATTCAGTGACAATGAGTAGGTAGAGTTGAGAAGTCATTAACTGAAAGGTCAGGATCCAGAGATGTAAATGTAAATAAGGCCATACAGGAAAAAATCTCGTCGGGCAAAAGAAATTAAACATGGTGGGGTTAACCCCCGTTAATGTCCCCATTAGGGTGGTCTTGCATCTCTTGATCACTTAGATTGCTGCTTAACCCAGAGTGGGGTCAAGGGGCTAGAAGGAGACGAGCACTTTGATGTTGCTGGGCCTCTGTGTTGACTCGAAGGTAGTTGGTCCCGAGAGATATGGCCCAATTGGAGTAGGATCTTTTTGCCATCTTGGAATGGTGTGAAGCCGTAGGATTTATTATGGTAAGAAAAGTTCAGTCTAAACAGAAAGGACCAGTGGTAGGTGATGTTCTTTTGGGTGTACCAAAAGTAGTGGTTTCAGGGATCTCCTTTTTTGTATAGTATAGGGGGACAGATCTGCAAAGACCTGGATTGGGAAAACCTTGAGTAGAAAGTTGTTCATCATTGCGGGTTATTCTCATGACCTCCTCTTTGACAGAGTAATAATGTGGTTTGACGATAACATCTCAAGGAAGGCCGTCGGGACGTTGTGGCTGGCGGGCCCAGGCGATTATCAGTAATGTCCGGGATTATCTCTTTAAATGTGCGGACTGCAGAGTGGACATCCTTAATGGATTCAAGGAGCCCCCTGTTCTGAAAGCTATACCTTCTGGATCTATTTTCTAGATCATCTATTTTAGATGTCGCATAGCCCAGCGGGTCCTGTAGCTCCTGAATGCGGGATGAGTTTTGATTCATCCAAGCTATGGTTTGGTCAGTTTTATTTTCAACTGATTCGATCCTTGATCCTAGTTGAATTATATCCTTGTGGATAGATGATGTAATTTGTGTCGCAGTGTGCAAGTCTCATCGCTAGCATCTTGGAAAAGGAAGATATTAGGGAAACAAAGTCAGTAGGGCAGGGTGAGAGGTCCTGTGCATCTAAGCCTTGAAGATCAGGGCTGGTTGTGAAATACCCCATCGGTGTTAAAGAAAAGTCTCCCAGGGATCTTTCTATGAGCGACTCAGTGGATGCTGGGGATGGATAGGGCATTCCCACGGTACTCACTGCGTTGGTAATGGAGGCGTGTAGAAGTGGATTTGCTTGATCCTGGTCTGCTATGGAGTCAGCAGCCACCGCTGGTGTCCCCGCACCTCGTGGTTCCGGTGCTGCCAAATTGTAGGCCCCGGGCGTCTGCGAGCCGGGGTCTATTTGGGACATAATGTCCCGTCTGGCTAGGATCACGGACATCCGCGATGGTGCTGTGGATGTTCCGGAAGCTGTGGGTGATGTCAAGGAGCTGATTCGGCCGGTGTCTGCGTGTTGTTCAGGCTGGTGAGGCTGGTGAGGCTGAGTGAGGCTGTACGGAGCTCCGAAATTAAGCCGCCATCTCGAAACAGATGCGCATGCGCACTCCAGAACTCCACTTTAATGGAGGACACAGTCACCAATAAAACCTAACCCCTCATCACTCTAATCAAAGCTAAAAAAGGTTTTGCCTTTAGTTATAATTTAACATGACAACGCTACTTGTTGAATGACAGCTACAGCTCCTTGAGCTGTCATTAGCATTATATGTCGCTCCTATCCCTTTCCCTTTGCTGTCTGACATGGCAGGTGCAAGCACCCATGGCTTCCTTAGCAACCATTGACATCAGGAAGCTGCTATGTTTATCCATTCAAATTGTATACAATATACAGGCAGCAATTAGTCAGCTGTTACAATATGCAGACATGAAATAGGTATTTATTGCAATACATGCACACAAAAATGCAAATCGTGACATGTTATGCGTTTAACAAACGTACAAACATTGTAATAAACTGGCAAAAAATGAAACAATTTGACTGTATGGGGACAAAAACCGGCAACTTTATTTATATGGGGGCAAAAAAAATAGCAATTGTGGCAATATGTGGACAGCAAATTAGCACTCCTTAAAATATAAAGACAATTTTAACAACGTTGTAACATTTTGTGGAAAGCATATGGCCAGTTGTGACAATGTATGGCCCCAAAGCAAATATTTCTCCCCCACTGCCATTAAAACTTCCCAACCACCAAAAAACTTTTACTACAGCAAAACTCTCCATAAACAATTATTTATTCTGTCTGGATCTAGTTAATCGTATTTGGTCCTTTCCATGCATGTCTACAGCAATAGATCGCTTGATCGCTTATAATAATGATTTTTTGCTAACTGGTATTAGCAAATATTACTATTACAATGATCTTGTACATTAGAGATAGACCAGGCAGAACTGGATCAACCCTGTTCTATAAGTCCCTTAAAGATTTTGCTAAAGTTCACAAGATGCACTGTTGATGTCACAGATAATATCACAGCACCTTCCCATTTGAACACAATGTAAACACATTGTATTTGAACTTTGATTAAATCAAGTTTCCCTATTGATCTTTCAGTATCAGGATTGAAAGCCTAGCAGCTGATCATTTCATCTCCTGAGCTTAGTGCTGACCCAGACTATAACTGAAAACTAGTGGTTGCAGCAATAAATCCCAGCAGGACATGCCAAGGAGAGCAGCTTAAAATGGTGCTGGGATTTAAAAAAAAAATGAAATCCCAATGCTTTTAAAGAGAGCACCTGGGAAGTAGTTAAAAACATAGTGTATATAATAATTATACTTTGCAGTGCCAGACCCTGACTTCAAATGCTACCAGTGGTATTTTCTTGTTTGCCATCTATGCATGAGTTTGCATCCAACAGATATTCCAGCTTTTTCCACAAGAAAATACATGTCAGTAGGTTAACTGGTATTTGATCACATGTGACATAGAATGCTCATATGTATGACTGTTTGAGTATACTAAGTACAATAAATCACGCACAAATTGGATAGAAGAAGGGGATGTATATTTACCCTCTAAAGTTCCGTATAACATGTTAGCGCTGTGTATTCCGATAGGCAACAAACATAAAAGAACCAAGGTTAAACCTGGGTGGCTAAATTCAAGCGTAAAAAGGCACAATAAAGGGAGAAAAAAACGTCCTTTAAAAAGTATTAGACCAATGGGGACATCATCAACATTCCAGCACTACAAAAATGCAATAAGAAATGTAAAAGTATAATCAGGGCAGATAGAAAGAGACATATAGTATAGGAGAGTAAAAGGAATCCAAAATCCCAAAAACATTTTTAGTTGTTGATTACAAGTGACAAGGAGAAGGTAACTGTATTAAATACATTCTTCTACTTTTACTATGGAAAAGGAGGGGTATAATAAGCAAGATGGTATTATTAGCAAGGAGTGTACCCTTGTGGCTAACAGAAGCCAGTGTTCTAAAAAGACTAGAAAAACTTAATGTGAAAAAACTATCAGGACAAGATGACATGCAACCGGGAGTCCTCAAAGAATTTAGCTAGTCATTGCTAGACCATTATTCATTCATTGCCATCGCAGAAAAAGTTCTCTATGAAGCGCTTAGGACACGGGCATAGTACGTGATGACACTGGTAAGAAAGATGGTAATAAGCAAACTTGCATAATGAGAAAAGTTTATTAACCATAAAAGTCATAAGACCTCTAACAATTTTAAAAGGTAAATATTATAAAAAAAAAAACTCCACACACCACATAAACACAACCAATGGCAGAAAGAGCCTACTTGCCCATGGATGGAAATATTTTGGCAATCTTGTGGCCGGTAACGGAGATGCCAGTGCTGTCAGCAAAAAATCATGCTGTTGGAAAAGGTAACTGTGGCAACAAAGTTTCATTGATCAGGACTGCTGCAATCGGTGTTGGGGACACGACCGCAGGGCTGTCGGCTGCAACAGACGTCACACACTTGTGTCAGGTCTGGAAAGCACGGGGAGGAGGAGGAAGGTGTGACGCTGAGCCAGGGAGCCAGGTGCCAGGGGGTGACCTCATGGACATGCACCAAACCAATGGCTGTGGGGAGTGGTGGAGAAAATACTAAGCAGAAGCTTATTAGGCGGTCACCATGGCGACGCATTTCGCTCAACTGAGCCTTAGCAAGTCATGAATCAAGGACGTGACTTGATAAGGCTCAGTTGAGCGAAAGGTGTTGTCATGGTGACCGCCTAGCAAGCTTCTGCTTGGTATCTTCTCCACCACTCCCCACAGCCACTGGGTTGCCGCATGCCTGTGACTTCCCCCCCAGGCACCTGGCTCAGCATCACACCTTCCTCCGCCTCCCCATGTTTTCCAGACCTTAATACTGTATGTTTAAATTCTGTCTCGTCTGTTTTGTGACGCCTGCTGTTTTTTGTGTAAAGAAATATTCAATGTTAAGCTTCCTAGTAAATTATTTTAAATCAATGTACACCTCAAATGTATTTAAATCTTTATCCAGAGCGTATTTCAATCCTAAATCTAAAATTCTCATTTCCTCCTCCCTCGTTTACCTCTCATTTGTTTCCTCTTTCCCATCCTCAGTGTCTCAGGGGTGCATCCAATCCTTCTTCTCTGTTGTTGTTCCTCTGGACCCAGTTTACCTCTCTGTGATTTGGGTAACCTGGTCTTTGGTGGTGCCATGTGTTCTGCCCTTCTTGGTCCCTTGATTTATTTCCTGGTAACGTGGAGGACCCCAATCTCTGTATGGTCCGGGTGCCCAGTGGTTCCCTTGATTTCTCGGTGGTCTTTCACTGTGTTCCCCAGGAAAAAAATCTTTTTGATAATATGGTTCCCTATACAGTGTGTATTAGTGTGTTCCTGCATATCTAAGTGGTGAATATCTATTTTGACCCCTTGGTGTTCTCTGAGTTCTTGGCATATGGGTGCCTTGTTGGTAGTTCCTTCTGGAACTGTTATGCCGGTGTGGCCTATTCATCTGAGTGGGGGTTCTCCCCCTTGGCCCACCCTGTGTGGATCTAGGTGTTCTCTGATTAGTAGGTCTGACTTCTGTCCATTGTTTCTCTTCCTCCTCTCTTTCTTAGGATGGTTCTCTTGATTCCTCATTCATGGAGATATGTTATTTTATCTTCTCCATATTCTTCATCCGTTTGCCATTTGTATGCTTGCTGGTTTTTTTAAACTAGTACATCCCTGCAAAACTTCTTCTGTTTCTCATGTTGTACCTCTTTATCATATTTTTGAATATTCTCCTCTTTATATTCCCTGGTGTCAGCAAATGGAACTAGTTGTTCTTTTATTTGTTTTATCACTGCTTGCGTCTTCTTTAATTTATGCTGCCTAGGAAACTATTGGGAGGAAAACTATTCAGTATCAAGTTACTCAAAAAGACACATGGTCACTCAATTAAAGCGGAGTTCCACCCTGGATTTGTTTTTTTTTTTTTTAATACCCCCGGGACAGTCAGGGCTAGTGCATTCCACAATGGCTAGCCTCTGATCTGTCCCGGGTTGCACTTACCTGCAAGACGAAATACTTACCTTGCAAACGTCTTGTCCAGCGCTGCCATCTCAGATGTGGGCAGCTTGAAGCCAGCGCGTCCTCTTCGGCGTCTTCTTCCGCCTTCTGTGGTCCCACGATGCTCTGCGCCGGCCCCGACGTCACTTCCGGGTCGCGCGCGTCACCCCTCCACAGCTTCTGGGCATGCCCAGAAGCTGTTTAGAAGGGGATGACGCGCGCGACCCGGAACTGACGTCGGGGCCGGTGCAGGCGCAATGATTCCTGGGAGCTATGACGTCCAGCTCCCAGGAATCATTGCAGCGCCAGGAAGTGACGACGGGCCGCGGCCGAGGAAGGAGGAAGAAGGAAGTAAGGTAAGTATATTTTCTTCGCTACGAGGTAAGTAAAAAAAAAAAAAAATATGCGATTATCCATTTCTTTTTCAGGTGACCCGGAGCGAGAAGATGGAGGTAAGTATAAAAATAGGGTGGAACTCCACTTTAAGTTGGATGAGAAGCTTTTAAAACTGCATAAGAGGTTCCTTACTGTTACAGGGGTAAGGATGGGGAACTTTCACAATCTGTGGCTTCAGCAGGAAGTGATGCATATTTAGCACAAGGTACAAGGATATGGGAAGTGGTAGAGTCATAAATACATCAACACACCCACACAGGGTGAACTGGATGGACTAGAATTTTTTTTCAACCTTACCAATTATGAAACTTTGAAACTATAAAATGTAAAATCAGTAGGATTCAATAAACACACTGGGTTGTTGTTGGAAAAAAATAATTTCTCCTTTAATTGTAGCTCACTAATGTACAAGAAAGCCTTCAAAACCTGGTTACCTTAGCTAATTTCATACTAAAGGTATGTCATTATAAACTGACCAAGTCCTTAACAGGTCATGTTGCTATCAAGGGGGTTGGTTATTTCCTCACATACTAGTCCTGTATATAACACAGCTAAAACTTGTCTCTAGTCTTTACCAGGGTAAAAAGGCGTATGGGTCTGATCATCTTCTTTCAATAAATTTTTATTGATTTGTACAAAAGTGAAAAAAGTGCAAAAGTGGTTGTGTCTAATGTCAACAATTTTAAAAAACAACATTACAATAAGTCAGAGGGTTCAGAAACAAATAGCAGAGAATTAGCAATGATTGGAATCAACAACAATGTACTAGTACATGGGATTGATAAAACTGGTAAACAAATAAATCAGATAAGGAACTTCAGGAGCCATAAAAGGTAATTAAAAAGGGAATGTTGATCCCTCAAATGATTCCTGTGATAGAATAATGTCAGTTAAGGTCCATGTCTTCAGGCTGAATAAAAAAATCGGTCTAATGGGGAGCCCTGTCACAGTGCATTAAAGAAACGGGCAAAGCAGGATGACAGAGTTACAGAGAATGTCTTGTAATACAGAACAGAAAACCTGTCGAGCCCCAGAGTTGAGCGACTTTTTCAATTTTTAACTAACAATGGCGCGGTCATGCAACGCTGTACCCAAATAAAATTGATGTCTTTTTTCCCTCACAAATAGAGCTTTCTTTTTGTGGTATTTGGTCACCTCTGCAGTTTTTATTTTTTGTGCTATAAACAAAAAAATAACAAAATTTTGAAAAAAAAATATTATGTATATATTTTTTTAATTTCTGCTATAAAACATATCCAATAAATAAATAAATAAATAAATAAATACAATTTCTTTATCAATTTAGGCCAATATGTATTCTGCTACATATTTTTGGTAAAAAAAAAACCCATTAAGTGTATATTAATTGGTTTGCACAAAAATTATAGCGTCTACAAACTATGGGATAGATTTATTGACTTTTTATTTTTTATTGTTTTTACTAGTAATGGCGTCGATTAGTGATTTTGAGCTGGACTTTGACATTGCTGCAGACAAATCTGACACTAACATGACACTTTTTGGGTAACAATGACACCAATACGGTGATCAGTGCTAAAAACAAATGCACTGTTACTGTATGAATGACACTGGCAGGGAAGGGGTTAACACCAGGGGTGATTAATGGGTTACGTGTGCTCCTAGGGAGTGCTTTCTAACTGTGGGGGGAGTGGATGCACTAGAAAAAAAGAGAGATCTGTCTTTCAGCTTAGCTGAAGCACATGATCTCACTTTTACTCCCTGACAGAACAGCGGTCTGCCCCCTATATCGTGTGCACAAAATCAAGTACATGTACGTTATTTTGTACAGACGGCCCGCCCTGCCGCAGTATACATGCGGTGGGCGATTCGGAACTGTTTTTTAAAGGAGCGCACAGCTTCAATAACATCTTTATTCGATTCAGATAAGCCCCTGATACTAAAATTGTACCTCCTGTTTCTGTTTTCAAGATCATCAATTTTGGAAAGGGCCATCTTCAGTTGATTTTGGAGGTCTTGTATGCGACCAGAGTTTTGGTCTGTTCTAGCAACTGTGGCATCAAGTTTATTCTCAATAGCTTTTATGCGGGACCCCAAGTTTTGTAAACCAGCCCTAATGTCGCCAGTAATCTCAGAACCAGTATTAGTGAGCCCACAATCAAGTAAGTCAGCAAATTTGGAGAACATGGCTGAGATTGTATCATGGTGATCAGGGGATAGTCTAGCAGGCTGTGTAAGATGGTAAGTCTGGGGAGGGCCTGCATCCATGGGGGAGAATGTGATTTCTTCCAACAGTGCACCCGATAACAGACTCCTTTGATGAGGGGGAAACTGGCCCCACCAGGGGGTACTTACGTGTGATCCCGGAGTCTGGCCCAGCGCTAGAGAACCCATCTGAGGGAGAGATCTTGGGACCCACGGCCTGGATATTGCTTGCAACAAACTGGCTCAATAAGTCCCGGCGTACTGACCCCACTGACATAGGGGGGACCGACAACTTCTCCTCATGCTCTGGCCGTGGTCCGAGCTGAGTTGAAGTAGTGCGTGCGGCTGAAGGGAGCTTCGGGTGGCCAGAGCGAGATGGAGCTACCGAATTAAGCAGCCATATCAGGAGCTGCTGGACATGCGCCAGGGTCTGATCATCTGTGCCACACCATAAAGAATGAGGGATTTCATGGTGGAAAAGGCATCTTTAGTTAAGTATTCTTGTTACATTTTCTAATATTATTACATTCGTTATTTGTATCTGTCATTATTTAATTCAATGTTATACCTACAAGTGTTTGTGTGATCTCTCTTTGCACAACTTAAATAAAACCCTAAAAAAACGTAAACAATTATACAGGCTATTAGTCAGACTTCAGTTAAAACTACTTAAGATTTATTACTGTCTATGTGGATGCACTGGTAAATTAAAGCCTGCATTCTAGGATAATATATTACTTTAAAATAAATTCCAAGAAATACTTCTTATATTAAACACTTTGTTGAATTTGTTACCATATAAAAAGAATCTCTTTTTAGAAAAGAAGTAAGTCAATATGTTTTTTTTAAGTATCTTTATATGGGACGGCAACCTCTTACCAGTCTGTGCTGTTTAACATCTCTTTCTGAGAAGAACAACTCCCTGCTTACCTGCTTCCGGTAGACTAACATAGGGTACTTGTGCAAAAAAATTATCAGAGCCAATGAAAGGTAAATCATTACGGGTTGATTTGCTAAGAGTGTGGTGAACCTTGCCTAAAATTCAGTACACCTCAGTTTCAAGACAATTCCTATTGAATTTAATTGAATGGGTGAACCTAATAGTTAATTCAGGTGCCTTTTAGGGCCAATTGACAAACTGCTGTCAAAAAGGCATAAGAAGCTAGGTGTTGCCAAGGGGGGCATGTACCAATGAGATAAAAATATCATATAGTAAGGCAGAGGGTATTTTCTTGCAACTTTGAGGACAAATTTAACAATACACAAATCCTTGAATAATGTGATTGGGGGAGGGGGGGTGCTTTAAAGCCTAATGCCAGATTTAATTTACCTTTTAATAGTTTAAAAGAAGCTGGTCAAAATGAACAATTTCCTTCACTAATACATGTCCCTTCTGTCAAAGCTGTATAATACTGTACTTGGCATCAGCTACATATAGTATACAGTTCTGTTCCATCAGTGGTATGGGACTTCCTGACCTATTCCTGGAACAAAACCAAATTCGGCTGAGCACTACTCAGCTTGCTCTGATTGACTGAGGTGGAGCGCATGATATCATCTGACCACCCCTGCTGCTGTCCTCATTCTCACTGATGACAAACTGTCTTGCTACTGGCCAGTTTCTGTAAAGCTTTCATCTAGAATTAAAAGACTACAGATGATACAGCAGAAACATTTTAAATAGCAAGACTAGGCCTAAATGTATTAGACACACAGAAAGTAAAAACAGTGGCTTTACCACAATAATTAGGATACTTCAGGGGATACAGCAGTATAACCTGGCCAGTACAGTTTTCAGAGGTAATAGGCCAAAATGTACTAGACACAAAGAGGGGAATTATTAAAAAGACAGAGACATGTTCTATCTTATCTTCTGCTGTTGCACAAAAAAAAACAATCAGCTACTATCTTTCATTTTGTTCCACAAACATTAACCATTTCCTGACCACCAGCAGCACATTTACTGCTGGCAGGCAGCTCCCCCAGGCACTGTGATGTACTATGAAGTAGGTGCTCGGTATTGGACTGCGGTGAACAATAGTCATATTAGGAATCCATTCATTAAAACATTGTTTACTATTGTGTGTAAACTGTGATTGGTCACTGGTGATTACATGGTACCTTGGTCAATCACAGCACCCTGTACCTTGTGATAGCTGTGAGCCAATTAAAGCATCACAATGGTAAACAAAAGTTTAAAGTTATGCCTTGTCACCTTTGCGAAAATGTGAGTACTGCTCTTTTATTTCAATAAACCTTTGTTGTGCAGTCTACATTATTGTCCCTCTCCGTCTTTTGAGGTGCCCATTACACCTATGTTCGTTTATGGGAGTTCCAAAGGTCCTGGTCTGATTAATTTCCTTGCCATCGTCTGGTTTCCCTGTGTGGATCCTATGAGAGTGTTATATGCCTGATTTACTTAATATCTGGTAAGCAGTTTGGATGGTCATCACAATTGGGTGTTACATTGCTCCTGACTCCAACACTGGTATCCGGGACTTCCTTTTGGTTTCTTCCTTCCTTTACATATTGGACATTTGTGGACTTTATTGCTTTGGGACTTTTTGTTCCACTTTTACTTTATTGGCGCTGCTTTTATTTTCTTTTAATGGTAAACAATGAGTCTTGAATGGGAGCCATTCATGAAAGCTTAAACAATTGCTGGTAAAGTGATCATCACTGTAACAAGCAATCGCAGTGTAAAAAAAAAAAAATCTCTAAAGATCCCCCAAAAAATTAGAGTGTCGCTATGGTGACAAAGAACTAATCTGATGACAGTATGTAAAAAAAAATGTGAAACAAAAAAAAATAAAATAAAAAACTATTTATTTATTAAATTTTACATATTGTCACCAGTCAGCATTCCTGATCACCAGTGACAGTATGTGAAAAAGAATGTAGAAAAAAAAAACAGTCAGTACATCAGGATTGTTAAATTTTCATATATATATATATATATATATATATATATATATATATATATATATATATATATAGTGGGTACGGAAAGTATTCAGACCCCCTTAAATTTTTCACTCTTTGTTATATTGCAGCCATTTGCTAAAATCATTTAGGTTCATTCTTCTTCCTCATGAATGTACACATAGCAACCCATACTGACAGAAAAACACAGAATTGTTGACATTGTTGCAGATTTATTAAAAAAGAAAAACTGAAATATCACATGGTCCTAAGTATTCAGACCCTTTGCTGTGACACTCATTTATTTAATTTAGGTGCTTTCCATTTCTTCTGATCATCCTTGAGATGGTTCTACACTTTCATTTGAGTCCAGCTGTGTTTGATTATACTGATTGGACTTGATTAGGAAAGCCACACACCTGTCTATATAAGACCTTCCAGATCACAATGCATGTCAGAGCAAATGAGAATCATGAGGTCAAAGGAACTGCCTGAAGAGCTCAGAGACAGAATTGTGGCAAGGCACAGATCTGGCCAAGGTTACAAAAAGATTTCTGCTGCACTTAAGGTTCCTAAGAGCACAGTGGCCTCCATAATCCTCAAATGGAAGACGTTTGGGATGACCAGAACCCTTCATAGAGCTGGCCGTCCGGCCAAACTGAGCTATCGGGGGAGAAGAGTCTTGGTGAGAGAGGTAAAGAAGAACCCAAAGATCACTGTGGCTGAGCTCCAGAGATGCAGTCAGGAGATGGGAGAAAGTTGTAGAAAGTCAACCATCACCGCAGCCCTCCATCAGTCGGGGCTTTATGGCAGAGTGGCCGACGGAAGCCTCTCCTCAGTGTAAGACACATGAAAGCCCGCATGGAGTTTGCTAAAAAACACCTGAAGGACTCCAAGATGGTGAGAAATAAGATTCTCTGGTCTGATGAGACCAATATAGAACTTTTTGGCCTTAATTCTAAGCGGTATGTGTGGAGAAAACCAGGCACTGCTCATCACCTGTCCAATACAGTCCCAACAGTGAAGCATGGTGGTGGCAGCATCATGCTGTGGGGGTGTTTTTCAGCTGCAGGGACAGGAAGACTGGTTGCAATCGAGGGAAAGATGAATGCGGCCAAGTACAGGGATATCCTGGACAAAAACCTTCTCCAGAGTGCTCTGGACCTCAGACTGGGCCGAAGGTTTACCTTCCAACAAGACAATGACCCTAAGCACACAGCTAAAATAACGAAGGAGTGGCTTCACAACAACTCCATGACTGTTCTTGAATGGCCCAGCCAGAGCCCTGACTTAAACTCAATTGAGCATCTCTGGAGAGACCTAAAAATGGCTGTCCACCAACGTTTACCATCCAACCTGACAGAACTGGAGAGGATCTGCAAGGTGGAATGGCAGAGGATCCCCAAATCCAGGTGTGAAAGACTTATTGCATCTTTCCCAAAAAGACTCCTTGCTGTATTAGATCAAAAGGGGGCTTCTACTAAATACTGAGCAAAGGGTCTGAATACTTAGGACCATGTGATATTTCAGTTTTTCTTTTTTAATAAATCTGCAACAATGTCAACAATTCTGTGTTTTTCTGTCAGTATGGGGTGCTATGTGTACATTCATGAGGAAGAAGAATGAACCTAAATGATTTTAGCAAATGGCTGCAATATAACAAAGAGTGAAAAATTTAAGGGGGTCTGAATACTTTCCGTACCCACTGTATATATATATATATATATGTACAGTATATACGTCATAGTTTATAGACTCTATAACTTTCACACAGACTAAATAATATATATTGTGATTTGGGTATTTTTACCAAAGAGGTGCAGACCGCATTTTTGCTTAAATTTATGAAGAAAGATTATTTGTTTGCAAAATTTTAAAACAAAAACAAAGAAAAACATTTTATTTCAAAATTGTTGGTATTTTTTTTTTGTTTGTTTGTTTACATAGCAAAAAAAAAAAATCTCTTGGTGCTTAAATACCACCAAAAGGAAGCTATATTTGTGTGAAAAAAAATGATATAAATTTTATTGGGGTACAGTGTTGAATGACCAAGCTATTGCTAGTTAAATTAGTACAGTGCTGAATAGCGAAAAATGCCCTGGTATGAAGGGGGTAAAACTTTCAGGAGGTCAAGTGGTTAAAGAATGAAAGCTGTTGGAAACTCTTAAGAATGATTACATGTGATGCTGAATGTTTGAATTTTTTATACGGCGTACATCCCATTTTGTACTGTATATTGTGAAATTCAATCAAAATGAAAGCTTTACTGTAGTTGAGACAAAATTGAGACAAAATTTTAATTAGACACATTTGATTAATTCCTCACTAAGAGTTACAGGCAAGTGTTTTTTTTTTTTGATACACGAACTAAGAGACTAAAGATAAAACAGCACTGTCAAATTCAGCAGCAAGGCAATTTTAATAAAAAAAATAGTGGAAAAAACTGGCTTATGCCTAACTTTATTATATCTATAGGGATACGGGGTAGAGTGACTGAGTGATATAATGTGAGGTGGTTTACAGTAGATGCACACTGCTCTAGCTTTTTTCTTTCACATTTTGCAGCAGCATGCTGCAAACAAAAGACAGCTCTAAGAACAGCTGGTCAGTAACAAGCAAATGTTCTGCTTTCAGAACCAAAAACTTGAAAAAGGCCCTAGCAATATAAAATAAAATAAAATAAAAATAAAAAAAAACAATAAAAATTCCAAAACTCCATGAAACAAAAGCTTTTTGTTTTTTAAGGGAAGCCTTGCAAAAAAGGAAGTTTATCATAAAATAAAAACCCTAACAGCATAAAAATAATTTGCTAAATAAATGAAAACCCCAAATACTAACCTCTAAAACAGCTTATTTGTTTTTTAAAGTGAAGCCTTGCAGTAAAATAACCACCCACCCCCAATAATAACAAAAAAAGCAACAAAGGAGTTGATTGCCCAAGAAGCTAGCAATCAAACCCTAATCTCTCCCTGTGCAGTTTGTCAGCTTTCCTTATGCTTTTCCTTCAAAAGCTTCCAATTCACTGACACTACAGTTGCTCTGCGCTCCCCCCCCCCTCCACAACCCCCCCCCCCAGTGAGGGGGTTGCATAATGGTTTAAAATATTCTCCTGCACAAATCTGCACATAAAATCACTGAAACCACTGATCTCAAACCCCCAGGATTTGTCTCAACCCTATGGTAGAGGAGAACCTGAAACTTTTCCCTGATTAGACAAGTAAGAGGCAAATTGGCGCTAATTTCCAGTGAATCACTATTCACAAAAAAACGTGATAAGAGGATGAATGGAGTATCAGTAAGCTAAAATCACAGCCGGCACACACTCAAGTGTGATGTGAATCCTCAAAGCACGAGGATAATAAACGTGGCTCATAATGGCCAAGTAACAAAAAAGTGTTCAATATATCAATAATAGCAACAACAGTGGTGGCTGGTGCTCAAAATTTTTTTTTGGGGGGGGGGGGGGGGGCGCAAACAGAAAAATGTAATAGGCATTGCTTTGTGGCAAAAAACGCTGTAAAAAATTGCATGACTTTGAGGTCGCAAAAGTGTGAAAGGGGCCTTCAGTGATTAAGGTATAGTGTGCCCCCTTTCAATGCAGAGAGACCAGCGTGCCCCCTTTCAATGCAGAGAGACCAGCGTGCCCCCTTTCAATGCAGAGAGACCAGCGTGCCCCCTTTCAAAGCAGAGAGACCAGCGTGCCCCCTTTCAATGCAGAGAGACCAGCGTGCCCCCTTTCAATGCACAGTGACCAGCGTGCCCCCTTTCAATGCACAGTGACCAGCGTGCCCCCTTTCGATGCACAGTGACCAGCGTACATGCCCCCTTCAATGCAGTGACCAGCGTACATGCCCCCTTCAATGCAGAGACCAGCGTACATGCCCCCTTCAATGCAGAGACCAGCGTACATGCCCCCTTCAACGCAGTGACCAGCGTACATGCCCCCTTCAATGCAGTGACCAGCATACATGAGCCCTTTAATGCAGTGACCATCCTACATGCCCCTTCAATGCAGTGACCAGCGTACATGCCCGCTTTAATGCAGTGACCAGCGTACATGCCCCCTTCAATGCAGAGATCAGCGTGCGTGCCCCCTTCAATGCAGTGACCAGCATACATGCCCCCTTCAATGCAGTGACCAGCATACATGCCCCCTTCAATGCAGAGATCAACGTGCATGCCCCCTTCAATGCAGTGACCAGCATACATGCCCCTTCAATGCAGAGATCAGCGTGTGTCCCCCTTCAATGCAGAGATCAGCGTGCGTCCCTTTTCAATGCAGAGATCAGCGTGCGTGCCCCCTTCAATGCAGTGACCAGCATACATGCCCCCTTCAATGCAGAGATCAGCGTGCGTGCCCCCTTATTTACCTGGAGCAGCAGCGGTGGTGGGCGGCTTCTCCTCAGTCCCCCGACGGCGGCTTCTCCTCAGTCCCCCGGCGGCGGCTTCTCCTCAGTCCCGGCGGTGGCTTCTCCTCAGTCCCGGCGGCATGTCTCCTCCCGCTCCCGCCTCCTCCTCGGCCAATGGCATGGGGTTTGCCTTGCGGCCAATCAGGAATCAGGTATTAGACCCGCTCCCGGATTGGCCAGGAGGAGGATCCGTGTGACAATAGCGAATTTTCATTCGCTATTGTCACACAATGGGTGGGCTTGGGGCGCACTGCTCTGCCTATTAGAGCCTCTGGCTCTAATCAGGTGATGCAAAAAAAAGAAAAAAAGCCCCATTGAACTCCATACGTCCTGCATGCTGATTAGGGGGCCGGACACATGGATGGGGGGTGGCGCCCCTGCACCTCCAACACACCGGCCGCCACTGATCAGGTGATGCAAAAAAAAAAGCCCCATTGAACTCCATGCGTCCGGCGCCCCTGCATGCAGATTAGGGGGCCGGACGCATGGATAGGGGGGGGCGGTGCCCCTGCGCCCCCAACACACCGGCCGCCACTGAGCAACAACTGTGCAAATAATGCAAATAAAGGAATATATATAAAAAATTACAGATAATAAATAATGAAAATAAGTAAAAACAGTAAGTGACCTCAATGAGTCAAACAATGCATGCATAAATATGTGCAATAAAAGCAATAAAGAGCTTGGAAGACAATAAATAAATATGCTCAAATGTGAGTGAACATAAGTAATCAAAAATTATCCATGTGCAAAAAAGTGCATAAAAATATAGTGCTTCAAGAAGTGACTCTTGTGATTCTCAAATGGTTCCAGAGATAGCGTGTCACCAGAGTGAGCTCATCCACAAATGTGTGCAATGACCGCTCACCTCCATATACACTCATAAGGGTATTTTGTGATAAACATCACCAGGATATGACACAGGTGCAGGCTCTAATGGGGCCACCAGAGAATACCTTGCTCTTTATAGGAGATACAGCCAATTGTGCAATAGTAATTAACCGCCTCTTAGCATAGAAATGGCCAGATAATCCTCCGATGTCTCCCGCTCATACAAGGGGCAATAATAGAAAAGATCTCATGGTGTAGTACGAGATAATAAATTTATTGAATAAAATAGTAAACTCACACTTAGGATAGAACAAACGAGTAACCGCCGATGCTGTACAATCCGATACTTCCGGTCTCGGGCGTAGACCGAAAGTGACGTCACCCGGCTCCTCCTGACGTGTTGCATCACTCCATGTGACTTTATCAAGGGAATGATGGGGAGTCTACTGGCTGCAGAAAAAAAAAACACCTAAAGCCAAAAACAGCAGCTGTAAAACGTTCTGTGTGCATGAGGCCTAATAGCTGTAAAGTAAATTTAGACCCATGGCTAATATGTTTGTTGATAATATTATTTACACAGTCTGGCATCAGTATTCTTGTGTCACACTCTATAAAACTGAAAGACATTAAGGGTCCTTTCACACGGGCTTTCCGCCCAGCGCATTCCCAGTGTTTTGCCCTGCGAGGATCGATCTGCCGATCCCCACTGAGCAGGCGGATGACAGGTCCGTCTCTGCCTTCTTTGCAGAGACAGACCTGTCAGATCCCTGCTCTCCTCTATGGGAGATCAGATGAAAACGGGTGGCCTGTCCGTTTTCATCTGATCCTATCCGATCCGATACTCCAGATGGATGGAAAATAGAATCTCCATCCATCTGGATTTCACGGACAGGATCGGATCGGATATCAGCAGGTGTCAGCGGAGATGTCACTGCTGAAATCCGCTGCTCCATAAGGGTACATGGTGCATCCGATCAGGTCCTCCTCCTAAAAAATCTGACAGGTGGACCTGATCAAAAAGCCCATGTGAAAGGGGCCTAAGCAGGCAAGTACAAGTTAGTGCACTCTTCCTATATGCCAGCTATTACTTGCAATTTTAAAACAATTAATACCTTAAAAAGTGTGAAGCAACTGCATGCCTGCAATATTATCCTCGCACAATATACCAATAATATGAAATCATCACAGTATCGTACATTATTTTTATGTATTGTTAGTGAACACTTGTAATATGTTTTGTGGGTCAACATATTTGCTGTAAATCAGATCGTAGCAAATCTTTCTAATGATAAAATGGGATAAAATTCATTTAAATTGCTAACTACATACTACTAACATTTTAACATTTTTATGTCATTCTAATACTGCATCAGTATATATTTGATCTTTACATCATGTATTATTCGGATAGTCATGAATATTATTAGTATTCATTATGAGAGGCAAATGTTGTTCATCCTACTGTACAAAGTGCTTATGAGGCTGGCTAACTATAAGATGACCTCAATAAATCATAACGTATTGCCTACTGTATATAGAACATAAAATTAGATTCTTTGTTATTTAACCAACCTATGTACAGGAGCTGAAACAGAGTACATCTACTGGAGCTGTCTTATAAACCCTACATGGCATTGGATAATTCCTGGTCTTTGGAGAGCCCAGCTAAATAATAGATTTTGCTGTAATACAATATATTTGTGCAAGATGCTTGGAACAGTGAGTCACTGGTGAGACATTATTCAGTACTGGCATCTGCCATAAAGACCAGTGATGTAGATGCTTGGCTGTGATTCTAATGCTAACAGATGCACATCTTGCTCTTGCACAGTGTCTGCATTGAGGGAACACAGACAAGGGGTATGTTTTGTACTGTTTACTAGAAAACAATAAGTCTACTTAGTGACTGTATATTGCTTAAAATTCATATATGATTTAAGGATTGCTCTGCTTATTTTTTCTAAACCTGCTTTGCCATGATAACTACAAAAAAAAAAGAAACATGCTGAAAATTTCCATGGCTAGCTCTGTTGGAATCTGTATGCCACTTGCCAGTAATCTTGTTATGCAAAACAAACATGCAGCATGTATCCAAGCTAATTCCAGTTGTCATATATATTTAATATTCTCCAATTTAAACTCAGCCTTTCTAGCAAATGAATTGCTTTAAAAAAAAGGTGCAGTAATCTCACTCTACCGAGTTTATGAAAATGCTAATAACTCTAAACCAACACTTATTAGCTGAAACTACAAAAATGTTTACAGTGACCTAAATAATAAGCTTCAATCTTTGGCATAGCTTGCGCCTTCAGCATACTGTTTGTATTGTTGTTATAATGCCATTTCCACTGTGGCGCATGATGTCATGTGATCAGTCTTGGGGACTCTTAAAGAGGAAGTAAAGCTTCCTCTGTAACTTGTACCTATAGGTAAGCCTATGATAGGGCTTATGTATAGGTAGTGTAAATATCTCCTAAACATTCACCGTTTAGGAGATATTTACTTTGCATGCATCCAGTGACATCACTGGCGCATGCGCTCTGAAGGCATGGCCGCCCATGCCGTTCCTTCAGAGCCCTGTGCCGTGAATGACGGCTCCCGTGCGCATGCGTGGGAGTGACATCATGGCGGCTCCGGCCAATCAGATGGCTGGAGGACGT
Source organism: Pelophylax lessonae (assembly GCF_965119305.1). Classification (NCBI taxonomy): domain Eukaryota; kingdom Metazoa; phylum Chordata; class Amphibia; order Anura; family Ranidae; genus Pelophylax; species Pelophylax lessonae. The sequence goes on along the minus strand of NC_138774.1, from coordinate 165,376,149 downwards.
GAATCCAGAAGGAAGACGGATTAACACGTCGGCTCTGTCAGCGGTGTGCGGGCGCTGCTGCAGGGGCTTTGTTCTAAGGTAAGTATTTCAAAATGAGCTGGTATGCATACTAGCTCATTGTGTCTTTGTCTTTTAGGTTTTTATTTTTACATTTTTTTTTGGAGATTTACAACCTCTTTACTATAGAGTCAAAGAAAAGGAATGTAGAAATTGTCCTTGAGGAATGGGGCTTTTCACAACCAATCAGTTCCCTCCTTAAATTTCTTATTCTTTCTCTATACTTTTGGCTATTGTAATTTAGTGTGAACATGAAAGAGATGACTGGGGCTTATTTTCCTATAATGACATATTGATTATTTGTTGATTTTGTATGTAATATACTTTATGATTAAATACTCTTATGAGCCACGTTTTCTATATAAACCATTGCTTTTGAGTCCAGTAATTTGGTGTTTGTCTAAAATAACACTTGTTATACATTTTCCCTCTCATGTATTGTATACTCTGGTGTTTCAATCCTTCCATTAAAAGGTTTAATGCAAATCAGCATTATATTTGTACATCTCATTTTGTAAGATCATGTTCGGATATATACATATACTGTGGGTGTAAACTATTTCAAAGGCAATTAGTGAATCTGCCATAATTTTTTTGCATGTTCCAGTGTATTATCTATAGGGGCAAAAATCTTGCGCAAAGTGTAAAAAGAATAATAAACACAGACACAAAGCAAAAGCATATACATTTAATAAATGAATTACATATGAATGAAAACGGTTACATATGAAAAGGAAACACTTAACTGTACTTAAGTATTCTAAACATCTGAGGAGTCCTGCTTTCTATTCAAATCTCAGCATCAATTACCTTCAGGCATGTACTTCACCCCTCAGTAATCCTGGTATAGGGCTAAAGATCATTTGAGCATTGACACTATTATACCTAATTATTCTTAACATCTTCAATTCTCACAACCGTGCAGCGCCTATGGGGCAGATCAATGGCAATAATGTTGTCATTTTGTCATTTACAGACACATTTTTTTTTTTTTTTTAGGCTGAGAGCTGGGGCAGCCCAAGTTGGGCAGCTTTATACAGTAGCCACGTATTTTGCTTTGAATGCTGTATGCTGCTTAAACCTCTGTGTAAGAATGTTTTTCTTTTCAATAAACATTGTCAGAAAGCCCTTAAATACCCTTAAATGCAAAGCTGGTGGTATACAGTGGATTCCTCCCACCACTACCTAATTATGCCCTCTGGAATGCCCACTCTGTAACAAACTCGCCTCCCTCCATAACCTCTTTATCACCAACTCCTTCAACCTACTTGTTATTACAGAAACCTGGCTTCATGAATTTGACACTGCTTCTCCTGCTTCCAGCTCCCATGGTGGCCTTCTTTGGACTCACTCCCCCAGACCCAGTGAATGGAAGGGAGGTGGAGAGGGAATCATTCTAGCCCCACACACAACTTATCAGGTACTTCACCCACCTCCCTCTCTGACACTCTCCTCTTTTAAGGTACGTTGTATTAGTCTACTTTCTCCCATTTCTGTAAGAATTGCTGTGATCTTTCAGCCCCTTGGACAGGTATCAACCTTCCTTGATGACTTCACTGCCTGGCTACTCTACATTCTCTCTTCTGAAATCTCCACAATCATTCTTGGCGACTTCAACATCCCTGTTAATGCTAATCCTGCTATGTCTAATCTTCTCAGTCAAACCTCTTCTTTTGATCTAAAGCAATTGATACATTCTTCTACTCACTCTGATGGCAACACTCTTAACCTTGTATTCTCCAACCTTTTCACCCTGTGCAACCTCTTCAACAATCCTCTTCCTTTCTCTGATCACCACTTTCTTAGTTTCACACTTTCCCTGCCTTTCTCTCTCCAACCGCATAACAGTTACCCATAGAAACCTTTGCCGCCTCAACCCTTCTCTTCTCTACTTTGCTACTGACCACCTTTATGACAAAATCTCATACCTATTCCGCCCCAATCTAGCCACTTCTATTCGCAACAGTTCCCTGTCAACCTCCCTGGATACACTGCCACCCCTCACTACACACAAAATCAAGCATACAGGAAATGGGCACCGCTCGCTTCCAGAACACTTCTCTACTGCTGGAAAGCAGGATGGCATCCTCAAAACCTGATGTGGCTTACGCATTTCGAGGGAGAACCCTCTTCCTCAGAGCCAAAATTGCTTTCTTGTAGTGCCTTTTGGATACCCTTGGTCCTGAGGGGGGCAGCAAGACCACTTAATTTGTGTCATAAAACTGCCTAGAACATTCACCTTCCCGCATACCACTCGAGCGCAGGAGAGATATTGTTGTTTTTTGGAAACCCAACCCTTACAACCCTGGCAAACAGATGACACCAGAAGTCTCCAAAAACGTAGCCGTGCTCCTGAACATCTCTGGCATAGGACTAAGCCTACAAAAGACTTCAATCAATATGAATCTGCCCTCCAAAAATACCATTCCTGCCTCTTCACTGTATAGCAAACCTATTTTTTCACACTCTTTAACACCTATTCATCCAGTTCCCAGCCATCAACTCTTCTCTACCTTCAATTCTCTTCTTTGTCCTTTACTCACTCCACCCTCTAACTCACTCACTGTCCAGGAGATCGCCAATCACTTCAAAAACAAGATTGATATAAATAGTGAGGAGAACTCTGATGCACAGATATCTCCCCCACTTAACACTCCATGTCCACAGGTCACTACTCCCCCTATTCAACCCCACTATTATAGATGAGGTTGCTAAACTTTTTTCTAACGCCCACCTAAACACCTGCCACCTGGACTCTGTTCCCTTGCAAATGCTACGGTCACACTCTGGCTCTTTTCTACACTCTCTAACTTACTTCAATCTCTCCCTCTCTTCTGGCATCTTTCCCAACTCTCTAAAACATACACTAGTCACCTCCATACTTAAAAATACCTCACTGGACCCTACCAATCCAACCTATACCCCATCTCATTGCTCCCCATTTTATCAAAAATTATTTTAATGTCTAGTCTACAACTGACTGATCAACCACCTCGCTGAGAATAACTTTCTTCATCCCCTTCAGTACGGATTTCTCTTTCAACTCTCCACGGGAAACTGCTATCCTAAAACTCACAAACAATCTGCTAACCGCTAAAGCCAATGGACACTATTCTGTGCTCTTACTCCTGGACCTCTCTGCAGCCTTTGACACAGTGGACTACCACCTCCCTCTCAAAAAACTCTAATCCTTTGGTCTTCATACCTGTACTCTTTGCTGGTTCTCATCCTACCTTTCCCACTGCACATTCAGTGTAACTTACCAGTCTACTTCTCCTCTTCCTGTTTCTGTCAGGGTCCCCAAGATTCTGTTCTGGAATCTCTCCTATTCTTAATCTACACCTCCTCCGTGAGTAAGTTGATAGCTTTCCATGGCTTTCAATACCATTTCTATGCTGATGACACCCAAATCTATCTCTCTGTCCCTCAGCTCAATCCATCAGTCTCCTCACCTATCACACATCTACTAACAGACATATCAGACTCAATGTTCATCCCAAGACCTCCTGCTCTCTAGCTCTCTTTTCACCTTTTCGCCCCCCCCCCAGGACTTCTTGAAAGCCTCTCCCATCCCCTGGAACTTCCTACCCCAATCTATCCAACTATCGCTTACTTCTGTCAACTTTTAGACAATCCCTGAAAACTCATCTCTTCAGAGAGGCCTATCCTGCCCCCACCTATCAACTGTACATTTATTTTCTACATCAGCCCTCCCCCCACAGCATTTACATTTTGTATCTCTTGACCCTCCCTCTTAGATTATATTGTAAGCTCTAATGAGCAGGGCCCTCTGATTCCTACTTATAAATGTATGAGAGTCTCCAACAGTGGGAGCACATGCATTCTAATAGATAGATAGGGGGCAGGTGGGCCTGGAGGTAACCCAACCCTCCTTAAAGGCACAGGGACACACTGGACACCCAGTACATAGCACAATGGCAGCAAAGGTGTCCAGTGCGTCCCCTTACCAATATTACATCAATAACAAACAAATGGCCCCTGCCCCCACCTCTAACTGGCCTTCAGAGCAAGGAGCACATGGAAGGGCAATGCATGCAAGACAAAACCAAAGAAAAGTCCCAGCTCAACTCACCAACAAGTCTCCTTACCAACCAAATGTAAGGAGTTGTAAAGGCAGAAGGTTTTTTATCTTATCGGATTCTATGCATTAGGAAAAAAAGCCTTCTGTGTGTAGAAGCCTCACCAATATCCCCTAATACTTACCTGAACCCCATCTCTGTCCAGCGATGTCAACAAGTCCCTCAGCCATCTGGGACTCTACCTCCTGATTGGCTGAAACACCACAGTAGCATCATTGGCTCCCCTGGTTGTCAATCAAAGAAAGTTAGCCAATCAGGAGAGAGAGGAGGCGGGCCGACCTACAGCTCCGTGTCTAAATGGACACACGGAGCTGCAGCTTGGCTCGGGTGCCCCCATAGCAAGCTGCTTGCTGTGGGGGCACTCGACAGGAGGGAGAGGCCAGGAGCAGTGAAGAGGGACCCGCGAAGAGGAGGATCAGGGCTGCCCTGTGCAAATCCAACTGCAAAGAGGAGGAAAGTATAACATGTTTGTTATTAAAAAAAAAACTTTACAATCACTGTAATCTGTTTAACAGTTTGTGTTAACCACTTAAGCCCTGGAAGATTTTACCCCCTTCCTGACCAGGGGGTATTTTGCGATTCGGCACTGCGTGACTTTAACGGACAATTGCGCGGTCGTGCGACGCTGTATCTAAACAAATTTGGCGTCCTTTTTTCCCACAAACAGAGCTTTCTTTTGGTGGTATTTGATCACCTGTGCGATTTTTTGATCACGCGCTATAAAAAAAAAAATAGCCTAAATTTTGCAAAAATAGCAATATTTTTCACATTTTTTTATATGAAATTCCCCCCAAAAAAATGTAAAAATCAAAATTTTTTAACATTTTCGGTCAATTTGTTTTATGCTACCTATGTTTGGTAAAAAAAAATTGCAAAAAGCGTATTTTGATTGGTTTGCGCAAAAGTTATCGCGTTTACTAACAAAGGGAAAGATTTTTGTCATTTTTGTTGTTTTTTTTTTTAACGCGTAATGGCGGCGATCTGCGATTTTTTTTGCGGTACTACGACATTGCGGCGGACAGATCGGACCCTTGACTGACATTTTTGACACTTTTGGGGTTACCAGTGACATTTCTACAGTAATCAGTGCTATACATATGCACTGTTACTGTAAAAATACACTGGCAGTGAAGGGGTTAACTTTTTTTGAAAGGGAGGGACTATGTGTGTCCCTAGGGGCGTGCTTTCTACTGTGATTGGCTGTGGCTTCAGATGTATGAAGAGTGATCAACGGTTCTACATAGTAGAACAGTATGATCATCCTTCATACACAGGGGAGAATGACAGGCAGCTTGTTTACACAAGCCGCCTGACTTTCTCCCTCTCCCCCGCCGATCGCAGAGTGACCGGCGGACATCGGGTCCGCCGGTCACACGCGCGGGGGGGTCCGTGACCACGCGGGAGCGGGAGCGCGCCTCCGGGGGTGCGCGCTCGCTCCCTAGACCCTCACAAGCTAGTGACGTAGCCCTACGTCACTTTGCCTGTGAGGGGCTGACTGCCGACGTAGATCGGCGTTAGGCAGTTGGCAAGTGGTTAAAAACAGGGGTTTAGTTAGCACACATTTGCAAACACATGCGTAAGCTGCAAGTCCCCTTTAATTGTGTTTAGGTAATCAGAAAATAAGGTAATATCATATTGGTCTAATTAAAGTGGTTGTAAAGGCTGAAGATAGGTAAAAAACCTTCTATGTGCTGCTCTCCCCCACAGCCCCCCTAATACTCATCTAAGCCCCTCTCGATCCAGGGTTTGTGCACGAGAGCCTCGGCTGTCCCAGGACTTCCTCTCCTCATTGGCTGAGACAGCAGCAAGAGCCATTGGCTCCCACTACCGTCAATGACAGCCAGTGAGCCAATGAGCAGAGAGGGGGAGGGGCCAAGCCATGGCTCTATGTGTCTTATGAGCGAGCATGCACCAGTGCCCACATAGCAAGCAGCTTGCTATAAGGGGCACTGGTCAAGGAGGAGGAGCCAGGAGTGCCAGCGGGGTACCCTAGAAGTAGAGGATTGGGGTTTCTCTGTGTAAAACTACTGCACAGAACAAGTAAGTATGACATATTTGTTATTTTAAAAAAAAATTGAACCTTTAATACCACTTTAAAAAACAATTGCATTTGAACATAGAAATGTGTCAACTGTCATTGAGAGTTTTTAAAACAATATAGCAGCAGTCTCACACTTTGACTAATGATGGAGCTATGGACGAGGCAGAATCCCTATGGGTAGAGCTTCAAAGGGAAGGCACGGCGGGGAAGGTAATATTGGGCGTATGCTATAGGCCCCCCAACCAGAGGGAGGAGGGTGAGGCGGACCTCATGTTACAGATAGGATTGGCAGCAAGGATGGGAAATGTCATTATAATGGGGGACTTTAATTATCCAGATATAGACTGGGCAGAAGGAACCGCACACTCAGCCAAGGCTCGGCAGTTCCTAAATGTTTTGCAGGACAATTTCATGGGTCAGATGGTGAATGCACCGACAAGAAGCAATGCGGTACTTGACCTACTGATTACCAACAATACAGACCTGATCACGGATATAGAAATACGGGACAACTTAGGGAACAGTGACCATAGGTCAATTGGTTTCAGTATTAATTACAGTAATAGGAAACACAAGGGTAATATAAGGACGCTGAATTTCACAAGAGCCAATTTCCCTAAACTGCGCTCGCTGCTAGAAAATATCAAATGGGATAGAACCCTGGGAACAAAGAACACGGAGGAAAAATGGGAGTGCTTCAAGAGCATACTTAACAAAGGAGTGGGCCAGTGCATTCCACAGGGAAATAAATTTAAAAGAGCAAAACTAAACCCTGGGTGGCTAAACTCCAACATTAAAATGTATATTAGAGCTAAAGAAAAGGCCTTCAAAAAATACAAGACTGAGGGGTCATTGGCAGCATTTAAGCACTACAAAGAGTGTAATAAGAAATGTAAAGATGAAATCAGGGCGGCTAAAATAGAACACGAGAGACATATAGCGGAGGAGAGCAAAAAGAACCCCAAGAAGTTCTTTAAGTATATAAACAGTAAGAAAGCCAGGCCAGAGCACATTGGCCCCATAAAAGATGATAAAGGAAAAATGGCCACTGAGGACAGAGAAAAGGCGGAAGTGTTAAATAATTTCTTTTCTTCAGTCTTCACAAAGGAATCGGGGGGCTACACGAAACCCGCTTGTAAGGCCGAACTAAATAATACACCTCAGGAAGTGCCGCCATGGCTAACAGAGGATAGACTTAGAGCTAAACTAGAGAAACTTAACATAAATAAATCCCCGGGACCGGATGGCTTGCACCCGAGGGTTCTTAATGAGCTCAGCCAGGTGATTGCCAGACCATTATTCTTGATCTTTAAGGATAGTTTACAGACGGGTATGGTGCCAGCTGATTGGAAAAAAGCCAACGTGGTACCAATATTTAAAAAGGGGCCGAGATATATCCCGGGTAACTATAGGCCGGTCAGCCTAACATCAGTAGTCTGCAAAATTTTGGAGGGGATGATAAGGGACCACATACAAGACTTTAGTAATGAAAATGGTATTATAAGTAGAAATCAGCATGGATTCATGAAAAATCGTTCGTGCCAAACCAATCTGTTAACCTTCTACGATGAAGTGAGCTGCCACCTAGATAAAGGTAAGCCTGTGGATGTGGTGTATCTGGACTTCGCAAAGGCCTTTGACACCGTTCCTCACAAACGCTTACTGTACAAACTAAGGAAGGTAGGTATGGATCATAAGGTGAGTACCTGGATAGAGACCTGGCTCCAGGGGAGAGTCCAGAGGGTGGTGATTAATGGGGAGTACTCGGATTGGGCGGGTGTGGAAAGTGGGGTCCCCCAGGGTTCTGTCCTGGGACCAATCCTGTTTAATTTATTCATAAATGATCTAGAGGAGGGGATATCTAGTACAATCTCAGTATTTGCAGATGATACTAAATTAGGCATGCCAATATCTTCTATGCAGGATGTGGAAATCTTGCAAGCAGACCTGAACAAAATAACGGGGTGGGCAACCACATGGCAGATGAGGTTTAATGTAGAAAAATGTAAAGTAATGCACTTGGGTGCCAGAAACCAGAAAGCAAGCTATTCACTAGGGGGTGAACCTCTGGGTGAGTCTAGGATGGAAAAGGACTTGGGGGTACTGGTAGACAGCAGGCTTGGCAGTGGCATGCAATGCCAAGCCGCCGCAAGCAAAGCCAACAGAATACTGGGATGTATAAAAAGGGGGATTCACTCCAGAAATAAAGAGATTATTCTCCCGCTCTACAAGACTCTGGTCCGGCCACATCTGGAGTATGCTGTCCAGTTCTGGGCACCGGTCCGCAGGAAGGATGTGCTGGAACTGGAGAAAGTCCAGAGGAGGGCAACAAAAATAATTAGGGGAATGGAGGACATCGGCTATGAGGAAAGACTACAAGCACTGAACCTATTCTCTCTGGAGAAGAGACGATTGAGGGGGGATATGATATCAATGTACAAATACTGTACTGGCGACCCTAGCATAAGGAACAAACTATTCAGAGAAAGGGAATACAATAAGACACGTGGCCACTCACTAAAACTTGAGGAAAGGCGGTTTAACCTTAAAGTGCGTAAGGGGTTCTTCACTGTAAGAGCGGTAAGGATGTGGAATTCTCTTCCACAAGCAGTCGTATCAGCGGGGAGCATAGATAGTTTCAAAAAACTATTAGATGTACACCTTAAAGACCACAACATACAGGGGTACACAATGTACGGTTAAAAGCAAACACACACGCATCATGGGTTGAACTGGATGGACTTGTGTCTTTTTTCAACCTCACTAACTATGTAACTATGTAACTATGTAACTATGGGCCTGATTCATAGTACGGCGAATTGGCGTTTCGGCGTGATTTTGCGAAGCGGCGATTATTTAAGTCTGAAATTGGCATTCAAAGAACGGCGGGCGGAAAATAGCGCCTAGTGTGAGATTCATTAAGATGCAATATGGTCAGAGCGCGACTTAAAACCACGCCAGCTAAAAGCTCGACTAAAGTTTAGCCAAATTTTCCCCTGTACCCCCAAAAATCCCAAATCACTGTGGAAGGTGTGGAAGTCAATTTGGAGATGACTTGCGTTTAAAAAATCTCAAAAACTGACTTAGAAAGAGAGATATCTGCGAAAGTGTGGAAAGGTTAAACAGCTCCTCCAGCCGCGAGCTGCGAACTCGCGAATGTGCGCATGCGCAACGCCAAATTGGCTCAAAAAATTTCGCCAGCGCGATTTTGGGTCAATTTTTTTTTGAATACCGCTTGCAAATCCGCTGTCTCGCCCATAGAAAATGGCAAAAACCGGCGGAATTGGAAAAACATGCACACTTCCAACAAGGGATCCTTTAGTAAACACCATCACATTCCATACACCTTTCCTGCTAACTCCGAAATCATAGCAGTCAAATCTACAGTGTTTATATAGAACCTCCACATTCTCTGAAAAAACCCACAAAATATTACATTGGGGAATTGGTCGTCAGATAGAAAAAAAATAGATGTAAAACATATTTCAAAGAAAGATTATTAGCATTTCACACATATCAAGGAAATGTCACAATTTTGACAATATTTTATGTGTTTCCAAAGAATGTTTTTAGAAATATATTGCAAATACTACCTTTTCTTCCATATGGGTATGGCCAAGTGTTACCATTTTACTACACATTTAACTGAAGGTATATATATATATATCCCTTATACTTGGCTAATTAGCAAAGTATGCCCAACAAACAAATAGAGCTTTAGCTCACAATATTGCTACATATTGACTTTATGGGGCATCTTTTGTATTTTGTTCATGTCTTTGGATTAAAAGTTTGCTGATACACATGCCTTTTTCAAACATGAACAAAATTAATGATGTCAACATTTGGAGGATTGGAGATATCCAAGTGTTGCCCATACAGAGGGCACCTTCCGGATTCGAACTTACAAACCTACAGCAGGAAGGCAGACTCCCTAATCATTGTGCTATTTCTCAGTGAGCGTTGGGTGTTTTCCTCATGCCGTCAAAATGCTCACATGGGAACAGGGGCCATTGAACTGAATAGGATTGGATTTTTTGCCTGTTTTGGGAGCTGATCCTTGAGCTGGACAAATCCCCCTCAAACGCCCCCAAACGGGCTACGTTCACATGTACGTGTTTGTGGTCTGTTTTTGGGGCTTTTGTAGGTGATTTCATATAACAATGCCTGCCCAAAAAATGCATGTCAAAACGCCTGTGAAAACGCCAGCCAAAATGCACATAAGAACGCCTGATATAATTGCCACGCCAAATTTAGGGATGTTCATGAGTGATGAGTCAGATTGTTGGCTTACATATCTGTTCAATCGTCACAATCTCACTTCTCAAATCCCAAAAGGTGTGTTTCAATTGTTTCCCTAAATATATATTTCT